>NC_135807.1:106288083-107002191 GCF_964213995.1 Mustelus asterias | reverse complement strand
AGGAGGAGGGGTGGGAGGAGAAGGGGGAGGTGAAGGGAGGGAGGAGAAGGGGAGGAGGAGGGGGAGGGAGAGGGGGAGGGGAGAGGGGGGAGGGGAGGAGAGAGAGGGGGAGGAGAGAGGGGGAGAGGAGAGAGGGGTGGAGGAGGGAGGGGGAGGAGGGGGAGGAGAGGGGAGGAGAGGGGGGAGGTGGAAGGAGAGGGGGGAGGTGGGAGGAGAGGGGGAGGTGGGAGGAGAGGGGGAGGTGGGAGGAGAGGGGAGGTGGAGGAGAGGGGGGAGGTGGGAGGAGAGGGGGGAGGTGGGAGGAGAGGGGGAGGTGGGAGGAGAGGGGGGAGGTGGGAGGAGAGGGGGGAGGGGGGGGGAGGGGGAGGGGGAGGAGAGAGGGGGTAGGAGAGGGGGGGAGGAGAGAGGGGGGAGGAGAGAGGGGGAGGAGGGGGAGAAGAGAGGGGGGAGAAGAGAGGGGGGGAGGAGAGGGGGGGAGGAGAGGGGGGGGAGGAGGGGGGGGAGGAGAGGGGGGGGAGGAGAGGGGGGGAGGAGGGGGGAGGAGGGAGGAGGGGGAGGAGGGAGGAGGGGGAGGAGGGAGGGGGGGTGGGGAGGGGGGGGGGAGGAGGGGGGGGAGGAGGGAGGAGGGGGGGAGGAGGGAGGAGGGGAAAGGGGTGACGGGGGCAGAGGGTGGACGGGGGCAGAGGGTGGACGGGGGCAGAGGGGTGTGCGGGGCAGGGAGGGGTGAAGGCAGGGGGAGTTGGGGGCAGGGGGGCGGGGCCAGAGGGGGGGTGGGGGCAGGGGAGGGAGCGGGGAAGAGGGGGGCGGGGCAGAAGGGGGAGGGGCAGAGGGGGGAGGTGGGAGGGGCAGAGGGGGAGGGGGGAGTGGGCGGGGGGAGTGGGCGGGGGGGTGGGGCAGAGGGGGCGGGGCAGGGGAGGGAGCGGAGCAGAGGGGGGCGGGGCAGTGGGCAGGGGGGGCAGGGCAGAGCGGGAGGTGGGGCAGACGGGTGGGCAGGCGTGGCGGGGCAGAGGGGGGCACCGGGGGCAGGGGGGACGGGTGCAGGGGGTGCGGGGCAGAGCGGGGGCGGGGCAGAGCGGGGGTGGGGCAGAGGGGGGCGGGGCAGAGGGGGGGCGGGACAGAAGATGGGGGCGGAGGCAGAGGAGGGGTGTGGGCAGAGGGGGGGTGTGGGCAGAGGGGGGGTGGGGGCAGAGGGGGGGGCGGGGACAGGGGGGGCGGGGACAGGGGAGGCAAGGACAGGGGGGCGGGGACAGGGGGGCGGGGACAGGGGGGCGGGGACAGGGGGGCGGGGCAGGGACAGGGGGGGCGGGGACAGGTGGGGGGGACAGGGGAGGCGGGGACAGGGGAGGCGGGGACAGTGGGGGTGGGGACAGGGGGGGCGGGGACATGGGGGGCGGGGACATGTGGGGCCGGGCGGGGGGGGCGGGGACGGGGGGGGGCGGGGACGGGGGGGGGCGGGGACGGGGGGGGGGGCGGGGACGGGGGGGGGCGGGGACGGGGGGTGGCGGGGACGGGGGGGGGGCGGGGACGGGGGGGGCGGGGACGGGGGGGGCGGGGACGGGGGGGCGGGGACAGGGGGGGCGGGGACGGGGGGGCGGGGACGGGGGGGCGGGGACGGGGGGGCGGGGACGGGGGGGCGGGGACGGGGGGGCGGGGACGGGGGGGCGGTGACGGGGGGGCGGGGACAGGGCTGTCGGGGCGGGGGTGTCGGGGACGGGGGTGTCGGGGACGGGGGTGTCGGGGACAGGGGTGTCGGGGACAGGGGTGTCGGGGACAGGGGTGTCGGGGACAGGGGTGTCGGGGACAGGGGTGTCGGGGACAGGGGTGGGCAGAGGGGGGGCGGGGACAGGGACAAGGAGGGCGGGGACAAGGAGGGCGGGGACAAGGAGGGCGGGGACAAGGAGGGCGGGGACAGGGGGGTCGGGGACAGGGGGTCGGGGACAGGGGGGTCGGGGACAGGGGGGTCGGGGACAGGGGGGTCGGGGACAGGGGGGTCGGGGACAGGGGGGTCGGGGACAGGGGGGTCGGGGACAGGGGGGTCGGGGACAGGGGGGTCGGGGACAGGGGGGTCGGGGACAGGGGGGTCGGGGACAGAGGGAGGCGGGGCGAGTGAGGGGCGGGGCGAGTGGGGGCGGGGACAGGGGTGGCGGGATAGGGGGGCGGGACAGGGGTGTCGGGGACATGGGGGGCGGGGACATGGGGGGCGGGGCGGGGACGGGGGGGCGGGGACGGGGGGCGGGGACGGGGGGGGCGGGGACGGGGGGGCGGGGACGGGTACAGGGAGGCCGGGGACAGGGGGGTCAGGGACAGGGGGGGCGGGGACAGACGGGGATGGCGGGGACGGGGATGGCGGGGACGGGGGGCGGGGACGGGGGGCAAAGGGAGGGGGAGGGGGCAGAGGCTGGGGGAGGGGGCAGTGGCTGGGGACGTGGGCAGAGGGCGTGGGCGGGGGCAGAGGGTGTGGGCGGGGGCAGAGGGTGTGGGCGGGGGCAGAGGGTGTGGGCGGGGGCAGAGGGTGTGGGCGGGGGCAGAGGGTGTGGGCGGGGGCAGAGGGTGTGGGCGGGGGCAGAGGGTGTGGGCGGGGGCAGAGGGTGTGGGCGGGGGCAGAGGGTGTGGGCGGGGGCAGAGGGTGTGGGCGGGGGCAGAGGGTGTGGGCGGGGCAGAGGGTGTGGGCGGGGGCAGAGGGTGTGGGCGGGGGCAGAGGGTGTGGGCGGGGGCAGAGGGTGTGGGCGGGGGCAGAGGGTGTGGGCGGGGGCAGAGGGTGTGGGCGGGGGCAGAGGGTGTGGGCGGGGGCAGAGGGTGTGGGCGGGGGCAGAGGGTGTGGGCGGGGGCAGAGGGTGTGGGCGGGGGCAGAGGGTGTGGGCGGGGGCAGAGGGTGTGGGCGGGGGCAGAGGGCGTGGGCGGGGGCAGAGGGCGTGGGCGGGGGCAGAGGGCGTGGGCGGGGGCGGGGGCGGGGGCAGAGGGCGGGGGCGGGGGCAGAGGGCGGGGGCGGGGGCGGGGGCAGAGGGCGGGGGCGGGGGCAGAGGGCGGGGGCAGAGGGCGGGGGCGGGGGCAGAGGGCGGGGGCGGGGGCAGAGGGCGGGGGCAGAGGCAGAGGGCGGGGGCGGGGGCAGAGGGCGGGGCGGGGGCAGAGGGCGGGGCAGAGGGCGGGGGCGGGGGCAGAGGGCGGGGGCGGGGGCAGAGGGCGGGGGCAGAGGGCGGGGGCGGGGGCAGAGGGCGGGGGCGGGGGCAGAGGGTGGGGGCGGGGACAGAGGTTGGGGGCGGGGACAGAGGTTGGGGGCGGTGGCAGAGGGGGGCGGGGCAGAGGGTGCGGGGCAGAGGGGGGACAGGGCAGCGGTGGTGCGGAGCAGAGGCAGAGTGGGGGCGGAGTCGGAGTGGGGGCGGGGGCGGAGGCAGAGGGTGGGGGCGGGGGCAGAGGGTGGGGGCGGGGCGGGGGCGGAGCGGGGGCGGAGCGGGGGCGGGGGCGGAGCGGGGGCGGAGCGGGGGCGGGGGCGGAGCGGGGGGCGGGGCGGGGGCGGAGCGGGGGGCGGAGCGGGGGCGGAGCAGGGGCGGAGCGGGGGCGGAGCGGGGGCCGGGGCGGAGCGGGGGCGGAGGGGGGCGGAGGGGGGGCGGGGGCGGAGCGGGGGCGGAGGGGGGGCGGGGGCGGAGGGGGGGCGGGGGCGGAGGGGTGGCGGGGGCGGAGGGGGGGCGGGGGCGGAGGGGGGGCGGGGGCGGAGGGGGTGCGGGGGCGGAGCAGGGGCGGGAGCGGGGCAGAGCGGGGGGCGGGGCAGAGTGGGGGCGGGGGCGGATGGTGGGGGCAGAGTGGGGGCGGGGCGGATGGTGGGGGCAGAGTGGGGGCGGGGGCGGAGGGTGTGGGCAGGGGCAGAGGTGGGGGCGGGGGCAGAGGTGGGGGCGGGGGCAGAGGCGGGGGCGGGGGCAGAGGCGGGGGCAGAGGCGGGGGCGGGGGCAGAGGCGGGGGCAGAGGCAGGGGCGGGGGCAGAGGCAGGGGCGGGGGCAGAGGCGGGGGCGGGGGCAGAGGCGGGGGGGGCGGGGGCAGAGGCGGGGCGGGGGCAGAGGCGGGGGCGGGGGCAGAGGCGGGGGCGGGGCAGAGGCGGGGGCGGGGGCAGAGGCGGGGGCGGGGGCAGAGGCGGGGGCGGGGGCAGAGGCGGGGGCGGGGGCAGAGGTGGGGGCGGGGGCAGAGGTGGGGGCGGGGGCAGAGGTGGGGGCGGGGCAGAGGTGGGGGCGGGGGCAGAGGTGGGGGCGGGGGCAGAGGTGGGGGCGGGGGCAGAGGTGGGGGCGGGGGCAGAGGTGGGGGCGGGGGCAGAGGGGGCTGGGGGCAGGGGCAGGGTGGGGCAGGGCAGAAAGGGTGCGTGGGCAGGGGAGAGGTGGGGCAGAGGGGGCAGCGGGGCAGAAGGGGGGCGGGGCAGAGTGGGGGCGGGGGCGGATGGTGGGGGCAGAGTGGGGGCGGGGCGGATGGTGGGGGCAGAGTGGGGGCGGGGGCGGAGGGTGTGGGCAGAGGGGGGTGGAGCAGAGGTGGGGCGTGGGCGGGGGCAGAGGGGGGGGCGGGGGCGAGGGCAGAGGGGCGGCGGGGCAGAGGGGGCGGGGCAGAGGGGGGGCGTGGGCGGGGAAGGCGGGGGCAGAGGGGGGGCGGGGGCAGGGAGGGGCGGGGCAGAGGGGGGGCGGAGGCAGAGGGGGGGCGGGGGCAGAGGGGGGGCGGGGGCAGAGGGGGGGCGGGGGCAGAGGGGGGGCGGGGGCAGAGGGGGGGCGGGGGCAGAGGGGGGGCGGGGGCAGAGGGGGGGCGGGGGCAGAGGGGGGCGGGGGCAGAGGGGGGGCGGGGGCAGAGGGGGGGCGGGGGCAGAGGGGGGGCGGGGGCAGAGGGGGGGCGGGGGCAGAGAGGGGGGGGCGGGGGCAGGGGCAGAGGGGGGCGGGGGCAGAGGGGGGGCGGGGGTAGAGGGGGGGCGGGGGTAGAGGGGGGGCGGGGGCAGAGAGGGGGCGGGGGCAGAGAGGGGGCGAGGGCGTGGGGGGGGCGGGGGCGTGGGGGGGCGGGGGCGTGGGGGACGGGGGTTTGGGGGTGGCGGGGGTTGTGGCGTTGGGGGCAGGAGGGGGGGTATGATGGGTATGGAGGGATATGGAACAACATTCGCCACTCTCCAGTCCTCTGGCACCATCCCCGTGGACAGTGAGGACCCAAAGATCAAAGCCAAAGGCTCTGCAATCTCATCCCTTGCCTCCCAAAGAATCCCAGGATATATTTCATCAGGCCCAGGGGACTTAGCGACCTTCAGTTTATTCAAAACTGCTCATACATTCTCCCTCCTAACATCTACTTCCTTCAGCCTATTAGCCTGTAACACCTTCTCTTCCTCAAAAACATGGCCCCTCTCCTTGGTGAACACTGAAGAAAAGTATTCATCCATCACCTCTCCTATCTCTACTGACTCCATACACAAGTTCCCATTACTGTCCTTGACCGGCCCCAACCTCACCCTGGTCATTCTTTTATGCCTCACATAAGAGTAAAAAACTTGGGGTTTTCCTTGATCCGACCCGCCAAGGACTTCTCATGCCCCCTCCTTAATCCTATTTGCCAAGGACTTTTTATGATCCCTTTCAGCCCTCCTAACTGTTTCCTTAAGTTCCTTCCTATATTCTTTATATTCTTCAAGGGCTTCATCTGTCCTAAACCTTTGAGACCTTACAAATGCTTCCTTTTTCTTTTTGACAAGGCCCATAATATCCCTTGTTACCCAGGATTCCCGATACTTGCCACACTTATCCTTCATCCTCACAGGTACATGAATTCTAATCAACTGATATTTGAAAGACTCCCACATGTCGAATGTTGATTTATCCTCAAACAGCCTCCCCCAATCTACACTCTCCAGATCTTGCCTATTGTTGTTACATAGAACATAGAAAGCCACAGCACAAACAGGCCCTTCGGCCCACAAGTTGCGCCGATCACATCCCCACCTCTAGGCCTATCTATAGCCCTCAATCCCATTAAATCCCATGTACTCATCCAGAAGTCTCTTAAAAGACCCCAACGAGTTTGCCTCCACCACCACCGACGTCAGCCGATTCCACTCACCCACCACCCTCTGAGTGAAAAACTTACCCCTGACATCTCCTCTGTACCTACCCCCCAGCACCTTAAACCTGTGTCCTCTCGTAGCAACCATTTCAGCCCTTGGAAATAGCTTGGAAATAGTTGTAGTTAGTCTTCGCCCGAGGATCACTCTTTTTTTAAAACTTATCCACAAGCACCTTAAAACTCATTATGATCACTGTTTCCAAATGCTCTCCTACTGAAACTTTGATCACCTGGCCTGGCTCATTCCCCAATACCAGGTCTAATATGGCTCATTCCCGAGTTGGGCTATTTTATATATTGTTTCAAGAAAGCCTCCTGGACACTCCTTACAAATTCTGCCCCATCCAAGCCCCGAGTAGTAAGCGAGTCCGAGTCAACATGCCGTCAGTGGTGGTGGAGGCGAACTCAATAGGGTCTTTTAAGAGACTCCTGGATGAGTACATGGAGCGTAATAGGATGGAGGGTTATAGGTAGGTCTAGAAGGTAGAACATAGACATAGAACAGTACAGCACAGAACAGGCCCTTCGGCCCACAATGTTGTGCCGAGCTTTATCTGAAACCAAGATCAAGCTATCCCACTCCCTATCATCCTGGTGTGCTCCATGTGCCTATCCAATAACCGCTTAAATGTTCCTAAAGTGTCTGACTCCACTATCACTGCAGGCAGTCCATTCCACACCCCAACCACTCTCTGTGTAAAGAACCTACCTCTGATATCCTTCCTGTATCTCCCACCACGAACCCTATAGTTATGCCCCCTTGTAATAGCTCCATCCACCCGAGGAAATAGACTTTGAACGTTCACTCTATCTATCCCCTTCATCATTTTATAAACCTCTATTAAGTCTCCCCTCAGCCTCCTCCGCTCCAGAGAGAACAGCCCTAGCTCCCTCAACCTTTCCTCATAAGACCTACCCTCCAAACCAGGCAGCATCCTGGGAAATCTCCTTTCAACTCTTTCCAGTGCTTCCACATCCTTCTTATAGTGAGGTGACCAGAACTGCACACAATATTCCAAATGTGGTCTCACCAAGGTCCTGTACAGTTGCAGCATAACCCCACGGCTCTTAAACACAAGCCCCCTGTTAATAAAAGTTAACACACTATAGGCCTTCTTCACAGCTCTATCCACTTGAGTGGCAACCTTCAGAGATCTGTGGATATGGACCCCAAGATCTCTCTGTTCCTCCACAGTCTTCAGAACCCTACCTTTGACCCTGTAATCCACATTCAAATTAGTCCTACCAAAATGAATCACCTCACATTTATCAGGGTTAAACTCCATTTGCCATTTTTCAGCCCAGCTTTGCATCCTATCTATGTCTCTTTGCAGCCTACAACAGCCCTCCACCTCATCCACTACTCCACCAATCTTGGTGTCATCAGCAAATTTACTGATCCACCCTTCAGCCCCCTCCTCCAAGTCATTAATAAAAATCACAAATAGCAGAGGACCAAGCACTGATCCCTGTGGCACTCCGCTAGCAACCTGCCTCCAGTCCGAAAATTTTCCATCCACCACCACCCTCTGTCTTCGATCAGATAGCCAGTTACTGATCCAATCGGCCGACTTTCCCTCCTTACTTTCATCATAAGCCGACCATGGGGGACCTTATCAAACGCCTTACTAAAATCCATGTATATGACATCAACTGCCCTACCTTCATCAACACACTTAGTTACCTCCTCAAAAAATTCTATCAAATTTGTGAGGCACGACTTGCCCTTCACGAATCCATGCTGACTATCCCGGATTAATCCGCATCTTTCTAAATGGTCGTAAATCCCATCCCTAAGGACCTTTTCCATCAATTTACCAACCACTGAAGTAAGACTAACTGACCTATAATTACCAGGGTCATTTCTATTCCCTTTCTTAAACAGAGGAACAACATTCGCCACTCTCCAGTCCTCTGGCACCATCCCCGTGGACAGTGAGGACCCAAAGATCAAAGCCAAAGGCTCTGCAATCTCATCCCTTGCCTCCCAAAGAATCCCAGGATATATTTCATCAGGCCCAGGGGACTTAGCGACCTTCAGTTTATTCAAAACTGCTCATACATTCTCCCTCCTAACATCTACTTCCTTCAGCCTATTAGCCTGTAACACCTTCTCTTCCTCAAAAACATGGCCCCTCTCCTTGGTGAACACTGAAGAAAAGTATTCATCCATCACCTCTCCTATCTCTACTGACTCCATACACAAGTTCCCATTACTGTCCTTGACCGGCCCCAACCTCACCCTGGTCATTCTTTTATGCCTCACATAAGAGTAAAAAACTTGGGGTTTTCCTTGATCCGACCCGCCAAGGACTTCTCATGCCCCCTCCTAGCTCTCCTAAACCCCTTTTTCAGCTCATTCCCTGCTAACTTGTAATCCTCAATCGAGCCATCTGAATCTTGTTTCCTCATCCCTACATAAGCTTCCCTCTTTCTTTTTACAAGACATTCCACCTCTTTTGTGAACCATGGTTCCCTCACTCGGCCATTTCCTCCCTGCCTGACAGGGACATGCCTATCAAGGACACATGGCATTTGTTCCTTGAAAAAGTTCCACTTTTCATTAGTACCTTTCCCTGACAGTTTCTGTTCCCATCTTATGCCCCCTAATCCTTGCCTGATCGCATCATAATGACCTCTCCCCCAATTATAAACCTTGCCCTGCCGTACGGCCCTATCCCTCTCCATTGCAATAACAAAAGACACCGAATTGTGGTCACTATCTCCAAAGTGCTCTCCCACAACCAAATCTAACACTTGGCCCGTTTGCAAATGATGAGTTCCAAGATGTGTGTGAAAATCTAAATTTTGTGGTGATGCACACTGCAGCAGAAAGCCCATTCAGCAATGGTCTCTGCGAACGGATTCATGCAGCCTTCTCGAAGGTCAACCCAAGGGAAGCAACTGGCCCGGATGCGGCACCCAGACGTGCACTCAGATGCTGCGCGGATCAGCTGGCGGGGGCATTCGCAGACATCTTCAACCTCTCTTTACAACAATCTGAGGTCCCTATCTACTTCAAGAAGATGACAATCATCCTGGTACCAAAGAAAAACCAAGCCTTAATGACTATCATCCGGTGGCTCTGACATCCATCATTATGAAGTGCTTCAAACAATCAATCATGGCATGCACCAACTCCGATCTCCCAAATTGCCTGGATCCACAACAGTTTGCTTACCGCCGCAACAGGTCCACAGCAGACGCCACCTCCTGGCCCTGCACTCAACACTGGAACACCTAGATAACAAAGACACCTATGTCAGACACCTATTTATTGCCTTCAACACCGTTATTCCTATGAAACCCATCTCCAAACTCCATGGCCTGAACTTCGGCTCCTTCCTCTGCGATTGGATCCTGAACTTCCTAACCCACAGACCACAATCAGTAAGAATAGGCAACAACACCTCCTCCACGATCATCCTCAACACTAGTGCCCTACAAGGCTACGTTCTCAGCCCCTACTATACTCCTAATACACCTCTGACTATGTGGCCAAATTCCCGTCCAACTCAATTTTCAAGTTTGCTGATGAGACCACAGTAGTGGGTCGGATCTCAAACAATGACGAGACAGAATACAGGAATGAGCTGGAGAATCTGGTGAACTAGTGTGGCAACAATAATCTCTCCCTCAATGTCAACAAAACGAGGAGATAGTCATTGACTTCAGGAAGCATAGTGGAGAACATGCCCCGTCCACATTACTGGGGACGAAGTAGAAATGGCCGAGGGCTTAAAATTTTTTGCTGACCAGATCACCAACAACCTGTCCTGGTCCCCCCATGCTGACGCTATTGTTAAGAAAGCCCACCAACGCCTCCACTTTCTCAGAAGACTAAGGAAATTTGGCATGTCCGCTACGACTCTCACCAACTTTTACAGATGCACCATAGAAAGCATTCTTTCTGGTTGTATCACAGCTTGGTATGGCTCCTGCTCTGCCCAAGACTGCAAGAAACTACAGAGGATCAAGAATGTAGCCCAGTGCATCACACAAACCAACCTCCCATCCATTGACTCTGTCTACACTTCCCACTGCCTCGGTAAAGCAGCTAGCATAACTAAGGACTCCACGCACCCTGGACATACTCTCTTCCACTTCTTCCATCGGAAAAAAGATACAAAAGTCTGAGGACACGTACCAACCAACTCAAGAACAGCTTCTTCCCTGCTGCCATCAGACTTTTAAATGGATCTACCTTGCACTAAGTTGATCTTTCCTTACACCCTAGCTATGACTGTAACACTACATTCTGCACTCTCTCCTTTCTTTCTCTATGAACGATATGCTTTGTCTGTATAGCATGCAAGAAATAATACTTTTCACTGTATACTAATACATGTGACAATAATAAATCAAATCAAATCATGCAATAATAGATGATATGCTATCCAAGGTTTTGGTCGATCAACCAGGCTGTAAATTGCAGATTGCATTAGCATGGGCAGTGCATGCAAAAACCTCATCACAAATGGTGGGAAGTTATAGTCTATACCAATTGGTATATGGGAGGAACACAAAATTACCATCAGTATTGACGGACACTCCTCCAGCAGTAGAAGGGACAAGTATTCACTCCATTTATTCCGCACATCAGAATGCCATGCACGCAAGGAGAAAGGCCTTCATTAAAGTCGAGGTTTCAGAGTGGAAACAATGAGCCCTAAGGCATCACATAAGACTGTTGGGGGTACATGTCGAAAAAGGTGAGATGGTCTATTATAAAAGAGAGGACCTAAAAGAGTGGAAAGGGCCAGGTAAGGTGATAGGAACAGATGGCAAGGTAGTTATACTACAACACGGTAACCAGGCAGTGCAAGCCCATTCTTTGAGAGCAGTGTGAATTGATAATGAATTTGGAGCATCTGAAAAAGAAGCACCTTGTACCTTACATACACAATCCTTCAGCAACTATGATGATCAGACAGGTATAGACAAGAGAGAATCTGATGATCAGCTAAGTAACAGTGGGGCAGGAGAGGAAGCCATTACTTCAAAGATTCAGTTATCCAAGTGGGCGCAGTGGTATCGTATATACCCGAAGGGACAAATGAGTGGAGGGATGCCACTATGATCGGAAAAACCTCAGGAAAATATAAACACTGGCTCAACGTCCAAGTGCAAGGGCAAAAAGCAAAGGCTAGGAGGAATTGGTAGGGCTAGGGAACCGTGGTGCACCAAAAAAGTTTCTTTGTTGGTTAAAAAGAAAAAGGAGGCTTATGTTCGGATGAGACGTGAGCACTCGGGTAGTGCACTAGAAAGCTTTAGATTGGCTAAGAGGGAGTTGAAGAGCGAGCTTAGAAGGGCTAAAAGGGGACATGAGAAGACTTTGGCGGATAGGGTTAAAGAGAATCCTAAGGCGTTCTATAGGTATGTCAAGAACAGAAGGTTGGTTAGGGCAAGTTTAGGGCCAGTTATAGATGGCAGAGGGAAGTTATGTGTGGAACCGGAGGAGATTGGTGAAGCATTGAACCAATATTTCTCTTCGGTGTTCACGCAAGGGGACATGAATATAGCTGAGGAGGACACTGGGTTGCAGGGGAGTAGAATAGACAGTATTACAGTTGATAAGGAGGATGTGCAGGATATTCTGGAGGGTCTGAAAATAGATAAATCCCCTGGTCCGGATGGGATTTATCCAAGGATTCTCTGGGAGGCAAGAGAAGTGATTGCAGAGCCTCTGGCTCTGATCTTCAGGTCGTCGTTGGCCTCTGGTATAGTACCAGAAGATTGGAGGTTAGCGAATGTTGTCCCATTGTTTAAGAAGGGGAACAGAGACTTCCCCGGGAATTATAGACCGGTGAGTCTCACTTCTGTTGTCGGCAAGATGTTGGAAAAAATTATAAGGGATAGGATTTATAGTTATTTGGAGAGTAATGAATTGATAGGTGATAGTCAGCATGGTTTTGTGGCAGGTAGGTCGTGCCTTACTAACCTTATTGAGTTTTTTGAGAAAGTGACCAAGGAGGTGGATGGGGGCAAGGCAGTGGACGTGGTATATATGGATTTTAGTAAGGCGTTTGATAAGGTTCACCATGGTAGGCTTCTGCAGAAAATGCAGATGTATGGGATTGGGGGTGATCTAGGAAATTGGATCAGGAATTGGCTAGCGGATAGGAAACAGAGGGTGGTGGTTGATAGTAAATATTCATCATGGAGTGCGGTTACAAGTGGTGTACCTCAGGGATCTGTTTTGGGGCCACTGCTGTTTGTAATATTTATTAATGATCTGGATGAGGGTATAGTTGGGTGGATTAGCAAATTTGCTGATGACACCAAAGTCGGTGGTGTGGTAGACAGTGAGGAAGGGTGTCGTAGTTTGCAGGAAGACTTAGACAGGTTGCAAAGTTGGGCCGAGAGGTGGCGGATGGAGTTTAATGCGGAGAAGTGTGAGGTAATTCACTTTGGTAGGAATAACAGATGTGTTGAGTATAGGGCTAACGGGAGGACTTTGAATAGTGTGGAGGAGCAGAGGGATCTAGGTGTATGTGTGCATAGATCCCTGAAAGTTGGGAATCAAGTAGATAAGGTTGTTAAGAAGGCATATGGTGTCTTGGCGTTTATTGGTAGGGGGATTGAATTTAGGAGTCGTAGCGTTATGTTGCAACTGTACACAACTCTGGTGCGGCCGCACTTGGAGTACTGTGTGCAGTTCAGGTCCCCACATTACAGGAAGGATGTGGAGGCTTTGGAGAGGGTGCAGAGGAGGTTTACCAGGATGTTGCCTGGTATGGAGGGGAGATCCTATGAGGAGAGGCTGAGGGATTTGGGATTGTTTTCGCTGGAAAGGCGGCGGCTAAGAGGGGATCTTATTGAAACATATAAGATGATTAGAGGTTTAGATAGGGTGGATAGTGATAGCCTTTTTCCTCTGATGGAGAAATCCAGCACGAGGGGGCATGGCTTTAAATTGAGGGGGGGTAGTTATAGAACCGATGTCAGGGGTAGGTTCTTTACCCAGAGGGTGGTGAGGGATTGGAATGCCCTGCCAGCATCAGTTGTAAATGCGCCTAGTTTGGGGGCGTTTAAGAGATCCGTAGATAGGTTCATGGACGAAAAGAAATTGGTTTAGGTTGGAGGGTCACAGTTTTTTTTTATTTTTTTTTTTATAACTGGTCGGTGCAACATCGTGGGCCGAAGGGCCTGTTCTGCGCTGTAATGTTCTATGTTCTATGTTCTATAGATTGGAAAAATGGGGTTCGGCACAACTTGTGGGCCGAAGGGCCTGTTTGTGCTGTAGTTTTTCTATGTTTCTATGTTCTATGTTTCTAACATCGGGAAAATTAAAATCACCCACCAAACAACCCTTTTGTTTTTGCATCTTTCCAAAATCTGTCTGCATTTCTGCTTCCCTATCTCCCGCTGGCTGTCGGGAGGCCTGTGATAAACCCCCAACATTGTGACTGCATTCTTCCTATTCCTGAGCTCTACCCATATTGCCTCACTGCCTGAACCCTAACAATTCCTCTAACAAATCCATGCTGACCATCCCAGACATCGAGTCAGAGAGGTTTACAGCATGGAAACAGGCTCTTTGGCCCAACTTGTCCATGCCACCCTTTTTTTTAAACCGCTAAGCTAGTCCCAATTACGAGCGTTTGGCCCATATTCCTCCATACCCATCTTAATCATGTAACTGTCTAAATGCTCTTTAAAAGACAAAATTGTACCCGCCCCAACTACTACCTCTGGCAGCTTGTTCCAGTCCATGCCTTTCCACGTGACAGTTAATGCTATCTGCCAGGGTTGATTCTACTAATTTGCCAACCACCAATGAAAGACTAACTGGCATTAGCTATGAGGAAAGGTTGGAGAAACTTGGTTTGTTCTCACTGGAATGACGGAGGTTGAGAGGAGACCTGATAGATGTCTACAAGATTATGAGAGGCATGGACAGAGTGGATAGTCAGAAGCTTTTTCCCAGGATGGAGGAGTCAATTACTCGGGGGCACAGGTTTAAGGTGAGAGGGGCAAGATTTAAAGGAGATGTACGAGGCAAGTTTTTTTTTATACAGAGGGCAGTGGGTGCCTGGAACTTGCTGCCGGGGGAGGTAGTGGATTTTAGTTAAGGCGGGCAGCATGGTCGGTGCAGGCTTGGAGGGCCGAAGGGCCTGTTCCTGCGCTGTAGTTTTCTTTGTTCTAATTGTTGGGCATTTCCTTCAATCCCTTTCAAAATAAAGGAACGACATTTGCATTTCTCCAGTATCTCCCGTTTCTGGTGGGGATTGGAAAATCATCCTCAGAGCATTTCCCATCTCCTTCCTGACCTCCTGTAGCAGCCTCAGGAACAATCCATCTAGCCCTAGTGACTTATCAACTTTCAAGGATTCCAACTCTTTGAGTACTTCCTCTCTCTTTTATGATTATCCCATCCAATATCTCACAATGTTCCTCCTGGACTACAATATCTGTATCATCCCTTTCGTTTGTAAACACAGATACAAAATATTCATTAAAAACCCTTCCCACAGCCTCTGCATCTACACACAAGTTCCCTACTTCATCTCTGATAAGTCCCACTTCTTTAACTAATCTTTTATCATTAATATCTTGGTAAAACATCTTTGGGTTTTCTTTAACTTTACTTGCTAATCTATTTTCATGCCCTCTGATTTCTTTATTTCCTTTTTTACTTCATCCCTGCACTTCCTAAATTCATCTAGGCTATCTGCAGTGCTCAAGTTTTTTATGCCTATTGTACGCTTTCCTTTTCTGTTTGTCCAAAGATGTACAGGTTAGGTGCATTGGTCATGCTAAATTGCACCCCAGTGTCAGGGGGATTAGCAGAGTAAGTATTGTGGGGCTATGGGGATAGGGCCTGTGTGGGATTGTTGTCGGTGCAAGCTCAATGAGCCAAATGGCCTCCTTCTGGCTGTATTCTATGATTCTATGATCTTCTCATGTATTAGCCAACCAGGGGTTCCAGATTTGGTGCTACCATTCTCATTTTTGGAGGGGACATGTCTACTTTGGACATTTAGGATCTCGCTTTTTAGTGCTTTCCACTGATTTATCCTCTGGCAGTGCTCTGGCAGTGCTCTGATTTATCCTCTGGCAGGGCGGCACGGTAGAACAGTGGTTAGCACTGTTGCTTCACAGCTCCAGGGACCTGGGTTCGATTCCCGGCTTGGGTCACTGTCTGTGTGGAGTCTGCACATTCTCCTCGTGTCTGTGTGGGTTTCCTCCGGGTGCTCCGGTTTCCTCCCACAGTCCAAAGATGTGCGGGTTAGGTTGATTGGCCATGCTAAAATTGCCCCTTAGTGTCCTGGGATGCGGAGAGGGATTAGCGGGTAAAATATGTAGGGATATGGGAGTAGGGCCTGGGTGGGATTGTGGTCGGTGCAGACTCGATGGGCCGAATGGCCTCTTTCTGTACTGTAGGGTTTCTATGATTCTATGCTGTGCAATCCAACTCAGCCAAGCCCCTTCTCATTCCTGCAAAATTAGCCTTCCCCCAGTTCAAAACTTTTACTCCTGCTTTATCTCTGTCTTTTTCCATGGTAATTTTAAATCGAACTGAATTGTGATCACTATCCCTGATAAGTTCGCCAACTGTCACTTCACCCACTAGCTCTTCTTTGTTCCCCAAGACAGGGTTTAGAATTGCATCTCCTCTCATTGGGTTTGTCATTAATTTTTGAAAAACTTTTCCTGGACACACTGCATGAATTTTTCTCCCTCAGTGCCCCTTATATTGTTTGAATTCCAGTTGATATGAAATAGTTAAAGTCACCTACTCTTTTTTGCCCTCTTGTTCTCACAGGCATAAATTTGCCTATTTATTTGATCTTCTATCTCCCTTCCACTATTTGGGGCTCTGTTGTACTCTTTCAGTGTTGTGACTGCCTCTTTTTTATTTCTAAGTTCAACCCATAAAGCCTCATTTTTCGACCTGTTTAGTATATCATACCTTCTCACAACAGGAATTCTTTAACCATTAGTGCTGCTACCCCCTCCTTTTTATCTCTCACTCTATCATGCCAGAGATATCGAGCTGCCAATTTTGCCCCTTCTTTAGCCAAGTTTGTTACAACAATAACATCCTGCTGCTATGTGTCAACCTGTGCCCTTAATCTTGTTTGTAATACTCCTTACATTGAACAAAGAACAAAGAACAATACAGCACAGGTACAGACCCTTCAGCCCTCCAAGCCTGCACCGCTCATGTGCCCAACTAGACCGTTCGTTTGTATCCCTCTATTCCCAGTCTGTTCATGTGGCTATCTAGATAAGTCTTAAACGATCCCAGCGTGTCCGCCTCAATCACCTTGCTTGGCAGTGCATTCCAGGCCCCCACCACCCTCTGTGTAAAATACGTCCCCCTGACATCTGTGTTGAACTTTGTCTCCCTCACCTTGAACCCGTGACCCCTTGTGTTCGTCACCTCCGACCTGGGAAAAAGCTTCCCACTGTTCACCCTATCTATGCCCTTCATAATTTTATACACCTCTATTAGGTCGCCCCTCATCCTCCGTCTTTCCAGGGAGAACATCCCCAGTTTACCCAATCTCTCCTCATAGCTAAGACCCTCCATACCAGGCAACATCCTGGTAAACCTTTTCTGTACTTTCTCCAAAGCCTCCACGTCCTTCTGGTAGTGTGGCGACCAGAACTGGACGCAGTATTCCAGATGCGGCCTAACCAACGTTCTATACAGCCGCAACATCATATGCCAACTTTTATTTTCTATGCCCCGTCCAATAAAGGCAAGCATGCCATATGCCTTCTTGACCATCCTCTCCATCTGTGCTGCCACCTTTAAGGATCTGTGGACTTGTACACCCAGGTCCCTCTGTGTGTCTATACTCATGATGGTTCTGCCATTTATTGTATAGCTCCCCTTTACATTAGATCTACCGAAATGCATCACTTCGCATTTATCTGAATTAAATTCCATCTGCCATTTCTCCGCCCAATGTTCCAGCCTATCTATATCCTGCTGTATTCTCTGACAATGTTCATCACTATCCGCAACTCCAGAAATCTTCGTGTCGTCCGCAAACTTACTGATCACACCAGCTACATCTTCCTCCAAATCATTTATATATATCACAAACAGCAGAGGTCCCAGTACAGAGCCCTGCAGAACTCCACTAGTCACAGACCTCCAACTGGAAAAAGACCCCTCCACTGCGACCCTCTGTCTTCTATGGCTAAGCCAGTTCTCCACCCATCTAGCTAGCTCACCTTTTATCTCGTGAGATTTAACCTTTTGCACCAGCCTGCCATGAGGGACCTTGTCAAACGCTTTACTAAAATCCATATAGACAACATCCACGGCCCTTCCCTCATCAATCGTTTTTGTCACCTCCTCAAAAAACTCAACTAAATTTGTGAGGCATGACCTCCCTCGTACAAAACCATGCTGTCTATCACTAATGAGATTATTCAGTTCTAAATACGCATATATCCTATCTCTAAGAATCTTCTCCAACAATTTCCCTACCACGGACGTCAAGCTCACCGGCCTATAATTACCTGGGTTATCCTTGCTACCCTTCTTAAATAACGGGACCACATTTGCTATCCTCCAATCCTCTGGGACCTCACTTGTGAGAGCACATTTCCACTCCATCTGGCGAAGGAGCAGTGCTCCGAAAGCTTATGGTATTTGCTACCAAATAAATCTGTTGGACTTTAACCTGGTGTTGTGAGACTTCTTACTGTGTTTACCCCAGTCCAACACCGGCATCTCCAAGCATGACCTCACTTGTGTCCAGTGAAGAGACAAAGATTTCTGTTAGAGGCCCAGCAATTTCATCTCTTGCCTCCCTGAGGAGTCTAGGATAGATGCCATCCAGCCCTGGGTATTTGTCTATCATAGAATCATAGAAACCCTACAGTGTAGAAAGAGGCCATTTGACCCATTGAGTCTGCACCAACCACAATCCCACCCAGGCCCTACCCCCATATCCCTACATATTTACCCGCTAACCCCTCTAACTTATGCATTTCAAGACACTAAGGCGCAATTTTTTAGCATGGCCAGTCAACCTAACCCATACATCTTTGGACTGTGGGAGGAAACCGGAGCACCCGGAGGAAACCCACGCAGTCACGAGGAAAATGTGCAAACTTCACACAGACAGTGATTCAAGCTGGGAATCGAACCCAGGTCCCTGGAGCTGTGAAGCAGCAGTGCTACCCACTGTGCTCCCGTGCCGCTGTCTTAATGTTTCCTAAAAAACCTAACACTTCCTCCCTTGTAATTGAGAATTTCTGAGACAGTACCAGTCAACATGTCCCTCTCCTTTGTGAATACTGATGCAAAGTATTCGTTTAGGATCTCACCTACTTCCTTTGGTTCTCAGCATGATTCCCCTCCTTTGTCCCTGAGAGGTCCGATTCTTTCCCTAACAACCCTCTTGTTCCTAACGTATGTATAAAATGCCTTTGGATTCTCCTTCATCCTGTCTGCCAAGGACATTTTGTGACCCCTTTTTGCCCTTCTAACTCCCTGTTTGAGTTCTTTTCTACTTTCTCTGTATTCCTCCAGTGCTCCATCTGTTTTTAGTTGCCTGGACCTCATGTATGCCTCTTTTTTCTTTTTGATTAGACCCACAATTTCACTGGTTATCCACGGCTCTCGAATCCTACCTTTCCTATCCTTCCTCTTTACAGGCACATGCCCGTCCTGCAGTCCTATCAACTGCTCCTTAAAAGACTCCCACATGCCAGATGTGGATTTACTCTTGAACATCCTCTCCCAATCAACAGCCACCAAATCCTGCCTAATCCGGCTGTAGTTAGCCTTCCCCCAATTCAGCACCTTACCCATAGGACAACACTCATCTTTTCCCATTACTATCCTAAAGTTTACCGAATTGTGGTCACTATTTGCCACATGTTCCCCACTGAAACTTTGAAGTATGAACAGTTTAACCCCATCAATTTCCCTTGCTGGACACTTTTTAAACTTTGCTTCTCCTGTCTATCACTGCCAAGTCTATCACTACATATTCTGCATCACTAGCTAATATTAAACCTCCATTTTCTTGTCTGAATCTGACCTATCTGATCTTACTCCTGGGATCCCTCCCTCAGCCACACTAGTTTAAATACTCCTCAACAGAACTAGCAAAAGCGCCCACGAGGACATTGGTCCCAGCTCTGTCTGGATGCGGTCCATCCAGTTTGTACAAGTCCCACCTTTGCAGAACTGTTCCCAGTGCCTCAAGAATCTGAATCCCTCCCAACTACGTCACCTCTTCAGCCACAATAGATTTAGTCTATCCTCTTATTCCTGTTCCACGCGCTAGCGAGAGTTCAGAATAATCCTGAGATTACTACATTTGAGGTCCTTCATTTAATTTATCTCCTAACCTCCTGTACTCAGCTTGCAGGTCCTCATCCATTAGTTTACCTATGTCGTTGATGCCAACGTGTACCATGACCATTGGCTGTTCGTCTTCCCTCCCCAGAATTCCCTGCAGCCGCTCAGTGACATTCTGGACACTGGCACTAGGGAGGCATAATACCATCCTTCATTCATGTTTGCAGCCACAGAGCATCTGTCTGTGCCCCTAACTCCCTGTTTGAGTTATTTTCTACTTTCTCTGTATCCCCTATCACTAAAGCCCTGCCTTTCATTTTCCTCCTACCCCTCTGAGCAGCAGAACCACCCACTGTGCCACGAACTTGGCTGCTTTTCCCTGAGAGGTCATCCACCCCAACAGGATCAAAAGCAGTATATCTGTTTGAGAGAGGGATGACCACAACGGTCTCCTGCACTATCTTTCTGAGTCTTTTATTGTTCTTGATGGTCACCCATTACTTTTTTGCCAGTGCAATCCTCACCTGCGGTGTGACCATCTCGCATGCTATCCATGACTTGCTCAGCATCACAGATGCTCCACAGTGAGTCCACCTGCAGCTCCAGCTCTGAAATCCTGTTAGCTAAGAGCTGCATTTGGACACACCTTCTACACACATGGTCATCAGGGAATCTGGAAGCGTTCCTCATTTCCCACATGATGCAGGAGGAGCATATCACAGGTCTGACGTCTCCTGCCATGACATCCCTCTCAATTAAGCTAGTTACTCTCTTTTTAAAAATTACGTTAGTTCGGAGCCTTATTGATGCTGGTCTTGTTTCTTGGAACCTTGCAGCCTTGTTTCTTGTAAAACACTTCCAATATAATTATATTGTACTAATCTGTATTCATTGTTTGTAGTCCGACTCAAAGTCAGACTCCGAATCTTTGGCCCATCAAGTCTGCACCGACAATAACTGCCACTAAAGTTGCACGAATCCCATTTTCCAGCAATTGAATGTTATATTTCAAGTGCTTATCCAAATACTTTTTAAAGGTTGTATGGTTTCCAGCCTCCACAACCTTCACAGGCAGTGCATTTTAGATTCTCACCACCCTCTGAGTGAATCCGTTTTTCTCAAATCCCCTCTGAATCTCCTGCCCCTCACATTAAAACTATGCTCCCTCAATGCTTCTTATTCACCCTGTCCAAACACCTGAAAATCTTACACACCTCAATCATGTCCCCCCTGAGCCTTCTCTGCTTTAAAGAAAAACAATTCAAGCCTATCCAGTCTCTTCTTATGGTTCAAATGCTGCATCCCAGGCAACATCCTCATGAATCTCCTCTATACTGCTCTCATGCATCCTTCTCATAGTGAGATGACCAGAACTGGACACAGTACTCCAGCTGTGGCCTAACCAACGTTCTGCACAGCTCCAAACGTAACCTTCCTGTTCTTATACTCTATGCCATGACTGGCAAAAGCAAGTGCCCAATATGCCTTGTTAACCACCCTAATCACCTGCTCTGCCGTCTTCAGGGATCAGTGAATAATTACCCGATGATCCATCTGTTCCTCTGAGCTTCCTCGTATCTTGCCATTCATTAATACTCTTTTGTCCTGTTACTTCCTCCAAAATGTATCACCTCGCACTTACTTATCAGGGTTAAATACCATCTGCTCGGTCTCTGCCCATCTGACCAACTCATCTACATCTCCCTGTAACCTGCAACCTTATTGTTCACTATTAACCAATCTTGGTGTCATTTGCAAACTTACTTATCATTCCAACATTCGCATCTATTTCATTTATGTCTATAACAAACAATAAGGAACACAGTACTGATCCTTGTGGTACACCATTGAACACCAGCCTCCAGTCACTCAGACAGTCTTCTACCACTACCCTTTGTGTCCTATTACTAAGCCGGTTTCTGATCTATCTCAACAAATTTCCCTGAATTCCATGTGATTCAAGCTTCTCAATCAGTCTCCCATGTGGGACCTTGTCAAAGTCTTTGTTAAAATCCATACAAAATACATCAACTGTACTTCCCTTATCAGACGCTCGATCACTTTTCGAAAAATTCTATCATATTTGTTAGACATGACATCCCTCTGACAAAGCCATGCTGACTATCCAGAATCAACCCATGCCTCTCCAAGTGGAGATTAATTCACTCCTTCAGAATTTTCTCCATTAGTCTCCCTACCACTACCACTCTCCGGCCTGTTATTCCCTGGTTCATCTCCACCACCCTTCTTGAATAATAGAACCACATGACCTCCAGTGCTCTTGCACTTCCCCCATGCCCTAGAGGAATTAAAATTTGTGTCAGAGCTCTTGCTATTTCCATTGTTGTTCCATTTCCTTGTTTCACTCCCACAGCCTCCTGGGATGCAATTCATTTGAGCCTGCAGATTTGTCCATTTTTAAGCCTGTCAAATCTTCCAATATTTCCTCACTTCCTATGTCAAACTGCTCAGGAACAAGAGAAAATCTGGTGACTGGTGTGACGACAATAATCTTTCCCTCAATGTCAACAAAACGAAGGAGATTGTCACCAACTTCAGGAAGCATAGTGGAGAACATGCCCCTGTCTACATAAATGGGGATGAAATAGAAACGGTCGAGAACTTCAAGTTTTTAGGTGCCCAGATCACCAACAACCTGTCCTGGTCCCACGCAATGCCGACACTATCGTTAAGAACGCCCATCAATGCATCTACTTTCTCAGAAGACTTAAGAAATTTGGCGCGCCAACTTTTACAGATGCACCGTAGAAAGCATTCTTTCTGGTTGTATCACAGCTTGGTATGGCTCCTGCTCTGCCCAAGACCGCAAGGATCTACAAAAGGTCGTGAATGTAGCCCAGTCCAACATGCAAACCAGCCTCCCATCCATTTGCTCCATCCACACTTTCTGCTGCCTCAGAAAAGCAGCCAGCATAATCAAGGACCGCACATACCCTGGATACACTCTCTTCCAACTTCTTCCATCTGGAAAAAGATACAAAAGTCTGAGGTCACGTACCAACGTCTCAAGAACAGCTTCTTCCCTGTTGCCATCAGACTTTTGAATGGACCTACCTCATATTAAGTTGATCTTTCTCAACACCCTAGCTTTGACTGTAACACTACATTCTGCACTCTCACCTTTCCTTCTCTATGAATGGTATGCTTTGTCTGTGTAGCATTCAAGAAACAATATTCTTCACTGTATACCAATACATGTGACAATAATAAATCAAATCAAGGTTCTCACAGTCCCGTTTCCTGAATTTTGTATCTATGTCCCATTGACATATTTACCAAGTTTACTGTGGACAGTCTTTGTCGCATTGTATTGAAGCTTCAGTCTTACAAACTGTTTTGTGTTTCTCCCCCTCAAACACTGCATTGAACTTGATCACATTTTGTTATTGATTAATTCTTACGCACTGTTGTTAGTTAACTAATTCTGGCCCATTGCTCACTACTATATCTAAAATTGCAAGCGCTCTTGTTGGATCCAGGACACTGCAAAAAACTATCTCTGACACGGTAAAAAAATTCACTAACTTTCTGACAAATGCTAAGCTGCATACCACAATCTAATCAAAGTTAAAATCTCTCACCATTAAATACAATGCCTTTCATAGAATTATTGAGCACAGAACAAAGAACAATAGAAATTACAACACAGGAACAGGCCCTTCAGCCCTCCAAACCTGTACTGACCATGCTGCCCGACTGAACTAAAACCCCTTATCCTTCCGGGGACCATACCCCTCTATTCCCATGTATTTGTCCAAACGCCCCGTAAAAGTCACTATTGTATCTGCTTCCACAACCTCCCCTGGCAGCGTGTTCCAGGCACCCACCATCCTCTGTAACAAACCTGCCTCGTATATCTCATTTAAATCTTGTCCCTCGCACCTTAAACTTATGCCCCCTAGTAATTGACTCTTCCACCCTGGGAAAAAGCTTCTGACTATCCACTCTGTCCATGCCCCTCATAATCTTGTAGACTTCTATCAGGTCGCCCCTCAACCTCCGTCGTTTCAGTGAGAATAAACCAAGTTTCTCCAACCTCTCCTCATAGCTAATGCCCTCCATACCAGGCAACATCCTGGTAAATCCTTTCTATACAAAGAACAAAGAACAATACAGCACAGGAACAGGCCCTTCAGCCCTCCAAGCCTGCGCCGCTCATGTGCCCAACTAGACCATTCGTTTGTATCTCTCTATTCCCAGTCTGTTCATGTGGCTATCTAGATAAGTCTTAAACGATCCCAGCGTGTCCGCCTCAATCACCTTGCTTGGCAGTGCATTCCAGGCCCCCACCACCCTCTGTGTAAAATACGTCCCCCTGACATCTGTGTTGAACCTTGCCCCCCTCACCTTGAACCTGTGACCCCTTGTGTTCGTCACCTCCGACCTGGGAAAAAGCTTCCCACTGTTCACCCTATCTATGCCCTTCATAATTTTATACACCTCTATTAGGTCGCCCCTCATCCTCCGTCTTTCCAGGGAGAACAACCCCAGTTTACCCAATCTCTCCTCATAACTAAGACCCTCCATACCAGGCAACATCCTGGTAAACCTTCTCTGTACTTTCTCCAAAGCCTCCACGTCCTTCTGGTAGTGTGGCGACCAGAACTGGACGCAGTATTCCAAATGTGGCCTAACCAACGTTCTATACAGCTGCAACATCATATGCCAACTTTTATATTCTATGCCCTGTCCAATAAAAGCAAGCATGCCGTATGCCTTCTTGACTACCTTCTCCACCTGCGTTGTCACTTTCAGTGACCTGTGTACCTGTACACCCAGATCCTTCTGCCTATCGATACTCTTAAGGGTTCTGCCATTTACTTTATATTTCCTATCTGTATTCGACCTTCCAAAATGCATTACCTGACATTTGTCCGGATTAAATTCCATCTGCCATTTCTCCACCCAAGTCTCCACCCAAGTGGGTACCTATATGCTACTGCATCCTCTGATGACCTCATCACTATCCACAAATCCACCAACCTTTGTGTCATCCGCAAACTTACTGATCAAACCACTTGCATTTTCCTCCAAATGATTTATATATATTACAAACAGCAAAGGTCCCAGCACTAATCCCTGAGGAACACCAATTGTCACAGCCCTCCATTCAGAAACACACCTTTCCACTTTTATTGTAAGACAGTAGGAACCATCTGAAGTTCTGCAATTTAACTCACATTGTAGAATTATTTTCATTTTCAGGACAATTGCCTAACAGAAGATTATTGTGCAATCCTTACCTGGGAGCTTCTGTTTGGGGAATGGAAGTTATGGGCCATGTTGCATACCGGCATTGGATTGCAGCGATTTAGCAGATGCTTTATTAAAACATGCCATTCATGTTTTGCTAAATCACCAAGAAAATAGCATCATTTTCCCTTTTGAATGGCAACCGTTAAATTCCATATTAAAAAAATCATATACAGCCTTTTTCTTTAGAGCATGAAAATATAGTCCTAGATATTTTACCAGATGTGCTTTCTGAAGACTTCATTGTTGTTGTAGATGGTTCAGCAGATGTATTAATGTTGAGAGTAGGCCTGCGATCAGACTGGATGATAATCAATGGAATGTCTTCTTTTGCCTCCGTGAACAACGCTTTAGTTTGAGTAATGGAAGCCTATCAAAGCAAATTTGTTACTGATGATAATTATTTAGAATATCATCAAAAGCATGTTGCTGAGAATTACATTTCTCAGAGCATTTCATCAATCACAGCATAATTTCTCTCACATAACCCATGGCTGAAAGAACTTTTTGCTGAGGATATTGAAATTTTCATATACTCCTGAATTCATCATTGGCAAATTCACCACCATTGTCCCATAAGAATTTCACTGATCTTCCCAGCCCCTTTCCTCTCCATCTTTCTATTATCTTGTCGATAATTATGTTTTGGACTTTACTATAAATTACCATTGACAGACTAAATCTAGTTGTTACAACTACAAAATGTAGATGAACAATATATTTTTCCTTTGAGATCCATCACTACAGTTTAATTAAAATCTCTCACCAATGGAAGACCTACAACTAATCGTGATGCTATCCTCCTGTACTTTTTACAAACATCACATTTTTCACTAATATTCTAAAAAAATGTAGAGTTCTCAAAGTGTACCATCATAATATGCTCATAGTGTATTCATAGAGAGAGGGTTTGAATGTAATAGGGATGTTTTACTGCAATTGTATAGATTAGTGAGACCACACCAAAGTGTATGTGCAGTTTTGGTGACCTTATCTGAAGTAGGATGCTCGTGCTACATAGGGAGTGCAGCGAAGGTTTACCAGGCTGATTTCTGGGATGGCAGGTCTGTCATATGAGGACAGACTAAGTTGGTTAGGGTTATATTCATTGGAGTTTAGAAGAGTGAGAGGGGATCTCACTTATAAAATTCTAACAGGATTAGGCAGGTTAGATTCAGAAAGAATGCTCCCAATGGTGGGGGAGTCCAGAACTAGGGGGTCACAGTTTGAGGATAAGTCGTAAATCTTTTAGGACTGAGGTGACGAGAAATTTCTTCACCCAGAGAACGTTGAATCCATGGAATTCAATACCACAGGAAGTCGTTGAGGGCAAAATATTGCGTGATTTCAAGAAGAAAATAGATATAGCTCTTGGGGCGAAAGGGATCACAGGATATGGGGGGGGAAGTTGGGATCAGGATATGCATTTGATAATCAAAATGAATGGCGGAGCAGACTCGAAGGGTCAAATGGCCGACTCCTTTCCACGTTTCTATGCATGTGGTCGGGGTTTATTTATTGGTTTGAAAGTTCTGGACTCCAGCATTTCTCCAACTGGCTGTGCTTTGTTGACGCTTGTTGTGGTTGAGTTTGTCATTTATTGGTGAAACTAACAGTGCAATTACATTAAGTGGTAATATTTAACAGTGCCAATCAAACAGGCAGCACGGTGGCACACTGGTTAGCACTGCTGCCTCATAGTGCCAGGGACCCAGGTTCAATTCCGGCTTCGGTCACTGTCTGAGTGGAGTTTGCACTTTCTCCCTGTGTCTGCGTGGGTTTCCTCCGGATGGTCTGGTTTCCTCCCACAGTCCAAAGATGTGCGTGTTAGGTGGATTGGCCATTATAAATTGACCCTAGTCTCAGGGGGATCAGCTGGGTAAATGTGTGGGGATACAGGAAGAGGGCCTGGATGGGATTGTGGTTGGTACAGACCTGATACGCTGAATGATCTCCTTCTGTACTGTTATACAGCTTTAATTTAAACACCTTCCAAGCATTCCAGTTTAATGAGACAAACAAGCTTCGACGAATACATAAAGGGCAAAAGAGTAACTAGGGAGAGATTAGGACCTCTTAAGGATCAACAAGGTCACCCATGTCTGGATCCACAAGAGATGGGTGAGATCCTAAATGAATATTTCTCATCAGAGAAAGGCATGGATATTAGGAAACTTGGGGAAATAATTAGTGATTACTTGAGGAGTGTACATATACAGGAAGTCTTAAAGCGCATCAAGGTAGATAAAGTGCTGCAAGTCTTAAAGCGCATCAAGGTAGTTAAAGTGCAGGAAGTCTTAAAGCGCATCAAGGTAGATAAATCCCCAGAACCTGACGATGTGTATCCCAGGACGTTGTGGGAAGCTAGGGAGGAAATTGTGGGTCCCCTCGCAGAGATATTTGAATCATCAACAGCCACAGGTGGGATGCCTGAAGATTGGAGAGTGGCAAATGTTGTGCCTTTGTTTAAAAATGGCTGCAGGGAAAAGCCTGGGAACTACAGGCGGGTGAGCCTCACATCTGTATTGGGTAAGTTGGTAGAAGGTATTCTGAGAGACAGGATCTATAGGCATTTAGAGAGGCATGGACTGATTAGGGACAGTCAGCATGACTTTGTGAATGGAAAATCATGTCTCACAAATTTGATTGAGGTTTTTGAAGGGGTAACCAAGAAGGTAGATGAGGGCAATGCAGTTGATGTTGCCTGCATGAACTTTAGCAAGGCCTTTGACAAGGTACCACATGATAGATTGTTACATAAGGTTAAATCTCACAGGATCCAGGGTGAGGGAGCCAAATGGATACAAAATTGGCTTGGTGACAGAAGCCAGAGGGTGGTTGTAGAGGGTTATTTTTCAAACTGGAGGCTGTGACCAGCAGTGTGCCTCAGGGATCAGTGCTGGGTCCACTGTTATTTGTCATTTATATTAATGACTTGGATGAGAATTTAGGGGGCATGGTTAGTAAGGTTGCAGATAACACCAAGATTGGTGGCATAGTGGACAGTGAAGAAGGTTATCTAGGTTTGCAATAGGATCTTGATCAATTGGGCAGTGGGCTGATGAATGGCAGATGGAATTTAATTTAGATAAATGCGAGGTGATGCATTTTGGTAGATCGAACCAGGACAGAACATATTCAGTAAGGCGTTGGGGAGAGTTATAGAACAAAGAGATCTAGGGGTACAGGTTCATAGCTCCTTGAAAGTGCAGTCACAGGTGGACAGAGTGGTGAAGAAGGCATTCGGCATGCTTGGTTTCATTGGTCAGAACATTGAATAGAGGAGTTGGGACATCTCGTTGAAGTTCTACAAGGCATTGGTACAGCCACACTTGGAATACTGGGTACAGTTCTGGTCATCCTATTGTAGAAAGGATATCATTAAACTAGAAAGAGTGCAGAAAAGATATACTAGGAAGCTACCGGGACTTGATGATTTGAGTTATAAGGAGGGGCTGGATAGGCTGGGATTTTTTACTCTGGGGCGTAGGAGGCTTAGGGGTGATCTTGTAGAGGTCTATAGAATAATGAGGGGCATAGATCAGCTAGATAGTCAATATGTTTTCCCAAAGGTAGGGGAGTCTAAAACTAGAGGGCATAGGTTTAAGGTGAGAGGGGAGAGATATAAAAGTGTCCAGAGGGGCAACATTTTCACACAGAGGGTGGTGAGTGTCTGGAACAAGCTGCCAGAGGTAGTAGTAGAGGCGGGTACAATTTTATCTTTTAAAAAGCATTTAGACAGTTACATGGGTAGAATGGGTACAGAGGGATATGGGCCAAATGCGGGCAATTGGGATTAGTTTAGGGGTTTTTAAAAAAAAGGGGGGCATGGACAAGTTCGGCCGAAGGGCCTGTTTCCATGCTGTAAACCTCTATTACTCTATGACTCTAATAAAGGAACATCTGTAATTATTGGTGACTTTAATATACATATAGATTGGGAAAATCAAATTAATAATACTGTAGAAGAGGAATTTCTGGAGTGTATACAGGATGGCTTTCTGGACCAATGCATTGAGAAGTGGTCCAGATTGGGTGGCATGGTGCACAGTGGTTAATACTGCTGCCTCACAGCGCCAGAGTTCAATTCTGGCCATGGGTGACTGGAGTTTGCATGTTCTCCCTGTGTGGGTTTCCTCCAGGATCTCCAGTTTCCTCCTACAGTCCAAAGATATGTGGGTGACATGGATTAGAAATAGTAAATGCATGGGGTTACAGAGAATGTGCGGGATGGGCTTGGGTATGATGCTCTGGCTGAGAGTTGGTGCACGATAGACTGAGTGGCCTCCTTCTGCACTGTAGGGATTCTATGGAACCAACTAAAAACTATTGGAGAAATTTCTGAAGGACAGCATCAATCTCCACTTTGGAGAGGTAAGGTTTGATCGGGGATAGTCAGCATGGCTTCATCAGATGGAGGTCATGCCTAACAAATTTGATTGAATTTTTTGAGGTGACCAGGTGTGTAAATGAGGGTAATACAGTTGAAGTAGCTTGTATGGACTTCATCAAAGCTTTTGACAAGGTCCAACATGGGAGACTTATAAACAAGGTAAATGCACATGAGATACACGGTAATTTGAGGAAGTGGATTCAAAATTGGCTCAGTTGTAGGAGACGCAGGATGATGGCAGATGACTGCTTTTGTGACTGAAAGCCAGTGTCCAGTGGCATACCACAGGTATCTGTGCTGGGTGCCCTATTATTTGTCATTTATGTAACATCATAGATGACTATGTGGAGTTAGGATTAGTAAGTTTGGAGATGACAAAGGTTGGCTGGGTGGTTCAGTGAGTCTAAGTATCTTGGGCTACAAGAAGATATTTGATTTGATTTATTATTGTAATATACAATGAAAAAGTATTGTTTCTTGCGTGCTATACAGACAAAGCATACCGTTCATAGAGAAGGAAACAAGACAGTGCAGAATGTAGTGTTACAGTCATAGCTAGGGTGTAGAGAAAGATCAACTTAATGCAAGGTAGATCCATTCAAAAGTCTGATGGCAGCAGGGAAGAAGCTGTTCTTGAGTCGGTTGATATGTGATCTCATCCTTTTATATCTTTTTCCCGACGGAAGAAGGTGGAAGAGAGAATGACCGGGGTGCGTGGGGTCCTTAGTTATGCTGGCTGCTTTGCTGAGGCAGCGGGAAGTGTAGACAGAGGCAGCAGGAAGTGTAGACAGAACGGTCAAATGGGCAGATAGGTGGCAGATGGAATTTAAACCTGAAAAGTGAGATGTACACTTTGGAAGGAGTAATTTGACAATGAATAGCAGGAAACTAGGAGGTTCTGTGGAACAAAGGGACCGTGGTGTGTTTATCCATAGATCTCTGATGACAGAAGGGCATGTTAGTAGGGTGGTGAAAAAGGCATATGGGACACTTGTCTTTCTCAATCGATTACAAAAGCAGGAAAGTCATATTGGAGCTGTTTTGAACTTTGGTGAGGTCACAGAATACTGTGTCCCGTTCTGGTTGCCACTTATAGGAAAGATGTGATTGCACTGGAGGGGGTGCAGAGGAGATTCATCAGGATGCTGTCTGGTATGGAACATTTAGATTATGAAGAGAGTTTGGGTAGACTTAGGTTATTTTTGTTGGACCAGAGAAGACTAAGGGGCGACCTGATCGAAATGTACAAGATTATGAGAGACGTGGATAGAGTGAATAAGGAGCAGTGATTCCCCTTAGTTGAAGGATCAATCATGAGGGGACATAGATTCAGTGAGGGGCAGGATGTTTGGGCGGCGGTGGTGAGATGTGAGGAAAAACGTTTTTACCCAGAGGGTGGTGAGGGTCTGGAATGTGCTGCCTGGGATGGTGGTAGAGGCGGGTTGCCTCACATCTTTTAAAAAGAACCTGGATGAGCCCTGGGATGGTGGTAGAGGCGGGTTGCCTCACATCTTTTAAAAAGAACCTGGATGAGCCCTGGGATGGTGGTAGAGGCGGGTTGCCTCACATCTTTTAAAAAGAACCTGGATGAGCACTTGGCATAGCATAACTTTCAAGGCAATGGGCCAATTGCTGGTAGATGGGAGTTCAAGTGTTTCTCACGTGTCAATGCAGACTCGATGGGCCGAAGGGCCTCTTCCGCTCTGTATGATTCTATGAACTGGAGAACAAACCATCCTAGATTGGGTATTGTGCAATGAGAAAGGAATAATTGTACTAGGACCCTTGGGGTGAGTGACCATAATATGATAGAATTCTTCATCAAGGTGGAGAGTGATATAGTTGGTTCTGAGTCTTGGATCCCAAATGTAATAAAGGAAACTACGATGGCATGAGGCGCAAGTTGGCTATGATAGATTGGGGAATGTTACTCGAAGGGATGATGGTGGATCGGCAATGGCAAACATTCAAGTGGCTCATGGGTGAATTGTAACAATTGTTCATTATTATCTGGCGAAAAAATAAAATGGAAAAAGTGACTAAAACATGGCTTACAAGAGATCCAGGGAGAGACATACAAATTGGCTGGAAAGAACAACAGACCTGAAGATTGGGAAAAGTTTAGAATTCAGCAAAAGAGGATAAAGGGATTGATTAAGAGGGGGCTTCACAGGATAAGCTAGGCATGCAGGGAGCAATCAGTTTCTATGTGATGGTCCATAATTTCCAGTTGAAGCAGGGAATACAGGGTGTTCAACCTGAGTAGTGCTCTTTTTCTGTGAGGTTGCCAGTCACATGGTAAACAGCAAATTGAGCTTCGCAGTTCAGCAAAGCAGCATTACATCCACAGGCCCATGTCACACGACTCCCACCTCTCCACATTGACTTTGACAAAGGACGTGTATCCCTCACCTGGGTCCGCAAGATTATTAAATGTCTCAATCATTAAGAATTGAAAGAAAGGTTTCAGGACCATTTGTCTTAGCAGACGAGCAGATACATGTTGATCAGCCTGCGTTATGCCAAGGTTTTGTATGACCCTCTTTGAATTTGGCCTATGCAGTCCAGTTAGTGCCTCCTCAAATATAATGTGCGAGTTTTCCCAATCCTGCCTCACAGACAGACATTGATTCAGGTATTTTAAACATATTGGTCAGTTTGAAATTTTAGCAATAGCAAGGAGAAATTTTTTTTTAAATTTTTAAAAGACAAATTGTTTCTCGTTTCAAGGCTTCATTCTATGATCATCTTGCTGGTGCCAGTGCAGAGCGAGACTACGGATAGTTGGGAACCTGTCTCGGGGGCAGGGAATTCATATGGTGTTCGTGGAAGTGGAAATGAATAGGGTTGGGAAGCATTTTCCGATCAGGGCCAGTGTGATCTCCTGGACTCGTTTCGATCGCCTCAGGGGGTCGGAGAGGAATTTCCCAGATTTTTTTTCCCCATATTGGCCCTGGGGTTTTCACTCTGGGTTTTCGCCTCTCCCTGGAGATCACATGGTCTGGAATGGGGGGGTGGGGGTGAGCTAATAGGTTGTGATGAACAAAGCATTGTAGCTGTGAGGGACAGCTCGGTGGACAGGATATTAGTATGTAGATAGGCTGGAAAATTGGGCGGGGATCCTGGATTCAGGATTCAATCCTGGACCGGGGAGCGGCGTGGGCTTGGAGGGCCGAAGGGCCTGTTCCTGTGCTGTACTGTTCTTTGTTCTTTGAGAATATCTCTGTATAATTTATATAAAAAACAATATCTTAGTCCTGTGTGATACTTAAAGTAAAGGTACTTTACTTTAAAGTTTATTTATTATTAGTCACAAGTAAGGCTTACATTAACACAGCAATGAAATTACCGTGAAATTCCCCGAGTCGCCATTGTCTGGCGCCTGTTCAAGTCAATGCACCTAACCAGCACGTCTTTCAGAATGTGGAGAAAACCAGAGCACCCAGAGGAAACCCACGCAGACACTGGGAGAACATGTAGACTTCACACAGATAGTGACCCAAGCCGGGAATCGAAACCTTTCATAGAAACTTTCATAGAAACCCTACAGTGCAGAAAGAGGCCATTGGGCCCATCGAGTCTGCACCGACCACAATCCCACCCAGGCCCACCCCCCATATTCCTACATATTTACTTGCTTATCCCTCTAACCTACGCATCTCAGGACACTAAGGGTAAATTTTTTTAGCATGGCCAATCGACCTAACCTGCACATCTTTGGACTGTGGGAGGAAACCGGAGCACCCGGAGGAAACCCACGCAGACACGAGGAGAATGTGCAAACTCCACACAGACAGTGACCTAAGCCGGGAATCGAACCCAAGTCCCTGGAGCTGTGAAGTAGCAGTGCTAACCACTGTGCTACCGTGCCGCCTTAATCCTTTTAAGTGCAAATGCAAAATTTAATCCTTTTAAATGCAAAATTGTTTACTCTCTTTGTTCAAACTACTTTGAAAAAGTCCAATATATTATATTTTTGAAATGAACTCATCACTTGACAACCAAGATCTTATGACAATTTTCAAAATTAAACTTTACTTTTCATTCTGCTTTACGCTGTAATCATGCTAGCAGTGTAAGTTTAAGCAGTTCAAAGGCAGAGCCACTGTTGTATTAATATCTTAACATACTAGAAGACATAAAGATGCCACTGGCACACATTCCATTGTGTACACTGACACCAGGCAAGTTTGCCATTACCTCTCCAAGGCAGACATACAACTCTTCCATGGCAACTTCAACTTTGTCTGCAGCTTTAGGCATGGGTTGTTCTTCTGTTTCAAGAACCCATGGGTGGTATGTACAATCTATTTCTGGTGTTCCAGGTCCAGTATTGCATTTTAACTGAGACAGCAGCTTTGCAAGCCTGTCGTTGATAATAGGAACAAATCTTTGGTTAGACAGATGATATTTCTATAATTCAAACATTTCTCTCTTTGCCTAGATATTAAACATTTACACTTGCTACAACCGAGATATTGAAGTGCACTGTGTCTAGTTCCACTACTCCATGGGTCACAACATATATTTAAAATATTTTTCCAGGTAATTAGAGGGTAATGTGTGTTTTAACTATTGATCTCAGAATGACACACAATACGCAGATTTCTCCAATAAACAACAAAATAACAAAAGACTATTTCCTCGGGTAGATGGCGCTATTACAAGGGGGCATAACTATAGGGTTCATGGTGAGAGATATAGGAAGGATATCAGAGGTAGGTTCTTTACTCAGAGAGTGGTTGGGGTGTGGAATGGACTGCCTGCAGTGATAGTGGAGTCAGGCACTTTAGGAACATTTAAGCGGTTATTGAATAGGCACATGGAGCACACCAGGATGACAGGGAGTGGGATAGCTTGATCTTGGTTTCAGATAAAGCTCGGCACAACATCGTGGGCCAAAGGGCCTGTTCTGTGCTGTACTGTTCTATGTTCTATTTATTTATTATAAAACAAGTTGTGTCAAGTAGCAAAGAAAATTATTAATTTTTCAAAGTCATAAATCACCATATGACCCATTTTTGTAAATGGCCCACCTCAGTCAAGAAGTTTCCAGCTTCTTTAACACTGCTTAATTACCTTTTCTTGTAAGATGATGGATGCAATCTTACTTGCCGGCTGCAGCGAGGTCGGAGAATTTGGCTGCAAGCCAAATCTCTGTTCACTGCAGTGGGATGGAAAATCCCCCCAGCGTCAATAGTGATAAGATTCTGGAAGATGTCTTTTACAGGAATAGCAGCAATCAGAGTCCTTGCATTAACCCTTTAAGGGACAGTGTCTTTTAAAAATCACAAATTCTTCGAGAATTCTTACCCTTGAAGTTGTACCATTTTCTGTGATTCAAACACTATGACACACTCAGGAACTAGAAGCAGGAGTAGGCCATTCGGCCCTTCGAGCCTGCTCCACCATTTATTTTGATCATGACTGATCATCGAATTCAATATCCTGATTCCCCCATTCCCCCAAATCCCTTGATCCCTTTAGCCCCAAGAGCTATATCTAATTTCTTCTTGAAATAACATTTTGGCCTCAACTACATTCTATGGGAGTGAATTCCACATATTCACCACCCTCTGGGTGAAGAAATTTCTCCTCACCTCAGTTCTAAAAGGTTTACCTTTATCCTCAAACAGTGACCCCTAGTTCTGGACTCCTCCACCATTGGGAACATTCTTTCTGAATCTATCCTGTCTAGCCCTGTTAGAATTTTATAAATTTCAATGAGATCTCTTCCCTGTACGGTAGATCTAATGTAAGGGGGAGCTATACAATAAATGGCAGAACCATCAGGAGAATAGACACACAGAGGGACCTGGGTGTACAAGTCCACAGATTCTTAAAGGTGGCAGCACAGTTGGAGAGGGTGGTCAAGAAGGCATATGGCATGCTTGCCTTTATTGGACAGAGCATAGAATATAAAAGTTGGCATATGATGTTGCAGCTGTATAGAACGTTGGTTAGGCCACATTTGGAATACTGCGTCCAGTTCTGGTCGCCACACTACCAGAAGGACGTGGAGGCTTTGGAGAAAGTACAGAAAAGGTTTACTAGGATGTTGCCTGTTATGGAGGGTCTTCGCTATGAGGAGAGATTGGGTAAACTGGGGTTGTTCTCCCTGGAAAGACGGAGGATGAGGGGCGACCTAATAGAGGTGTATAAAATTATGAAGGGCATAGATAGGGTGAACAGTGGGAAGCTTTTTCCCAGGTCGGAGGTGATGAACACAAGGGGTCACGGGTTCAAGGTGAGGGGGGCAAGGTTCAACACAGATGTCAGGGGGACGTACTTTACACAGAGGGTGGTGGGGGCCTGGAATGCAAGGTGATTGAGGCGGACACGCTGGGATCATTTAAGACTTGTTATGGGAAAAGTACCACCAGGTCAGGCTTGAAGGTTTCAAGAATACAGTTTTATTTTAACGAAGCTTCGTGGAGAAAAGGCACTAACCAGCAGCAAAACCTTCTCTCAATGAGACAATAGCAGCAGTCCATCTTTATACCCTTTACACAATAAATGGACCGGCATCTCGCCATTATCACATCGTTGTAATCAAGTCGGTGATCAAAGAACAAAGAACAGTACAGCACAGGAAACAGGCCCTTCGGCCCTCCAAGCCTGTGCCGCTCCTTGGTCCAACTAAACCAATCGTTTGTATCCCTCCATTCCCAGGCTGCTCATGTGACTATCCAGGTGCCTGCCTCCACCACCCTACTTGGCAGCGCATTCCAGGCCCCCACCACCCTCTGTGTAAAAAACATCCCTCTGATATCTGAGTTATACTTCGCCCCTCTCACCTTGAGCCCGTGACCCCTCGTGATCGTCACCTCCGACCTGGGAAAAAGCTTCCCACTGTTCGCCCTATCTATCCCCTTCATAATCTTGTACACCTCTCATTCTCCGTCTTTCCAGGGAGAACAACCCCAGTTTACCCAATCTCTCCTCATAGCTAAGACCCTCCATACCAGGCAACATCCTGGTAAACCTTCTCTGCACTCTCTCTAACGCCTCCACGTCCTTCTGGTAGTGCGGCGACCAGAACTGGACGCAGTACTCCAAATGTGGCCTAACCAGCGTTCTATACAGCTGCATCATCAGACTCCAGCTTTTATACTCTATATCCCGTCCTATAAAGGCAAGCATACCTTATGCTTTCTTCACCACCTTCTCCACGTTAACACATCGTTATAGACAAATGCAGACAGATACAGACATGAACATGTTAACATCGCATTGTCTTAGGAATGGATACATTTCCTACGTCAGTGGCTATCAATGGTTTTTAGTTTCGGCCTATTCATATAGTAATTTACAGTAATTAGTTTTCCTGCAGTTATGTATTCCCGATCCCACCTGTAGTTAATCTCGTCACCTTCCCCTATTGTCCTTATCTTTAAGCCCTGGCTGGCCTCCTGTAGGATTTGATTCCTGCATGTTTAACTTTGGATAGCTGTCTGTCCTTTATGTTTTAATCTCAGGTGGCTGTCTGCACTGAAAGTCAGTGCTCGTTTAATGTCTCTTTCCTAGGTGACTGTTTGTGTGCCAGGCAACCATCTTATGTGTACCATCTGTATATTGTTCCTCCTTCAGACTTATCTAGATAACCACATGAACAGACTGGGAATAGAGGGATACAAAAGAATGGTCTAGTGGGCACATGAGCGGTGCAGGCTTGGAGGGCCGAAGGGCCTGTTCCTCTGCTGTATTGTTCTTTGTGTCCATTTCCCCTTCTCCACCACACTGGGGCCTGCAGCGATTGTATAGCTGAAGGCCAAAGACTACTCTCTCAGTTTCCCTCCCTTCTATTCTCTCCTGTACTGTTCCCTGTGTCTCAAGGTTCCCTTCTCCCTTATGTTGTTTCCCATCTCCCACAGTCCATTTTTATTCCTTCTCCCCTGTACTGTTCGCTGTGACCTGAAGTTCCTTTTCAGCCCATCTCCCCTGTACTGTTCTCGTGGACCGAGTTTTCCTTCCCTGCCCTCTCCCCTGTACTATTTCCTGTGTCCCAAGATTTTTCTACCTCCCTTCTCCCCTCTACAGTTCCCTGTGCCCTAATGTTCCCTTCCCTCTCTTTTCCCCTGGACTGTTCCCATGTCCTGAAGTTCCCTTCCCCCTCTTCTTCCCTGTACTGTTTACATGTCCCAAGTTTTCCTTCACCCCTGTACTGTTCCCCGTGTCCTGAGGTTCCCTTTTCCTCTTCTCTCCTGTACTATTCCGTGTCCCGAGATTCCCATCTCCCCTGTACCATAACCCATATCCCGAGGTTCCCTTCCCTCTCTTCTCCTCTGTACTGTTTCCATGTCCCGATGTTGCCTTCGCTCTCTTCTCCCCTGTATTGTTCCCCGTGTCCCAAGGTTCACTTTCCCTCCATCTCCCCTGTACTGTTCCCGTGTCCAAAGGATTTCTTCTCTCCCTTCGCTCCTAAACTGATCCCCATGCCTCAAAGATCTCCTCCCTTCCTTCACCCCTGTATTCTGCCCAGTGTCCTAAGGTTCTGTTCCTTTTCTTCTCCTCTGTCCCGTTCCTGTGTCCCAGTGTCCCCTTCCTTCTCATCTCCCCCACGTCCCGAGGTTTCCTTCCCTCTCTTCTTCCCTGTACTGTTTTAGTCCCCTTCTGCGCTGCGGCCTGTGAAATTGTATTGCTGAAGGCGGAAAGCTGCTCTCGCTAAGGTTCCCTTCCCTCTCTTCTCTCCTGTGGTGTTCCTCGTGTCCAGAGGTTCCCTTCCCTCTCTTCTCCTCTAAACTGTTCCCCATGTCCGAGGTTCCCTTGCCCCCCCCTTCTCCCTGTACTGTTCCTTTGTCTCGACGTTCACTTTCCTCTCATCTCCCCTGTATTATTCCCTGTGTTCTGAGGTTCCCTTCCCTCTCTTCTTCCCTGTACTGTTTCTGTGTCCCTTTCTGTGCCGCACTGGGGCCTGTGGGGATTGTGTAGCTGAGGGCTGAAAGTTGCTGCTTCCTGAGGTTCCCCTGCCTCTCTTTTCTACTGTACTCTTCCCTGCACCCTGAGGTTCCCTTCTCTCTCTTCTTCCCTGTACTGTTCACCATGTCCCCATGTTCCCTTTTCTCTCCTCTCCTGTGTCCCGAGGTTCCCTTTCCTCTCTTCTTCCCTGTACTGTTTCCTGTCTGCTGATGTTCCCTTCCCTCTGTTCTTCTCTGTATTGTTCCCCATGTCCTGAGGTTCACTATTCCCGTGTACTGTCCCCACATCCCAAGGTTCCCTTTTCTCCCTTGACCCCTGTACTGTTCCCTGTGTCCCAAGGTTCCCTTCTTCCCGTACTGTTTCCTGTGTTCCAAGGTTCACTTTTCTTCATCCACCCCTGCATTGCTCCCCCTGTCTGGAGGTTCCCTTTTCTCCCTTCTCCCCGTGTCCCGAGGTTTCTTTTCCCCCTTCTCGTCTGTCTTGTTCCTGTGTCCCAAGTTTCCCTTCTCCCATGTACTGTTTCCCTTCCTTCTCTTCTCCTCAGTACCGTTCCCATGTGCTGAGGTTCCCTTCCCTCCCTTCTCCCATGTCATGTTCCTGTGTCCCAAGGTTCCCTTCTCCCCTATACTACTCCCCGTACCCCGATGTTCCTGATTATGGCAAGATCTACATGACATAACAGGCTACAAGGTGAAGGCACACAGGATTGCCGGCAACAATGCACCACTCCCCGTTAGGCGCAATGCATCCTATACCCGTTTGAGCAAGAAGTCAGCGGGAGGTTGTCATCCGGCCCAGAGGCCTCGACCAAACCTATATTTGAGGTCACCATCGTAGATGTCAGACTGGCCTTCTTGAACGTTAACCCATGGAAAGTGACTGGCCCCACCAGGGTACCCAAACGAGCGCTCAGATCCTGCGCAGTCCAGCTGGCGGGGGTATTAGCAGACATCATTAGCCATTCCTTACACCAATCTGAGTTCAGGAAGATGTTTCAGGAAGATGACCATCATCTCTGCACCAAGAAAAGCCAGACAGTGTACCTTAATGACTACCGCCCAGCAATTCTGACATCCATCATTATGAAGTGTTTTGGCATGCATCAACTCTGGTCTCCTAGATTACCTGGATCCACTACAGCTTGCCTATTGCCACAATAGGTCCATAGCAGACACCATCTCTCTGGCGCTAAACTCAACCCTGGAACACCTGGATAATAAAGGACACTTATGTCAGACTCCTATTTATTGACTACAGCTCAGCCTTCAACACCATGATCCCAACAAAACCCATCTCCAAACTTCGAGGCCTAGGATTCGGCTCCTCCCTCTGCGACTGGACCGAGACTTCCTAACCCACAGACCACAATCAGTAATGATAGGCAATGACACCTCCTCCACAAGCATCTTCAACACTGGTGCCCCCGTATGACTGTGTCCTCAGCCCCTTATACATTTATGACTGTGTGGTCAAATCCCATTCCAACACAATTTTCAAGTTTGCTGATGACACCACCGTAGTGGGTCAGATCTCAAAAATGATGAGATGGAGTACAGGAAAGAGATAGAGAATCTAGAGAGCCACTTGGGAGGGTTTAAACTAGTTTGGCAGGGGGGTGGGACCCAAAGCAGTCGGGAGACAGAAGAGAAGGTTGAGGACAGCACAGAAGTTAAAGAGAGCACATTAAGTAGTAAAGGCAGTGTCAGTAATCCTAGTACCAGACAGATCAGCCAAAAGCAAGACAGAGAGCAAGGGAAGTCCAGATTAAACTGCATTTATTTCAATGCAAGAGGCCTGACGGGCAAGCCAGATGAACTCAGGGCATGGGATGGTACGTGGGACTGGGATATTAGAGTAATTACTTAAACATGGCTAAGGGAGGGACAGGACTTGCAGCTCAATGTTCCAGGGTACAGATTCTATAGGAAAGATAGAACAGGAGGTAAGAGAGGAGGAGGAGTTGCATTTTTGATTAGAGAAAACATTACGGCAGTACTAAGAGGGGATATATTCGAGGGTTCGGCGACTGAGTCTATATGGGTAGAACTGAGAAATAAGAAGGGGGAAATCACTGATAGGGTGTTCTATAGGCCCCCAAATTGTCGGCAGGAAATTGAGGAGCAAATATGTAAGGAAATTACAGATAGCTCCAAGAAAAATAGGGTGGTAACAGTAGGGGATTTTAACTTTCTCAACATTGACTGGGACAGCCATAGTAGTAGAGGCTTGGATGGAGAGACATTTGTTGAGTGTATTCAGAAGGAATTTCTCATTCAGTATGTGGATGGCCCGACTAGATAGGAGGCAAAACTTGACCTCCTTTTGAGAAGTAAGGAAGGGCAGGTGACAGAAGTGTTAGTGAGCGATCACTTTGGGACCAGAGACCATAATTCTATTAGTTTTAAGATAGGTATGGAGAATGATAGGTCTGGCCCTAAAGTTAAAATTCTAAATTGGGGCAAGGCCAATTTTGATGGTATCAGGCAGGAACTTTTAAAAGTTAATTGGGGGAGTCTGTGGGAAGGCAAAGGCACATCTGGTAAGTGGGAGGCTTTCAAAAGCATGTTAACCAGGGTTCAGGGTAAGCACATTCCTCTTCGAGTGAAGGGCAAGGCTGGCAGAAGTCAGGAACCCTGGATGACTCGGGATATTGAGGCCCTGGTCAAGAAGAAGAAGGAGGCACATGACATGCATAGACAGCTAGGATCAAGTGGGCGGCACGGTAGCACAGTGGTTAGCACTGTTGCTTCACAGCTCCAGGGTCCCGGGTTCGATTCCCAGCTCGGGTCACTGTCTGTGTGGAGTTTGCACATTCTCCTCGTGTCTGCGTGGGTTTCCTCCGGGTGCTCCGGTTTCCTCCCACAGTCCAAAGATGTGCGGGTTAGGTTGATTGGCCAGGTTAAAAATTGCCCCTTAGAGTCCTGAGATGCGTAGGTCAGAGGTATTAGCGGGCCTGGGTGGGATTGTGGTCGGTGCAGACTCGATGGGCCGAATGGCCTCCTTCTGCACTGTAGGGTTTCTATGACTTCTATGATTTCTATTATGACAAGGATTCATTCAAAACCAAGGGCCTATTACATACAAAGTCACAATGGAGAGACATAACTGAGAACACGTCTGATCCTCTCCAACTCCTCAACCGCTGTACAATTCTACTGTATTGAAGACAATGTAACCAGGAAATGACAATCCCACAGATCACCATTAGCTATTAAAGAATTTGCCAGTCAAGGTTACAATTACAAAGTCAGGGCATGCCAGGAGATTCCCTCTATTCTTTCGATACTTGTAGATCAATCTGTTCTATACACTTGTGTAATGATAACTAAACAAGAACATGTACTGTAAATAGTTGCACTTCTTTGGAAAGGGGGAAAGTATTTTTAATAAAAGGGGGGGAATGTTGTAATATCCCCTGAAAGAATTGCAGCATAAAATTACTTGAGTGGAATCATGTAATGCATTTGAGTTTTAGTTTCACATTTGCTTTTAAGCTGCACACACAGTCAGCTGTACTGTAATCTCAAAGATTTATACCTGTTTTCTCTTGCACCTATTCAAAATAAATGGACCCACAATATGATTTCCCAATCTCTTATGAGCGATTGGTACCTTTATATTATAAAATCATGACAAAATGCATCTCCAACAGCTTGACTCTATCCAGGACAAAGCAAACCACTTGATGGGCACCCCATCTACGAGTCTGAACAGTTATTCCCTCCACCACTAACACACAGTAGCAGCAGTTCGCACTTTCAACAAGATGCACTGCAGCAAAACACCAAAGCGCCTTCTACGGCACCTTCCAAACCCGCAAACTCTACTACCTAGAAAGACAAGGGCAGCAGTTGCATGGGAACATCACCACCTGCAAGTTCCCCTCCAAGCCACTCACCATCCTGATTCGAGCTTTATCACCATTCTTTGAAACTTGCTGAGTCAAAATCCTGGAAATCCTTTCCGAACAGCATAGTGGATGTACTTACATTCTATGGGCTATATTCGCCACCAATTTCCTAAGGGCAATAAATGCTGGCCTAGCCAGCGACACCCACATCCCATGAAAGGATAAATGAAACATATATACTAAACAGTACATCAATACAGTACTCGCTATAAAAACTGAGAATATGATTATCATTGTGGCAAAGGTAAATATGATCACAATAATCACACATAGAAAAGAAACTGGAGCTTTCACCTGTACTCAAAGTAACAGTCACTCTGAAGGAATGCTGGAAGTCTCTCATTTTTTATCCATGCAACACCCTGCTCCCGATCAAGGCACTAAAATTAATATAAAATATTAGTAATATAAGTTCATGTTATTTTATTACATTATCATTATTCTAAACAAAGAGTAACAGATACTTGAAAGGTCTGAATAGATTTTAGCCCAGGATGGCAGTTAAAGCTCTGGTGGTGCAGTTTTCACTCACTGGGTGGGATTCTATGACCTCACTTGAGTGAGACCGAAAATTCCCGCCCGAGGTCAACAGACATTTCCGTTGTCCACCCTTCGCCCATTCTGATTCTGTGGCGGGTAAGGTGGTAGAATTCTGGCAGCTGACTGAATTATGAGGCTTTAAGCTGCCGAATAGTCTTTGCAGATCACATAGTAAACAACTTGCTTGGTGAATACTGGACACTATGTTCATAGTTTTGATAAAAGCTAAATTACATCAAGGTCTGATATCCTGAAGTGGTTCCAAAATTTGTCTTTATCACTTTCCCTCTGCGAAAGAAGTGGGTGACTGACAGGATCCCCACTATTTAAAACCGGAGGGAGAAAAAAGGGAGACTTACAGACCAGTTAGCCTGACATCAGTAGTGGAGAAGATGCTGGAGTCTATTATAAAAGGCATGATAACAGAACATTTGGAAAACATTAATGGGATTGGACAAAGCTAGCATGCGTTTATGAAAGGCAAGTAATGTTTAACAAATCTATTAATGTCACCGCTCTGTGTTCCCACTCTTTAAACTGTCACCGCTCTGTGTTCCTGCTTTTTAAACTTCTTTCCCAGTGCACTCTGAGGAAGGGGAAAAAGGGTTCAGTGTTCCATTGGAGCAATTCCTTTTCTTTGTAGCAGTAAGTTATATGGAGGGATGGAAGTGAAGGCAGTGCAATGTACCTCCTGCAGAATGTTTGAGGTGAGGGACACCGTCAGTGTCCCTGCTGATTACACCTGTGGGAGGTGCACCCATCTGCAGCTCCTCCAAGACCGCGTTAGGGAGCTGGAGCTGGATGAGCTTAGGGTCATCAGGGAGGCAGAGAGGGCCATAGACACAAGCTTCAGGGATATAGTTGCTCCAGGGAATGAAACTAGATGGGTGACAGTGAGAGGGGCTGGGAGGAAGCAGTCGATGCGGGGATCCCCTGTGGTCGTTCCCCTTAGCAACAAGTATTCCACTTTGGATACAGGTGAGGGGGGGCGACCTACCAGTGGTAAGCCGCAGTGACCAGATCGCCAGCGCTGAGTCCGTCCCTGTGGCTCAGAAGGGAAAGGGGGAGAGCGGTAGAGCTATAGTTATTGGGGACTCGTTTGTTAGAGGGATAGATAGGAGGTTCTGTGGCAACAAGAGAGACTCACGGATGGTATGTTGCCTCCTGGATGCCAGGGTCCGTGACATCTCCGACTGTGTCTTCAGGATTCTAAAGGGGGAGGGGGAACAGTCACAAGTCGTGGTGCACGTCGGCACCAAAGACATAGGTAAGAGAGGGGATGAGGATTTAAAACAGGAATTCAGGGAGCTAGGGTGGAAGCTGAGAGCCAGGACAAAACAGGTTGTCATCTCTGGTATGTTGCCGGTGCCATGGGATAGCGAGTTGAGGAACAGGGAGAGAGTGCAGTTAAACACATGGATGCAGGGATGGTGTAGGAGGGAGGGTTTCAGCTATGTGGATAATTGGAACACTTTCTGGGGAAGGTGGGACCTGTACCAACAGAACGAGGTGCACCTGAACCAGAGGGGTACCAATATCCTGGGAGGGAAATTTGCTACAGCTCTTCGGGGGGGTTTAAACTAATTTGTCAGGGGGATGGGAAAAGGAGTTGTAGTCCGGAGGTCAGTGAGTGTAGTGCGGTACTGGGAAGGGTATCATGGTCAAAGGTGGGTACCAGCGGACAAGAAGGTGGGTTGAAGTGTGTCTACTTCAATGCAAGGAGCATCCGAAATAAGGTAGGTGAACTTGGGGCGTGGATTGGCACTTGGGACTACGATGTTGTGGCCATTACGGAGACATGGGTAGAACAAGGACAGGAATGGTTGTTGGAAGTTCCGGGGTATAGATGTTTCAGTCAGTGTAGGGTAGCTGGTAAAAGAGGTGGAGGAGTGGCACTGTTAATCAAGGAGAGTGTAACGGCTGCAGAAAGGCATTTCGAAGGGGATCTGCCTACAGAGGTAATATGGGCTGAGGTTAGAAATAGGAAAGGAGCGGTCACGTTGTTAGGAGTTTACGATAGGCCCCCAAATAGTAGTAGAGATGTGGAGCAAGAAATTGCGAAGCAGATTATGGATAGGTGTGGAGGTCACAGGGTCGTTGTCATGGGGGACTTTAACTTTCCAAATATTGATTGGAGCCTTTATAAGTCAAATAGTTCGGATGGGGCAGTTTTTGTGCAGTGTGTGCAGGAGGGGTTCCTGACACAATATGTGGATAAGCCGACAAGAGGTGGGGCCACATTGGATTTGGTAATGGGAAATGAACCGGGCCAAGTGTTAGATTTGGTTGTGGGAGAGCATTTTGGAGATAGTGACCACAATTCGGTGTCTTTTGTTATTGCAATGGAGAGGGAGAGGGCCATACGGCAGGGCATAGTTTACAATTGGGGGAGAGATAATTATGATGCAATCAGGCGGGAATTAGGAAGCATAGGATGGGAACAAAAATTGTCAGGGAAAGGCACTAATGAAAAGTGGGACTTTTTCAAGGAACAAATACTGCGTGTCCTTGATAGGTATGTCCCTGCCAGGCAGAGAGGAAATGGCCGAGTGAGGGAACCATGGTTCACAAAAGAGGTGGAATGTCTTGTCAAGAGGAAGAAGGAAGCATATGTAAGGTTGAGAAAACAAGGTTCAGTTGGCTCGATGGAGGGTTACAAGTTAGCAAGAAATGAGCTGAAAAAGGGGCTTAGGAGAGCTAGGAGGGGGCATGAGAAGTCCTTGGCGGGTCAGATCAAGGAAAACCCCAAGGCTTTTTACTCTTATGTGAGGAATAAAAGAATGACCAGGGTGAGGTTGAGGCCGGTCAAGGACGGCAGTGGGAATTTGTGCATGGAGTCAGAAGAGATAGGAGAGGTGATGAATGAATACTTTTCTTCGGTGTTCATCAAGGAGAGGGGCCATGTTTTTGAGGAAGAGAGGGTATCACAGGCTGATAGGCTGGAGGAAGTAGATGTTCGGAGGGAAGATGTACTAGCAATTTTGAAGAAACTGAAAGTTGATAAGTCCCCTGGGCCTGATGAAATATATCCTAGGAGTCTTTGGGAGGTACGGGATGAGATAGCAGAGCCTTTGGCATTGATCTTTGCGTCCTCACTGTCCACGGGGGTGGTGCCAGAGGACTGGAGAGTGGCGAATGTTGTTCCTCTGTTTAAGAAAGGGAATAGAAATGACCCTGGTAATTATAGGCCAGTTAGTCTTACTTCGGTGGTCGGTAAGTTGATGGAAAAGGTCCTCAGGGATAGGATTTACGACCATTTGGAAAGATGCAGCTTAATCCGGGATAGTCAGCACGGATTTGTGAAGGGCAAGTCTTGCCTCACAAATTTGATAGAATTTTTTGAAGAGGTAACTAAGTATGTAGATGAAGGTAGTGCAGTTGATGTCATATACATGGATTTTAGTAAGGCGTTTGATAAAGTCCCCCATGGTCGGCTTATGAAGAAAGTAAGGATGTGTGGGATAGAGGGAAGTTTGGCTGATTGGATAGGTAACTGGCTATCTAACAGAGGACAGAGGGTGGTGGTGGATGGAAAATTTTCGGACTGGAAACCGGTTACCAGCGGAGTGCCACAGGGATCAGTGCTTGGTCTTCTGCTATTTGTCATTTTTATAAGTGACTTGGAGGAGGGGGCTGAAGGGTGGATCAGTAAATTTGCTGATGACACCAAGATTGGTGGAGTAGTAGATGAGGTAGAGGGCTGTTGTAGGCTGCAAAGAGATATAGATAGGATGCAGAGCTGGCTGAAAAATGGCAAATGGAGTTTAACCCTGACAAGTGCGAGGTGATTCATTTTGGTAGGACAAATTTAAATGTGGATTACAGGGTCAAAGGTAGGGTTCTGAAGAATGTGGAGGAACAGAGAGATCTTGGGGTTCATGTCCATAAATCTCTGAAGGTTGCCACTCAAGTGGATAGAGCCGTGAAGAAGGCCTATAGTGTGTTGGCGTTCATTAACAGGGGGTTTGAGTTTAAGAGCCGTGGGGTTATGCTGCAACTGTACAGGACCTTGGTGAGACCACATTTGGAATATTGTGTGCAGTTCTGGTCACCTGACTACATGAAGGATGTGGAGACACTGGAAAGAGTGCAAAGGAGATTTACCAGGATGCTGCCTGGTTTGGAGGGTAGGTCTTATGAGGAAAGGTTGAGGGAACTTGGGCTTTTCTCTTTGGAGCGGAGGAGGTTGAGAGGAGGCTTGATAGAGGTTTATAAGATGATGAGGGGGATAGATAGAGTGAACGTTCAAAGACTATTTCCTCGGGTGAATGGAGTGGTAACTAGGGGGCATAACTAGAGGGTTCATGGTGGGAGATATAGGAAGGATGTCCGAGGTCGGTTTTTTACTCAGAGAGTGGTTGGGGTGTGGAATAGACTGCCTGCAGGGATAGTGGAGTCAGAAACTTTAGGAACATTTAAGAAGCTATTGGATAGGCACATGGAGTACTTCGGGATGATAGGGAGGAAATAGCTTGATCTGGGTTTCAGACAAAGCTCGGCACAACATCATGGGCCGAAGGGCCTGTTCTGTGCTGTACTGTTCTATGTTCTATAAAGTCATGCAGTGCAGAAGAGGCCTTTTGGCCCATCAAATCTGCACTGACACGTGAGAAACACCTGATCTCCCACCTCATCCCATTTACCACCGCTTGACCCATTGTCTTAAATGTTATGACGTGCCAAGTTCTCCCCCAGGAGCTTTTTAAAAGTATCTGAGGCAACTATCAACAGTCCAAAGATGTGCGAGTTAGGTTGATTGGCCATGCTAAAAAATTGCCTCTTGGTGTCCTGAGATGCGTAAGTTGGAGGGATTGGTGGGTGAGATGTGTGGGGATATGGTGGTGGGGCCTGGGTGGGATTGTGGTCGGTGCGGACTCAGTGGACCGAATGGCCTCTTTCTGTACTGTGGGGTTTCTATGTTTCTATGTTTTACTGCAGTTTATTGTGCATGTAACTAGTAAAATAGATAAGGGAGAACTGGTGGATGTGGTGTAATTGGACTTTCAGAAGGCTGTTGGTAAGAGATTAGTGAGCAAAATTCTAAAACTTTAGCAAGGCCTTTGACAAGATACTGCATGGTAGCTTGTTGCACAAGGTTAAATATCATGGGATCCAGGGTGAGGTAGCCAACTGGATACAAAATTGGCTTGACTACAGAAGAGAGTTGATTTTCAAACTGGAGGCCTGTGACCAGCAGTGTCCCAGCAGGGATTGGTGCTGGGTCCACTGTTATTTGTTATCAATACTAATGATTTGGATGAGAATTTAGGAGGCATGGTTAGTAAGTTTGCAGATGACATCAGATTGGTGGCATAGTGGACAGTGAAGAAGGTTATCTAGGATTGCAACGGGATCTTGATCAATTAGGTTAGTGGGTTGATGAATGGCAGATGGAGTTTAATTTAGGTAAATGCGAGGTGGTGTATTTGGTAGATCAAACCAGGGCAGGACTTACTCAGTTAATGGTAGGGCATTGGGGAGAGTTATAGAACAAAGAGAGATCTAGCAGTTGGGACGTCTTGTTGTAGTTGTACAAGACATTGGTAAGGCCACGCTTGGAATACTGTGTACAGTTCTGGTCACCCTATTATAGAAAGGATATTATTAAACTAGAAAGAGTGCAGAAAAGATTTAGTAGGATGCTACCAGGACTTGATGGTTTGAGTTATAAGGAGGGGCTGGATAGACTGGGACATTTTTCCCTGGAGCGTTGGAGGCTTAGGGGTGATCTTGTAGAGGTCTATAAAACAATGAGGGGCATAGATAAGGTAGATGGTCAACATCTTTTCCCAAAGGTAGGGGAGTCTAAAACTAGAGGGCATAGGTTTAAGGTGAGAGGGCAGAGATACGACAGGGTCCAGAGGGAAACTTTTTTCACACAGAGTGGTGAGTGTCTGGAACAAGCTGCCAGAGGTAATCATAGAGACAGGTACAATTTTGTCTTTTAAAAAGCATTCAGACAGTTACATAGGTAAGATGGATATAGAGGGATATGGGTCAAACGTGGACAATTAGGACTAGCTTAATGGTTAAAAACTGGGCAGCAGAGCCAAGTTGGGCCGAAGGGCCTGTTTCCATGCTGTAAACCTCTATGACTCTATGACCTGATCGAGGTGTACAAGACAATGAGGGCCATGGGCAGGGGAGATAGGGTGCAGCTGTTCCTCTTCGTTGAAGTGTCAATCATGAGGGTACACAAGTTCAAGGTGAGGGGCAAGAGGTTAAGAGAGGATGTAAGGACAGGATGATGACAGTCTAGAATGTGCTGCCTGGGAGGGTGGTGCAGCTGTTGAGCTGTGTTGTTGTGGCTTGTCATAAATTTCATGTAATTTTGTTCAAATAGAATCTCTCAATATCTTGCTTTGCATAGATAGTCAAGATTCTCAATATATATGGTGGTAGCAGACTCTAAGAGAATATGACACATCCTACACCAATTCCCCAACCATGTGTTCATTTGATCAATCCCCTTATTCCTGTGCTCACAGGCATGTGACAAGGAAGAAATCCTGAGATTCCTCTTCTTGAGATCCTATTTTTAAAATTTCCTTCCTAAAACCTGCTTTCAGGACCTCATCCCACTTCCTATCTATGTTTCTCTGCCAATTTGCACCACATCCACTGACTGTTCACATTCCCCCAGAAGGATGTCCTACAGCCACTCTGGGACAGCCTTGACCCTCAAGAATAAAAGGAGGGACTTTATGCTTGGAGACAGATGATGTGGGCAAGATCCTAAATGAGTATTTTGCACTAGTATTCACCAAGGAGAAAGGATAGTGAGATTAGGGCATGCTAATATGCAAGGGCATTTAAGATCAAGAAAGAAGTGATGTTGGATCTCTTGAGAGCATTAAGAACAAAGAATCGTGCAGCACAGGAATAGGCCCATCAGCCCTCCAAGCCTGTGCCGATCATGATGCCCGAACTAAAAAAAAACCCTTACTCGATCCATATCTCTCTATTCCCTCCCTATTCATGCACTCATCCAGATGCCTCTTAAATGTTGCTCACGTGCCTGCTTCTACCACCTCCTCTGGCAGTGCATTCCAGGCACCCACCACTCTCTGCATGAAAAACTTCTCCTGCATATCTCCCTTAAACTTTCCCCTCTTACCTTGAACCTATGCCCCTTTGTAATTTGCACTTTAATTCTTGGAAAAGCATCTTATTATCCACCCGGTCTATGCCTCAATTTTGTAGACCTCTATCAGGTTTCCCCTCAGCCTCCGTCTTTCCGGAGAAAACAATCCTAGTTTATTCAACGTCTCGGTGGCATAGTGGTTAGCACTGCTGCCTCACAGTGCCAGGGACCAGGGTTCGATTCCTGGCTTGGGTCACTGTCTGTGGAGTTTACACATTCTCCCCGTGCCTGCCTGGGTTTCCTCTGGGTGCTTCGGTTTTCTCCCACAGCCCAAAGATGCATGGGTTAGGTGGATTGGACATGCTAAATTGTCCCTGAGTGTCAGGCGGACTAGCTAGGGTAAATGCATGGGGTTATGGGGATAGGGCCGGGGTGGGATTGTTTTCAGTGCAGAGTCGATGGGCCGAATGGTCTCCTTCTGCACTGTAGGATTCTATGATTCTCTCCTCATAGCCAACACCCTCGAAACCAGGCAACATCCTGGTGAACCTCCTTTGCACTCTCTCCAAACTTCCACGTCCTTCTGATAATGTGGTGACCAGAACTGCATGCAATGCTCCAAAATGCGGCCCAACCAAGGTTCTATAAAGCTGCAACATGAATTCCCAAATCCTGTACTCAATGCCCCGGCTGATGAAGGCAAGCATGCATATGCCTTCTTAATCACCTTGGCCACCTGTGTTGCCACTTTTAGGGAACTTTTAAAGAAACAAGACATTAGACAGAAATTGTGACAGGTAAGTTATGAGGTAAAAGCCTAACTATCCTCATCTGTCCTATCCAGGTTTGAGTAATAAAGACACTTTATGGTCTTCATGAATCCTGAGACAAATACACCCTCAGTGTGTGACTTCTTCTGAGGAGCCATTGTGATTCTTCCAGATTACGATGTGTGGGATGTTTAACAGTTATGCGGGAGTTTAAGGATATTGCTTAAAACTGTCAAAGAAAGAATGTTTCAATTGATCATAGTCCACTGGTTATTGACATCAATGGCATGATAATGGCATATGCCATGTAGCTTTGCAATAGTTAATTCTGTCACCAGATAGCTCAGAGGCCCTTGTTTCTCTTCTCTGCCAGCTAGGGAAACCACAAGACCTAGAACCATAGAAAATTACAGCTCAGAAACAGGCCTTTTGGCCCTTCTTGTCTGTGCCGAACCATTTTATGCCTAGTCCCACTGACCTGCACTTGAACCATATCCCTCCACACCCCTCTCATCCATGAATTTGCTGAAGTTAATTTTAAGATTGGTGGAGCATGACTACTAACAAATGGCAAATAACAAGTGCCAGGCAACAACAATCACCAAAAAGAGAAAACATGTTCATTCCTATTGACATTCAGTGCATTAGTATCGCTGGACCACAAAACCACCTCCCTATCCACCTCCTGGGACTCAAAGACCTGAACTAAACTCAATAAGGCACATAAATACGCTGGTTACAAGAGCAGGTCAGAGGGTGGAATTTTGTGGTAACTTACTACCTGATCACCAGAATTTGTCCAATATCTACAAGAATGATAGAATTTCCCCTTGCAGCACCAACAGTATTCAATAACTGACAACATTCATGACAAAGCAGCCTACCAGTGGTCACATACTCCACCTTAAATTAACTGGGATATAGAAAAATAGAAAAACTACAGCACAAACAGGCCTTCGGCCCACAAGTTGTGCCGAACACATCCCTACTTTCTAGACCTACCTATAACCCTCCATCCTATTAAGCTCCATGTACTCATCCAGGAGTCTCTTAAAAGACCCTATTGAGTTCGCCTCCACCACCACGGACGGCAGCCGATTCCACTCGCCCACCACCCTCTGTGTGAAAAACTTACCCCTAACATCTCCCCTGTACCTACCCCCCAGCACCTTAAACCAGTGTCCTCTCGTAGCAGACATTTCCACCCTGGGAAAAAGCCTCCGAGAGTCCACCCGATCTATGCCTCTCAACATCTTATACACCTCTATTAGGTCTCCTCTCATCCTTCGTCTCTCCAAGGAGAAAAGACCAAGCTCCCTCAGCCTATCCTCATAAGGCATGCCACTCAATCCAGGCAACATCCTTGTAAATCTCCTCTGCACCCTTTCAATCTTTTCCACATCCTTCCTATAGTGAGGCGACCAGAACTGAGCACAGTACTCCAAGTGGGGTCTGACGAGGGTCTTATATAGCTGCATCATTATCCCCGGACTCCTAAACTCAATCCTTCGATTGATAAAGGCCAGCACACCATACGCCTTCTTAACCACCTCCTCCACCTGCGGGGCCGATTTTAGAGTCCTATGGACCCGGACCCCAAGGTCCTTCTGATCCTCTACAGTACTAAGAGTCTTTCCCTTTATATTGTACTCCTTCATCCCATTTGTCCTACCAAAATGGACCAAGACGCATTTATCTGGGTTGAAGTCCATCTGCCACTTGTCTGCCCAGTCTTGCATCCTATGTCCCTCTGTAACTTCTGACATCCCTCCAGACTATCCACAACCCCACCAACCTTCGTGTCATCGGCAAACTTACCAACCCATCCCTCCGCTTCCTCATCCAGGTCATTTATGAAAATGATAAACAGCAAGGGTCCCAGAACAGATCCCTGGGCACACCACTGGTGACCGACCTCCATTTAGAAAAAGATCCATCTATACCCAGAGTGTTAAGAGCTTGGATGGAGTAGATTTCTTGAAATGTGCATAGGAGAACTTTTTAGATCAACGTGTAGAGGGTCCAACAAGGACCTAATTCTGGGGAATGAAGCCAGACTGGTGGTTGAGGTGGTGGTGGGGAAGCATTTTGGTGATAGCGATCACAACATGGTACAACTTAAGCTCGTTATGGACAAGAAAATAGACAATCTGCAAAATAAAAGTTTTGGAGTGGGGGAGAATGTATTTTAGTAAAATAAGACAGGATCTGGCCAAGATGGACTGGGAACAGCTACTAATGGGAAAATACCTATTGAGACCCTAATCAGGTTTGAGTTGATTGATAGATAACTGCTACTTAGCTAACTGGGTCAGTTTATTGTTGACCTTTAAAATAGCCTATTAATTAAAAGGGAAACATTTGCCAGCAGTTACCCACTCAGCTCCTAATTCCCGATACCCTCACTTTGGCTGACTCTCACTCCAGCTGCAGTCTCTCTCCCACTGGCTTCACTGGTCCTGGGGGATATGAGAAAGCTCTGGCTGGTAAAAGTAGGGAAAATCCCAAGATATTCCATAAGTATATCAATGGGAAGAGAATAACCAGGGAAAGAGTAGGACCCATTAGGGACCAAGGGGGTAATCTGTGGGTGGAGTCAGAGAACTTTGGTAGAGTGCTGAATAAATACTCCACATCCGTCTTCACTCAAGAGAATGAGGACGATGGTATGGAATTCAGGGAGAGAGAGACTGTGAAGTTCTTTAGCAAATTGACATAAGGAAGGACAAGTTATTGGAGGTGTTGACATCCTTAAAAGTGGATAAATCTCCAAACACAGATGAATTGTGCTTTAGGCTGCTGTGAGAGGCAAGAGAGAAGATTGCAGGAGCTCTGATCCAAATTTTCAATTCCTCTCTGGCCACGGGGGAGGTGCCAGATGACTGGAGAACAGCTAATGTGGTTCGACTATTTAAGAAGGGTTGTAGAGATAAACCAGGGAACTACAGACCAGCGAGTCTCACATCAGTGGTGTGAAGTTGTACGAACTAAGGAATAGCATGATGGGAAAATTGGTCAGCTATTTGGTGCAATATAAGTAAGGCTGACTCCGCATAACTTAAGGCTGTATGAGTAAATAAAACAAGATAAGGTCAGGGATGACGGAATCACTGACCTTCTTCTGTTCCATCAAAGGACAAGATAAGGGTATGAATGATGAGACAAAGAGTTCTAGGAGGTCAGCAAGTTATGACATGATTAATGACATTGCTTATGTTTCTATTACTCATCGAATTCCTGAATATGCTCTGGTCACGCAAACTGATAATGATTATGTATAAATACTGAACTGATTCTATGTGTAATTGCGGACTTGTAGAAGAATCAGCAGTTGTACCAACTGCTCTCTGACCTCAAGTTTCAGCCATATACTGCATGCAGTCATTTCGTAAATAAAGGCTTGTTATTTTATCTGAACAAACTTTGTTGAGTTTTTCTATCGCAGTCAAGAAGCAGGAAAGTTTCCATTTCAACAGTGGTAGGGAAATTATTAGAGAAACGTCTGAAGAAAAGCATCTATCTCCACTTGGACAGGCAAAGCTTGATCAGGGATGGTCTGCATGGCTTTGTCAGAGGGAGGTGATGTCTAACAAATTTGACTGAATTTTTTGAGGAGGTGACGAGGTGTGTAGACGAGGGTAGTGCAGTCGATGTAGTATAGATATTGATTTCAGCAAAACCTTTGACAAGGTCCCACATGGGCAACTTGTAAAGAAGATAATTCACATGGGATAGGGGGTAATTTGATAAAGTGAATTCAAAATTGGCTCAGTTGTAGGAGACAGACGGTGATGATGAAAGGCTGCTTTAGTGACTGCAGACAAGTGTCCAGTGGCATACAACAGGGATCTGTGTTGGACCCCATCATTTATATAAATGACATTGATGATTATGTGGTGGGGTAGGATTAGTAAGTTTGCGGATGACACAAAGATTTGACGGGTGGTTAATAGTGAAGCTTAGTGTCTTGGGCTACAAGAAGATAGCGACAGAATAGTCAAATAGGCAGAAAAGTGACAGATTTGACCCTGAAAAGTGTGAGGTGATATACTTTGGAAGGAGTAATTTGTCAAGAAAGTGCTCAGTGAATGATAGGACATAAGGAAGTTCTGTGGTGGTTCTTGGTGTGTTTGTCCCCAGATCTCTGAAGGTGGAAGAGCATGTTAGTAGAGTGGTGAAAAAGGCATATGGGACACTTGCCTTTATCAATTGAGGCATAGTTTACAAAAGCAGGGAAGTCATTTTGGAATTGTATAGAACTTTGGCTAGAATACTGTATGCAGTTCTAGTCTCTACATTATTGGAAGGATGTGATTGCATTGGAGGAGGTGCAGAGGAGATTCACTGGGATGCTGCCTGGGATGGAACATTTAATTTATCATAGAATCCTACAGTGCAGAAGGAGGCCATTCAGCCCATCGAGTCTACTCCTACCATAATCCCACCCAGGCATAACCCCATGCATTAACCCTAGCTAGTGCCCTGACACTAAGGACCAATTTAGCATGGCCAATCAATCTAACCAGCACATCTTTGGACTGTGGGAGGAAACCGGAGTACCCGGAGGAAACCCAGGGAAAACGTGCAGACTCCACACAGACAGTGATCCAAGCCGGAAATCGAACCCAGGTCCCTGTTGTGCCACCATGCCATCCTATGAAGAGAGGTTGCATAAACTTGGTTGTTTTCATTGCAGTGGGGAAGACGGAGGGCCAACCTGATCGAGGTGTACGAGATCATGAGAGACGTGGACAAAGTGGATAAGGAGCAGATGTTCTCCTTAGTTGAAGGGTCAGTTTTGAGGGGACAGAGATTCAAGGTGAGGGGCAGGAGGTTTAGGGGAATGTGAGGACTGGAATGCGCTGCCTGGGAGGGTGGTAGAGGCAGGTTGTCTCACATCCTTTAAAAAGTATCTGGATAAACCCTTGGCACATCATAACATTCAGGGCTAAGGTCCAAGTGCTGGCAGATGGGATTAGGTGGGAGCTCAGGCAAGAAGGGCCTCTTCTGCGCTGTACGGTTCTATGATTCTAATCATTTTCTTTACAACATCACATTATGGCAGGATATAACTGCATAAATTTGCTCCTATAACAAACCCCTGGTCTTTACTATTCTGAAGAATAAGAGTTTCAGGCGTGTGGGAAAAGCTTCTCTAGTGCTTCTGTCTCCTTTTCATAAAATGGAGCAAAATTGTTCTCAATGTTTCAGGTGTGGTCTAACCTACATTAGATAGAAGTTGAAGATAACCTGACTAATTTTCCTTTACAATGAATTTAATGAAAAGGAAAATTTGATTTATTATTGTCACATGTATTGGTATACAGTGAAAAGTATTGTTTCTTGCGTACTATACAAAGCATACCATTCACAGAGAAGGGAAGGAGAGGGTGCAGAATGTAGTGTTACAGTTGTAGCTCGGGTGTCGAGAAAGATCAACTGAATATAAGGGAGGTCCATTCAAAAGTTTGATGGCAGCAGGGAAGAAGCTGTTCTTGAGTCAGCTGGTATTTTGTATCTTTCTCCTGATGAAAGAAGGTGGAAGAGGGTATTCGGGGAACATGGGGTCTTTTATTATGCTGGCTGCTTTTCTGAGGCAGGGGGAAGTGTAGACAAAGTCAATGGATGGGAGACTGGTTTGCATGATGAACTGGCCTTCGTTCACAGCCCTTCATAGTTTCTCACGGACTTGGTCAGAGCAGGTACCATATCAAGCTGTGATACATCCAGAAAGGATGCTTTCAATTGTCCATGTTACACCTCTGCTGAAGTCGCATATGAATGCAGTTCATGTTACATTCAGATTGTAGGTTCTGATATTGTTTTGGGTAACATCCACTATTTTTTTCTTTTAAATGTGTCATACTTGCAGCAATTTCTGATTTCAACTGAGGTTTCTGCAGTTATGTTGTCTTGTTCTTAAACCAGTCAATGTCAAAACAACAATTGCATAAATACAGAAATCAGTCAGTCGTGGTAAAAACCCGTTGCTATTTTTCAGATTGGAGTTTGGTAGACTCTTTGATAGTAGAATACACAAATGCATCGTTTTTTTTTAATCTATGCTTTTAATTGTCAGTGCATCAGTTACATGATGCAGCTGCAGTGATTGTGAACAGTGCATCAAATAAATGATTGTTTGTGTATGTACATTGACTCCTCCTTAGCATCAACTTGTATCATTTTTCATACAATCATACAGCATGGAAGACAGCCATTTGGCCCATCATATCTGTGTCTTTTCTATAAAAGAGTTATCCAATTTCTGTTTTCTCTCCTCATTGCCCTGAAAAATCTTCGCTTTCAAGCAGTTATCCAATTGAAAATTACTATTGCACATGCTCCCCTCTTTCTTTCAGGCAGCACATTCCAGATCATAATTCACTGTGTAAAAAACTCTTTCCTCGGGTCAGGCAAAGAACAAAGAACAGTACAACACAGGAAACAGGCCCTTCGGCCCTCCAAGCCTGTGCCGCTCCTTGGTCCAACGAGACCAATCGTTTGTATCCCTCCATTCCCAGGCTGCTCATGTGACTATCCAGGTAAGTCTTAAACGATGTCAGCGTGCCTGCCTCCACCACCCTACTTGGCAGCGCATTCCAGGCCCCCACCACCCTCTGTGTAAAAAACATCCCTCTAATATCTGAGTTATACTTCGCCCCTCTCACCTTCAGCCCATGACCCCTCGTGATCGTCACCTCCGACCTGGGAAAAAGCTTCCCACCGTTCACCCTATCTATCCCCTTCATAATCTTGTATACCTCTATTAGATCTCCCCTCATTCTCCGTCTTTCCAGGGAGAACAACCCCAGTCTACCCAATCTCTCCTCATAGCTAAGACCCTCCATACCAGGCAACATCCTGGTAAACCTTCTCTGCACTCTCTCTAACGCCTCCACGTCCTTCTGGTAGTGCGGCGACCAGAACTGGATGCAGTACTCCAAATGTGGCCTAACCAGCGTTCTATACAGCTGCATCATCAGACTCCAGCTTTTATACTCTATACCCCGTCCTATAAAGGCAAGCATACCATACGCCTTCTTCACCACCTTCTCCACCTGTGTTGCCACCTTCAAGGATTTGTGGACTTGCACACCTAGGTCCCTCTGTGTTTCTATACTCCTGATGACTCTGCCATTTATTGTATAACTCCTCCCTACATTATTTCTTCCAAAATGCATCACTTCGCATTTATCCGGATTAAACTCCATCTGCCACCTCTCCGCCCAATTTTCCAGCCTATCTATATCCTGCTGTATTGCCCAACAATGCTCTTCGCTATCCGCAAGTCCAGCCATCTTCGTGTCATCCGCAAACTTGCTGATTACACCAGTTACACCTTCTTCCAAATCATTTATATATATCACAAATAGCAGAGGTCCCAGTACAGAGCCCTGCGGAACACCACTGGTCACAGACCTCCAGTTGGAAAAAGACCCTTCGACCGCTACCCTCTGTCTCCTATGGCCAAGCCAGTTCTCCACCCATCTAGCCACTTCTCCTTGTATCCCATGAGCCTTAACCTTCTTAACCAACCTGCCATGTGGGACTTCATCAAATGCCTTACTGAAATCCATATAGACAACATCCACGGCCCTTCCTTCATCAACCGTTTTTGTCACTTCCTCAAAAAACTCCACCAAATTTGTAAGGCACGACCTCCCTCTTACAAAACCATGCTGTCTGTCACTAATGAGATTGTTCAGTTCTAAATGCACATACATCCTGTCTCTAAGAATCCTCTCCAACAACTTCCCTACCACGGACGTCAAGCTCACCGGCCTATAATTTCCTGGGTTATCCCTACTACCCTTCTTAAACAACGGGACCACATTCACTATCCTCCAATCCTCAGGGTCCTCACCCGTGTCCAAAGAAGCGACAAAGATTTCCGTCAGAGGCCCAGCAATTTCATCTCTCGTCTCCCTGAGCAGTCGAGGATAGATGCCATCAGGCCCTGGGGCTTTGTCAGTTTTAATGTTCCCTAAAAAACCTAACACTTCCTCTCTTGTAATGGAGATTTTCTCTAACGGGTCAACACCTCTCTCCGAGACACTCCCGGTTAACACGCCCCTCTCCTTCGTGAATACTGATGCAAAGTATTCATTTAGGATCTCCCCTATTCCCTTGGGTTCTAAGCATAATTCCCCTCCTTTGTCCCTGAGAGGTCCGATTTTCTCCCTGACAACTCTTTTGTTCCTAACGTATGAATAGAATGCCTTAGGATTCTCCTGAATCCTGCCTGCCAAGAACATCTCGTGACCTCTTTTTGCCCTTCTAACTCCCCGTTTGAGTTCTTTCCTACTCTCTCTGTATTCCTCCAGAGCTCCATCTGTTTTCTGTTGCCTGGACTTAACGAACGCCTCCCTTTTCATTTTAATCAGATCCTCAATTTCCCTCAGTGCAGTATCCTGCACTGAAATAATTTCAGCTGGATTTGTTTTCATGGTCATTTGCTGTGTGATTTGATATGGGCACGCCATCAGCTTCTCAAGAGCAATTCAGTCCAAAGATGTGTGGGTTAGGTTGATTGGCCAGGTTAAAAATTGCCCCTTAGAATCCTAAAATGCGTAGGTTAGAGGGATTAGCGGGTAAATATGTGGGGGTAGGGCCTGGGTGGGATTGTGGTCGGTGCAGACTCGATGGGCCGAATGGCCTCCTTCTGCACTGTAGGGTTTCTATGATTTCTATGATTCAAGATGGCCTTGTCAGCGATGTCACATCCCATGAAATAATTAGACAAAAATTCTTGGACCTCATATACCCGCTATTTTATCTAATTCCCAGGGTTTTCTCCCACATTTCTGTTGTTTTTCTGCTGAATACACAATCATTGCACGAACAAATAAAGACACTGTGAATCATCTACCTACCTGTACAGTGAAGTTGGTTTCAAATTTCAGATCCATCGCAGAGATGTTTTGTTCAAATTGGGGAAATTTTCTTTTGGATTTGATTGTCACGTTGTAAATGGGGTCAATAGGAGTGTAAGCATGCTCCAAACTCTTTAATTGCTTTAACAGGTTTTTCTTGGCATTGTCAAGGATTTCAAATGTCTCAGTTTCCTTGTTAAAGCAAATTGGCCTTGGAAAACTCTGCAACAAAAAAAGTGTAGATGGATTTAATGCACAGTAACTGAACAATTATTTTCCTCCAAGTAGGCTGCCAACTCCCAGGACTGTCAGAGAGTCTTAAAGTTTGTTCTCCTTGGTATTATTGAGAACAACTAAAGAAATAAATCATTAAGGCATTAGGGTTCATTTCCTTTCAGGTCTGACAGCATCCAGAGAAGAGAAAACAGGGATAACATTTTGAGTCGAGTTGACTTTTTCAGAACTTGAGAGGGAGAAGGTGCTGGATTTTATACTGTATAAGAGTGTGTAGAACCACTAGAACAGAACAGAAGGTCAGTGATTAGTGGGAGCTCGGAGTGATTTCAACAGAGTAGCAACAAAACTTCAGAGCAAGTGAAAGATGGATCAGTGGAGTGGGGGAGGAAGGGTTTTTGCATAGGAACAAAAGTTTTGGGGATATTAAAAGAAAGTTAAGATGGAGGAGAAAAGGTCACAGTCTAAAGTTGTTGAATTCAATGTTCAGTCCTGAGGGTTGTAACATGCTTAATTGAAAGATGAGGCCCTGCTTCTCCATTGGATTTCACTTGAGCATTGAAGCAGGCCAAGGACGGGCAAGTGGGCATGAGAGCAAGATGCTGAGTTGAAATGGCAAGCAGCAGGAAGGTTCGAATCATGCTTGCGGGCTCAGCAAAGCAGTTATCCAGTCTGCATTTAGTCTCCCCAATGTAGAGGAGGCCGCATTGGGAGCAGTGGAGGGGCGCAGAGGAGATTTACCAGGATGCCTCCTGGAATGGAACATTTAAGTTCTGAAGAGAGATTGGATAGGCTTGGGTTTGTTTTCATTGGAGCAGAGAAGACTGAGGGGCGACCTGATTGAGGTGTTCAAGATTATTGGGGCGGCACGGTAGCACAGTGGTTAGCATTGCTGCTTCACAGCTCCAGGGACCTGGGTTCAATTCCCGGCTTGGGTCACTGTCTGTGTGGAGTTTGCACATTCTCCTCGTGTCTGCGTGGGTTTCCTCTGGGTGCTCCGGTTTCCTCCCACAGTCCAAAGATGTGCGGGTTAGGTTGATTGGCCATGCTAAAAATTGCCCTTAGTGTCGTGCGATGTGGAGGTTAGAGGGATTAGTGGGTAAATATGTAGAGATATGGGGGGAGGACCTGGGTGGGTTTATGGTCGGTGCAGACTCGATGGACCGAATGGCCTCTTTCTGTACTGTAGGGTTTCTATGACTTCTATGACATTATAAGGGGCATGGACAGTGTGGATAGGGAGCAGCTATTCCCCTGAGTTGAAGGGTCAGTTACAAGGGGACACAAGTTAAAAGTGAGGGATGGGAGGTTTACGGGGGATTTGAGGAAAAACATTTTTACTCAGAGGGTGGTGACGGTCTGGAATGCACTGCCTGGGAGCGTGATGGAGGTGGGATGCCTCACATCCTTTAAAAAGTACCTGGATGGGTACTTGGCAGGCCATAACATTCAAGACTATGGGGGTGCTGGCAAGTGGGAATAGGTGGGCAGTTCAGGGCATTTCATGCATCGGTGCAGACTCGATGGGCCAAAGGGCCTCTTCTGCACTGCAGCATTATAATTCAGTGAATCCAGTAGATCAAATTGAAGGAGCTGCAAGTTGCTTCACCTGAAAGGAATGGCTAGAGCTTTGAGTGGCGAGGAGGGAGGAGGTAAGTGAGCAGGTGTTACACCTTCTGCGATTACAAGCGAAGCTACCGTGGAAAGGGGATGAGAAGTTGGACATGATGGAGGGGTGCACCAGGTAGTCACAGAGGGAGCAGTCTCTGTAGAACTCTGAGGTGAGGGAAAGATGTGTCTCATAGTGACATCACACTGGAATTGAAATCACCACTCCAACAGGTTCAACCACCACCGATCATCAGGAGATCTTAACCAACTTAAACTTTTTTATCCCATTCTTAGAACAAGAACAAAGAAAAGTACAGCACAGGGACAGGCCCTTTGGCCCTCCAAGCCTGTGCCGATCTTTTATACTTCAGATTCTCTTTCAGATCCTCATTTCACAATTTCTAATGTCTGACTCTCTGAATACGTTAGAAGTCCTCTTTCCCACGATGAAACATTAAGGGCAATTAAATCCATGCAAATAATGCACCAGGACTTGATGGATTTCCAATAGAATGTTATCGAACAAAGAAAATTACAGCACAGGAACAGGCCCTTCGGCCCTCCAAGCCTGCACCAACCATGCTGCCAGACCTAACTAAAACCCCCCACCCTTCTGGGGACTATATCCCTCCATTCCCATCCTGTTGATGAAAGTATAATAAATTCTTCCCACAACTATTTTCCATTATTATTGTCTCTGTTTTCAGAATGCCTTCTCTCTAAAACGCTCCCTACTATGAGACATATTTTTGTTCTTTTATAGAGTGATAAAGATCCTCTGCATTGCAGTTCATAACAGCATATTTCCCTTTTAGAAACATAGAAACATAGAAAAACCACAGCACAAAACAGGCCCTTCGGCCCCACAAGTTGTGCCAAACATATCCCTACCTTCTAGGCTTACCTATAACCCTCCATCCTATTAAGTCCCAAAAACTCATCCAGGAGTCTCTTAAAAGTCCCCATTGAGTTTGTCTCCACCACCACGGACGGCAGCCAATTCCACTCGCCCACCACCCTCTGTGTGAAAAACTTCCCCCTAACATTTCCCCTATACCTACCCCCCAGCACCTTAAACATGTGTCCTCTCGTAGCAGCCATTTCCACCCTGGGAAAAAGCCTCTGAGAGTCCACCTGATCTATGCCTCTCAACATCTTATATACCTCCATTAGGTCTCCTCTCATCCTATGTCTCTCCAAGGAGAAAAGACCAAGCTCGCTCAGCGTATCCTCGTAAGGCATGTCACTCAATCCAGGCAACATCCTTGTAAATCTCCTCTGCACCCTTTCAATCTTTTCCACATCCTTCCTGTAATGAGGCGACCAGAACTGAGCACAGTACTCCAAGTGGGGTCTGACGAGGGTCTTATATAGCTGCATCATTATCCCCGGACTCCTAAACTCAATCCCTCGATTGATAAAGGCCAACACACTATACGCCTTCTTAACCACCTCCTCCACCTGTGGGGCCGATTTTAGAGTCCTATGGACCCGGACCCCAAGGTCCTTCTGATCCTCTACAGTATTGAGTCTTTCCCTTTATATTGTACTCCTTCATCCCATTTGACCTGCCAAAATGGACCACTACGCATTTATCTGGGTTGAAGTCCATCTGCCACCTTTCCGCCCAGTCTTGCATCCTATCTATGTCCCTCTGTAACTTCTGACATCCCTCCAGACTATCCACAACCCCACCAACCTTCGAGTCATCGGCAAACTTACCAACCTATCCCTCCACTTCCTCATCCAGATCATTTATGAAAATGACAAACAGCAAGGGTCCCAGAACAGATCCCTGGGGCACATCACTGGTGACCGACCTCCATTTAGAAAAAGACCCATCTATACACACTCTCTGCCTCCTTTGGGCAAACACAATAAGAAGTTTAACAACACCAGGTTAAAGTCCAACAGGTTTATTTGGTAGCAAAAGCCACACATAGCTTTTGCTACCAAATAAACCTGTTGGACTTTAGCCTGGTGTTGTTAAACTTGTTACTGTGGTTACCCCAGTCCAACGCTGGCATCTCCATATCCTTTGGGCAAGCCAGTTCTGGATCCACAGGGCAGCAGCACCTTGGATCCCATGCCCTCTCACTTTTTCTAGAAGCCTTGCATGGGGGGCCTTATCGAACGTCTTGCTAAAATCCATATAAACCACATCTACCGCTTTCCCTTCATCAATGTGTTTAGTCACATTTTCTAAGAACTCCACCAGGCTCGTAAGGCACGATCTGCCTTTGACAAAGCCGTGCTGAGTATTCTTGAGCATACTAAACCTCTCTCAATGCTCATAAATCCTGTCCCTCAGGATCTTCTCCATCAGCTTACCAACCACTGGACGGTAGTTTCCTGGGCTATCCCTATTCCCCTTCTTGAAAATAGGAACCACATCCGCAATCCTCCAATCCTCCGGCACCTCTCCCGCCTCCATCGACGACGCAAAGATCATCGCCAGAGGCTCTGCAATCTCTTCCCTCGCCTCCCACAGTAACCTGGGGTACATCCCATCCGGACCCGGCGACTTATCTATCTTGATGCCATTCAAAGATTCCAGCACAACCTCTTTGTTAAAGTCCACATACTCAATCTTTTCAGTCCACCGCAAGCCCGCAGTACATCCACCCATCCACCTTAAATGAAGATGTCAAGATATTAGCTAAAGCCTTAGCTCACCGTCTTGAACGTGACCTTCCATCTATTATCTTCCCTGATCAGACAAGTTTTATACAAAGCAGGCAATCTTTCTCCAAGTTAAGGCTTCTTTTCAATAGTATTTACATGCACTCAACTACTCCTCTTCCTGAGGTTTTTATAAATATGGATGAAGGAAAGGATTTTGATAGATTGGAGTACGTCTAGCTTTTCTTCACACTTCAAAAATTTGGATTCGGACCAGTTTTTATAAAATGGATAAAACTATTGTATCCCTCCCGTTACTTCAGTGCATACAAATAACATAAATTTTAAACTCTTTGACATCTATCCAGGTGCCAGACATGGCTGTCCCCTTTCCCTCCTACTTTCCGCCATTGCTACTGAGCTTGACAATTTAACTGCGGACCTGTGGAGATATAGAGGGCGTTATCCATGGTGAAGACAAGCAGAAACTCTTCCTGTATGCTGATGACAAGCTTTTTTTAATCTCTGATCCACCTCATCTCACCTACATATATTCTCTATCCTTGAGCGATTTAGTCATATTTTAAGGATTAAAATTAATTTGCAATAGAATAAATTTTTTCCTTCTTTATACTCTCCCTTTCAAGGTCTCAGTAAACAGTTTGAAATATTTAGTAATTTTAATTACTTGTGTCATGAACCCGGCTGATGTTATCTGCGAAGTTGTCCCAACCTGAGACACTAATCTTAGAAGAAATCTTAGAAACCCTACAGCACAGAAAGAGGCCATTCGGCCCATCGAGTCTGCACCGACCACAATCCCACCCAGGCCCTACCCCCATATCCCTACATATTTTACCCACTAATCCCTCTAACCTACGCATCCCAGAACACTAAGGGCAATTTTAGCATGGCCAATCAACCTAAACCGCACATCTTTGGAGTGTGGGAGGAAACCAGAGCACCCGGAGGAAACCCACGCAGACATGAGGAGAATGTGCAAACTCCACACAGACAGTAACCCAAGCCGGGAATCGAACCCAGGTCCCTGGAGCTGTGAAGCAGCAGTGCTACCCACTGTGCTACCATGCCGCCCCTAGTTAATGGTGGCGTAAATGGTCACGTGAGAACAGTAACCGGCCAGTCATAGTTTAACACTTATTGAAGACTATTTATTACAGTAAAGAAAAAATGTAAATACATGAACAGGACTATAATGATCTAAGACAGTCATGTTTATGAACTATTAAACACACCCACACAGTTTAAGTAGACATCACACTTTTGATCCAAAATCTAGGGGATTTTCACAGTAACTTCATTGCAATGTAAGCCTACTTGTGTCACGAATAAATAAACTTTAAACTTTACATTTACGAGATCTGAGCTCTTTCAGCATTTCCTTATTCCCAAACAACATCCAAATCAATTGATGGATAGAATTTAGAAACAAGAAAGGGATGGTCACTCTGATGGGAGTGTATTACAGACCCCCCAATAGGCAGCGGGAACTAGAGGAGCAGATGTGTAGAGAGATTGCAGATAGTTGTACGAATAATAGGGTAATATTAGTGGGAGATTCTAATTTCCCCAGTATTGATTGGGCCACTCAGGGGTCCTGGGCAGGGTGGAATTTGTTAAAACTTCCCAAGAAAGCTTCCTTATTCAATATATAGAGGGCCCTACTCGGGAATGTGGAACTCTGGGCCTCCTCTTAGGAAACAAGGTAGGGCAAGGAATTGAAGTGTCAGCTGGGAGAGCACTTTGGATCCAGTGACCATAACACTATTATTTTGAAAATAGTTATGGAAAAAGATAGGATGGGTCCACAGGTTAAGGTCCTAAACTCGAGCAGGGCCAATTTTGGGGGCATTAGGCAGGAAGGTTTCATATTCAGGGGTATCAGACTGTTCGGAGGGACCGACAGGAAGGTAAGGGGGGCAGTGTAGCTCTGATATTTAAGGATGACATCAGGGCAGTAGTAAGAGATTATATTAGGTTCTATAGAAAAAAAGGTTGAATTCATTTGGATGGAAATTAGAAATAGTAAGGAGAAAAAGTCACTGACAGGCGTAGTCTATAGGCCATCAAATCAAATAATATCATGGTGGGGCGAGAAATAAACAAAGAAATAACTGATGCAAGTAAAAATGGTACAGCAATGATCATGGGGGATCTTAATCTACATATCAATTAGTCAAACCATGTCGGTCAAGGCAGCCTTGAGGAGGAATTCATAGAATATATCCGCGATAGCTTCCTTGAACAGTATGTAATGGAACCTACGAGGGAGCAAGCTATCCTAGATCTGGTCCTGTGTAATGAGACAGGAATAATTCATGATCTTACAGTTAGGGATCCTCTCGGAAGAAGCGATCACAGGATGGTTGAATTTAAAATATAGATAGAGTGTGAGAAGGTAAAATCCAATACCAGTGTCTTGTGCTTAAACAAAGGAGACTACAATGGGATGAGGGAGGCGTTGGCAAAGGTAGATTGAGAGCAAAAAATTATGGTGGGACAATTGAGGAACAGTGGAGGACTTTCAAAGCGATCTTTCACAGTGCTCAGCAAAAGTATATACCAGTGATAAGGAAGGACTGTAGAAAAAGAGATAATCAGCCTTGGATATCTAAGGAAATAAAGGAGGGTATCAAATTGAAAGCAAATGCATACAAAGTGGCAAAGATTAGTGGGAAACTAGAGGATTGGGAAATCTTTAAAGGTCAACAGAAAGCCACGAAAAAAGCTATAATGAAAAGATGGATGATGAGAGTAAACTAGCTCAGAATATAAAAACAGAGAGCAAAGGTTTCTACAAATATATAAAACGAAAAAGAGTGCCTAAAGTAAACATTGGTCCTTTAGAGGATGAGAAGGGGGATGTAATAACTGGAAATGAGAAAATGGCTGAGGCATTGAACAGGTATTTTGTGTCAGTCTTCACAGTAGAAGACACAGATAACATGCCAAAAATTGATGACAGGAAGGTTATGGCAGGTGAGGACCTAAAAACTATTATCATGAAAGAGGTAGTGTTGGGCAAGCTAATGGGGCTAAAGGAAGACAAGTCCCCTGGCCCTGATGGAATGCATCCCAGGGTACTAAAAGATATGGTGGGGGAAATAGCAAATGCACGAATGGTAATTTACCAAAATTCGCTGGACTCTGGGGTGGTTCCCGCAGATTGGAAAACAGCAAATATGATGCTACTGTTTAAAAAAGGAGGTAGACAAAAGGCAGGTAAGTATAGGCCGGTTAGCTTAACTTCTGTAGCAGGGAAAATGCTTGAATCTATCATCAAGGAAGAAATAGCGAGACATCTGGATATAAATTGTCCCATTGGTAAGACGCAGCATGGGTTCATGAAGGGCAGGTCGTGTTTGACTAATTCGGTGGAATTCTTTGAAAACATTACGTGCGCAGTGGACAATGGGGAACCTGTGGATGTGGTGTATCTGGATTTCCAGAAGGCATTTGACAAGGTGCCGCACCAAAGACTGCTACCTAAGATAAAAGGTGCACGGCATTACGGGTAATGTATTAGCATGGACAGAGGATTGGTTAACTAACAGAAAGCAAAGAGTGGGGGTAAATGGGTGTTTTTCTGGTTGGCGATCAGTGACTAGTGGTGTGCCTCAGGGATCAGTTTTGGGACTGCAATTGTTTATGGTTTACATAGATGATTTGGAGTTGGGGACCAAGTGTAGGTGTCAAAATTTGCAGATGACACTAAGATGAGTGGCAGAGCAAAGTGTGCAGAGGACATTGAAAGTCTGCAAAGGGATATCGATAGTCTAAGTGAGTGGGCGAGGGTCTGGCAGACGGAGTACAATGTTGGTAAATGTGAGGTCATCCATTTTGGTAGGAATAACAGTAAAATGGACTATTATTTAAATGGTAAAAAATTGCAGCATGCTGCTGTGCAGAGGGACCTGGGTGTCCTTGTGCAAGAATCACAACAAGTTGGTTTGCAGGTGCAAAAGGTAATTAAGAAGGCAAATGGAATTTTGTCCTTCATTGCTGGAGGGATGGAGTTTAAAAACAGCAAGATTATGTTGCAGCTGTATAAGGTGCTGGTGAGGCTACACCTGAAGTACTGTGAAGAGTTTTGGTCTCCTTACTTGAGAAAGCATATACTGGCACTGCAGGGGGTACACAGGAGATGCACTAGGTTGATTCTGGAGTTGAGAGGGTTGGCTTATGAAGAGAGACTGAGTAGACTGGGGCTATACTCATTGGAATTCAGTAGAATAAGGAGAGATCTTATAGAAGCATACAAGATTATAAAGGGAATAGATAAGATAGAAGCAGGGAAGTTGTTTCCACTGGCGGGTGAAAGTAGAACTAGGGGACATGGCCTCAAAATAAGCAAGAGCAGATTTAGGACTGAGTTGAGGAGGAACTTCTTTACACAAATGGTTGTGAATCTGTGGAATTCCCTGCCCAGTGAAGCAGTTGAGGCTACCTCATTAAATGTTTTTAAGGCAAGGATAGATACATTTTTGAACAGTAAAAGAATTAACGGTTATGGTGAGCAGGCGGGTAAGTGGAGCTGAGTCCATGGAAGGATCAGCCATGATCTTATTGAATGACGGAGCAGGCTCGAGGGGTCAGATGGCCTACTCCTGCTCCGAGATCTTATGTTCTTATCCAGCAGAGGTCGATTGGGTGAGTCTGTTTGAAGGGAAAGGAACATGGGTACATGAATAGGGAGGGAATAGAGGGGTACAGACTAAGTTTTTTTTTAGCTTGGTTAGGGCATCATGATCAGCACAGGCTTGGAGGGCCGAAGGGCCTGTTCCTGTGCTGTACTTTGCTTTGTTCTTTGACTGGCAAATAGGAGGCTTTTAAAAGCGTGATATCAAAAGTCCAGGGCCAGTATGTTTTTGGTAGGGTGAAGGCTGGAAAGTTTAGTGATCACTGGCTGATGAGAGATATTGAAGCTCTGATCAGGAATAAGAACTGCCACCCACCTGACAAAGGGACAGCCTATTCTGAAAGCTAGTGGGTTTTGCTACCAAGTAAACCTGTTGGACTTTAACCTGGTGTTGTTAGACTTCTTACTACAGGAACAAGAAAGCACACATTGGGTTTAGGCAATAGGGGACAGGTGAATCCCTTGATGACTATAAAAAGTGTAAGATTAAAGGGAAATCAGGAGGACAAAAAGAGGGAATGAGATGGATCTGGCACGTAAGGTTAAAGAAAATCCCAGAAGATTCTATAGCTACATTAAGAGCAAAAGGGGGGTTAGGGAGAGAATAGGTCTCCTTAAAGATCAGCATGGCCGTCTGTGCATGGAGGCACAGAAGATGGATGAGATTTTTAATGAATATTTCTCCTCGGTGTTTACCAAGGAGAAAATCATGGGTGCTAAACATGGAAACAAGTGCTGATGTCTTGGCCTGCATGCATATTACTAGCGGAGGAGGTATTTTCAGCCTTAAAGCGTATTGAGGTGGATAACTCGCCTGGGCCTGATCAAAAATGGACCTTCGGATCTAGTGCGAGGCTCGGGATGAAATTGCAGAGGCCCTTGCAGAGATATTTACTTCATCTTTTTCCACTGGCAAAGTTCTGGAAGGCTGGAGGGTGGCTAATGTTGTTCCATTGTTTACGAAGGGTAACAAAAACAAGCCTGGAATTACAGGCTGGTGAGCCTGACATCAGTGGCGGGTAAGTTACTGGAGGGGATTCTGAGGGACAGGATCTACCAACATTTGAATATTCAAGGTCTGATTACAGGTAGTCGGTAAGATTGTGAGCATGGGAAGTCATGTCTGATATGGTGGCACAATGGTTAGCACTGCTGCTTCACAGCGCCAGGGATCCAGGTTCGATTTTGGCCTTGGGTCACTGTTTGTGTGGAGTTTGCACTTTCTCCCCGTGTCTGTGTGAGTTTCCTCCGGGTACTCCGTGTTTCCTCCTACAGTCCAAAGATGTGCTAGTTAGGTGGATTGGCCATGCTAAATTGCCCCTTAGTGTCAGGAGACTAGCTGGGCTAAATGCATGGGGTTACGGGGATAGGGCCTGGGTGGGATTGTGGTCAATGCAGACTCGATGGGCCGAATGGCCTCATTCTGCATAATAGGGATTCCATGAATCTTTTAGAATTTTTCAAAGATGTAACCAAGAGGATGAATGAAGATAGGGCAGATGTTGTTGTCTAGATGGACTTTAAAAAGGCCTTTGACAAGGTACCACATGGCAGGCTAGTCTGAAAGTTTAGGTTGCATGGGATCCAGGGAGAACGAGCTAATTGGATTCAAAATTGGCTTGATGGCAGGGAGCTGAGGGTGATGGTCAATGGTTTTTTCTCGGACTGGAGGCCTGTGACGAGTGGTGTGCCTCAGGGGTCAATGTTAGGACCCTTGTTATTCGTTATTTATATAAATGATTTGGATGTGAATGTACAAGGCATGATAATAAATTAGATGGTATCATTGATAGCGAAGAAGGTTATCAAAAATTACAGGGGATCTTGATCAGTTTTGAGCCGATGATTGGCAAATGGATTTCAACAGATATAAGTGTGAGGTGTTGCACTTTGGAAAGTGAAACCTGGGTATGACTTATACAGTGAATGGCAGGGTCATGGGGAGTGTTGACAAACAGAAGGACCTCGGAGTACAAATACATAGTTTGTTGAAAGTGGTATCACAGGTAGACAGGGTGGTGAAAAAGATGTTTAGCGCACTGGCCTTCATCAGACAACGCATTAAGCATAGGAGTTGGGACATTATGTTACAGTTGTACAAGTCGTTGGTGAGGCTGAACTTGGAATATTGTGTACAGTTTTGGTCACCCTGTTATAAGAAAGCCACTGATGAACTGAAAGAGTACAAAGAAGATTTATGAGGATGCTGCCAGGACTAGTGGGCCTGAGTTATAGGGAGCAGTCAGTCAGGCTAAGACTTTATTCCTTGGAATGTAGGAGAATGAGGGGTGACCTTTTTGTGGTGTATAAAATCATGAGGGGCATAGATAGGATGAACGCACACAAGTCTTTTTCCCAGGGTAGGGGAATTGAAAACTAGAGGGCATAGGTTTAAGGTGAGAGGGGAAAGATTTAAAAGGGAGCTGAGGGGCAACTTCTTCATGCAGAGGGTGGTGCATATATGGGATGAGCTGCCACAGAAAGTGGTTGAGGCAATACAATAGCAACATTTAAAAAGCATTTGTATAAGTACATGGATGGGAAAGGGTTAGAGGGATATGGGCCAACATGGGCAATTGGGATTAGCTGGAAAGGTATCATGGTTGGACCGGTTGGGCCGAAGAGCCTTTTTCCGTGTTGTATTGATCTATGTCTTTATGTCTATCTGTAAGTAAAGGTGAGCTTTTAGAACAAAGAACAAAGAACAATACAGCACAGGAACAGGCCCTTCGGCCCTCCAAGCCCGCGCCGCTCCCCGGTCCAGGATTGAATCCTGAATCCAGGATCCCCGCCCAATTTTCCAGCCTATCTACATCCTAATATCCTATCCACCGAGCTGTCCCTCACAGCTACGATGCTTTGTTCATTACAACCTATTAACTCACCCCCACCCCCCCATTCCAGACCATGTGATCTCCAGGGAGAGGTGAAAACCCAGAGAGAAAACCCCAGGGCCAATATGGGGAAAAAAAATCTGGGAAATTCCTCTCCGACCCCCTGAGGCGATCGAAACGAGTCCAGGAGATCACACTGGCCCTGATCGGAAAATGCTTCCCAACCCTATTCATTTCCACTTCCACGAACACCATATGAATTCCCTGCCCCCGAGACAGGTTCCCAACTATCCGCAGTCTCGCTCTGTACTGGCACCAGCAAGATGATCATAGAATGAAGCCTTGAAACGAGAAACAAGGAACAATTAGACCGCGCCGCTCCCTGGTCCAAACTAGACCACTCTTTTGTATCCCTCCATTCCCACTCCGTTCATATAGCTGTCTAGATAAGTCTTAAACGTTCCCAGTGTGTCCGCCTCCACCACCTTGCCCGGCAACACATTCCAGGCCCCCACGACCCTCTGTGTAAAATATGTCCTTCTGATATCTGTGTTAAACCTCCCCCCCTTCACCTTGAACCTATGACCCCTCGTGAACGTCACCACCGACCTGGGGAAAAGCTTCCCACCGTTCACCCTATCTATGCCTTTCATAATTTTATACACCTCTATTAAGTCTCCCCTCATCCTCCGTCTTTCCAAGGAGAACAACCCCAGTTTCCCCAATCTCTCCTCATAACCAAGCCCCTCCATACCAGGCAACATCCTGGTAAACCTCCTCTGTACGCTCCCCAAAGCCTCCACGTCCTTCTGGTAGTGTGGCGACCAGAACTGGACGCAGTATTCCAAATGCGGCCGAACCAACGTTCTATACATCTGCAACATCAGACCCCAACTCTTATACTCTATGCCCCGTCCTATAAAGGCAAGCATGCCATATGCCTTCTTCACCACCTTCTCCACCTGTGACGTCACCTTCAAAGATCTGTGGACTTGCACACCCAGGTCCCTCTGCGTCTCTACACCCTTTATGGTTCTTCCATTTATTGTGTAGCTCCTCCCTATATTATTCCCACCAAAATGCATCACTTCGCATTTATCAGGATTGAACTCCATCTGCCATTTCCTTGCCCAAATTTCCAGCCTATCTATATCCTTCTGTAGCCTCTGACAATGTTCCTCACTATCTGCAAGTCCTGCCAGTTTTGTGTCATCCGCAAACTTACTGATCACCCCAGTTACTCCTTCTTCCAGATCATTTATATAAATCACAAACAGCAGAGGTCCCAATACAGAGCCTTGCGGTACACCACTAGTCACAGGCCTCCAGCCGGAAAAAGACCCTTCCACTACCACCCTCTGTCTTCTGTGACCAAGCCAGTTCTCCACCCATCTAGCCACCTCCCCCTTTATCCCATGACATCCAACCTTTTTCACTAGCCTACCATGAGGGACTTTGTCAAACGCTTTACTAAAGTCCATATAGACAACATCCACGGCCCTTCCTTCGTCAACCATTCTGGTCACTTCTTCAAAAAACACCACCAGGTTAGTGAGGCATGACCTCCCTCTCACAAAACCATGCTGACTATTGTTAATGCGCATACATCCTATCTCTAAGAATCTTCTCCAACAACTTCCCCACCACGGACGTCAAGCTCACCGGCCTATAATTACCTGGGTTATCCTTCCTACACTTCTTAAATAACGGGACCACATTGGCTATCCTCCAATCCTCTGGGACCTCACCTGTGTCCAGTGACGAGACAAAGATTTGCGTCAGAGGCCCAACGATTTCACCTCTCGTCTCCCTGAGCAGCCTTGGATAGATTCCATCAGGCCCTGGGGATTTGTCAGTCTTTATATTCTCTAACAAACCTAACACTTCCTCCTTTGTAATGGAGATTTTCTCCAACGGTTCAACACTCCCCTCAGAGACACTCCCAGTCAACACATCCCTCTCCTTTGTGAATACCGACGCAAAGTATTCATTTAGGATCTCCCCTACTTCTTTGGGCTCCAAGCATAAGTCCCCACTTTTGTCCCTGAGAGGTCCGATTTTTTTCCCTAACAACCCTTTTGTTCCTAACGTATGAATAAAATGCCTTGGGATTCTCCTTAATCCTGTCTGCCAAGAACATTTCGTGACCCCTTTTTGCTTTTCTAATTCCCCATTTGAGTACTTTCCTACTTTCATTGTACTCCTCCAGAGCTCCCTCCGTTTTTAACTGCTTGGACCTAACATACGCCTCTCTTTTCTTTTTGACCAGTCCCTCAATTTCCCTGGTTATCCACGGTTCTCTAATCCTACCCTTCCTATCCTTCTTTTTTACAGGCACATGCTTGTGCTGTAGCCCTAACAACCGATCCTTAAAAGACTGCCACATACCAGATGTGGATTTACCCTCAAACAGCCTCTCCCAATCAAGAGCTGCCAATTTCTGCCTGATCCCAATAAAGTTAGCCTTCCCCCAATCCAACACCTTACCCTTGGGACACCACTCATCCTTTTCCATCACTATCCTAAAGCTAACAGAATTGTGGTCACTATTTGCCACATGTTCCCCAACCAAAACTTTGAAGACCTGACCGGGCTCATTCCCCAGTACTAGGTCCAGTATAGCCCCCTCTCTAGTCGGGCTGTCTACATATTGTTCCAACGAACCCTCCTGTACACATTTTACAAATTCCTCCCCATTCAGAGTCCCTGCCCTCAGCGATTTCCAGTCTATACCAGGGAAATTGAAGTCTCCCACTACAACAACCCTATATTTCCTGCACCTATTCAGTATCTCCTGACATATCCATTCTTCCACTTCCCTTGGGCTGTTGGGGGGCCTGTAGTACACCCCCAACATAGTGACTGCGCCTTTCCTGTTTCTAAGCTCCACCCAGAGTGACTCGTTACACGACCCCTCTGAATTGTCCTCCCTCTGCACCGTTAGTTTAGTTACCACACTGTATACAATTCTGAGGAACATCTGTTTTTGGTTCAGAGAAGATAGATTTTTAACTACCTCCACAAAAGATGCTCTAATTTCTGGTCTACTAGCCTGAATCGGCTTACAGGCTGTGAGGTGAAAACTACCCCCCAGATTGCGAGATGGAAACTGCCTCCCTGAAAAGATTGCCAATTATACCATCATTTCCCTTTGATGGTTCTTTCGGCGTATTTTCTGACTGTCCCCTCAGCTTCTGCAGTTCTAAAAGATTAACATATGCATCACTTCTCAGGATGGTACAATCATCTACACAATTGGGGTGACCTTATGAAAAAAATTCAAAGTCCAGAAGGAGCATGAAAACGGGAGATATCCATTTTTCCGGCTGGTCCAACTCTGGTATCTTATACATTTAGTGCAGAAAAACAATCAAAATCAGTTTATCACCACTAGGGGAGGGGATGAGGCTTCAATCGTCCGAAATCCAGGCTGGCTCTGCCCAAGGGACACCACCCCCCACTTACCCCTGACCTTCCAGGGCAGCCTCAACGGCCTTCAGTTCTACCAGCAAGGCCATCATGTCTGGTTCCTGTTGCTGGGGACCGGCTGTGATTCGCGCCAGAGTGAACCTCTCCCGGCGAGGCCACACAGGCAAGTGAGCTCGGGCGATAATTAAAATAAGATCTAAATTGAATTTAAATAATTTATGAAATTGGCGCGAAGCTGAACGTGCCAGACATCCGGTGTCAGTAAGATCGCAAGAGGTGAGAAATCGGGTGTGAACCTGATTTCTCGGCTCTTTCGCAAACTTATCGGCTCATCCCATCCATCGGCCATTGGGGTGCAATGGTAAGAAACCCCCAAATTGTTTCCTGTTAGCAAGACAATATATTCTTCCGGTCTGTCCATAACTAATCACGTTATTGGGACTCACATTCTGTGAACTGCCTTTTGAAATGCTGGTGGCTTATAACCTTTTGGCACATTCATGACACTTGATCTCTTGGAAACATTTTTAATCTTAAGTTTGACACTTTTTTGGAACACATGAAACGAGACTTAGCACGTTGGTCTAAGTTACCCCATTCTTCAGTTGGTAATATAAATTCTGTAAAGATTAATATTTTGCCAAAATTTCTGTATTTATTTGTGCATTCTATTGTCTATCCCCAAGTGCGTTTTGTTGAAATAGACACTTTTTTTCTTTATTTGGATTAAGAAAACACCCAGAATTTAGTGTTTCTGCAAATACCCAAGCATTTCTATGTTTCTATGTTTCTATTTAGGTGTTTGGCATTGCCAAGTTTTCAGTTTTATTTTTGGTCTGCTAAGATCCGTAATATTTCTTGTTGGCTTCATTCAGACCCGGTTAGTTTCTTGTGGGTGCAATTGGAAACAGCCTTCTGTCAGTCCAATCTCTGCCCACTCTGTGGTTCTCCACCAGTCACTTTTCTTCAAATCGTTGGACAATCCCCTAAAATTTGGACTTAGCTCAGAACACACTTTGGGCGACAAACTCTCTTTATGCATCCCGATTGATGCGTATCATTCATTTCCGCCTTCATGAGCAGAATCTGACTCACCTGATGAAGGGGCAGCGCTCCGAAAGCTCATGCTACCAAATCAACTGTTGGACTTTACCGTGGTGTTGAGATTTCTTACTTTGTATTTTTGGTAGTAATGTTGAATCTTCTCCTTGGAGCAGAACCGAATTACATCTCTCTTACAAAAATTCAGACTTGAATGTCTGAATAATGTTTTCAACATTATTGGCTAGACACATTATTCTAATAACTTGGAAACAGTCTGCCCCACTCTCTTTTATCAATTGAGTACGTGGCCTTATGCAGAATCTTAAACTTGAGAAGAGAAAGCACACCAAAGAGGTTGCACTGAAAAATTTTATGTAGTTTGGCAACCTTTCCTGAATTATTTTGAGGACCAGCTCTCTACCTTCATATAACTGAACCTAATTAGGTTATATATATTATATCATGTGAAACCATATCTGATGTATACGATTGTTATTGATTTTCTTATTTTGGGGAGGGGGCTTTTTAACCTTTTCTTTTTATTCCTTTTTCTTCTACTCCTATTTCTCTTTTCCTTTCCCTTTTATTTCTAATTCAAATGTAAATTTATTAAATTATTGCCGTCCTGAAAGCTTTCTCATGATTGTTGTTAAAATTTAATAAACAGGAAAGGAAAAACTAAGAAAACAAAACCTTTGGAACGACAGAGTTGGTAAGACTACTAAAGTTTGGGGCATAATCCTTCATTTCTATTTCTCGTTAATTAAAAAAAATATTTTATAGCAATTATGTGTTGGACATCATGGCGGGTTAAAGATTGTAGTTTCTGCTCAGCAAAAGCTTGTGTGGCTTTTGCTACCAAATAAACCTGTTGGACTTTAACCTGGTGTTGTTAAACTTCTTACTGGGTTAAAGATTAACAGTTGAACTTTTTTGTATCACGGTGCAATAAGCTTCCCAACCTAAATAGGATAACTTTGAATTGCTGTGAAAGAAATGGAAAGCTTATTTTCTAATAAGTGCTTGTGTAAAGAAATACATGACAGTAATGCTGTCAGCCATGAAGAGTGATTAAAGTGTAACATTCAAGTGAAAACAAACCAAGTTTGTCCAATCTCTTATAGCTAATATCCTCCAAATAAGACAAGACAACCTTTTCTGTACCCTCTCCAAAGCCTCCACATCCTTTTGATAGTGTGGTGACCCAAACTGTATGGAATATTATAATTGTGGCATTACTAAAGTTCAAAATAGCTGCAACATGACTTGTCAATTACTATATTCTGATCTCATACATCAACTGATCAAGGCAAGTATGCCATATACCTTCTTGACCACTTTATCCACGCCACTCGTATTGCCACTTTCAGGGAACTGTGGACTTGTACGTCAAGATCCCTCTGTATATTAATACTTCTAAGGGTTCTGCAATTTACTATATACTTCCCTCCTGCATGAGACCTTACAAAATGTGTGGAGTTTGCACATTCTTCCCTGTCAGCGTGGGTTTCCTCTGAGTGCTCCGGTTTCCTTCCAGAGTCCAAAGATGTACAGGTTAGGTTGATTGGTCATGCTAAATTGACCCTTAGTGTCCTAGATGCTTAGTTTAGAGGGATTAGTGGGGTTACGGGGATAGGGTCTGGGTGGGATCGTTTTTCACAGAATTTGAATTTCTTCTCAAAGAATCCCACAGTGCAGTAGGAGGCTATTTGGCCCATCGAATCTGCACCAACCACAATCCCACCCAAACACTATCCCCATAACCCCATGTATTTACCCTCGCTAGTCCCCATGACACTAAGGGGCAATTTAGCATGGCCAATCCATCTAACGTGCACATCTTTGGATTGTAGGAGGAAACCGGAGCACCCAGAGAAAACCCACGCAGACATGGGGAGAATGTGCAAACTCCACATAAACAGTGACTCAAGTAGGGAATCGAACCTGGGTCTCTGGTGCTGTGAGGCAGCAGTGCTAACCATTGTGCCGCCCAATGCAGACTTGATGGGCCGAATGACCTCCTTCAGTACTGTAGGGACTCTATGAAAATGCGTCACCTCACATCTGTCCGGATAAATTCTGCCATTTCTCTGCACAGGTCTCCAGCCTATTTAACATCCACACCAATTCAACTGAAAGAGGGGACCATCGCTTGAGTGCTGGCAATTACATAGCCGCTCTCAGAAAGGATGCGGATACAAGTAAGCCCAGCTCTGCCCACAGGACAGCTGCAAAATAAAGCCAAGCTTTGAACAGACAGCCAACAAACCTTTCAGAATTCCACCCGACAAGGCCATTTAACTGCTGCCAGCATGCGGAGTCGGAGTAGCAAAATAAATTTGCAAGACCTAGATTTCAGAAAATGACACTTAAGCCAGTGTCCAGAGAGTGCACGTCCTGAAAGGTCCACCTACATCTGACAAGGAACACTTAAACTGCATAGCACTGTCCAAATCAGAACCAATTAAGATAATGTAAGATTAAATGGATTAAATTTAAGTAATGGATTCGATACAGGTGCAGCCGCATCCATGGTAGGATAATCCGTGTTCAGTAAAATTCGTACTGGACTCCAACCCTTAACCTTAAAGACTCCGGCAAGACTGAGGACTTATACAGGAAAACCTCAAGAGTTGTGGGGACAACCTTTGTTTCTGTCTCTTACAAAAAACAACTGGTTAGGCTACCATTAATGATAGTGGAGAGTTCAGGTCTGAGCCCACTGGGGCAAAACTGGCTGAGAGAAACAAATACACTTGGATTGGTAACCATCTTCCAGTTCGAAAATTGTTGCTTGAATGAAGTACTGCTTAAACACTGGAGGTTTTCCGTGAAGAGCTAGGAACAATAAAAGGAGCCAAAGCAACATTACATGTCTATCAGGACACAGTCCCACAATTTTGCAAGGCCTGCCCGGTACAGTTTGCATGAAGGGAAAAGGTGAAAACAGAAATTAGAAGACTGGAATGAGAGGGTATCAAAGAAGAACAAAGAAAATTACAGCACAGGAACAAGCCCTTCGGCCCTCCAAGCCTGAACCAACCATGCTGCCCGTCTGAACTAAAACCTCCTACCCTTCCGGGGACCATATCCCTTTATTCCAATCCTATTTATGAATTGGTCAAGAGACCCCTTAAAGTCACTATCGTATCTGCTTCCACTACCTCCCCCGGCAGCGAGTCCCAGGCACCCACCACTCTTTGTGTAAAAAAAACTTGCCTTGTACATCTCCTTTAAACATTGCCCCTCACACCTTAAACCTATGCCCCCTAGTAATTGACTCTTCCACCCTGGGAAAAAGCTTCTGACTATCCACTCTCCCTCAAAATCTTGTAGACTTCTATCAGGTCGCCCCTCAACCTCCGTTGTCCCAGTGAGAACAAACCAAGTTTCTCCAACCTCTCCTCATAGCTATTGCCCTCCATACCAGGCAACGTCCTGGTAAATCATTTCTGTACCTTCTCCAAAGCCTCCACATCCTTCTGGTAGTATGGCAACCAAAATTGAACACTATATTCCAAGTGCGGCCCAACTAAGGTTCTATAAAGTTGCAACATGAATTGCCAATTTTTAAACTCAATGCCCCGGACGATGAAGGCAAGCATGCCGTATGCCTTCTTGACTACCTTCTCCACCTGCGTTACCACTTTCAGTGATCTGTGTACCTGTAAACCCAGATCCCTCTGCCTAGCAATACTTTTAAGGGTTCTACCATGTACTGTATAATTCCCATCTGTATTAGACCTTCCAAGATGCATTACCTCACACTTGTCTGGATTAAACTTCATCTGCCATCTTTCCGTCCAACTCTCCAACCCATCTATATCCTGCTGTATCCTCTGACGGTCCTCATCGCTTTCCCCAAGTCCCGCCATCCTTTGTGTCGTGCGCAAACTTAATAATCAAACCAGTTACATTTTCCTCCAAATCATTTATATATATTACAAACAGCACAGGTCCCAGCATTGACCCCGGAGGAACACCACTAGTCACAGCCCTCCATTCAGAAACACACCCTTCCACTGCTACCCTCTGTCTTCTATAGACTTCTATGACTGAGCCAGGTCTGTATCCATCTTGCCACCTCACCTCTGATCCCATGCGACTTCACCGTCTGTACCAGTCTGCCATGAGGGATATTGTCAAAGGCCTTACTAAGTAAGGCCTTACTAAAGGCCTTACTTAGTGGGCGGCACGGTAGCACAGTGGTTAGCACTGCTGCTTCACAGCTCCAGGGTCCCGGGTTCGATTCCTGGCTCGGGTCACTGTCTGTGTGGAGTTTGCACATTCTCCTCGTGTCTGCGTGGGTTTCCTCCGGGTGCTCCGGTTTCCTCCCACAGTCCAAAGATGTGCGGGTTAGGTTGATTGGCCAGGTTAAAAATTGCCCCTTAGAGTCCTGAGATGCGTAGGTTAGAGGGATTAGCAGGTAAAATATGTGGGGGTAGGGCCTGGGTGGGATTGTGGTCGGTGCAGACTCGATGGGCCGAATGGCCTCCTTCTGCACTGTAGGGATTCTATGATTCTAAAGTCTATGTAGACAAAATCCTCCGCTCTACCCCCAATCATCTTCATCACTTCCTCAAAAAACTCAATCAAGTATCATAACTACGAGAGCAATTCAGGGAGTTGGGAAACAGACTAAAAAGTAGGGCCTCCAGGGTGGCCATCTCTGGGCTGCTCCCAATGCCTCGTGCCTGTGAGGCCAAGAATAGGGAGTTAGTACAATTGAATGCTTGGCTAAAGGACTGGTCCAGGAGGGAGGGCTTCATTTTCCTAGATCAATGGGAAGTTTTCAGGAGAGGATGGCACCTGTACAAGAAGGACGGGTCACAACTAAGTTGGAAGGGCACGAATATCCTGCCTGGGAGGTTTGCTAGTGCAGTTCGGGGGGGGTTTAAACTAGTATGGCAGGGGGGTGGGGATCAAAATATTAGGTCTACAAGTGTAGAGGCTGGGGACGAGCTTGGGGCTGGGACAAGGCTGGCAAAGAAGAAGAGCACTCTGGGGGAGGATGACCTCACTGGGCCTGGAGGTCTGGAGTGCTTATACTTCAATGCAAGGAGCGTAGCAGGTAAGACAGACGAACTTAGGGCCTTAATGCTCACGAGGGATTTGGATGTGGTTGCTGTGACAGAGACTTGGTTGAAAGAGGGACAGGACTGGCAGCTGAATATTCCAGGGTACAAGTGTTTTAGGCGAGACAGAGGAGGGGCCAAAAGAGGTGGGGGAGTAGCAGTATTAGTTGGAGAGCATATTACAGCGGTGCAGAGGGAGGACAATTCAGATGGGTCGTGTAACGAGTCACTCTGGGTGGAGCTTAGAAACAGGAAGGGCGCAGTCACTATGTTGGGGGTATACTACAGGCCCCCCAACAGTCCAAGGGAAGTGGAAGAACGGATATGTCAGGAGATACTGGATAGGTGCAGGAAAAATAGGGTTGTTGTAGTGGGAGACTTCAATTTCCCTGGTATAGACTGGAAATCGCTGAGAGCTGGGACTCTGAACGGGGAGGAATTTGTAAAATGCGTACAGGAGGGTTCGTTGGAACAATATGTAGATAGCCCGACTCGAGAGGGGGCTATACTGGACCTAGTACTGGGGAATGAGCCCGGTCAGGTCTTCAAAGTTTCGGTAGGGGAACATGTGGCAAATAGTGACCACAATTCTGTTAGCTTTAGGATAGTGATGGAAAAGGATGAGTGGTGTCCCAAGGGTAAGGTGTTGGATTGGGGGAAGGCTAACTTTAGTGGGATTAGGCAGAAATTGGCAGCTCTTGATTGGGAGAGGCTGTTTGAGGGTAAATCCACATCTGGCATGTGGGAGTCTTTTAAGGAACAGTTGTTAGGGCTACAGGACAGGCATGTGCCTGTAAAAAAGAAAGATAGGAAGGGTAGGATTCGAGAACCGTGGATAACCAGGGAAATTGAGGGACTGGTCAAAAAGAAAAGAGAGGCGTATGTTAGGTCCAGGCAGCTAAAAACAGAGGGAGCCCTGGAGGAATACAAAGAAAGTAGGAAAGAACTCAAACGGGGAATTAGAAGGGCAAAAAGGGGTCACAAAATGTCCTTGACAGACAGGATTAAGGAGAATCCCAAGCCATTTTATTCATACGTTAGGAACAAAAGAGTTGTCAGGGAAAAAATCGGACCTCTCAGGGACAAAAGTGGGGAATTATGCTTGGAGCCCAAAGAAGTAGGGGAGATCCTAAATGAATACTTCGCGTCGGTATTCTCAAAGGAGAGGGATGTGTTGACTAGGAGTGTCTCGGAGGGGAGTGTAAATCTCCATTACAAGGGAGGAAGTGTTAGGTTTGTTAGAGAATATAAAGACTGACAAATCCCCAGGGCCTGATGGAATCTACCCAAGGCTGCTCAGGGAGACGAGAGATGAAATCGCTGGGCCTCTGACGCAAATCTTTGTCTCGTCACTGGACGCAGGTGAGGTCCCAGAGGATTGGAGGATAGCTAATGTGGTCCCGTTATTTAAGAAGGGTAGGAAGGATAACCCGGGTAATTATAGGCCGGTGGGCTTGACTTCCGTGGTGGGGAAGTTGTTGGAGAAGATTCTTAGAGATAGGATGTATGCGCATTTAGAAAGGAATAAACTCATTAACGATAGTCAGCATGGTTTTGGGAGAGGGAGGTCATGCCTCACTAACCTGGTGGACCTTTTTGAAGAAGTGACCAGAATGGTTGACGAGGGAAGGGCTGTGGATGTCGTCTATATGGACTTTAGTAAAACGTTTGACAAAGTCCCTCATGGTAGGCTGGTGAAAAAGGTTGGATCTCATGGGATAAAGGGGGAGGTGGCTCGATGGGTGGAGAACTGGCTTGGTCACAGAAGACAGAGGGTGGTAGTGGAAGGGTCTTTTTCCGGCTGGAGGCCTGTGACTAGTGGTGTTCCGCAGAGCTCTGTATTGGGACCTCTGCTGTTTGTGATTTATATAAACGATCTGGAAGGTGTAACTGGGGTGATCAGTAAGTTTGCGGACGACACAAAATTGGCAGGACTTGCAGATAGTGAGGAGCATTGTCAGAAGCTACAGAAGGATATAGATAGGCTGGAAATTTGGGCAAAGAAATGGCAGATGGAGTTCAATCCTGATGAATGCGAAGTGATGCATTTTGGTAGAAATAATGTAGGGAGGAGCTATACGATAAATGGCAGAACCATAAAGGGAGATACGCAGAGGGACCTGGGTGTGCAAGTCCACAGATCCTTGAAGGTGACATCACAGGTGGAGAAGGTGGTGAAGAAGGCATATGGCATACTTGCCTTTATAGGACGGGGCATAGAGTATAAAAGTTGGGGTCTGATGTTGCAGATGTATAGAACGTTGGTTCGGCCACAGTTGGAATACTGTGTCCAGTTCTGGTCGCCACACTACCAGAAGGACGTGGAGGCTTTGGAGAGAGTACAAAGGAGGTTTACCAGGATGTTGCCTGGTATGGAGGGGCTTAGTTATGAGGAGAGATTGGGTAAACTGGGGTTGTTCTCCTTGGAAAGACGGAGGATGAGGGGAGACTTAATAGAGGTGTATAAAATTATGAAAGGCATAGATAGGGTGAACGGTGGGAAGCTTTTCCCCAGGTCGGTGGTGACGTTCACGAGGGGTCATAGGTTCAAGGTGAAGGGGGGGAGGTTTAACACAGATATCAGAAGGACATATTTTACAGAGGGTGGTGGGGGCCTGGAATGCGCTGCCGGGCAAGGTGGTGGAGGCGGACACATTGGGAGCGTTTAAGACTTATCTAGATAGCCATATGAACGGAGTGGGAATGGAGGGATACAAAAGAATGGTCTAGTTTGGACCAGGGAGCGGCACGGGCTTGGCGGGCCGAAGGGCCTGTTCCTGTGCTGTAGTGTTCTTTGTTCTTTTAAAATCTAGTCCAGTTTGCGGAACAGCCAGATGGTTCAGTCTGTCTTTGTGGGGACTTTAAGCAAACAATAAACTGCTATTCACAGCTGGACAAGTACCCAATCCCCCAGATCGAGGATTTATTGAAAAGTTTGCAGGGGGACTCTTGTTTCCAAAATTAGATCGGAGTCATGCTTATTTGCAGTTGCAGCTGGATAAGGATGCACAGAAACATTCCACGATTAATACGCGAAAGGGCCTCTATCAATACACAGGGTTACTTTGTGACCTCCCACACTGGAAAGCCACACATCTCCAGCGCCCATACTTAGGACCTCAGAGTCCAAATGGGACACTGCAGATGAAGCCACGGCTACTCCTCTGCCACCAGAGGAACGGGGCGAACTAGAACTCCGGCGCTCGCATCATAAGGAACAGGCGCTTGTTGGATACACTCCTCCCAGATCAGATGCCGAGTTGGAACATCTGGACCCAGCGCTGAAACATCCAAAGAGACCCATGAGAGACCTGTAATAACTTCTACCAGGCACAGGAGGCTGGCCTCTTGGAGTATGAACTCTCTGATTGAGGTGATAATTACCTGCCCAATCAAGGAGGCTCAAGGAGGCAAGGTGGATACAGAACTGGGATTGTCAGGTTTTCTGACCCTCCGGATTCTGACTATGTACCAGATGCACATTATCAATGAAATAGAGTTTGTAACTAAAGGGAATCTGGTGAAGAGACACCAGCCTCTGGCTAGTTATTTCAACCACCTCTTACCAATCAAGAGCCCTTCTACCCAAAACCTTACTTTTGAACTTAATGTCACTAAGTGCAGTGATGTCACAATACTCCCCATGTATTGCTCCCACAATACTCCAGTAGAGGTGACTGAGGGACTTCACTGGTGCATTCTGGGAGAAGTCAGCCCAGCAACATCTACTAAGAAGTGGGAAGCGGAAGATCTGGTGTCAAGGAGCAGTAAGCCCGAAACACTACATTAGCGTTTCCCTCCTTCCTCCTATCAGGGGATAACAGCAGCACCAGCCAAAGCAGTGGTACCACAACTGGCTCTGTTGTTAAGCAGGGAGGGACAAAGAGCCTAGAGCAATGGTTATAGGGGACTCTATAGTTAGGGGTGCAGATAGACGCTTCTGTGGACGTGAAAGAGACTCCAGGATGGATGCAGCGCAACATGTGGCTGAACAGCTGGTGTGTAGGAGGGAGAGTTTCAGAAATCTGGACCATTGGGGTCTCTTTCGGGGAGCTGGGACCTGTACAAGAAGGACGGGTCGCATCTAAACTGGAAGGGCATAAATATTCTGGCCGGGAGGTTTGCTAGTGTCACACGGGAGGATTTAATCTAGTTGCGGGGGGGTGAGAACCAAAGCAAAGGTGAATTAGCTGAAGGGGAACCAGAGAGTAGGGCCAGTCAGACTCAGAGAAACGGCAGGCAGGGTGTGGTTGCTAATCAAAGAGGGTCTGGTGGACTGAAGTACATTTGTTTCAATGCGAGAAGTGTTACAGGTAAGGCAGATGAATTTAGAGCTTGGATTAGTACTAGGAACTATGATGTTGTTGCTATTACAGAGATTTGATTAAGGGAAGGACAGGATTGGCAGCTATTCCAGGATACAGATGTTTCAGGCAGGATAGAGGGGGGTGTAAAAGGGGTGGGGGAGTTGCACTATTGATTAAGAATATCACAGATGTACTCAGGAGGACACCTCGGAGGGTTCATACAGCGAGGCAATATGGGTAGAGCTCAGGAATAGGAAGGGTAGTCACAATGTTGGGGGTTTATTATAGGCCGCCCAACTGCCAGCGGGAGATAGAGGAACAGATATGTAGGCAGATTTTGGCACAGTGTAAAAGTAACAGGGTTGTTGTGGTGGGAAATTTTAACTTCCCCTATATTAACTGGGACTCATTTAGTGCTAGGGGCGTGGATGGGGCAGAGTTTGTAAGGAGCATTCAGGAGGACATCTTGAAACAGTATGTAGCTAGTCCAACTAGGGAAGGGACCATACTGGACCTGGTATTGGGGGGATGGGCCCGGTCAGGTGGTCGATGTTTCAGTAGGGGAGCAGTTCTGGAACAGTGACCACAATTCAGTAAACTTCAAGGTACTGATGGAAAAAGATAAGTGTAGTCCTCAAGTTAAGGTGCTAAACTGGGGGAAGGCTAATTACAACAATATTTGGCAGGAACTGAAGAATGTAGATTGAGGGCAGATGTTTGAGGGCAAATCAACATCTGGCATGTGGGAGGCTTTCAAGTGTAAGTTGATAGGGATTCAGGACCGCCACATTCCTGTAAGGAAGAAGGATAAGTATGGCAAGTTTTGGGAACTTTGGATAACAAGAGATATTGTGTCAAAGAGAAAAAGGAAGCATTTGTCAAGGCTAGGAGGCTGGGAACACATGAAGCAAGTGTGGAATACAAGGAAAGTAGAAAGAAACTTAAGCAAGGAGTAAGGAGGGCTAAAAGGGGTCACGAAAAAGCATTGGCCAGCAGGATTAAAGGAAAATCCCAAGGCTTTTTATACATATATAAAGAGCAAGAGTGTAGCCAGGGAGAGAGTTGGCCCACATAAGGACTGGGGAGGGAATCTATGTGTGGAGCGACAGTGGCACAGTGGTTAGCATTGCTGCCTCACAGCGCCAGGGACCCAGGTTCGATTCCCGGCTTGGGGTACTGTCTGTGTGGAATTTGTGTTAGGGGGACTAGCTAAGGTAAATGCATGGGGTTATGGGGATAGGGCCTGGGTGGGATTGTGATCGGTACAGACTCAATGGGCCAAATGGCCTCCTTCTGCACTGTAGGATTCTAAATGGGCGAGGTATTAAATGAATACTTTGCGTCAGTATTCATCAAAGAGAAGGACTTGGATGATGAGTCTGGGAAAGGGGTGTGCAGATAGTTTGAGTCATGTTGAGATAAAAAAGGAAGTATTGGGGTTTTTGACAAACATTCAGGTAGATAAGTCCCCAGGGCCTGATGGGATATACCCAGAATACTGAGAGAGGCAAGGGAGGAAATTGCTGGGGCCTTGTAATTTTCGGACCTTGAGAAATCTTTGTATCCTCGCTGGCTACAGGGGAGGCCCCAAAGGATTGGAGAATAGCCAATGTTGTTCCTTTGTTTAAGAAGGGTAGCAAGAATAATCCACGTAATTACAGGCCGGCAAGCGTTACATCTGTGGTGGGGAAATTATTGGAGAGGATTCTTCGAGACAGGATTTATTCCCACTTGGAAATAAGTGGACGTATTAGCGAGAGGCAACATGGTTCTGTGAAGGGGAGGTGTTGTGTCTCACTAACTTGATTGAGTTTTCGAGGAAGTGACGAAGGTGATTGACGGTAGGGCAGTGGATGTTGTCTGCATGGACTTCAGTAAGGCCTTTGACAAGGTCCCTCATGGCAGACTGGTGCAGAAGGTGAAGTCGTATGGGATCAGAGGTGAGCTGGCAAGGTGGATACAGAACTGGCTCGGTAGACAGAGGGTAGCAGTGGAAGGGTGTGCTTCTGAATGGAGGGTTATAACAAGTGACATTCCTCAGGGATCAGTGCTGGGACCTTTGCTGTTTTTAATATATAAATAGATATACAAACTCATTACACTGAAAGTGGCAACGCAGGTGGAGAAGGTAGTCAAGAAGGCATACAGCATGCTTGCCTTCATCGGCCGGGGCATTGAGTTTAAAAATTGCCAAGTCATGTTGCAACTTTATAGAACCTTAGTTAGGCCGCACTTGAAATATCATGTTCAATTCTGGTCGCCACACCACCAGAAGGATGTGGAGGCTTTGGAGTGGGTACAGAAAAGATTTACCAGGATGTTGCCTGGTATGGAGGGCATTAGCTATGAGGAGAGGTTGGAGAAACTTGGTTTGTCCTCACTGGAACGACGGAGGTTGAGGGGTGACCTGATAGAAGTCCATAAGATTATGAGAGGCATGGACAGAGTGAATAGTCAGAAGCTTTTTCCCAGGGTGGAAGAGTCAATTACTAGGGGGCATAGGTTTAAGGTGCGAGGGGCAAGGTTTAAAGGAAATGTACGAGGTAGGTTTTTTTAATACACAGAGGATAGTGGGTGCTTGGAACTCGCTGCCAGGGGAGGTAGTGGAAGCAGATACAGTAGTGACTTTTATGGGGCGTCTTGACAAATACATGACTAGGATGGGAATGGAGGGATATGGTCCACAGAAGGGAACGGGGTATTAGTTAAGTCGGTGCAAGCTTGGAGGGCTGAAGGGCCTGTTCTTGTGCTGTAACTTTCTTTGTTCTTTGTAATGGATCAAGATAATGTTGCGACAAGAAACAAAGGCTGAAATGCCACACGCTCGGGTTTTTACCAGCTCCGGTCGCTGTCTCCTCTCTGCAGCCTTTCTGGTTTTGGTTCCCAGCTGCTGATCGAGATAAAGCTGCTACTCAAAACTAGGCTCTCTCCATTACGTTCACATCCTTTCAATTGTGTGGCACCCGGAACCGTACACAAGACTCCAGCTGAGGTCTAACTAGCATACTGTTTAAATTCAGCATAACCCCCTTGCTCATGTACAGAGGGGGAATAACACCCATACTAATAATACCCACACATGGAGGAGAATACTAACCAATACTAATAACTGTGTCCAGTGAAAGGGTTAAAGAAGACAAACCACAAAAGCCTGCACAATGTTTAACTGCAGAGACATGCATATCAGGATGGTAAGCAGCTAGTTCCAGACACCTGACCTTAGATAAAGATACCATAGTGTGGGGTTGTTCATATCTTAGGCTGGGAGAGGCCATTAAACCCGGTGGTTGGAAACAGGAGATTGACTTGTGTTTCTAACATTCAGTCACAGCTGTAATGTTTAGAGGTAGTAGGGACACTACCCCTCCAGAGGATTCTTATTGCACTTTGTTGAGCCCTGACTATGGATTTACAATGTACATTTAAGATTTAGTAGGAAGTGAAAATGACTGCTTTAAATTTGCAATGCAACTAACTATACATGAAGATGCTGTATAGAAAAGTATTATTTTGTAAAATCTACAGCAAACCTCCAAAAATGGCACAGATGTTTGCAAAACAGGAAATTATTTAGAAAACCACATTCTGCAATCATAACAGTTAATCATAGAAACCCTACAGTACAGAAAGAGGCCATTCGGCCCATCGAGTCTGCACCGACCACATTACCACCCAGGCCCTTCCCCCATATCCCTACATGTTTTACCCACTAATCCCTCTAACCTACACATCTCAGGAAACTAAGGGGCAATTTAATCATGGCCAATCAACCTAACCCGCACATCATCATAGAAATCATAGAAACCCTACAGTGCAGAAGGAGGCCATTCGGCCCATCGAGTCTGCACTGACCACAATCCCACCCAGGCCCTACCCCTATCCCCACATATTTACCCACTAATCCCTCTAACCTACGCATCTCAGGACTCTAAGGGGCAATTTTTAACCTGGCCAATCAACCTAACCCGCACATCTTTGGACTGTGGGAGGAAACCGGAGCACCCGGAGGAAACCCACGCAGACACGAGGAGAATGTGCAAACTCCGCACAGACAGTGACCTAAGCCGGGTTCATCTGCTTATCTAACTTTCATAATTTTAGCAAAGGAACAGCATAACCGCTATCTCCAAGACAATCAGCATAAATTAATCATACAATTATTTAATCAAGAAACCACTCACAAGTAAACTGAGGAATATATTGAAGTAATCCACGAGTAGATCATCTGTTACCAAGTAATCTTCCTGGAAGTGACAAGAAGAAGAATGAAAGGAAACGTATACTACACTGTATCTCTTTCTCCTGTTCATTTCAACCATGGTAATGTCCTGTACTAATGGCATTACTTTTCACCCAGATTTCACAATGAAAGAATGGACAGTGCTCATTTTGGGAAGTATTTTTGTGCACAACGTGATGTGAGCTATCACTACTAGAAAATTGAACTGTTTTGAACAGAGCAATATTAAATATATACATTACATATAGAACAAAGTTGCTGATGGCACAGTGGTCAACTCTACTGCCTCACAGTGCCAGGGACCTGTGTTCAGTTCTGGCCTTGGGCGACTGTCTCTGTGGAGTTTATACGTTCTCCCCGTGTCTGCGTGGGTTTCCTCCTGCTGCACCAGTTTCCACCCACAGTCCAAACATGTGTGGGTTAGGTTGATTGGCCATGTTAAATTATCTCTTAGTTTCAGAGACAAGCAGGGTAAATACGTATGGTTAAGGGCTTAGGGCCTGGGTGGGATTGTTGTCGGTGCAGGCTTAGTGGGCTGAATGGCCTCCTCCTGCACTGTAGGAATTCTATTCTAAGACCCAGGGTAATACTCGGGGGACCTGGTTTCAAATTCCACCATGGCAGATGGTGAAATTTGAATTCAATAAAAATCTGGAATTAAAAGTCTAATGATTACCATGAAACCATTGTGAATTTTGGAAAAGCCCATCTGGTTCACTAATGTCCGTTACGGTGGCACAGTGGTTAGCACTGCTGCCTCACAGCGCCAGGGACCCTGGTTCAATTCCAGCCTTGGGTAACTGCCTGTGTGGAGTTTGCACATTGTCCACGTGTCTGCGTGGGTTTCCACTGGGTGCTCTGGTTTCCTCCCACAGTCCAAAGATGTGTTAGTTAAGTTGATTGGCCATGCTAAATTGCCCCTTAGTGTCAGGGAGATTCACAAGGTCAATACGTGGGGTTGAGGGATAGGGCCTGGGTGGGATTGTTGTTGGTGCAGGCCTGATGGGCCGAATGGCCTCTTTCTGCACTGTAAGGATGTTATGATTCAGTCAGCAATTAACTCTAATCTCAAAAAAACATAATCTGATGCATCAATCTTATCAGTAATTTTATTACTAACTAAATTTTGTCGAAGTTAGAACATAGAACATAGAACAGTACAGCACAGAACAGGCCCTTCGGCCCACGATGTTGTGCCGAGCTTTATCTGAAACCAAGATCAAGCTATCCCACTCCTATCATCCTGGTGTGCTCCATGTGCCTATCCAATAACCGCTTAAATGTTCCTAAAGTGTCTGACTCCACTATCACTGCAGGCAGTCCATTCCACACCCCAACCACTCTCTGCGTAAAGAACCTACCTCTGATATTCTTCCTGTATCTCCCACCACGAACCCTATAGTTATGCCCCCTTGTAATAGCTCCATCCACCCGAGGAAATAGTCTTTGATAATCCATCTCGTGGGAGCAGAAAAATCAAACTAAACTTTAAGGCTGGAATTTTACCACGCTGCCCACCACGGGAATTGGAGCGGGCGAAGGGTGAACCATGAAAGGTCCGTTGACCTCGGGCTGGACTTTACGGTTTTGGGATGAGCGAGGCCGTAAAATTCTGCCCTATATATTTCTCTAAACCCTTTCTCGCAACCATTTACTGAATAAGCAGACATAATAGATGATATAGCACAGAAGACGGCTATACTGTCCACCATGCCCATTTGAAAGAACTATCCAATTAGTTGTACTCGCTAGTCATTCCCAATAGTCCGCCTTTTTCAGAGCATGTCCAATTTATTTTCGAAAATTCTTATAAAATCTACTCCCAATACATTTTCAGGCAATGCATTCCACATCTGAACAACTCAGGGTAAATTTTCATGTTCCTTGCTAGTCATTGCTGCCCTTCACTGAACCTATTTGATTGCCATGTCATTGATCACAGTACAATCTGGCAAGATTGCCATCCAAGTGATAAAGATAAAAATCTATGCTTCGAAAAAAGACCATGCTGCTTGCAACAATTTTCCCACAATTAGAAAGAACATGCACGTGTTTCGTATTTTTATTCATAATCTTTCAATTTATGGGTTTTGACCCTTTCATTTCAGGACGTCCATCCTCTGAGCTTTGATGAATTATCGTTAATTGGCTAGAAAACTATATCACAAGGTTCAGTTTTCTGTACCAAAAGTTTCACTGCTATGGGTGCCGTTTTGGTAAAACAACATTGGTGCTGTACATAGATATTTCCAACACAGCCCATGCCATTTCGGTAAGACCATTGGCCTAGGTGTTTGGAATGTGCATCAGATATAGGACTTGAACACTCATTGTCAATCTCTTCATTCTAATGAACACCTCTCTTAAATATGCATATCTGAACATCCATTCACTAGCAGGGATGACCGCTTTCCCCTCCACCCCAGTGCTACCAGATTAACCAGATTACTTTCTGGTTCACTGCTGACTGCTACATGAAACGGAGATTGTGCAATGGCAGCATAGGAAAGGGTAAACTGCATAGAGGGAAAGGAAGGAGGAGGGAAAAGGTCCTTCTTAGAAAGCATTATCCACTCAGGGTCACCCAGGATTACAGGTATCTCCAGGACATGCAATGTTCCTCACTCAGATTGCTGTTCTTGCCACAACCTGAGATCTATGCTCAGTGCCATATGCCACCATATGCACACACTTGATATCTCTCTCCAGCAGCACCAACTCATTCTATCTCAAAGCTGTCCTAATCCCCAGTTTCATCCGACACCTTAAAATGTAAACTTTTTCTCTTCCTTTCAGGTGTTCAGAAACACAAGCGCCAACAACTCATTGATACCATCACCTATCGAGGACCCTCCTCCCCTTGGACCCCATCCCCCCAACCTCAGCCCTTGCCATGTATTCACTATATTCTCTGATCTTCCCCTCTCGGAGGATAAATGTGCTGTACTTAGCAAAGATCTCGGCTTTGTACCCTACATCCTCAACTCAGCGAATTTTGAGCTTGACATAATGCCGAATTCTTCTTCTGCAGTCTTTGTCTCCATGCTCACTTCTTTGGGCTGGAGTCCTCCCCCACTTCCACAGATCCTTTCACCTGCCTCCATCCAGCATTCTCCATCCAATCTCTGACCTGCGCTTGATCTTTTCATTGAGAACTGTTAGCTTGACATCAGCTGTCTCAATTTCACTGCTCTGCTCACCACTCTAACCTGTCTCCTTTTGAACTTGCTGCTCTTTGCTCTCTCAGCTCCAACTCAAACTTTGTCATCAAACCCGGCGACAAGGGTGGCACTTCAGTTGTCTGGCTTACTGACTCTACCTCGCAGAGGTTGAATGCCAACTCTCAGACACTCCTTGCAACTTCCCCCTGGACCATGACCACCACCAAACATAAAGCCACTGTTTCGAGGACTGTCACTGACCTTATCCCCTCCAGAGGTCTTCCCTCCACAGCTTCCAACCTCGGGCAGCCCGCTTCTACCTCCTTCCCCAAATCCACAAACAGGACTGCCCCTGCCCCTGTAGGCCCATCATGTCAGCCTGTTCCTTCCCCAATTAACTAATTTCTTCCTATTTTAACTCCATTCTCTCTGCTCTTGGCCAGTCCGTTCCACCTACGTTCATGATTCAGCTGATGCCCTACACCATATCAATAACTCCCAGTTTCCTGGCCTAAACAGCATCCTCCTTAACAAAAACAGAAAATGCTGGAACATCTTAACGGGTCTGACAATATCTGTGGAGAAAGAATAGGGCTAAGGTTTGAAGTCTGAATGACCCTTCATCAGAGCTATTTCAGATTCCAGCATTCACAGTATTTTGCTTCCATCTTAACCACCACCTTGCCATGGATGTCAAATCCCTCTACACGTTCATTCCCCACCAAGATGGGCTGAAAGCTCTTTGTTTCTTCCTCGAACAGAGGTCTGAACAATCCCCATCCACCACCACTCTCCTCTGTCTGGCTGAACTTGTTCTCTCACTCAACTATTTCTCCTTTAACTTGTCTTACTTCCTCCAAATAAAAGGATGCGTACCCACATGGGTCCCAGCTATGCCTGTCTCGTTATGGGGCATGTGGAAAATTCCTTGTTCCAGTCCTACTCTGCCCCCCTCTCACAACATCGATGACTATTTCAGTGCCGTTTCATGCTCTTGTCTGGACCTGGAAAAATTGATCAATTTTGCTTCCAATTTCCACCCTCTATCACCTTCACGTGATCCATCTCTGACAATTCTCTTTCCTTCTTTGTCGCTTCTTTGGACACGGGTGAGGTCCCTGAGGATTGGAGGATAGCGAATGTGGTCCTGTTGTTTAAGAAGGGTAGCAGGGATAACCCAGGAAATTATAGGCCGGTGAGCTTGACGTCCGTGGTAGGGAAGTTGTTGGAGAGGATTCTTAGAGACAGGATGTATGTGCATTTAGAACTGAACAATCTCATTAGTGACAGACAGCATGGTTTTGTAAGAGGGAGGTCGTGCCTTACAAATTTGGTGGAGTTTTTTGAGGAAGTGACAAAAACGGTTGATGAAGGAAGGGCCGTGGATGTCGTCTATATGGATTTCAGTAAGGCATTTGACAAAGTCCCACATGGCAGGTTGGTTAAGAAGGTTAAGGCTCATGGGATACAAGGAGAACTGGCTTGGCCATAGGAGACAGAGGGTAGTGGTCGAAGGGTCTTTTTCCGGCTGGAGGTCTGTGACCAGTGGTGTTCTGCAGGGCTCTGTACTGGGGCCTCTGCTATTTGTGATATATATAAATGATTTGGAAGAAGGTGTAACTGGTGTAATCAGCAAGTTTGCGGATGACACGAAGATGGCTGGACTTGCGGATAGCGAAGAGCATTGTCGGGCAATACAGCAGGATATAGATAGGCTGGAAAATTGGGCGGAGAGGTGGCAGATGGAGCTTAATCCGGATAAATGCGAAGTGATGCATTTTGGAAGAAATAATGTAGGGAGGAGTTATACAATAAATGGCAGAGTCATCAGGAGTATAGAAACACAGAGGGACCCAGGTGTGCAAGTCCACAAATCCTTGAAGGTGGCAACACAGGTGGAGAAGGTGGTGAAGAAAGCATATGGTATGCTTGCCTTTATAGGACGGGGTATAGAGTATAAAAGCTGGAGTCTGATGATGCAGCTGTATAGAACGCTGGTTAGGCCAGTTCTGGTCGCCGCACTACCAGAAGGACGTGGAGGCGTTAGAGAGAGTGCAGAGAAGGTTTACCAGGATGTTGCCTGGTATGGAGGGTCTTAGCTATGAGGAGAGATTGGGTAAACTGGGGTTGTTCTCCCTGGAAAGACGGAGAATGAGGGGAGATCTAATAAGGTTATGAAGGGGATAGATAGAGTGAACAGTGGGAAGCTTTTTCCCAGGTCGGAGGTGACGATCACGAGGGGTCAAGGGCTCAAGGTGAGAGGGGCGAAGTATAACTCAGATATCAGAGGGATGTTTTTTTACACAGAGGGTGGTGGGGGCCTGGAATGCGCTGCCAAGTAGGGTGGTGGAGGCAGGCACGCTGACATCGTTTAAGACTTACCTGGATAGTCACATGAGCAGCCTGGGAATGGAGGGATACAAACGATAGGTCTAGTTGGACCAAGGAGCGGCACAGGCTTGGAGGGCTGAAGGGCCTGTTTCCTGTGCTGTACTGTTCTTTGTTCTATGACCTCTGTCTCAATTTCTGGTGATAAACTGTCCACCAGTGTCCATTACAAATCGACCAACTCCCACAGCTACCTTGACGACAGCTCCTCACACCCCACATCCTGCAAGGACTCAATTCCATTCTCAGTTCCTTCATCTCTGCTGCATCAGTTCCGATGATGGCGCTTTCCAAACTGGAGTTGCGATGTCTTCCTTAATCATGGATTTTTACCCACTGTGGTTGACAGGGCTCTCAACTGTGTCCATTCCATCTCCCGCACCACTCTTCTCACACCATCCCCTCCCTCCCAGACCAGGGTAGTTTTCTTCTTGTCCTGTCTTTTCACCTGACCAGCCTCTGCATTCAAAGAATCATCCTCTGCATTTCTGCCAACTCCAGCATAATGCCACCACCAAACACATTTTCCTCTCACTTCCCCTGCCAGCATTTTGCAGGAACTGTTCTCTCCAAGACTCCCTAATCCACTTCTCCATCACACTTAATACCAGGGCGGCACGGTAGCACAGTGGTTAGCACTGCTGCTTCACAGCTCCAGGGTCCTGGGTTCGATTCCCGGCTCGGGTCACTGTCTGTGTGGAGTTTGCACATTCTCCTCGTGTTTGCGTGGGTTTCCCCCGGGTGCTCCGGTTTCCTCCCACAGTCCAAAGATGTGCGGGTTAGGTTGATTGGCCAGGTTAAAATTGTCCCTGAGATGCGCAGGTTAGAGGGATTAGCGGGTAAATATGTGGGGGTAGGGCCTGGGTGGGATTGTGGTCGGTGCAGACTCGATGGGCCGAATGGCCTCCTTCTGCACTGTAGGGTTTCTATGATTTCTCACCCAGCATCCACGGCACCTTCCCATGCAATACCTGTCCTTTTACCTCCTCCCTATCCCAGGGCCCAAACACTCTTTTTCAGGTAAAGCAGTGCTTCATGTGCACATCCTTTAATCTGATCTATTGCATTCACTGCTCCCAATGTGGTCTACTCTACATCAGAGAGACCAAACGCAAACTGGATGACCGCTTTACAGAACACCTTCAGCCTGTCCACAAGCAGGACCCAGAACTCTGTCGCTTGCCATTTCAACACACCATCCTGCTCTCTTGTCCATATCTCCATCCTTGGCCCATTGCAACATTCCAGTGGAGCCCAACACAAACTGGAGGAACTGCACCTCATCTTCCAATAAGGCACTTTACAGCCTTCCAGACTGAACATTAAAGTCAACAACTTTAGAGCAAAACTCTCTCTTTCACCATCACTGTTTATTTTGTTTCTTTTTTTATATTGATCATCTTTATTACTTTACATTGTGACATTTTAATTTCTTCCATCATTTCATTTGTCCACTTCTAATTCTCGGTTTCCATCATGTCTCCCCCCCCCCCCCCCCCCCCACCCCACCCCACCACACGAGGGCCACCTGCCACATTCCTCAGGTTGTCCTTTGACACTCTGAGTCTTTGCTTTGCCATTTAAGAACAAAGAACAGTACAGCACAGGAGCAGGCCCTTCGGCCCACCAAGTCTGTGCCAACACAGATGCCTCTCTAATCTAATGTTTTCTTGCCTCTACATGGTCCATGTCCCTCTATTCCCTGCCTATTCATGTATCTACCCAGATGCCTCTTGAATGTTGTTATAGAATTTGCTTCCACCACCTCCTCCGGCAGTGCGTTCCAGGCATTCACCACCCTGTGTGAAAAACTTACCTCTTACATCTCTTTTAAACTTTCCCCCTCTTACTTTCAATCTCTATGCCCCCGAGTAATTGACCCTTTGACCCTGAGAAAAAGATTCTGACTATCCACTCCATCCAAGCCTGTCATAATCTTGTAAACCTCTATCAGGTCCCCCCTCATCCTCCATGCTTCAATGAAAACAATCCAAGTTTGTTCAACCTTTCTTCATAGTCCATATCCTCCAGCCAGGCAACATCCTGCTAAATCTCTTCTGCACCCTTTCCAATGCATCAATATCCTTCAGGTAGTGCGGCGACCAGAATGTACACAATACTCCAAATGCGGCACACCCGAAGTCTTATACAGCTGCAACATGATTTTCCAATTCCTATACTCAACACCCCGACCGATGAAGGCCAACATGCCATATTCCTTCTTGACTACCCTGTCCACCTGAGTTGCCATCTTTAGGCAACTGTGGATCTGTACACCTAGATCCCTCTGTTTCCAATATTTTTAAGGGCTCTCTCTACCATTTACTGTATACTTTCCTTCTGCAGGAGACCTTCCAAATCGCATCACCTCACATTTGTCTGGATTAAATTCCATCTGCTATCTTTCAGCTCAGGTCTCCAGCCAATTTATATCCTGTTGCATCCTCTGACAATCCTCCTAACTATCTGCTAACCCCCCAATTTTTGTATCATCTGCAAATTTACTAATCAGACCACCTACATTTTCCGCCAAATCATTTATATATATTACAAACAGAGGCCCCAGCACTGATCCTTGTGGAACACCACATGTCACAGACCTCCAGTAGGAAAATGTACCCTTCCACTGCTACTCTCTGCTTTCTATGCCCAAGCCAGTTTTGTATCCACCTTTCCAGCTCATATCCCATGGATCTCATATGGCTTCCCCTTCTGTATCAGCCTGCCATGAGGAACTTTATCGAAGGCTTTACTAAAGTCCAAGTATACACCATCTACTGCCCTGCCCTGGTCAATTTTTTTTGTCACTTCCTCAAAAAACTCAATCAAGTTTGTGAGACACGACCTCCCCTTCACAAAACCATGCTGCCTATCGCTAAAAGCCTTTTCTCTTCCAGATGTGAGTACATCCTGTCCCTAAGAAGCTTCTCCAATAACTTCCCCACCACTGATGTAAGGCTCGCAGGCCTGTAATTTCCCAGACTGTCTCTTCTGCCCTTCTGAACAGAGGAACAATGTTAGCTACTCTCCAATCCTCTGGTACCTCACCTGTGGCTAAAGAAGGTACAAAGATTTTGGCCAAGGCCTCAGCAACTTCTTCCCTCGCCCCTCCCAGTATCCCAGGATAAACCCTATCTGGCCCTCGGGACTTGTCCACCTTAATGTTTTCCAAAACCTCCAATACCTCCTCCCTTTTTATCTCAACATGTCCTAGAATGTCAACGTCCTTTCTACACTCACCATCCACCACATCCTTCTCCTTTATGAATACTGATGCAAAGTACTCATTAAGGACATCATCCACCTCATCTGGCTCCACACCCAAATTCACTCCACTGTCCTTGAGTGGACCAACATTTCCTTAGCTACCCTCTTCCTTGTATATGCATAAAAAGCCTTGGGATTCTTTTTAATCCTGCCTGCCAAGGACATTTCATGGCCCCTTTCAGCCCTCCCAAATCACTGTTTAAGCTCTTTCCTGTTATCTTTGTATTCCTCAAGACTCTTATCCATTTTCAATTTCCTGAAATTTATGTATGCCTCCTTCTTTTTCACTAAACTCACAATCTCGCGACATCCAGGGTTCCCAAACCTTGCCATCTTTATCCTTTTTTTATAAAGGACATTCCGGTCTCTTAATGGATGCTACTAGCACCATCCTCAACCTTTAGAACAACCATTTTCATTCCCTTTATCCTGTTGTCTATGACATCTTGGTCACTTACATAACCGCTCCCCCCCCCCCACCGCCCCTTCTCTCCCTCCCTCACACGCACCCTTACAGTATAAATCTCATCCTATTTTCTTTGTCTTTAGCTCTGACAAAGGGTTATCCAGACTCAAAACGCTGGCTCTATTCTCTCTTCCACAGACGCTGTCAGCCCTGCTGAGAATTTCCAGCATTTTCTGTTTTTGTTTCATATTCCAGCATCCATAGTGTTTTGTTTTTATCCACTTGGACTCTTTCGGGAGCATTTCTCTGACCTCGACCTAAGCACATAGTGTGTGTTACCTTTTTGTTTCACAGGAGGTGCTCACAGAAATCAGTCATGTCCTGCAGCCTGAGAGCAGTGAATGGACAGTATTGCCAGTGGCTGTGAAGGTGACAGGAACCATGAACTTGTTCACAGCAGGATATTCTCAGGTTGCAGTAGGCAATACTTCTATTATCACATAGTTGGCCATTTACTGTTGCTTATGGGAGATGATGGATGCTCCTTATGCGAGAAGAATACATTGCATGTTAACTCTGACCAGAGTGAAGATGAGCATGCATAAAGCTTTGCTATGACAGTGGGCTTCCCCATGGCCCAGGATGTCACTGACATCAAAATGGGCAATGACAAATTATTTCAATCCCTTAATGTGCATTTGGTGTGTGAATTCACAAGTTTCACTGGTTGTTGGGAAGGGAAGCTAAGTTCTTGAAGCTTTTCATCTTACAGTCATCAGGACAAATGCTAAATTCATACTACAGGAGAAAAGGGGTTTTGATTGCGAGGCAAATCAACTGATTGGCCGAGGCATGCCATGCAGAAGGCAAGAAGGAACTAATGGCTCCCAGGCATCTGGGTAATTTAAAACTATAATAACTCCAGAAATGGGCTGTAAAGGAATAGTGCTTTATTGCACAAAATAAAGTAAAACAAAACCACAAGCGGAGATATTTGTATATCAACAGTCATGAGTAAGGTACTGGAAGACTGGAGGGAAGCAAATGTTGTGCCATTATTTAAGAAAGGCGGCAGGAAAACGCCAGGGACCTACAGGTCCGTCAGCCTAACGTCAGTGGTGGGTAAGTTCATAGAAACCCTACAGTGTAGAAAGAGGCCATTCGGCCCATCGAGTCTACACCGACCACAATGCCACCCAGGCCCTACCCCCATATCCCTACATATTTACCCACTAATCCCTCTAACCTACCCATCTCAAGACACTAAGGGGCAATTTTAGCACGGCCAATCAACCTAACCCGCACATCTTTGGACTGTGGGAGGAAACCAGAACACCCGGAGGAAACCCACGCAGACACGAGGAGAATGTGCAAACTCCACACAGACAGTGACCCAAGCCGGGAATCGAACCCAGGTCCCTGGAGCTGTGAAACAGCAGTGCTAACCACTGTGCTACTGTGCCGCCAAGTTGCTGGAAGGGATTTTGAGAGACAGGATCTACATGCATTTGGGTAGGCAAGAACTGATTAGGGATGGTCAGCATGGCATGGAAAATTGTGTTTTACAAATTTGATAATTTTTTGAAGGGGTTACCAAGAAAATAGGAGGCCAGTGCAGAAGACGTTGTCTGCATGGACTTTCGCAAGGCCTTTGACAGGATACCATATGGTAGACTGGTCAGTAAGAACAAAACAACAAAGAACAGTACAGCACAGGAAAGGTTAGGTCACTTGGGATCCAGGGGGAACCAGTCAATTGGATACAAAATTGGTTTGCCTGTAGGAGACAGAGGGTGGTGGTAGAGGGTTGTTTTTTGGACTGGAGGCCAGTAGCCAGCAGTGTGTCGCAGGGATCGGTGCTGGGTCCACTATTGTTTGTCAGTTACATAAATGATTTGGATGAGAATATAGGAGGCATGGTTAATAAGTTTGCAGATGACACCAAAATTGGTGGGGTAGTGGACAGTGAAGAAGGTTATCCAAGACTTCAACAGGATCTTGATCAACTGGGCCAGTGGGCAGATGGAATTTAATTAGATAAATGAGAGGTGCTGCATTTTGGTAAGACAAACCATGACAGGACTTGGAACAAAGAACAAAGAAAAGTGCAGCACCAGAACAGGCCCTTCTACCATTTCTCCACCCAAGACTCCTGCTGGTCGATACCTTACTGTATCCTCTGACAACCCTCTTAGCTATCCGCAACTCCACCAATTTTTGTGTCGCCTGCAAACTTACTAATCAGACCAGCTACATTTCCCTCCAAATATACTACGAACAACAAAGATCCCAGAACTTGGGGAAATAAATAGTGATGTCTTGAGGGATGTACATGTTACTGAGAAAGAGGGGCTGGAAGTCTCAAAGTGCATCAAGGTAGATAAATCCCCAGGACCTGATGAAGTGTGTCCCAGGACATTGTGGGAGGCTAGGGAGGAAATTGCGGGTTCCCTAGCAGATATTTGAATCATCGATAGTCACGAGTGAGGTGCCTGGAGATTGGAGGGTGGCCAATGTTGTGCCTTTGTTTAAAAAAGGCTGCAGGGAAAAGCCTGGGAACTACAGGCCAGTAAGCCTCACATCTGTGGTGGGTAAATTGTTGGAAGGTATTTTGAGAGACAGGATCTACAGGCATTTAGAGACGCAAGGACTGATTAGGGACAGTCAGCATGGCTTTGTGAGTGGAAAATCATGTCTCACAAATTTGATTCAGTTTTTTGAAGGGGTAACCAAGAAGGTAGATGAGGACAGTGCAGTTGATGTTGTCTACATGGACTTTAGCAAGGCCTTTGACAAGGCACCGCATGGTTGCACAAGGTTAAATCTCATGGAATCCAGGTTGAACTAGTAGTTAAATGGAGACAAAATTGGCTTGATCACAAAAGCCAGAGGGTGGTTGATCAAACTGGAGGCCTGTGACCAGCAGGGATCAGTGCCTCAGGGATCAGTGCTGGGTCCACTGCTATTTGTCATTATATTAATGATTTGGATGAGAATATAGGAGGCATAGTTAGTAAGTTTGCAGATGACGCCAATATTGTTGGTATAGTGGTCAGTGGAGCAAGTTATCTCCGATTGCAACGGGATCTTGATCAATTGGGCCAGTGGGCTGACGAATGGCAGATGGAGATTAATTTAGATAAATGCAAGGTAATGCGTTTCGGTAGATTGAACTCAGATTAATGGTAGATTACTCAGTTAATGATAGTGTGTTGGAGAGAGTTACAGAACAAAGAGATTTAGGGGTATATGTTCATAGCACCTTGAAAGTGGAGTCATCTGTGAACAGAGTGGTGAAGAAGGCATTCAGCATGCTTGGTTTCATTGGTCAGAACATTGAATACAGGAGTTAGGATGTCTTGTTGAAGTTGTACAAACAAAGAACAAAGAACAAAGAACAATACAGCACAGGAACAGGCCCTTCGACCCTCCAAGCCCGTGCGCTCCCTGGTCCAAACTAGACCATTCTTTTGTATCCCTCCATTCCCACTCCGTTCATATGGCTATCTAGATAAGTCTTAAACGTTCCCAGTGTGTCCGCCTCCACCACCTTGCCTGGCAGCACATTCCAGGCCCCCACCACCCGCTGTGTAAAATATGTCCTTCTGATATCTGTGTTAAACCTCCCCCCCTTCACCTTGAACCTATGGCCCCTCGTGAACGTCACCACCGACCTGGGGAAAAGCTTCCCACCGTTCACCCTATCTATGCCTTTCATAATTTTATACACCTCTATTAAGTCTCCGCTCATCCTCCGTCTTTCCAGGGAGAACAACCCCAGTTTACCCAATCTCTCCTCATAACTAAGCCCCTCCATACCAGGCAACATTCTGGTAAACCTCCTCTGTACTCTCTCTAAAGCCTCCACGTCCTTCTGGTAGTGTGGCGACCAGAACTGGACGCAGTATTCCAAATGCGGCCGAACCAACGTTCTATACATCTGCAACATCAGACCCCAACTTTTATACTCTATGCCCCATCCTATAAAGGCAAGCATGCCATATGCCTTCTTCACCACCTTCTCCACCTGTGACGTCACCTTCAAGGATCTGTGGACTTGCACACCCAGGTCCCTCTGCGTATCTACACCCTTTATGGTTCTGCCATTTATCGTATAGCTCCTCCCTACATTATTTCTACCAAGATGCATCACTTCGCATTTATCAGGATTGAACTCCATCTGCCATTTCTTTGCCCAAATTTCCAGCCTATCTATATCCTTCTATAGCCTCTGACAATGCTCCTCACTATCTGCAAGTCCTGCCAATTTTTGTGTCGTCCGCAAACTTACTGATCACCCCAGTTACACCTTCTTCCAGATCGTTTATATAAATCACAAAGAGCAGAGGTCCCAATACAGAGCCCTGCGGAACACCACTAGTCACAGGCCTCCAGCCGGAAAAAGACCCTTCCACTACCACCCTCTGTCTTCTGTGACCAAGCCAGTTCTCCACCCATCTAGCCACCTCCCCCTTTATCCCATGAGATCCAACCTTTTTCACCAGCCTACCATGAGGGACTTTGTCAAACGCTTTCCTAAAGTCCATATAGACGACATCCACGGCCCTTCCCTCATCAACCATTCTAGTCACTTCTTCAAAAAACTCCACCAGGTTAGTGAGGCATGACCTCCCTCTCACAAAACCATGCTGACTATCGTTAATGAGTTTATTCCTTTCTAAAGACATTGGTATGGCCACACTTGGAACATTGTGTACAGTTCTGGTCATCCCATTATATAAAGGATATTATTAAACTAGAAAGAGTGCAGAAAAGACTTACTCGGATGCTACTGGGACTTGATGGTTTGAGTTATAAGGAGAGGCTAGATAGATTGGGACTTTTTTCTCTGGAGTGTAGAAGGCTTATAAGAAGGTGACCTTATAGAGGTCTATAAAATAATAAGGGACACAGATCAGCTCGATAGTCAATATCTTTTCCCAAACGTAGGGGAGTCTAAAACTAGAGGGCATAGGTTTAAGGTGAGGGGGGAGAGATTCAAAAGTGTCCAGGGGGGCAATTTGTTCACACAGAGGGTGGTGAGTGTCTGGAACAAGCTGCCAGAGGTAATAGTAGAGGCCGGTACAATTTTGTGTTTTAAAAAGTATTTAGACAGTTACATGGGTAAAATGGGTAGAGAGGGATATGGGCCAAATGAGATTAGCTTAGGGGTTTAAAAAAAGGGGCGGCATGGACAAGTTGGACAATTATTGTTTCAATACTATAAACCTCTATGACTCTATAACTGATTCCTGTGGAGCACCGCTAGTCACAGCTTTCCATTCGGAAAAGCACTCTACTGCTACCCTCTGTCTTCTATGGCCAAGATGTGGAGATGCCGGCGTTGGACTGGGGTAAACATAGTAAGAGTTTTAACAACACCAGGTTAAAGTCCAACAGGTTTATTTGGTAGCAAATGCCATTAGCTTTCGGAGCGCTGCTCCTTCGTCAGATGGAGTGGAAATCTGCTCTCAAACAGGGCACAGAGACACAAAATCAAGTTACAGAATACTGGTTAGAATGCGAATCTCTACAACCAACCAGGTCTTAAAGATACAGACAATGTGAGTGTAGGGAGCATTAAGCTCAGGTTAAAGAGATGTGTATTGTCTCCAGACAGGACAGCCAGTGAGATTCTGCAAGTCCAGGAGGCAAGCTGTGGGGGTTCCTGATAGTGTGACATAAACCCAACATCCCAGTTTAGGCCGTCCTCATGTGTGCGGAACTTGGCTATCAGTTTCTGCTCAGCGACTCTGCGCTGTCGTGTGTCATGAAGGCCACCTTGGCTGTAGAGATTCACATTCTAATCAGTATTCTGTAACTTGATTTTGTGTCTCTGTGCCCTGTTTGAGAGCAGATTTCCATCTGACAAAGGATCAGCGCTCCGAAAGTTAATGGCATTTGCTACCAAATAAACCTGTTGGACTTTAACCTGGTGTTGTTAAAACTCTTTCTATGGCCAAGCCAGTTCTGTAGCCATCTTGCCAGCTCTCCTCTGATCCAGTGTGACTTCACCTTTCGTCCCAGTCTACCATGGTACCTTGTCAAAGGCTTTATTGAAGTCCATGCATACAACATCCAATGACTTTCCCTCATCTATCTTCTTCGTTACTTCCTCAAAAATCTCAATCGAGTTAGTGAGGCACGACCTCCCCTTCACAAAACTATGCTGCCTATCACTAATAAGTCCATTTGTTTCCAAATGTGAGTAAATCCTGTCCCCAAGAATCTTTTCCAACAATTTCCCTACCACTGACATAAGGCTCACCAGCCTAAATTTCCTGGATTATTCCTGCTGCCCTTCTTAAACAATGGAACAATATTGGCTATCCTTCAATCTTCTGGAACTTCACCTGTAGCCAAAGAGGATACCAAGATTTCTGTTAAGGCCGCAGCAATTTTCACCCTTGCCTGCATCAGTATTCTGGGGTAGATCCCATCGAGCCATGGGGACTTATCTACTTTAATGTTTTTTTAAGATCCCAATACGTCCTCCTTTTTGATATCAACATGACCCAGAATATCTACACACCTTCCCTCAGGCTCCTTATCCGTCAAGTCCCTCTCTTTGGTGAATACTGAGGCAAAGTATTCATTTAGTATCTCGCCGATTTCCTCTGGTTCCAGGCATAGATTCCCTCCACTATCCTCGAGTGGACCAACCCTTTCTCTGGCTACCTTCTTGCTCTTTACATACGTATAAAATGCCTTCGAATTTTCCTTAATCCTGTTTGCCAAGGACTTTTCATGATTCCTTTTAGCCCTCCTAACTGGTTCCTTAAGTTCCTTTCTACGTTCATTACATTTTTCAAGAGCTTCATCTGTCCTAAGCCTTTAGACCTTTTGAATGCTTCCTTTTTCTTTTTGACAAGGCTCATAATATCCCTCGTTATCCAGGGTTCCCAATACTTACCACATTTATCCTTCATCCTCTCAGGTACATGCCGATCCTGAATTCCAATCAACTGACATTTGAAATCCCACATGTTGGATGTTGATTTACCCTCAAACAGCCTCCCCCAATCTACACTCTCCAGATCCTGCCTAATGTTGTTGTGGTTAGTCTTCCTCCAATTTAACACCGTCGCCCGAAGACCACTCTTGTCCTTATCCACAAGCACCTTAAAGCTTATGGAATTATGATCACTGATCCCGAAATGCTCTCCAACTGAAACTTCGATCATCTGGCCAGACTCATTCCCCAATACCAGGTCTAATATGGCTCCTTCCAGAGTTGGGCTATTTATATGCTGTTTCAAGAAACTTCCCTGGACACTCCTTACAAATTCTGCCCCATCGAAGCCCCGAGCAGTAAGTGAGTCCCAGTCAATATAGAGAAAGTTAAAATCACCTACCACAACAACCCTGTTGTTTTTGCATCTTTCCAAAATCTCTATTTCCATAGAGTAGCAGATATGTGGCGGCACGGTAGCACAGTGGTTAGCACTGCTGCTTCACAGCAAGAAGTTTAACAACACCAGGTTAAAGTCCAACAGGTTTATTTGGTAGCAAAAGCCACACATTCCCGGCTTGGGTCACTGTCTGTGTGGAGTTTGCACATTCTCCTCGTGTCTGCGTGGGTTTCCTCCGGGTGCTCCGGTTTCCTCCCACAGTCCAAAGATGTGCGGGTTAGGTTGATTGGCCATGCTAAAAAATTGCCCCTTAGTGTCCTGGGATGCATAGGTTAGAGGGATTAGTGGGTAAATATGTTGGGATATGGGGGTAGGGCCTGGGTGGGATTATGGTCGATGCAGACTTGATGGGCCGAATGGCTCTTTCTGTACTGTAGGGTTTCTATGATTTCTATGATTTCTATGATTTCCTGCTGGCTGTTGGAAGGCCTGTAATAAATCCCCAATATTGTGATTGCACCCTTCCTATTCCTGATCTCTACCCATATTGCCTTGTTGCCTGATCCCTCTGAGTTGTCCTCTCTCAGTACAGCTGTGATATTTTCTCCCCCCTCTATCCTGCCTGAAGGATCTAAATCCTGGAATGTTTAGCTGCCAATCCTGTCCTTCTTTCAACCAAGTCTCTGTAAAAGCAACAACATCATAGCTCCAAGTACTAATCCAAGCTCTAAGTTAATCTGTCTCATCTGTTATACTCCTCGCATTAAAACAAATGCACTTCAGACCACCAGTCCCGCTGTGTTCAACAACTACTCCCTGCCTGCTCTTCCTCTGAATCTTACTGGCCTTAGTCTATAGCTCTCCCTCAGTTATTTCTCCCGCTGGCCTACTGCTCTGGTTCCCACCTCCCTGCCATAATAAGGGGCAGCACGGTAGCACAGTGGTTAGCACTGCTGCTTCACAGCTCCAGGGACCTGGGTTCGATTCCCGGCTTGGGTCACTGTCTGTGTGGAGTTTGTACATTCTCCTCGTGTCTGCGTGGGTTTCCTCCGGGTGCTCTGGTTTCCTCCCACAGTCCAAAGATGTGCGGGTTAGGTTGATTGGCCAGGCTAAAATTGCCCCTTAGTGTCCTGAGATGCGTAGGTTACAGGGACTAGTGGGTAAAATATGTAGGGATATGGGGGTAGGGCCTGGGTGGGATTGTGGTCGGTGCAGACTCGATGGGCCGAATGGCCTCTTTCTGTGCTGTAGAGTTTCTAAGATTTCTAAGATAATAGGTTAAACCTATTGGGCGGCACGGTAGCACAGTGGTTAGCACTGCTGCTTCACAGCTCCAGGGACCTGGGTTCGATTCCCGGCTTGGGTCACTGTCTGTGCGGAGTTTGCACATTCTCCTCGAGTCTGCGTGGGTTTCCTCCGGGTGCTCCGGTTTCCTCCCACAGTCCAAAGATGTGCGGGTTAGGTTGATTGGCCATGCTAAAATTGCCCCTTAGTGTCCTGAGATGCGGAGGTTAGAGGGATTAGTGGGTAAATATGTTGGGATATGGGGGTAGGGCCTGGGTGGGATTGTGGTCAGTGCAGACTCGATGGGCCAAATGGCCTCTTTCTGCACTGTAGGGTTTCTATGATTCTGTCTATGAAAACCCTCCCGAGTGACTCTAACAATTCTACCTGCCGAGGTCTTGATGCCCCTCCAGTTTAGGTGTAGCCCATCCTTCTTGTACAGGTCCTACCTGTCCCGGAAGAGATCCCAACGATCAAGATATCTGCAGCAGGTCTCCAAGGTGAATAGCCTCTGGCATGTTGGAACAATGTAGGTAAGGGAAGTCGAGAGATTGGATAGGCTGGGACTTCTTTCCTCTGGAGTATAAGAAGATGAGGGGTGACCTTCTAGAGGTTTATAAAACCATGAGGACCTAGATAAGGTGAACAACCGAGGTCTTTTCCCCAGGTAGGGGAGTGCAAAACTAGAGGGCATAAGTTTAAGGTGATTGAGGAAAGATTTATAAGGGACCTGAGGGGCAACATTTTCACACAGCGAGTGGTGTGTATATGGAATGAGCTGCCACATGAGGTGGTGAACGCGGGTACAATTACAACATTTAAAATACATTTGGACATGTACATGGATGGGAAACGTTTAGAGGGATATGGGCCAAACTCTGGCAAATGGGACTAGTTCAGTTTAGGAAACCCGGTTGGTATGGACAAGTTGGATTTAGGGGCCTGTTTCTATGTTGTATATGACAAGCCTGTGGCGGACACAATAGGTCCCAACCGGGACAATGAAATAATGGACCCACTCAGGGGCAGGCTTTATACAGGGCTCGGTATACAAGCTCAACCTGGTGAATTAATTACTAATCCCCAAAGAGCTCATATTCAACAAGTCCTACAGGGAGGTAAATCAGTGATTCCCCATGTAAGTCCTGAAGGTTATCACAAAACAAAAGAAAAGGCACAATGCTTGAACATGTTCCTTTTGTTTTTAGAGAATAGGCCATGTAAGAATGTATGTTGTTTCCAGCAAATATTTACGTGTTTCACTGATTATATTAACTTAGTTGTGAACATAGCTATTAGTATTTTTCATGATGTGGAGATGACGGCATTGGACTGGAGTGGGCACAGTAAGAAGTGTCACAATACCAGATTAAAGTCCAACAGGTTTATCTGGTAGCATGAGCTTTTGGAGTGCTGCTCCTTCATCAGGTGATTGGCTCACTCACCTGATGAAGGAGCAGCGCTCTGAAAGCTCGTGCTATCAAAGAAACTTGTTGGACTTAGAAATCATAGAAACCCTACAGTACAGAAAGAGGCCATTTGGCCCATCGAGTCATCACCCACCACAATCCCACCCAGGCCCTACCCCCATATCCTGACACATTTACCCACTAATCCCTCTAACCTACGCATCTCAGGACACTAAGGGCAATTTTTAGCATGGCCAATCAACCTAATCCGCACATCTTTGGACTGTGGGAGGAAACCGGAGCACCCGGAGGAAACCCACGCAGATGCGAGGAGAATGTGCAAACTCCACACAGACAGTGACCCAAGCCGGGAATCGAACCCAGGTCCCTGGAGCTGTGAAGCAGCAGTGCTAACCACTGTGCTACCGTGCCGCCCCAACTTTAACCTGGTGTTGTGAGACTTCTTACTGTGCCCACCCCAGTCCAACACCGGCATCTCCACATCATAAAAATCACCAGATCATCTATGTACACCACGCAATTGGGTAATCCTGAAATGACTTTGTTAGGCATTTTTCATACCAAATGGCATAACTTTGAATTGGTATGAACTATTTGGTGTCACGAAAGCGGAAATCTCTTTCGCCCTTTCGAATAAAGGTACCTGCCATTAACCTTTGAGTAAATTCAGTTTGCAGATAAAAGTTGATTGTCCAACATTCTCAATGCAGTCCTCCAGCCGTGGAATCGGGTAACAGTCTGTTTTTGCAACTACATTAACTTTCCTATCATCCACACATAATCGTTGGGTACCATCCAGTTTTGGTACCATCACTATGGTACCAGACTTCAATTATGTCATTCTTAAGCATGCCTTTGATCTCCCTTTGAACTTGTGCCAATTTTAGAGGGTTAAGTCCATAAAGATTTTGTTTAATTGGAACAGCATTTCCCACATCTACATCATGCATAGCCATTCTCGTATTTTCTAACTTATTCCCACATACTTGTGATATTAATAACTCTTTCAGGTCAGTTCGATTTTCCTCTGGAAGGTAACTCAATAATTGATCCCAATTTTTAATAACATCCTCGTTATCCAATTTAATTGGAGGAATATCAATTTCAGAGTCATCTGGATTCAGTTCTCCCTCTGAGTTGTAACCACCAAAACTTCCGCCTTCCACTCTCCTTCCCTATCAAAATACCTTTTAAGCATATTCACATGACACACTGAGTTTTCCTTCTATCTGGCATTCTTATCAAATAATTTCCTTTCAATTTGATAAGGCCCACTAAACCTTGCTTTTAAAGGTTCACCTGCCACTGGTAACAGTACTAAAACTTTATTTCCACGAGCAAAACTACGAATGTTTGATTTCTTATCCACTTCCTGTTTCATCACACGCTGTGCAACTTTTAAATGTTGTCTAGCCAATTCACCTGCTCTATTTAACCTTTCCCTAAAATTTGACACAAAGTCCAATAATGTAGTCTCAGAATGCTCACTCACCAATTTCTCCTTAATCAATTTAAGTGATCCCCTTATCTCATGACCAAAAATCAATTCAAAAAGACTTAATCTGGTTGACTCATTAGGTGTATCCCTAATTGCAACGAGTACAAATGGAATTCCTTTATCCCAATCCTTGGGATAATCATGACAATAAGCCCTCCACATTGTCTTCAAAGTTTGATGCCACCGTTCTAATGCTTCCTGTGATTTTGGATGGTACGCAGTTGATTTAAATTGTTTCACTCCTACGCTATCCATAACCGTCTTGAATAACTTCAATGTGATTGTATTTCTGTGGGTAGTCCATGTCTAGTAAAAAATTTAAGTAACTCCTCTGCAATCCTTTTCGCTGCAATATTGCATAATAGATTGGCCTCTGGAAACCTGGTAGACACATTTATTATGATCAATAGATATTAATTCCCATTTTTTTCTTCGAGGGAGGGGGTCCTACGTAATCAATTAAGACCCTTGTAAAAGGTTCCTCAAATGCTGGAATGGGTATTAAGGGTGCTGGTTTATCACCGTTTGAGGTCTCCCTATCACTTGACATGTCCCGACAAAATTTAGCTGCATCTTTATGCAGTCCAGGCCAATAAAAAAGTTTTTTGTATTTTAGCTTGAGTTTTCTTTACCCCCATGTGCTACTCGCAACACCTCCTTTCTATACCCGCCGGACAATGATGAACTTCTGCCCACTTTTCATCCTCCTGAATATGTAAAGGTCTCCATTTCCTCATTAGGACCTCATTTTTAAGGTAATAACATTCTGGTATACACTCAGATTCCTCTTCCGTGTACGCTTTCTGATACAACTGTTTTATTTCTATATCCTTCTGTTGCAACTCTGCCAATTTTCCTGAACTAAAAACATCCACCTCATCCTCCACCTGTTCTTGTTCTTTTCCAACTATCTGATCAAAAATCGTTTTTGATAATTGAACTTAAACCTGATCATCTTCACTCTTTGATTTCTCCTCCTGTCTTAACCTGTGACTTTGCGACCTTGTTACTACACAATCAGGAAAAATCCCAGGATATGCATCCTTCAACAATTCGGTTGTTTTAATTTTCCACTGGCTTGTCAACCACAGTAGGCATCACTCCCACCTGCAATCCAGCTATATCATTACCCAAGATAAACTATTCCTGGACAAGATAATTTCTCTATCACTCCTACTATTATTTCACCAGACTCTCCAACCTCACCTTATATAATGGAACATGACTCTTCTCGCCCTGAATTCCACATATTACCACCTTTTCTGGCAATACTCCTAATTACACAACTCCTCATCTCTTACCATCAAAGATTGACTTGCTCCTGTATCTCTTAAAATTTTATCTCTTTACCTACTTCTGCTGGTACGTATGAGTAAACTTTACCCACAGAAGTAAATTCTTTAAAGAGATCTGGCACCTTCTTATCAATCAACTCCTGATCAGGCTGTATCTTCTTTTGCATCCCCTTTGCTTTGATTAGACTTGCCTTTACCACTTTTACAAACCCCACTGGCTTATCCTGTTTTACCACATCAGTCTTCCCAGTGCTTTTCTTAAACTCCCAACACTGACTTCACATGGCCTAATTTATTACAGTAACATCTGAAGCTTTTCATTTCCCTTCCACCCTCCTGGATTTCTTTTTTAACCTGAGGTACACTGTCTTTATTATCTCCCACAAAATCTCCTTTAGGTTTACCACCTGAGTATTTCTCTTTTGCTCAGTTTCTATCCCTCACCAGCTGAAACCGTTGTCGGAAACCAAACTTTGATTTATGAACTAATTCATAATCTTCTGCCATTTTTGCTGCTAATCTAAGGGGTGACACGGTGGCACAGTGATTAGCATTGCTACCTCAGCTCCAGGGACCCGGGTTCAATTCCCAGCCTGGCTCACTATCTGTGCGGAGTTTGCATGTTCTCCCAGTGTCTGCGTGGGTTTCCTCCGGGTGCTCCGGTTTCCTCCCACAGTCCAAAAATGTGTGGGTTAGGTCGATTGGCCATGCTAAATTGCTCCTTAGTGTCAGAGGGACTAGCTGGAATAAATGCTTGGGGTTATGGGTATAGGGCCTGGGTGGGATTGTGGTCGGTGCAGACTTGATGGGCCAAATGGCCTCATTCTGCACTGTAGGAATTCTATGGTTCTATCTCGCAGTTTTAACCCTCTGCTCTTCCACACGAGTTCTCACTACATCAACAAGTGATTTTTTAAACTCCTCCAAGATAATCATTTCTCTAAGAGCTTCATACATCTGGTCTATTTTCAAAGCCCTTATTATTCACCTGTCAAAATTAGAATCTTAGAATCCCTACAGCACAGAAAGAGGCCATTGGGCCCATCGAGTCTGCACCGACCACAATCCTACCCAGGACCTACTCCCATATCCCAACATATTTTACCCACTAATCCCTCTAACCTACGCATCCCAGGACACTAAGGGCAATTTTAGCATGGCCAATCAACCTAACCCGCACATCTTTGGACTGTGGGAGGAAACCGGAGCACCCGGAGGAAACCCACGCAGACACGAGGAGAATGTGCAAACTCCACACAGACAGTGACCCAAGCCGGGAATCGAACCCAGGTCCCTGGAGCTGTGAAGCAGCAGTGCTAACCACTGTGCTACCGTGCCGCCCTTACTGTTTGATCCTTTCAAATTAGAGTCATAGAGGTTTACAGCATGGAAACAGGCTCTTCGGCCCAACTTGTCCATGCCGCCCTTTTTTTTTAAACCCCTAAGCTAATCCCAATTGCCTGCATTTGGCCCATATCCCTCTATACCCATCATACCCATGTAACTGTCTAAATGCTTTATAAAAGATAAAATTGTACCCACCTCTACTACTACCTCTGGCAGCTTGTTCCAGACACTCACCACCCTCTGTGAAAAAATTGCCCTTCTGGACACTGCTGTATCTCTCCCCTCTCACCTTAAACCTATGCCGTCAAGTTTTAGACTCCCCTATCTTTGGGAAAAGATATTGACTATCTAGCTGATCTATGCCCCTCATTATTTTATCGACCTCTATAAGGTCACCCCTCAGCCTCCTACGCTCCAGAGAAAAAAGTCCCAGTCTATTCAGCCTCTCCTTATAACTCAATCCATCAAGTCCCGGTAGCATCCTAGTAAATCTTTTCTGCACTCTTTCTAGTTTAATAATATCCTTTCTATAATAGGGTGACCAGAATTGCACACAGTATTCTAAGTGTGGCCTCACCAATGTCTTGTACAACTTCACCAAGACATCCCAACTCCTGTATTCAATGTTCTGACCGATGAAACCAAGCATGCCGAATGCCTTCTTCACCACTCTGTCCACCTGTGACTCCACTTTCAAGGAGCTGTGAACATGTACCCCTAGATCTCTGTTCTGTAACTCTCCCCAACGCACGACCAGTAACTGAGTAAATCCTGCCCTCGTTCAATCTACCAAAATGCATTTGTCTAAATTAAACTCCATCTGCCATTCATCAGCCCACTGGCCCAATTGATCAAGATCCCGTTGCAATTGAAGATAACTCTCTTCACTGTCCACTATGCCACCAATCTTGGTGTCATCTGCAAACGTACTAACCATGCCCCCTATATTCTCATCCAAATCATTAATATAAATGACAAATAACAGTGGGCCCAGCACTGATCCCTGAGGCACACCGCTGGTCACAGGCCTCCAGTTTAAAAAACAACTCTCTACAACCACCCACTGGCTTCTGTCAGGAAGCCAATTTTGTATCCATTTAGATACCTCACCCTGGATCCCGTGAGATTTAACCTTATGCAACAACCTGCCATGCGGTGCCTTGTCAAAGGCCTTGCTAAAGTCCATGTAGACAACATCAACTGCACTGCCCTCATCTACCTTCTTGGTTACCCCTTCAAAAAACTCAATCAAATTTGTGAGACATGATTTTCCACTCACAAAGCCATGCTGACTGTCCCTAATCAGTCCTTGCATCTCTAAATGCCTGTAGATCCTGTCTCTCAAAATACCTTCCAACAATTTACCCACCACAGATGTGAGGTTCACTGGCCTGCAGACATTGTAGTTATGATGTGGAGATGCCGGCGTTGGACTGAGGTAAGCACAGTAAGAAGTCTCACAACACCAGGTTAAAGTCCAACAGGTTTATTTGGTAGCAAATACCATAAGCTTTCGGAGCAGAGCTCCTTCGTCAGATGGAGTGGATATCCACTCCATCTGACGAAGGAGCTCTGCTCAGAAAGCTTACGGTATTTGCTACCAAATAAACCTGTTGGACTTTAACCTGGTGTTGTGAGACTTCTTACTGACATTGTAGTTCCCAGGCTTTTCCCTGCAGCCCTTTTTAAACAAAGGCACAACATTTTCCACTCTCCAATCTTTCAGGCACCTCACCCGTGACTATCGATGATTCAAATATCTCGGCTAGGGAACCCGCAATTTCCTCCCCTAGCCTCCCACAACGTCCTTGGATATACCTCATCGGGTCCCGCAGATTTATCTACCTTGATGCGCTTTAAGACTTCCAGCACCTCCTCTGTAATATGTACACTCCTCAAGACATCACTATTTATTTCCCCAAGCTCCCCCCATCAGTAAATACTGATGAGAAATATTCATTTCGGATCTCACCCATCTCTTGTGGATCCACCCATAGATGACTTTGTTGATCCTTAAGAGGCCCTACTCTCTCCCTTGTTACTCTTTTGCCCTTTATGTATTTGTAGAAGCTCTTTGGATTCTCCTTTGCCTTATTTGCCAAAACAATTTTGTGTCCCATTTTTGCCCTCCTGATTTCTCTCTTAACTCTACTCCTACACCCCCTATACTCTTCAAGAGATTCACTTGATCCCAGCTGCCTATGCGCGTCATGTGCCTCTTTCTTCTTCTTGACCAGGGCCTCAACATCCCGAGTCATCCAGGGTTCCCGACTTCTGCCAGCCTTGCCCTTCACTCTAAGAGGAATGTGTTTACCCTGAACCCTAGTTAACACACTTTTGAAAGCATGCCACTTACCAGACGTCCCTTTGCCTTCCCACAGACTCCTACAGACTCCTATAACCACTTCCCACAGACTTCTATAACCAAGCCAGTTCTTTGATTTGATTTATTATTGTCACGTGTCAGCAAACAGTGAAAAGTATTGTTTCTTGCGTGCTATATAGGCAAAGTATACTGTTCATAGAGAAGGAAACAAGAGTGTAGAATTTTGTGTATCCATCTAGCCAGCCCACCCGGAATCCCAAGTGATTTTAGTTTTTGAACCAGTCTGCCATATAAACTACATCCACAGCCCTTCCCTCTTATATTATCTTTGTCACCTCTTCAAAAAACTCAAATTGGTGAGACATGACCTTCCCCATACAAAGCCATGCTGCCTGTCACTAACTAATCCATTTTCTTCCAAATATGCATACATCCAGTCCCTCAGTATCTTCTCTAAAAGCTTCCCCACCACTGACGTCAGGCTCACCGGCCTATAATTTCCTGGATTATCTCTGCTTCCTTTCTTAAACAAGGGAACAACATTGGCTATTCTCCAGTCCTCTGGAACCTGTGGTCAAAGAGAATGTGAAGATATCTGTTAAGGCCCAAGCTATTTCTTCCTTTGCCTCCCACAGTAACCAGGATAGATCCCATCTGGCCCCAGGGACTTGTCTACCTGAATACAATTTAGGATACTCAACACTTCTTCCTTCAATATATTGACATTCTCTCAAGCGTTCACACACCTATCCCTGACCTCAGCATCCATCATGTCCTTCTCCTTGGTGAATACCGATACAAAGTACTCATTAAGGATCTCACCCACTTCCTGTGGCTCCATGCACAACTTCCCTTCATTGTACTGGAGTGCACCTGCTCTTTCTCTTGCTCCAAATATATGCCTCGGGATTGTCCTTGACCTGTTTGTTAAAAACATTTCATGGCCCCTTTCAGCCCCCCTAATTCCACATGTAAGTTCCTTCCTACTTTCACTCTACTTCTCAAGGACTTTTGTCAGTTTTTAGTTGCCTAGATCTATTGTATGCTTCTTTTTTCCTTTTGACTAAGCTTACAATTTCCCTTGTCATCCATGGTTCCTGAATCCTGCTATTTCTATCCTTCATTTTTGCTGGGACATGCATGTTCTGCACTTCAATCAACTGGCTTTTGAAAGCCTCCTATATGCTAGACAAGGATTTGCCCTCAAATAGCCACTCCCAATCCACATTCCCCAGTTCATGTCCTGGAAGTGAATTCCACAGATTCACCACCCTCTGGAAGAAATTTCTCCTCTCACAGACCTAAAAGGTTTACCCCTTATCCTCAAACTATGAGCCGTAGGTCTGGACTCCCTAATCATTGGGAACATTTTTTTTAGTCTATTTATTAGTGTCACAACTAGGCTTAGATTAACACTGCAATGAGGTTTCTGTAAAAATCCCCTAGTCACCACACTCCGGATTGTGGGAGGAAACCCACGCAGACATGGGGAGAACTTGCAAACTTTACACAGACAGTGACCCAAGCCAGGAATCAAATCTGGGTCCAAACCCTGTGCCACCATGCCACCCATAATTCTGAATCTACTCTGTCTAATCCGGTAGAATTTTGTAAGTTCGAGATCCCCTCTCACTCTTTTAAACTTCAATGAATATAGTCCTAACCAACTTAGTCTCTCCTCATTTGACATCAACCTTCGCTGCACTCCCTCTAAACAAGGACATCCTTCCTCAGATAAGGACACCAAATACTCCAGGTGTGGCCTCACCAACACCCTGTACATCCTGCAGTAAAACATCTACTATTTCCATCCTCAAATTCTCTCACTATGAATGCCAATAAACCATTTGCCTTCTTCAGTGCCTCCTGTACCTGCGGACTTACTTCTAGCAACTGATGCACGAGGACATCAAAGGTCTTGCTGAGTATCCACCTCTCTCAATTTACACCCATTCAAATATTATTGCTACCAAAGTGGGTAACCTCACATTTATCCACATTATATATACAGCATCTGCCGTGCATATTCCCACAGACTCACTCAAATGGTCCAAATCATGCTGAAGCATCTCTGCATCTTCCTCATAGCTCACCTCCCACCAAACTTTGTATCATCTGCAAGTTTGGAGATAATACATTTAGTTATCTCTTCCAAATCATTAAAATATAATGCGAACAGTTGGTATGCCATTAGTTACTGCCTGCCAGTCGGAAAAAGACCCATTTATGTCAACTCTGCTTCCTATTTATCACATTATCAGTAACCCCCACAGCTTGCCTCCTGGACTTGCAGAATTTCACTAGCTGTTCTGTCTGGAGACAATACACATCTCTTTAACCTGTGTTTAATGTTCCCTCCACCCACATTATCTGTACATTTAAGACCTGGCTGGTTGTAGGATTCGCATTCTAATCAGTATTCTGCAACTTGATTTTGTCTGTTTGCACTGTTTGAGAGCAGATTTCCACTCCATCTGACAAAGGAGCACTGCTCCGAAAGCTTATGGTATTTGCTACCAAATAAACCTGTTGGACTTTAACCTGGTGTTGTGAGACTTCTTACTGTGTTCACCCCAGTCCAACGCCGGCATCTCCACATCATCCTATTTGTTGACCAGCTTTCTATCCTTCTCAAGACACTACCTGCAATCCCACTTGCTTTAACTTTCCATTGTAGTCTGCTATGTGGGACCTTGTCGAAAGCCTTCTGCAAATCTAAATAAAGTATATCCACCGGTTCTACTTGGTCAACTTTACTAGTTACATCCTCAAAAATTCCAATAGATACGTCAAGCATGATTTCCCCTTTGTAACTCCATGCTGAGATTGTCTGATTATACCACTGTTTTCCAAATGCTGGTTATGAAATCCTTGATCATGGACTTTAGCAACTTCCCCAGTCCTGACCTTAGGCTCACTGTTCTATAGTTCCCAGTTTTCTCTCTACCTCCCATTCTGAATAGCGGGCTGATATTAGCCACCCTCAAATCAGTAGGAACCAGTCCAGAGTCCAAAGAATTTTGGAAAATTACCACCAATGGATCTACTATTTCCAGGGCCACTGCCTTAAGTTTTCTGGGATGAAGATTATCATGCCCTGGAGATTTATCCACCTTCAATCCCATCAATTTCCCCAAAACCATTTCTCGACTAATACTGATTTCCTTCAGCTCCTCACTTAAACATGTTTCTCTCAGAACTTCTGGTACATTGCTTCTGTCTTCATAAAGGAAGACATGAATAAAGTATGAATTTAGTTCCTCAACCATTTATTTGTTCCCTGTTATGAATTCTCCCATTTCTGCCTGGCCTACATTTGTTTTTGTCAATCTTTTTCTCTTTAGAACATAGAGCATAAAACAGTGCAGCACAGGAACAGGCCCTTTGGCCCACAATGTTGTGCTGAACATGACAAAATTAAACTAATCAATTCTGCTTGCCCTTGGTCCTTATCCCTCTATTCCTTGCATATTCATGTGCTTATGTAAAAGCCCCTTAAACATCTCTATGGTATCTGCAGTGTGTTCCGGGTACCTACCACTTTGTGTAAAGAAATTTCCCTCACATCTCCTTTAAACTTCCCCCATCTCACCTTAAGACCATGCCCCCTTGTATTTGACATATTGGGCAGGATTTTACAGCCTCACTCAAGCCAAGACCGGAAGATCTCAACCAAGATCAATGGATATTCCCATTGCTGCCCCTCGCCCGCTCCGATTCCGTGGTGGGCTGGGCAGTTGAATTGCAGCATTCAACTCTGTTAAAAAGATTCTGTCTGTCAGTCCTATCTATGCCTCTCATAATTTTATCAACTTCTATTAGGTCTCACTCGGCCTCCGCCACTCTCGAAAAAAAACCCCTAGTTTGTCCAACCTCTCCTTATACCTTGTACCTTCGAATCCAGGCAACATCTTGGTAAGCCTCTTCTTCACCCTCTCCAAAGCCTTCACATGCTTTCTGTAATGTAGCAGCCAGAATTGAATTCAATACTTGTGTGCAGCCTAACAAAAGTTTTATAAAGCTGCAACACAAGACAAAAGCCTGTCGAATCGCTCGCACCAATGCCTCCCTCCCCAGTGAGCTCAACGCATTTTATACCCGTTTTGAGCAAGGAGTCAGCAAGAGCATGCCTCCCGCCCCAGAAGTCTCAGCAGAATCCGAGGTCACCATCACAGACGACAGATCAGCCTTCTTGAAAGTCAACCCACAGAAATCGACTGGCCCAGATGGGGTGCCCGAATGAGCACTCAGATCCTGCGCAGGCCAGCTGGTAGGTTATCTGCACACATCTTTAACCTCTCCTTAGACTGATCGGAGGTCCCTAACTGCTTCAAGAAGACGATCATCATTTCTGTACCAAAGAAAGGCCAGGCAGTGTGTCTTAATGACTATTTCCCGGTGGCTCTGACATCCATCATTTTGAAGTGCTTCGAAAGGTTAGTCATGGCATGGATCAATTCCGGCTTCCCAGATTGCCTGGATCCACTTCAGTTCGCCTATCGCCGCAATAGGTCCACAGCAGACGCCATCTCCCTGTCCCTACACTCAACCCTGGAACACCTGGATAACAAAGGCACTTGTGTCAGGCTCCTATTTATTGACTACAGCTCTGCCTTCAACACTATTATTCCTACAAAGCTCATCTCCAAACTCCGTGGCCTAGGGCTTGGCTCCTCCCTCTGTGACCGGATCCTAGACTTCCTAATCCACAGACCGCCATCAGTAAGGATAGGCAACAACACCTCCTCCATGATTATCCTCAACACCAGTGCCCCACAAAGCTTTGTCCTGAGCCCCTTACACATCTATGGCTGTGTAGCCGAGTTCCCCTCCAAGTCGATTTTCAAGTTTGCTGATGTCACGGCCATAGTGGGTCAGATCTCTAACAGATTCTCTGGTGAACTGGCGTGACGACAATAATCTCTCCCTCAATGTCAGTAAAACGAAGGAGAGTGTCACCGACTTCAGGAAGCTTCATGGAAGACATTCCCTTGTTTACATCAAGAGGATGAAGTAGAAATGGTTGAGAACTTCAAGTTTCTAGATGTCCAGATCACCAACAACCTGTCCTGGTCCCTACACACCAATGCTATAGTTCAGAAACCCCACTAACGCCTTTACTGTCTCAGGAGGCTAAGGAAATTTGGCATGCCTGCTCCGACTCTCACCAATGTTTACAGGTGCACCATAGAAAGCATCTTTTCTGGTTAAATCACAGCTTAGTATGGCTCTTGCTCTGTCCAAGACCACGAGAAACTACTTCTGTCGGGAAAAAGATACAAAAGTCTGAGGTCATGTACCAACCAACTCAAGAACAGCTCCTTCCCTGCTGCCATCAGACTTTTGAATGGACTGAACCTACCTTATATCAAGTTGATCTTTATCTACACCCTAGCTATGACTGTAATACTACATTCAGAACCTTCTCTTTTCCTTCTCTATGAATGGTATGCTTTGTCTATATAGCTCACAAGAAACAATACTTTTCACTGTATACTAATACATGTGACAGTAAAAAACCAAATCAAATCAAAAACGTGACATCCTGACTCTTGTACTCAATGCCCAGACCAACAACCCCAAGATCCCTCTGTACAACAAATGCTGTTCAGGTTCCTGCCATTAACTGTATACTTATCCTTAACATTTGATCTTCCAAAGTGCAGCATCTTACATTTGCCCGCATTAAACTCCATCTGCCATTTCTCTGCCCATATCTGCAAATAATCTATAGCTTGCTTTATCCTTTGACAACCTTCTACGCTATCCCCAACTCCACCTATTTTTGTGTCATCTGCAAACTTACTAACCCACCCAAATACGTTTTCATCCATGTCATTTATATACATCACAAACAGCAGAGGTTCCAGTCAGGATCCCTGAGGAACACTACTAGTCACAAACTTCCAGACAGAAATATACCCTTCCAATGGGCAAGCCAATTCTATATCCAAGCAGCCAAGTCACCATAGAATCCATGCATCTTAATCTTCTGGATGAGCCTAGCAGGAAGGACCTTGTCGAAAGCCTCACTAAAATCCACAGACAACATCCACTGGTCTCCCCTCAACAATCACCTTTGTCACCTCTTTGAAAAAAGTCAATCAAGTTTGCAAGACATGATCTGCCCTGCACAATACTCTGCTGACTTTCCCTAATTAGGCCATGCATTTCCAAATTCTCAAATTGTATCCCTAATAATCCTCTCCAACCACCGATGTGAGACTCACCAGCCTATAATTTCCTGGATTATTCCTTTCTCCTTTCTTGAACAGAGGAACAACATTAGCTATTCACCAGTCCTCCAGAACCTCATCTGTGGCTAGTGAAGATACAAAGAATTGTCAGGGCCTTTACATACATGTAGAAACCTTTACAGTCAGTTTTTATGTTCTGCGCTAGCTTACTTTCCCCTTGGTCTTCTTTTGCGGAATTTCAAACTGCCCCCAATCCTCAGATTTCTTCTTTAAATCTAATCTCATCTCTAATTTTTCTTGTAAGCCATGGTTTAGCCAAAGTTCCCTTACCATTCTTGTGCCAAATAGGAATAAACAACTTTTAGAGTTTACCTATTCATTCCTTGAATGTCTGCCATTGCCTATCTACTCTCCTTCCTTTCAGTAATGTTTCCCAGTCCATCATAGCTGATTCATGTCTCATGCCATCAGAGTTACCTTCATTGAGTTTCAGGACCCTGGTCTCAGAATCAATTACATTACTATCAACCTTGACAAACAATTCTATCATGTTATGGTCACTCATCCCCAAGGGTTCTCTCACAACCAGATTGCCAACTAATCCTTTTTCATTGCTCAATACCCAGTTTAAGATGGCTTGTTCCCTTGTTGGTTCCTCAACTTATTGGTCTAGAAAACCATCCCATATACTCTCCAGAAATTCCTCCTCTATTGTACTGTGTCTAGATTGACTCTCCCAATCTATATGCAGGTTAAAGTCACCCATAGTCAATCACAGATGTTTCCTTTAACACATGAACCTTTGCTTTCCTGTCTAATGCTATTTTCCACATTATCACTACAGTTTGGTGGTCCATATATCACCCCATGAATGTTTTTGCCCCTTAGTGTTTGTTAACTCAACCCATAAAGAATCCACATTGTCAGTACTAATAACTTTCCTCAGTATCGTATCAATATCGTCTTTAATCAATGATGCAACTCCACCACTGCACAACAAATTCATCCATTTTGTTTCAAATGCTCGAGCATTCAGATACAAAACCCGAAGGTGAGCCCCTTGAATGTTTCTTGTCCCGTTCCTACTATTTTTTTTACAGTATCTTTATCTGACTCTGGCCATTGATTTCTCTGGCTATCACTTTTCTTATTCCTCATGTTCTTGATTCTCCCTGCTCTGAATCCTTACAGAGCTTCCCATTCCTCTGCCATATTAGTTTCAACCCTCCCCCAACCACTCTAGCAAGTCCCCACCCAGGGCATCAGTCCCAGTCCTGCCCAGAGGCAACCCATCCAATTTGTACAGGTCCCATCTCCCCCAGAACCAGTCCCAATGCCATAGAAATCTGAAACGCTCCCCCTCACACCACCTTTTCAGCCACATATTCATCCTATATATTGTGCTGCTTCTACTCTGACTACCACATGGCATGTAGTTAATCCTGAGATAACTACCTTTGCAATCCTACTTTTCAACTAGTTTCCTAGCTCCCTATATTCTGCTTTAAGGGCCTCATTCCTTTTTTTCACCTATATCGTTTGTACCAGTGTGTATTACTGCCACTGAATCACAGAATACTATAGCACAGAAGAGGCCTTTGGCCCATCGAGTCTGCAACAACACATGAAAGGCCTTGACCTGCCCACCTAATCCCACTAGCCAGCATGTGGCCCATAGTTTTGAATGTGATGGCGTGCCAAGTACTCATCCAGGTACTTTTTAAAGTATGTGAGGCATCACACCTCCACAACCCTCTCAGGCAGCGCATTCCAGACCATCACCACCCTCTGGGTAAAAACGTTTTTCCTCAAATCCCCCCTAAACTTCTCACCCCTCATCTTGAACCTATGTCCCCTCATAACTGACCCTTCAACTAAGGGGAACAGATAGTCCCTATCCAACCTGCCCATGCCGCTCAGTCCTGAACACCTCAATCAGGTCACCCCTCAGTCTTCTCTGCTCCAGAGAAAACAACCCAAGCCTATTCATCCTCTCTTTATAACTTAAATATTCCATCCAGGCAACATCCTGGTGAATCTCCTCTGCACCCCTTCCAGTGCATTCATGTCCTTCCTATAATGTGGCGGCCAGAACTGCACACAGTACTCTAGCTGTGGCCTCACTAAAGTTCTACACAACTCCATCATGACCTCGCTGCTTTTGTAATCTATACCCCGACTGATAAAGGAGAGTGTGTCATATGTCTTTTTCACCACCCTCTTAACCTACCTTTCTGTCTCAAATCAGGCTGATTCCTATGGATAGTCTTCCCTTATAAGACTATATACATTACCTGACTTAAGACAGGGTTGTTTCTGGTGATGTTTCAAACCTGGGTCGCTGATTCACTGTTCTTTGATCTGACCTTGACACAAAGGCAAAGAAAATTACAGCACAGGAACAGGTCCTTCGGCCCTCCATGCCTGCACTGACCATGCTACCTGACTGAACTAAAACCCCCCTACTCTTCCGGGACCATATTCCTCTCGACCCATCCTATTCATGTATTTGTCAAGACGCCCCTTAAAAGTCTCTATCGTATCTGCTTCCACTACCTCCCCCAGCAACGAGTTTCAGGCACCCACTACCCTCTGGGTAAAAGCGATTTTCCTCAAATCCCCCCCAAACTTCCCATCCCTCACCTTGAACCTATGTCCGCTCACAACTGACCCTTCAACTAAGGGGAACAGCTGCTCCCTTGACAAAAAACAGTGGAAAGAATACCCAAGTCGAGAAAGAGGGATTAAGTATCACACGTCGGGTGAAGAAATTCTCCCATCTTCTATACAGCCAGCATTTTGTACTATTAACTGATCACATGCCCTTGACCACCATCTTCAGGACACGCACAGGAATACCATCTGCGGCAGCAACTTTTGTCAACCTACTCCTACGACATAGATAACCTGAACAGCATGGTAACGCTGATGCACTTTCAAGACTGCAACTCTGTAGGGAACAAATGATCCTGATTGACATTTGAAAATTATGTATTTTCACCTTGATGTGCGATTAATCCACTCGGGAGGCTAGATCGTACCCGGGAATAAAGGCTTTTATTCGCAACAAGAATAGAGCGTACTGCTTAACAATACAATCCCAGACTAAAGGGTCACTAGGAAGTGCAGTGACCTTTATACTCCGATAGGAAGGCGGAGCCAAACGGAGTGTACCACAGAACAATGCTAACAGGTGGAACACCCCAACCCTAACCCCAAGAGTAACATATGTACAAGTACCCATAGTGATAACCATCTATGGTTCAGTACCCATAGTGGTAACCATCTATGGTTCACCACACACCTCGATGATAAAGAACCTGTATCAGCGACCCAGGTTTGAGACGCCACAAGAAACAACTGTCTTAAGTCAGGTAATGGATATAGTCTTACAAGGGAAGACTATTCATAGGAATCAGCTTGATTTGAGCCCCTGCTTGTCAAGGAGATGAGATTTGTCTGTAATGGACGGATGTCTTTTGCAGGGTATAAGAGTGGTCATTTCTTTCACGTTATGTAGGAAGGTGCTAGATCAAGTGTACAAAGGGCTCCCAGGTGTGGTGCAGGTGAAAGAGATTGCCAGGACTATTTTTGGTGGCCAGGTGTTGACTCCAAGATCGAACAGAAGGCAGATGCTTGTGAATCCTGTGCAGTATGTGGAAAGCACCGCCATTGTCGCCCTTCATCCATGATAATGGCCTGAAGAAACTTGGCAAAGGATCCATGTAGACTTCGCAGATCCAGTGGAAGGAAAAATGCCCACTCAAAATGGCCAGAAGTAGCAATTATGAAGTTGGTACCTGTGGAGGTGACTACAGAGTGACTCAACAAGTTGTTTGCTTGGTTTAGAAACCCTAATCAATTAGCAAGTGACAACAGGCCACAATATGGGGCGAAGGAATTTGAGGGCTACCTCGATCACCAAGGAGTCCAACAGGTGAAGTCGGTCCTATACCACCCTGTGACAAATGACTAGGTTGAAAGGTTTGTCCAGATCTGGAAACGAACACTGAGGTTTTCCCAAGGGGAGAGTTCCCTAGGAGGCAAGTGAATCATAGAAACAGAAATTAGAAGCAGCAGTAGGCCATTCAGCCCTTCGAGCCTGCTCATCATCGAATTCAATATCCTGACCCTCTTTCCCCATATCCCTTGGTCCCTTTAGCCCCAAAAGCTATATCTAATTTCTTCTTAAAAATAAACATTTTTGCCTCAACTTAAGAATTGATTACAGGGTAAATGGTAGGACTCTGAAGAGTGCAGTTGAACAGAGGGATCTGGGAATACAGGTACAGAATTCCCTAAAAGTGAGGTCACAGGTGGATAGGGTCGTAAAGAGTGCCTTTGGTACATTGGCCTTTATAAATCGGAGTATCGAGTATAAAAGTTGGAGTGTTATGGTAAGGTTATATAAGGCATTGGTGAGGCCGAATTTGGAGTATTGTGTACAGTTTTGGTCACCTAGTTACAGGAAGGATGTAAATAAGGTTGAAAGAGTGCAGAGAAGGTTCACAAGGATGTTGCCGGGACTTGAGAAGCTGAGTTACAGAGAGAGATTGAATAGGTTGGGACTTTATTCCCTGGAGCGTAGAAGATTGAGGGGAGATTTGATAGAGGTGTATAAGATTTTGATGGGTATAGATAAAGTGAATGCAAGCAGGCTTTTTCCGCTGAGGCTAGGGGAGAAAAAAACCAGAGGGCATGGGTTAAGGGTGAAAGGAGAAAAGTTTAAAGGGAATATTAGGGGGGGCTTCTTCACGCAGAGAGTGGTGGGAGTGTGGAATGAGCTACCGGATAAAGTGGTAAATGCGGGGTCACTTTTAACATTTAAGAAAAACTTGGACGGGTTCATGGATGAGAGGGGTGTGGAGGGATATGGTCCAAGTGCAGGTCAGTGGGACTAGGCAAAAAATGTTTCGGCACAGACAAGAAGGGCCAAAAGGCCTGTTTCTGAGCTGTAATTTTCTATAGTTTCTATGGTTCTATGATTCTTCAGCACAGGTCGCAACACACCCCATGCAACAACCCAATGTTCCGCCGCATCACTGATGTTTGGCCGCAGCATAAGGACCACTTTCAACTTGATGCGGCCAGAAGAGATGCGAGAAATGGTAACAAAGAACCAAGAAGGGCAGATCACCTGAAGAGAGGGAAAGTCAAGGAAGTTCAGGAAAGGGGAAACAGTGTTGGTAAGGATAGACATGGCGGGGGGAAAATGGGTTCCTGCAACACAGATGGAGCCAGTGAGATAAACTGTACACACCCACATCAAATGGGTCTGGACGAGACGCACAGATTAGCTGGTGGCCACACCACATCAAAGTGGGGAAGTTGGCCCCGATCTGGAATTGTTGCAAGAGAAACCTGAGGAACCGAGGGAGTCTAGTGTTCCTGAGACTGAAGGAGTTCTGACCAGAGAGGAAACATTGGCAGAAACTACAGATGACAGTAACTAGGCAAAAGATCCAGAAATGCGGGGAAGAATGCCAGAGGCAACGAGACAGTCTCCAGGAACTTTGGGATTTAATCAGCTAAATCCCAAAACCCATGTTAATATCTCACTCAATGAGCAAGAGGGCATTGCTTACCCTAACATGCCACAGTTACGTTCGCAAGTCAGCAGATTAGAACCTTTTTCCCAAGGCATTGTCAATTTCAGGACTTCGAATGCCCCCATTCTCTCCCAAGCCCACTTACTCTTGCAAGTTAAAATTCACACAACACACATACTTACACCTCCACTCTGCATGCATACTTATACCCTTATTCAACACATACTTACAAAATCATCCATAGTTACATTCGGAGGCTCTGAAAAACAAAGAATTTCAAAGGTAAGATGTGCATAATGTATATAACCACTTTAATCAATTATATTACACATATAAACATTGCAAGATAAAAGTTGATGATACTGAAAATGCATTTACAGATTTTGAGAATTGTTACAGTGCAGCAGGGAGCTATTCGACCCATCATTTCTGCAGCAGCTCTCCCAATGATCAATTCACTTGGTGCCATTCCCACCTTCTCACCATAACGCTGCACATTCCTCTTTTTCAAATAATAGTCTAGTTCCCTTTTCAATGCATTAATTAAACCTGCCTCACCACACTCGTCAGGCAGTGCATTCCAGACCTTAACCATTCGCAAAGCAAAAAAATCTTTTCCTCATTTCGCGTTTGCTTCTTTTGCCAACTTACTTTAAATCTGTCCCCTCTCATTTTTGATCTTTTCATGAGTGGGAACAGTTTTTCCCTATCCTATCCAGACTTCTCACGATTTTGAAGACCTCAATCAAACCATCTCTTAGTTTCCTCTTATCCAAGGGAAACAGTCCTAACTTCTCCAGTCGATCTTCATGATTGAAGTTCCACATGGCCGATGGATGCCCTTGTGAATGGAAAGTTGTTTGAAGTGGTGCTCCACAGGGTTTGGTGTGAGGACCCTTGCAGTTGTGTTATATAATTAATGATTAGGACGTGAACGTGAGGGGCACAATTAGAAAATTTGCAGGTAATACAAAGATTGGCTGAGTAGTTACTAGTGCAGAGGATAGCTATAATCTACAAAAAGATATTGATGGGTTGGTGGACTGGGCAGTAAAGTGACAGATGGATTTTAACAGAGACAGATGCGAAACAGTTGTCGGAAATACACAATAAATGGGAATATACTAAGAAGGGTAGATGAAGTGTGAGATATATATAAAGAGAAAAAAAATTGACAAAATCGATTGTAGGTCCCTTACAGTCAGAAGCAACTGAATTCATAACGGGGAACAAAGAAGAGGCTGAGGAACTAAACTCGTACATTGCTTCTGTCTTCACAAAGGAAGACATGAATAATGCACCAGAAGTTCAGAGAGAAACAAGTTTTAGTGAGGACCTGAAGGAAATCAGTATTGGTAGAGAAATGGTTGTGGGGAAATTCATGTGATTGAAGGTGAATAAATCTCCATGGCCTGATAATCATCATCCCTGGGTACTTAAGGAAGTAGCTCTGGAAATAGTAGATCTTTTGCTGGTCATTTTCCAAAATTCTTTGGACTGGTTCCTACAAATAGGAGGGTAGTTAATGTAAGCCTGTTATTCAAAAAGGGAGGTAGAGAGAAAACTGGGAAGTGTAGACCAGTAAGCCAAACATCAAGACTGGGGAAGTTGCTAAAGTCCATGATCAAAGATTTCATAACTAAGCATTTGGAAAACAGTGGTATAATCAGACAAAGTCAGCATGGACGTACAAAGGAGAAATCATGCTATTGGAATTCTTTGAGGATGTAACTAGTAGAGTTGACTAAGTAGAACTGGTGAATGTGCTTTATTTAGACTTGCAACAAGGTCCCACGTAGCAGATTATTATGTAAAGTTAAAGGGCGAGGGATTGCAGGCAATGTCTTGAGATGGATAGAAAGCTGGTTAGCAGATAGGAAGCAAAGAGTTGGCATAAATGGGTCTTTTTCCAATTGGCAGGTATTGACTAGTGGGATGCCACAAGGATCTGTGCTAACACCCCAACTGTTCGCATTATATTTTAATGATTTGGAAGAGTAACTAAATGTATCATCTCCATATTTGCAGATAATACAAAGTTTAGTGGGAGGATGAGCTATGAGGAGTATGCAGAGGTGCTTCAGCATGATTTGGACAAGCTGAGTGAGTAAACATATGCATGGCAGATGCAGTGTAATGTGGATAAATGTGAGGTTATCCACTTCAGCAGCAACGATAGGAAGGCAGATTATTATTTGAATGGGTGTAAATTGAGAGAGGTGGATATTCAGCGAGGCCTTGGTGTCCTTGTGCATTAGTCACTGAAAGTAAGCGCGCAGGTACAGCAGGAGTGTCTCGGAGGGGAGTGTTGAACCGTTGGAGAACATCTCCATTACAAGGGAGGAAGTGTTAGGTTTGTTAGAGAATATAAAGACTGACAAATCCCCAGGGCCTGATGGAATCTATCCAAGGCTGCTCAGGGAGACGAGAGATGAAATCGCTGGGCCTCTAACGCAAATCTTTGTCTCGTCACTGGACGCAGGTGAGGTCCCAGAGGATTGGAGGATGGCTAATGTGGTCCCGTTATTTAAGAAGGATAGGAAGGATAACCCGGGTAATTATAGGCCGGTGAGCTTGACGTCCGTGGTGGGGAAGTTGTTGGAGAAGATTCTTAGAGATAGGATGTATGCGCATTTAGAAAGGAATAAACTCATTAACGATAGTCAGCATGGTTTTGTGAGAGGGAGGTCATGCCTCACTAACCTGGTGGAGTTTTTTGAAGAAGTGACCAGAATGGTTGGCGAGGGAAGGGCCGTGGATGTCGTCTATCTGGACTTTAGTAAAGCGTTTGACAAAGTCCCTCATGGTAGGCTGGTGAAAAAGGTTGGATCTCATGGGATAAAGGGGGAGGTGACTAGATGGGTGGAGAACTGGCTTGGTCACAGAAGACAGAGGGTGGTAGTGGAAGGGTCTTTTTCCGGCTGGAGGCCTGTGACTAGTGGTGTTCCGCAGGGCTCTGTATTGGGACCTCTGCTCTTTGTGATTTATATAAACGATCTGGAAGAAGGTGTAACTGGGGTGATCAGTAAGTTTGCGGACGACACAAAATTGGCAGGACTTGCAGATAGTGAGGAGCATTGTCAGAAGCTACAGAAGGATATAGATAGGCTGGAAATTTGGGCAAAGAAATGGCAGATGGAGTTCAATCCTGATGAATGCGAAGTGATGCATTTTGGTAGAAATAATGTAGGGAGGAGCTATACGATAAATGGCAGAACCATAAAGGGTGTAGATACGCAGAGGGACCTGGGTGTGCAAGTCCACAGATCCTTGAAGGTGACGTCACAGGTGGAGAAGGTGGTGAAGAAGGCATATGGCATGCTTGCCTTTATAGGACGGGGCATAGAGTATAAAAGTTGGGGTCTGATGTTGCAGATGTATAGAACGTTGGTTCGGCCGCATTTGGAATACTGCGTCCAGTTCTGGTCGCCACACTACCAGAAGGACGTGGAGGCTTTAGAGAGAGTACAGAGGAGGTTTACCAGGATGTTGCCTGGTATGGAGGGGCTTAGTTATGAGGAGAGATTGGGTAAACTGGGGTTGTTCTCCCTGGAAAGACGGAGGATGAGCGGAGACTTAATAGAGGTGTATAAAATTATGAAAGGCATAGATAGGGTGAACGGTGGGAAGCTTTTCCCCAGGTCGGTGGTGACGTTCACGAGGGGTCATAGGTTCAAGGTGAAGGGGGGGAGGTTTAACACAGGTATCAGAAGGACATATTTTACACAGAGGGTGGTGGGGGCCTGGAATGCGCTGCCAGGCAAGGTGGTGGAGGCGGACACACTGGGAACGTTTAAGACTTATCTAGATAGCCATATGAATGGAGTGAGAATGAAGGGATACAAAAGAATGGTCTAGTTTGGACCAAGGAGCGGCACGGGCTTGGAGGGCCGAAGGGCCTGTTCCTGTGCTGTATTGTTCTTTGTTCAGGCAGTAAAGAAGGCAAATGGTATGTTAGCCTTCATAGCGAGAGGGTTTGAGTATAGGAATAGTAGATGTTTTACTGCACTTATAGAATCATAGAAATCCTACAGTGCAGAAAGAGGCCATTTGGCCCATTGAGTCTGCACTGACCACAATCCCACCTAGGCCCTACCCCCATATCCCTACATATTTATCCACTAATCCCTCTAACCTACGCATCTCAGGACTCTTAAGGGGCGATTTTGAACATGGCCAATCAACCTAACCTGCACATCTTTGGACTGTGGGAGGAAACCGGAGCACCCGGAGGAAACCCACGCAGACATAAGGAGAATGTTCAAACTCCACACAGACAGTGACCCAAGCCGGGAATCGAACCCAGGTCCCTGGAGCTGTGAAGCAGCAGTGCTAACCACTGTGCTACCGTGCCGCAATTGTATAGGGTTTTGGTAAGGCCACGCCTGGTGTATTGTGTGCAGTTTAGGTGTCCTTGAACAAAGAACAAAGAAAATTACAGCACAGGAACAGGACCTTCGGCCCTCCAAACCTGCACCGATCATGCTGCCGGACTGAACTAAAACACCCTTCCCTTCCGGGGACCAGATCCCTCTATTCCCATCCTATTCATGTACTTGTCAAGACGCCCCTTAAAACTCACTATCGTATCTGCTTCAACTACCTCCCCCGGCAGCGAGTTCCAGGCACCCATCACCCTCTGTAAAAAAACCTGCCTCGTACATCTCCTTTAAACCTTGCCCCTCGCACCTTAAACCTGTGCCCCCTAGTAATTGACTCTTCCACCCTGGGAAAAAGCTTCTGACCATCCACTCTGTCCATGCCCCTCATAATCTTGTAGACTTCTATCAGGTTGCCCCTCAACCGCCGTCGTTCCAATGAGAACAAACCAAGTTCCTCCAACCTCTCCTCATAGCTAATGCCTTGCATGCCAGGCAACATCCTGGTAAATCTTTTCTGTACCCTCTCCAAAGCCTCCACATCCTTCTGGTAGTGTTCAGAATTGAACACTATATTCAAAGTGCGGCCTAACCAAGGTTCTCTAAAGCTACAATATGACTTGCCAATTTTTAAACTCAATGGTCCGGCCGTTGAAGGCAAGCATGCCCTATGTCTTCTTGACTACCTTCTCCACCTGCGTTGCCACTTTCAGTGACCTGTGTACCTGTACACCCAGATCCCTTTGCCTATCAATACTCCTAAGTGTTCTGCCATTTACTGTACATCACATTTGTCCGGATTAAACTCCATCTGCCATCTCTCCGCCCAAGCCTCCAACTGATCTATATCCTGCTCTATCCTCTAATGGTCCTCATCACTATCCACAAATCCACCAACCTTTGTGTCATCTGCAAACTTACTAATCAATATCTGAGGATGGATGTCCTTGCTATAGAGAGAGTACAGCGAAGGCTTACCAGGCTGATTCCTGGGATGGCAGGTCTGTCATATGAGGAGAGACTAAATAGGTTAGAATTATATTCACTGGAGTGGAGAAGAGTGAAAGGAGAACTCACTGAAAATTCCAACAGGGCAGATTCAGAAAGAATGTTCCCAATGGTGGGGGAGTCCAGAAGTAGGGGTCATAGTTTGAGGATAAGGGGTAGACCTTTTAAAACTGAGGTGAGGAGAAATTTCTTCACCCGGAGGGTAGTGAAAGTGTGGAGTTCACTACCACAGAAAGTAGTTGAGGCCAAAACGTTGTCAGAGGAAGGATGTCCTTGCTATAGTGGGAGTGCAGCAAAGGTTTACCAGGCTGATTTCTGGGATGGCAGGTCTGTCATATGAGGAAAGTCAGTTAGGATTATATTCATTGGAGTTTAGAAAAGTGAGAGAAGATCTCATAGAAACGTATAAAATTGTAACAGGATTAGACAGAGTAGACTCAGAAAGAGTGTTCCCGATGATGGGGAAGTCCAGAACTCGGAGTTCAAGGATAAGGGGTAAACCTTTTAGGAATGAGGTGAGGAGAAATTTCTTCATGTAGAGAGTGATGTATCTGTGGAATTCACTACCACAGTTGCGGCCAAACATCAGGTGATCTGAAGAAGTAGTTAGATATAGCTCCTGGGGGCTAAAGGGATCAAGAGATCGGGGAGGAAAGCAGGATCATTATATTGAATTTGATGATCAGCCATGATCAAAATGAATTACGGAGCAGGATCGAAGGACTGAATGGCCTACTCCTGCTTCTACATTTCTGTGTTTCTATGTAGATCATGGCCTACAAGTACACAGGTACCTCATGGCAGCGGTTCAAGTAGATAAGATTGTTCAGAAGGCATGTGGAATGTTCTCCTTCATTGGCAGAGATATAGAATATAAAAGAATATAATGTTGGAATTGTATAAAACGCTGGTGTGGCCGCTACTGGGATATTGTGTGCAGTTCTGGTCATCATATTACAGGAAGGATGTAACTGCTCTCGAGAGAATGCAGAGGAGGTTAACAAGAATATTGCCAGGGCTGGACAAGTGTAGCTATGAAGAAAGATTGGATAGGTTGGGGTTATTTTCCTTGGAACAAAGAAGGCCGACTTGATAAAAGTGTACAAAATTATGAGGGGAAGAGATAGAATGGACAGGATAATTGTTTAGCGGTCAGCAATGGGTGCAAAATAGTAAGAGGCCACAAATTCCAAATTTCCAAGCAGGCCTTGATGCAGGAAATAGAGAACAAAAGAAATGTCACCCAGAGAAAGAGGAAGCCCTCCAGACAAACTTGAAGTTGACAAATGATGGTTTGGTTGAGTGGACAGAGAAATGACAGATGGAGTTCAACCTGGAAATATGTGAGGTTGTGCACTTGGGGAGGGGAAACATAGCAATAAGTAACGGGAATGTATTGAGGGGGTTTGAGGAAGTGAGAGACCTTGGAGTGTATATCCACGGGTGCTTGAAGGGGACAGGACAGGTGGACAAGGTGGTCAAGAAAGCTTTATTGAGGTACTGAATACAATAGAAGGGATATAATGATGTAACTGTATAAAGCACTGGTAAGGCAACAGATGGTATTTTTAGTACAGTTCAGGTCACCACATTACAGAAAGGACATAATTGCTCTGGAGAGAGTCATTTACAAACCAGGGCTTGAAAATTGCAGCTATGAGGAGATATTGGCGGTTTTCCTTACAAGGGCTGTTTTCCTTAGAACTGAGGAAGCTAAGGGATAAATCAATTGAGTACAAAATTATGAAGGGCCTAGACAAGAAAGACTTGTTTCTCCTAGCTGAGAGGTCAGTAACCAAGGGCCATAGATTTAAGGTGAATTATAGAAGGATTCGAGGAAACATGGGGGGAAAACCTTTTCAGCCAGAGGGTGGAATTTACTGCCCAAGTTGGTGGTTGAGGCTGAAGCTCTCAACTCATTTAAAAAGGTACCTGGATCTACACCTAAGGACCAGGTGCTGGAACTGGGATTAAAATGAGCGGATAGTTTATTTTTTCTCTTTTTGGCTGGTGCAGATAGATTGGGCTGAATGGTCTCTTTCTGCATCATAACCTATGGTTCTCTGGCAGTGGAACCAGGGAACAATGGCAGCAGACCAGGATTTAGACGTATTGCCACAAAAGGTCAATAATTTCATACATAACAAAGAAAAGTCGTGATGGCTGTTGAAGGCCATTGTCTCAACATTGGGAGATTGCTGCCAAAGATAGTGAGGGCAGTACCGAGGACCAACCATTTAAAGCTACTTCAATGACGGCACGGTAGCACAGTGGTTAGCACTGCTGTTCACAGCTCCAGGGACCTGGGTTCGACTCCCGGCTTGGGTCACTGTCTGTGTGGAGTTTGCACATTCTCCTCGTGGCTGCGTGCGTTTCCTCCGGGTGCTCCAGTTTCCTCCCACAGTCCAAAGATGTGCGGGTTAGGTTGATTGGCCAGGTTAAAAATTGTCCCTTAGAGTCCTGAGATGCGTAGGTTAGAGGGATTAGTGGGTAAATATGTAGGGATTTGGGGGTAGGGCCTGGGTGGGATTGTGGTCGGTGCAGACTTGATGGGCCGAATGGCCTCTTTCTGTGCTGTAGGGTTTCTATGATTCTATGACCTTCCCTCCATCAGCATAAGGTAAGATGTGAGGATGTTTACCGATGACCGCACCATGTTTAGCACCATTTGTGACTCTTCAGATACAGAATCAGTGTGTGCCCACATGGAGCAAGTTCCAGACAATAATCAGGATTGGGTTGATAAGTGGCAAGCAACATTTGCCCCACACAATTGCCAGGCAATGACCATCTTCAACAAGAGACAAAGAATATAATCCCTTGACATTCAATGAAGTTATTATTAATGAACTCCCCCACTATCAACATCCTTAGCATTACTATTGACCAGAAATTGAACTGGATTACACATACAAATACTGGCAAATAAGGGAAGGTCAGAGGCTGGGAATTCTGTGGTGAGTAACTCACCTCCAGGCTCCCCAACTTCAGTTCACAATCTACAGGGCAAAAGTCAGGGTGCAGCTGCAACCACATTCAGGAAGTTCAACATCATCCAGGACAAAGCAATTCGCTTGTTTGGCAATTCATCCACCACCTTAAAACATTTACCCCCCCATTCACCACTCATGCACTGTAATCTACAAGATGCACTGTAGCAATTTGCCAGGCCTCCTTGGATAGCATCTTTCAAACCCACAACCTCTACTATCTGGAAAGACAAGAGTTGCTGCAGTGCATGGGAACACCACCACCTGCAAGTTCCTATCCAAGCCATACCCCATCCTGACTTGGAACTATATCGCTGTTCCTTCACTGTCACTAGGTCAAAACCTTGGAATTTCCTTTCCAACACAACCTGATGGACAGCAACAGCTCACCATCAGTTCCTCAGGGGCAATTAGGAATGGGCAACAAATGTTCACCTTGACAATGAACTCAGATCCATGAAAGAATGAAAACAAATACAAGTAGCAAATGTATCTTCAAATTCCATCAACTGCTCTGGTAGCCTCATTTACAGCTCTGCAGAACAGTGGTTCCCAACCTTTTAGATATCATGGCACACCTCCTATTTTTTCAGTCCTCTTCCCTTACTAGGAACTTGGATTTTAACTTCTTCCTGTCCCCTCACCTGTTCTGTTTTTAACCTCTCCCTGTCTCTCACTTCTCCCAGGATTTTTGTGCCCATTTTGAATTTTTGCTTTTTGTGCAGGTATATGGGACCTTTGTCTTCAGCTCCAAGTCCCGTTGGTCATGCACACAGGCCTGACTAATATGAAAAATCTGCATGTGTGGTTCTTTCTCAGCCAGTGCATGTTTGGGAGGCCCAAGATTTGTTGGGTCCTGGAGATGCCAACCACAGAGCTGAAGACAAAGATCAGTTTTAAGAACATAAGAACATAAGAAATAGGAGCAGGAGTAGGCCATCTAGCCCCTCGAGCCTGCCCCGCCATTCAATAAGATCATGGCTGATCTGACGTGGATCAGTACCACTTACCCGCCTGATCCCCATAACCCTTAATTCCCTTACCGATCAGGAATCCATCCATCCGCGCTTTAAACATATTCAGCGAGGTAGCCTCCACCACCTCAGTGGGCAGAGAATTCCAGAGATTCACCACCCTCTGGGAGAAGAAGTTCCTCCTCAACTCTGTCTTAAACCGACCCCCCTTTATTTTGAGGCTGTGTCCTCTAGTTTTAACTTCCTTACTAAGTGGAAAGAATCTCTCCGCCTCCACCCTATCCAGCCCCCGCATTATCTTATAAGTCTCCATAAGATCCCCCCTCATCCTTCTAAACTCCAACGAGTACAAACCCAATCTCCTCAGCCTCTCCTCATAATCCAAACCCCTCATCTCCGGTATCAACCTGGTGAACCTTCTCTGCACTCCCTCCAATGCCAATATATAGTTTAATTACATGAATATTGAACCATTTTTCGTGGCACTCTTGGGTATTTCACAGCACTATTTCAACTATAACCATGTCTGGAATTTTCCAGTCTTGTGAGCAGCAGGCACGGTGGGAGGTGGGACCGAAAAATTTGGACTGTGGATAAAAATCAATTTCCTGCTGGCGTGAAAACAGATTGCAATTTTTCACTCCTGACTTTCATGGCTAGGCGGGTTGCCCACCTCACCATGTTGGGAACCATATTTGAATGCTTTTGCGTCTCATGAATGTTCAGCTCACCAGAATCATATCCCCTCCAACTCAAATGGCCATGTTGATAGCTAATTAGATACAACAGCCTGTACCTGGCGGGGTGCACTTCACTCTGGACTTCAAAGTTTGTGCATGCAGCTACCTTTCATTGATCTATGTTTGCGACTGGTCCAACTCTGTGCCATGGCTGCTCAGGCAAAAGCGATGGGAAGGCAAGGGGAGAGGTCTATTTGGCATGCGCTTTTCTGTGTGTGGGGTGGGAGAGAGGGTTCCCTAGAGCCCAGGACGGAAGTGAGATGGACAGAGGTACATGACTAACATGACTGGGGGTGAGGGGTGAAAGAGTGGTTGACTGGAGCACAGGAGGGCAAAGGGAGAGAGAGAGACATGATGGGGGAGTGGAATAGGGTTGTGAAAGGAAGAAGAGCATTAATGAGAAAAATACCATGTCGTCAGGGCCAGCAAGCAAAGACAGTGCTGGGACAGTGCGCACCATGCTACAAGGCTGTGCTTAGCATGCATATCCTGTTGCCATAAGAAGTCTCACAACACCAGGTTAAAGTCCAACAGGTTTATGTTGGACTTTAACATAAACCTGTTGGACTTTAACCTGGTGTTGTGAGACTTCTTACTGTGTTCACCCCAGTCCAATGCCGGCATCTCCATATCCTGTTGCCACCAGTACAGGGAGGTGGGAGAGCCTGTTCATCTTACATCGGTCAGTCATGCACAGCATTACATGCAGGGCATTGTCAGCCCCTCACACATTTGGGGGTCAGTGGCTTGGTAGGTCAGTGTACATAAGGCCTCAAGATGGGAAAAGTTAAATCGTCATGGGGCATCAGGACATCAACAAAAAATGTTTAAGGGGGAAGACAGGGATATCTACAAGAATTACAATTAGAGAGGGAGGCAGAAGAGTGGTCAGAAGGAGGGAATCATGTACTTATTACACATCCAGGATGATAGGAGGGATGTGCATGGTCATGAAGGGTGTTAGAAGTTGGTCTCATAATAGAAGTGGTGCAGCACCATTTCGACAGCCAATGGAATGACATAGTTGGAAAATAACCTTGGAGAAAAAGATGCTAGGGTGAGTTCTGAGGGTTTGTAGGAGGAGCAAACTACAGCACATTTGGGCCAATTGAAAGGGCACCCTAATAATTTCTGCTTCAGGGCATGGAGAGCAAGGCTCGGCTGAGATGAGAAGGATACAAATGCCAATTGAAAGATTTCGGCACTGTAATTTGCATTCTTGCAAGAATCCATGCAGCTTGGGGCCAAATGTTAATTGGGTTTGAATGACAATTTGTACCTCTCATAGAAATGCACAAAGATCGGAAGGATCTAACTGTAAAGGGGCAACAGCTAAAGTGCAGGCGCAAAGTGCTCCAAAGACTTTGACACACTGCAGCCAAGAGAATCAGGCTTTTCATGTCTCAATGAATACAACCATTACATTAATGCAAGGCTGACCTCTAGTCTATTCCAAGGGAGACAGCCCTGACTGAAGCTGACAGCATCTGCCAGTACTCACCCAGATGTGAAACACCATCTGCGAAAGCATAGTCATGCCCGGAACATCTGAGAGATAGCTCAGCTTCCAGTGCTCCTTAAACCTGTGCATGGTTGCTTGGGGGGATCTGGGTCTGGAATGAGGGCAACCCAACAGCTTTACAATGACTCCCTATCATGGCAGGGTTATATTCAATGATAATCAGCAATTAAATCGAGGGGGAATGCAGAATGCAGGAAGCAATTAATGCTACCTTGTTTTGGCTATCATTGTGACCGAGGAGGAGAAGCGGACCAATTCCATGGAGGCTTTTGGGGTGACCAGTGTGTACCGAAGATGTCTCCCATATTTGCAGGTCAGCAAGAGACAGTGCCAAAAACACCTTTGCTTGTCAAATGATGTGGTGGCTCACATCTGCCACATTCTTTGGGAGAATCTGATGTTACACAGCCTGGAAGGCTATCCATTGTCAGTAGTTATCAAAGGTGACCGTCATATTAAAATGTTTCAGTGCGTGGTTTGTTCCAGGGCTCCATTTGGGCCCTCTGCGGAATATCATATTGCTCCACCCATAAACGCATCCAAGAGATTACCGATGCCCTACTCAGTAAAGCACATAACTAACCCAGTTTTCCCTCGATGAAGCCAGCCAGGCTGCCGGAGATGTGGGATTTGCAGTGATTTCCAGCTTCCCGCAGGTGTATGGTATCATCAGCTGCACACATGGCTTTATAATCTCCCTGGCAGCAGCCAAAATGATGTACAATCGAAAAGTCTTCCACTCTCAATGTGCAGCTGATGTGACCACCAACAGCAGATTATGCAGGTCTGTGCAAGATACCCTGAGTGCATGCATGACTCTGCATCTTGAGTCATTCACAGGTGTCCGAGATCCTCAAGGGTGCTCAGCGCATTTAAGGTTGACTCATTGGTGACAAAGACTACCTCCCAAAGATGTGGCTAATGATGGCCATTCAGCAGCCACAAAATGCTTCATAGGAGAGGTATAGACGATTGACATCCTGAAGATGCATTTCCTATGTCTGGACCAATTGGGCAGTGCTCTTCAGCAGTCTCTGTAAAGAGCATCCCGTATTGTGATTTTTGTACTCTGCACAACCAGGCATCTGAAGATGGGATAGGATGCCAGTTGGAGAGTTGGAGGAGCTGCATGTCTCCTCAATGAGAGGGAAAAGCTTAATGAAAGCGAGGATATTCAGGCCCCAGAGAAAGACTCCATACTATGGGTCAGTCGCAGCACTCTTTCATGCAAGATCCTCGTACCCATAAAGTTACAGAGCAATGAAGATGAATTCAGCAAAGGAGGACAAAGGGATTGATTAAGAAGGGGAATTTGAGCAAGAGCTTGTGGGGAGCATAAAAACTGATTATAAAGCTTCTATAGGGATGTGAAGAGAAAAAGATTGGTGAAAACAAATGTCGGTCCCTTACAATCAGAAACAGAGGAATTTATAATGGAGAACAAAGAAATGGCTGACCAATTAAATACATAATTTAGTTCCGTCTTCACAAAGGAGAACATAAGTAACATTGGAAATGTTGGGGAATACAGTGTTTAGTGAAAGGGAGGAAATGAAGGAAATTAGTGTTAGTAGGTAAATGGTGTTGAGAAAATTGATGGGATTGAAGGTCGATAAATCCCCAGGGCCTGACAATCTGCATCACAGAGTACTTAAGGAAGTGGCCCTAGAATTAGTGGATGAATTGGTGGTCATCTTCCAAGATTCTATTGACTCTACAACATAATAAATGATCTAGAGGAAAACGTAGGGGGTCTGATTCATAAGTTTGCGGATGACACAAAAATTGGCAGAGTGGCAGATACTGACAATGATACAGCAGGATATAGATAGATTGCAGTCTTGGGCAGAGAAATAGCAGATGGAGTTTAATCCAGACAAATGCGTGGTGAGGCATTTTGGAACATCAAATTCAGGTGTGAATTATACAGTAAATGGCAGAATCCTTGGAAGCATTGACATACAGAGGGATCAGGTCGAACAGGTCCATGGATCCCTGAAAGTAGCAACACAGGTGGATAAGGTGGTTAAGAAGGCATACAGCATGCTTATCTTCATCAGTCAGGGCATTGAGTATAAAAGTTGGCAAGTTATGTTACAGCTGTATAAAACTTTAATTAGGTCGCATTTGGAGTATTGCGTGCAATTCCGGTTGCCACACTACCAGAAAGACATGGATGCTATGGAGAGGGTACAGGATGTTGCCTGGTCTGGAGGGTTTTAGGCATGAGAAAAGGTTGGGTAAACTCTGATTGTTTTCACTAGAAAGACAGGGGCTGACAGGCGACCTGATAGAAGACCACAAAATTATGAGGGGCATAAATAGGGTGGATAGTCAAAGGCTTCTTCCCAGGGTGGGAGGGTCGACTACAAGAGGGCACAGGTTTCAGGTGAGAGATGGTAAGTTTAGGGGAGATGATGGGGAAACCTAGAATGGACGTGTTGGAAGCAGGCATGTTAGCAATGTCCAAAGTGTATCTTGATAGACACATGAATGGGAGGCGATCAGAAACCCTGTATCGGCAGAGGCTCGGTGGGCCGCAGGGCCTGTTCCTGTGCTGTATTGTTCTTTGTTATTTAACAATTCTCCTCTAATTCTTCAAGGATGTAACTAGTACAGTTGATGAGGGGGAGTCAGTGGATGTGGTTTATTTGGACTTTCAGAAGATGTTTAACATGGTCCCACATAAGAAATTAGCATGTACAATTGGGGGTTGTGTATTCAGATAGACAGAAAATTGGTTGACAGACAGGAAACAAACAGAGAGCAGGGTCTTTTTCTAAGTGGCAGACAATGATTAATGCAGTACTGCAGGGGTCAGTGCTCGGACCCAGCTATTCACTATACATATTAATGATTTAGATAAGGGAACAAGATGTAATATCTCCAAATTTGCAGATGACACAAAGTTGGGTGGGAGCGTGAGCTGTAATGACGATGCAGAGATCTTCAGTATAACATAGAAACAAAGAAAATAGAAGCAAGAGCAGGCCATTTGGTCCGTTGAGCCTGCTTTGCCATTCATTATGATCATGGCTGATCATCCAACTCATTAGCCAGATCCCACTTTTCCTCCATATCCTTTAATCCCCTTTGCCGCAAGTGCTTTTTCTAACTGCTTCTTGAAAACATACGATGTTTTGGCCTCAACTACCTTCTGTAGTAGCGAATTAAACAGGCTGACCACTCTCTGAGTGAAGAAATATCTCCTCATCTCTGTCCGTTTCTATAAATATAACTCTTAAGGTGAAGAGGATCATCACCGATCCTTTCCTCCTCACATACATATAAAAAGTTTTACAGTGAGTTTTTATGTTCCTCACAAGCTTACTCTCGTACTCTATTTTTCCCTTCTTAATCAGTCCCTTGGTTTTCCTGAACTTTAAACTGCTCCCAATCCCCAGGTCTGTTGTTTCTCTTGACCAATTTGTATGCCTTTCCTTTGGATCTAATATTATCTACAAGTTCCCTTGTAAACCATGGTTTGGCCACCTTACCAGTTTTACTTTTGCACCAGACAGAAATAAACAATTAGAACATAGAACAATACAGCCCACGATGTTGTGCCAAACATGATGCCAAATTAAACTAATCCCTTCTTGCAGTAATTGTTGCAGTTCACCCATGTGTTCCTTGAATGCTTGCCATTGCCTATCCATCGTCACCCCTTTAAGTAACGCTTCCCAATCTATCATATAGCCAACATGTGCCTCATGTCATCGTAGTTTCCTTTATTAAGATTAAGGACCCGAGTCTCAGAATCAACAACATCACTCTCCATCTTGATAAAAAATGTTATGGTCACTCATCCCCAAGAGATCTCTCACAACTATCATAAAAATCATAGAAACTCTACAGTACAGAAAGAGGCCATTCGGCCCATCGAGTCTGCACCGACCACAATCCCACCCAGGCCCTACCCCCATATCCCTACATATTTTACCCACTAATCCCTCTAACCTACGCATCTCAGGACACTAAGGGGCAATTTTAGCCTGGTCAATCAACCTAACCCGCACATCTTTGGACTGTGGGAGGAAACCGGAGCACCCGGAGGAAACCCACGCAGACACGAGGAGAATGTGCAAACTCCACACAGACAGTGACCCAAGCCGGCAATCGAACCCAGGTCCCTGGAGCTGTGAAGCAGCAGTGCTAACCACTGTGCTACCGTGCAGCCCCTTGTCAACTAGATTGACAATTATTCCTTTCTCATGACACAATATCTGTTCTAGAATGGCCTGCTCTATGGTTGGTTCCTCAACATATTGGTCCAGAAATCCATCCCATATACAGCCCAGAAAATGCTCCTCTATGGTATTGTGACTAATTTGCTTTGCCCAATCGAATTGCAAATTTGAACAAGCTGAACAAGTGGTCACATGTTTGGCAGATCCAGTATAATGTGGATAAATGTGAGGTTATCCACTTTGGTAGCAAAAAGAGGAAATCTAGATTATCTGAATGACTATAGATTGAGAGAGGGGATTGTGCAATGAGACCCGAGTGTCCTTGTACACCAGTCACTGAAAGCAAGCATGCAGGTGCAGCAGGCAATGAAGATTGCAAATGGGATATGCCAGCCTTCACAGTGAGAGGATTCAAGTACAGGAGCAGGGATGTCTTGCTGGTTATACAGGGCCTTGGTGAGACCACACCTGGGATATTGTTGCAGTTTTGATCTCCCTATCTGAGGAAGGATGTTCTTTCTATAGAGGAAATGCAGAGAAGGTTACCAAGCTGATTTCTGGGATGGCAGAACTGAGGTGAGGAAAGATCGAGTAGGTTAGAATTCCATTCACTGGAATAATGGTGGGGGGGAAATCTGATTGAAACCTACAAAATTCTAACAGGACTAGACAGGGTAGTTTCAGGAAAGATGTTCCCGATGGCAAGGGAGTCCAGAACCAAGGGTCACAGTCTAAGGATGCGGGGAAACCATTCAGGACTATGATGAGGAAAGATTTCTTCACTCAGAGTGGTGAGCCTATGAAATTCACAATCACAGAAAGCAGTTGAGGCCAAAACATTGTATGTTTTCAAGAAGGAATTATATATAGCTCATGGGGATAAAGGTATCAAAGGATATGAAGAGGGAAAGCAGGAACGGGTTGAGTTGGATGATCATAGAATCATAGAATAGAATCCCTACAGTGCAGAAGGAGGCCATTCGGCCCATCGAGCCTGCACTGACCATAATCCCACCCAAGCCATATTCCCATAACCACACATTTTTACCCTGTTAGTGCCCCTGACACTAAGGTCAATTTAGCATGGACAATCCACCTAACCCGCACATCTTTGGAGTGTGAAAGGAAACCAGAGCACCCAGAAGAAACCCACGCAGACACGGGGAGAACATGCAAACTCCGCATAGACAGTGACCTGAGGCCGGAATTGAACCTGTGTCCCTGGCGCTGTGAGGCAGCAATGCTATCCACTGTGCCACCATGCCATAATATATTACATAGCATCTCCAGCACAACAGGCGATTTGGTCTAACTGGTCCATACCAGTGTTTATGCTCAAAACAATCCTCTTCCCACTCCTCTTCATCTAGGCTTATCATCATATCCTTCCAATCCCTTCTCCCTCCTGCTAGTCTACTTTCCCTTTAGATGTATCTATTTTATGCACCTCAAAACTCCTTGTGGTAGTGCGTTCTAAATTCTATAACTCATTGCTGTTGAAGAAGATTCTCCTGAATTTCCAATTGGATTTATTGGTGACTATCACACATTTATGACTTTAGTTAATATTCTGCAATCACTGAAACAAAGGCTTGCCTATCTAATGGGTCTAAGTTTCTGGTCACAACTTCCGAATTAAAGAATGTCGGCTGTAGATGAGATCGTAGTTCTTTGGCCTCTGGTTTAATTCCCACTCCAGGACTTGGGTACAAAAATCAAGGCTGATACCCTGGTGCAGAACTGAGGGAGAGCTGCACTGTCAGAGATGCCATCTTTTAGAGGAGACCTGAAACAGAGGCCCTTTCTTCTTACTCAGCAGGATGGAAAAGATCACATGGCATTATTTCAATGAAGACCAGGGTGGTTATCCCCAGTGTCCTGGCCAATGTTTATCCCTCAGTCCACACCACAAAAGAGCACATTATGTGGTCATTATCGCATTGCTATTTGTGGGATCTTGCTGGGCACAAATTGGCTGCCATATTTCCTACACTACAATAGTGACTACACTTCTAAACTACCTCAGAAGATCAGCCAGCATAATTCAAGGACCCCACGCACCCCGAACATACTCTCTTCCACCTTCTTCTGTCGGAAAAAAGATACAAACATCTGAGGTCACGTACCGACCGACTCAAAAACAGCTTCTTCTTTGCTGCCATCGGACTTTGAATAGACCTCGCATTAAGTTGATCTTTCTCTACACCCCAGCTACGACCCATCAGCCATGATCACAATGAATGGTGGAGCAGGTTCAAAGAGTTGAATGCCTTACTCCCACCCCTATTTTCTACGTATTAGCTCATACAAGCCTCTTTAATCTGTCGCTCCATACAAGACCTTATTTTCTATCCACAATAATTTAATGAAGGGCAGCAATCTCAGCATGAGTAGCTGAAATCCTGAGGAGGCTAAGCAGCCTTTGGAGCATGTAGCCATTCTGTTCTGAGTTAAGAACTCTACCCAGCGCATAGTGTGAATAAATTAGACATGATGCTGTTTTCAAGCATCACGCTAATATTTCACTGCCTCTGGCAGCCTTCATGAGGCAGGAGCAGCACTGCAAGCCTGCGTGCATTCATGGCAATATACCTGGAGCAAGGCACCTCAAGGAGGACAATCAGTCCCTGGTTCTCGCAGGACCCTTCTGAATTCGGACCGTGGCCTCTATCCACAGGCTATCCCTCATGCAAGAATAATATTCTGGCCTCAGCCTCCAATTGAGTTTTCAGCATGCAATCATTTTTTAAGTGGTCTGTCTCTCACAATCATGGATGTGAGCCTGCGAGTCAACCTATCTTTGTATACACAGAGAGCTTCAGCAGCACCATCATCTGATCATTGACAAGCCCTATCCAGGCCATCCACAGCCTTATATACATCAATCATATCCCTGACAGAATCATCATAGAATCCCTACAGTGCAGAAGGAGGTCATTCGGCTCATCGAGTCTGCACTGACCACAATCCCACCTAGGTCCTATTTCTGTAACCCCATATATTTACCCTGCTAAAAACCCCTGACACGAGGGTCAATTTAGCATGGCCAAATCAACCTAACCCACACATTTTGGACGGAAACCCAAAAGAGAAGTACTCACTCATCACCCTCACAACACCCAGCGCTGCCTCACACACGGATAACCCCTCTGGTCCCCAAAGGGCCTAAATGTCTCCCTTGTTAACCACTACTGCTCCTCGGCATTTACAGAATATTTTGGAATTCTACCCAATGCTGTATACAAGCCCCCCTCCCTCAGGCCTGCTCATTACCTCCAAGTTTCTCCTTCCCCCCCACGTTCCCCATGAACAAAAGAACCCCCTTTTTCTTTTCCCCCCCCACCACACAAATACACCCTCGTCTACCACTCCACATAAAAAAAAGACTAACATGAATAAAAATGGAAAAGCTCCAGGGGACAAGAAGACAACAAGCCACAATATAAGGGCAAGGCATCACAAGGAGCAACAAAGGTTGGATGTGAGCCAAACAAAAAGTGGCAGAGCAAGTAGAAATGGGGACATGTCCTCTCTCTGTCCGACCCCAAAAACATGAACAAGTACTTATGATCCAGCCTTCGTCTGGAGCTTACCAAGATCACATCTAGCATTTTGGCATTTTGAAAATATTGTCACTGCGTTTAGGCATTATTTAGTAAGTTTGTCACGAATAAAAGTACACAACAGATGGAGTGGAACATTGCTCTGAGCCCATATGAGGCCTCTATATTTTTATTCCGGATGGGCCAAATGGTATCATTCCGTGCTGTAATTTTTCTATAGTTCTAAGGCTGTCTTTAATCTGCCTCACAATGCAAGTTAGAAGCCTTCAACTAGTCACTTAGCAGCCACTTGAATATTACCATGTAGCACAGGACAGGCAAAAGTTCATGGAGGACAGGCACCAAGGGAATGCATAAGGGTAATTAGTTAATTGTTGTATGCAATATGACAGAGTTCAATTTTTAAAAATTGGTTTGGAATTTTGGGTTGTGGTAACATTATTAGAATTGTATTCACAGATACCACAGTCAGATGAACCAATCAGGGACAGCATCAACTGCCTCCTAATTTCATCCCACTCTTCTTCTGACCTCCGCCTTCTCAGCTACTTGCCATATAGCATTGGGTGAAAGTTGTCCCCTCATGATGGTGATTGTGCAGCATGCACCATAACAAACCTTCACATCCATGTTAAATCCCACAAGTCTCCATAGTGTGTTCCAGGGCAGGATTTGTTGTTTAAGCACCCAAAAATCTGTTGAACCATAGCATGGCTTTCAGCATATCCATGCTGCCTATGTATGCATGATTGCATACCAGAGTCATGACCCACGTGGTCAGCAGATTCCATTTCACGCTCAGCAGCCACCCCTTTGATTTGGCTTAAGATCATAGAACATAGAACATAGAAAAAATACAGCACAAACAGGCCCTTCAGCCCACAAGGTGCGCCGGTCATGTCCCTACCTACCTAGGCTTATATATAGGCTTACCTATAACCCTCAATCCTATTACGTTCCATGTACTCATCCAGAAGTCTCTTAAAAGACCCTATCGAGTTTGCCTCCACCACCACTGACGGCAGCCGATTCCACTCACACACCATCCTCTCAGTGAAAAACTTACCCCTGACATCTCCTCTGTACCTACTCCCCAGCACCTGAAAGCTATGTCCTCTCGTAGCAGCCATTTCAGCTCTGGGAAAAAGCCTCCGAGAATCCACCCGATCTATGAGGGGTGTGTTGAGCTGCGGTTCCTGAGGGGCCGTGTTAAGGAGCTGGAAGTGCAGCTCGAGGATCTTAGGCTGTTAAGGGAGAATGAGGAGGTGATAGACAAGAGCTATCATCAGGTGGTCACACCAGGGCCACGGGTGGAGGCCAAGTGGGTGATGGCCAGGAAGGGTAAAGCTCGGGTGATTGAGAGCACCCCGGTGGATGTGCCCCTACACAACAAGTACTCCTGTCTGAGTACTGCTGGGGGGGACAGCACGCCTGGGGGAAGCAGCAGTGGCCGTGTCTCTGGAGTGGAGTCCGGCCCTGGAACTCAGAGGGCTAAGGAAAAGGGGAGGAACGCAGTGTTAATCGGGGACTCGACGGTAAGGGGGTCGGACAGGCGTTTTTGCGGAGGCAGGCGGGAGTCTCGCATGGTGGTCTGCCTCCCTGGGGCTGGGATCCAGGATATCGCTGGTCGACTCCCAGAAATCCTGAGGGGGGAGGGAGAGGAGCCAGAGGTAGCGGTACATATTGGTACCGTTGATGAGGAAAGGAAGTGGGAAGGGGTCATGAAAAGAGAGTATAGGGAATGAGGGAGACAGCTGAGAAGGAGGAAAGCAAAGGTAGTAATCTCAGGATTGCTGCCTGTGCCACGGGAGGGTGAGGGCAGGAATGGAGTGAGGTGGAGGATGAATGTGTGGCTGAGGGACTGGTGCAGGAGGCAGGGATTCAGGTTCCTGGACCATTGGGACCGCTTTAGGGGAAGGTGTGACCTGTACACAAAAAACAGGTGGCACTTGAATCCCAGGGTGACCAATATCCTGGCGGGAAGGTTGGCTAAGGCTACTGGGGAGAGTTTAAACTAGATAGGTTGGGGGGAGGGGATCGAGACGAGGTGACTGGGAGCGAGGAAGTTAGCTCGCAAACAGAGAAGGGTTATAGACGGTGCAAGAGGGAGGATGGACGGGGGATAGAGAAGGGGAGAGCTCAGACCAAAGGATTGAGATGTGTTTACTTTAATGCCAGGAGTATAGTGAATAAAGGGGATGAGCTCAGAGCGTGGATCGATGCCTGGAAGTGTGATGTGGTGGCCATTACGGAGACTTGGATGTCTCAGGGACAGGACTGGATACTACAGGTGCCGGGATTTAGATGTTTCAGGAAGGACAGGGAGGGAGGCAAGAGAGGGGGTGGAGTGGCACTGCTGATCAGGGATAGTGTCACAGCTGTAGAGAAGGTGTATGCTGTGGAGGGATTGTCTACAGTCTCTGTGGGTGGAAGTTCGGAGTGGGAAGGGGTCGATCACTTTGCTGGGAGTTTTCTATAGGCCGCCCAATAGTAACAGGGAGGTGGAGGAGCAGATAGGGAAACAGATCCTGGAGAGTTGCAATAATAGCAGAGTTGTTGTGATGGGAGACTTTAATTTCCCAAACATAGATTGGAATATCCCTAGGGTAAGGGGATTGGATGGGGAGGAGTTCGTTCGCTGTGTTCAGGAGGGTTTCCTGACACAGCATGTGGACAAGCCTACAAGAGGAGAGGCTGTACTTGATCTGATACTGACCAATGAGCCTGGACAGGTGTCAGATCTCTCAGTGGGAGAGCATCTTGGGGATAGCGATCATAACTCTATCTCCTTTATGCGTGCATTGGAAAAAGAGAGGATCAGGCAAGCTAGGAAAGCGTTTATATGGAGTAAGGGGAAATATGAAGACATAAGGCAGCAAATTAGAGGAGTAAATTGGAAGGAGGTATTCTCAGGGAAATCTACTGAAGAGAGGTGGCAGTTTTTGAAGGAATGTCTGTCTCGGGTTCTACAGGGCAATGTTCCGAGCAGACAGGGAGGAGCTGGTAGGTTAAAGGAACCGTCGTGCACGAAAGCTGTGCGGGACCTAGTCGAGAAGAAAAGGAAAGCGTACAAAAGGTTCAGAGAGCTCGGCGAAGATGGGGATCTAGATGAGGATACTGCTTGTAAGAAGGGACTAAAGAAGGAAATTAGGAGAGCCAGAAGGGGTCACGAGAAGGCCTTGGCAAGTAGAATTAAGGAAAATCCGAAGGCGTTCTATAAATATGTGAAGATAAAAGGGTGAGACGTGAAGGAATAGGGCCTATAAAAGGTGAAGGCGGGAAAATCTGTACGGAACCAGTAGAAATGGCAGAGGTGCTTAATGAGTATTTTGCCTCGGTTTTCACAGAGGAGAAGGACATGGGTGGATGTACTGTGGGCTTGCGGTGGACTGAAAAGATTGAGTATGTGGACTTTAACAAAGAGGTTGTGCTGGAATCTTTGAATGGCATCAAGATAGATAAGTCGCCGGGTCCGGATGGGATGTACCCCAGGTTACTGTGGGAGGCGAGGGAAGAGATTGCAGAGCCTCTGGCGATGATCTTTGCGTCGTCGATGAAGACGGGAGAGGTGCCGGAGGATTGGAGGATCGCGGATGTGGTTCCTATTTTCAAGAAGGGGAATAGGGATAGCCCAGGAAATTACTGACCGGTGAGTCTAACCTCAGTGGTTGGTCAGCTGATGGAGAAGATCCTGAGGGACAAGATTTATGAGCGGTTTAGTATGCTCAAGAATACTCAGCATGGCTTTGTCAAAGGCAGATCGTGCCTTACGGGCCTGATGGAGTTCTTCGAAAATGTGACTAAACACATTGACGATGGGAAAGCGGTAGATGTGGTTTATATGGATTTTAGCAAGGCGTTCGATAAGGTCCCCCATGCAAGGCTTCTAGAAAAAGTGAGAGGGCATGGGATCCAAGGGGCTGCTGCCCTGTGGATCCAGAACTGGCTTGCCCAAAGGAGGCAGAGAGTGTGTATAGATGGGTCTTTTTCTAATTGGAGGTCGGTCACCAGTGGCGTGCCCCAGGGATCTGTTCTGGGACCCTTGCTGTTTGTCATTTTCATAAATGACCTGGATGAGGAAGTGGAGGGATGGGTTGGTAAGTTTGCCGACGACACGAAGGTTGGTGGGGTTGTGGATAGTCTGGAGGGATGTCAGAAGTTACAGAGGGACACAGATAGGATGCACGATTGGGCGGAGAAGTGGCAGATGGACTTCAACCCAGATCAATGCGTAGTGGTCCATTTTGGCCGGTCGAATGGGATGAAGGAGTACAATATAAAGGGAAAGACTCTTAGTACGGTAGAGGATCAGAAGGACCTTGGGGTCCGGTCCATAGGACTCTAAAATCGGCCCCACAGGTGGAGGAGGTGGTTAAGAAGGCGTATGGTGTGCTGGCCTTTATCAATCGAGGGATTGAGTTTAGGAGTTCCGGGATAATGATGCAGCTATATTAGAACCTCGTCACACCCCACATGGAGTACTGTGCTCAGTTCTGGTCGCCTCATTACAGGAAGGATGTGGAAATGATTGAAAGGATGAACAGGAGATTTACAAGGATGTTGCCTGGATTGAGTGGCATGTCTTATGAGGATAGACTGAGCGAGCTCGGTCTTTTCTCCTTGGAGAGACGTAGGATGAGAGGAGACCTAATAGAGGTATATAAGATGTTGAGAGGCATAGATCGGGTGGACTCTCAGAGGCTTTTTCCCAGGGTGGAAATGGCTGCTACAAGAGGACACAGGTTTAAGGTGCTGGGGGGTAGGTACAGGGGAAATGTTAGGGGGAAGTGTTTCACACAGAGGGTGGTGGGCGAGTGGAATCGGCTGCCGTCAGTGGTGGTGGAGGCGAACTCAATAGCGTCTTTTAAGAGACTCCTGGATGAGTACATGGGACTTAATAGGATGGAGGGTTATAGGTAGGCCTAAAACGTAGGGATATGTTCGGCACAACTTGTGGGGCCGAAGGGCCTGTTTTGTGCTGTAGTTTTCTATGTTTCTATGCCTCTCAACATCTTGTACACCTCTATCAGGTCACCTCTCATCCTTCGTCTCTCCAAGTAGAAAAGACCGAGCTCCCTCAGCCTATCCTCATAAGGCATGCCAACCAATCCAGGCAACATCCTTGTAAATCTTCTCTGCACCCTTTCAATCATTTCCACATCCCTCCTGTAATGAGGCGACCAGAACTGAGCACAGTACTCCAAGTGGGGTCTGACGAGAGTCTCATAAAGCTGCATCATTATCTCCCGACTCCTAAACTCAATCCTTCGATTGATGAAGGTCAGCACACCATACGCCTTCTTAACCACCTCCTCTACCAGCGAGGCCGATTTAAGAGTCCTATGGACCCGAACCCCAAGGTCCTTCTGATCCTCTACACTGCTAAGAGTCTCACCCTTGATATTATATTCCTTCATCCCATTTGACCTGCCAAAATGGACCACTACACATTTATCCGGGTTCAAGTCCATCTGCCACTTCTCCGCCCAGTCTTGCATCCTATCTATGTCACGCTGCAACTTCTGACATCCCTCCAACCTATCCACAACACCACCAATCTTCGTGTCGTCGGCAAACTTACCAACCCATCCCTCCACTTCCTCATCCAGGTCATTTATGAAAATGACAAACACCAAGGGTCCCAGAACAGATCCCTGGGGCACTCCACTGGTGACCGACCTCCATTCAGAAAAAGACCCGTCTACAACCACTCTCTGCTTTCTGCAGGCAAGCCAGTTCTGAATCCACAAGGCAACAGCCCCTTGGATCCCATGCGCTCTTACTTTCTCGAGAAGTCTTGCATGGGGGACCTTATCGAACACCTTGCTGAAGTCCATGTAAACCACATCTACCGCTTTTCCTTCGTCAATGTGTTTAGTCACATTTTCAAAGAACTCCACCAGGCTTGGAAGGCACGATTTGCCTTTGACAAAAGCATTGACAACGCAAAGATCATCGCCAGAGGCTCTGCAATCTCTTCCCTCACCTCCCACAGTAACTGGGGTACACCCTATCCGGTCACGGCAACTTATCTATCTTGACGCTATTCAAAATTTCCAACACATCCTCTTTCTTAAAGTCCACATACTCAATCTTTTCAGTCCGCCTCAATCCTGTAGTGCAACCACCCAGGTCTTTTTCCACCGTGAATACCGAGGTAAAATATTCATTAAGCACCTCTGCTATTTCTTCCGGTTCTGTACAGACTTTCTCACCTTCACCTTTTATAGGTCCTATTCCTTCACATCTCATCCTTTTACTCTTCACATATTTATAGGACGCCTTAGGGTTCTCCTTAATCTTACCTGCTAAGGCCTTCTCGTGACCCCTTCTGGCTCTCCTAATTTCTTTCTTAAGTCCCTTCCTACAAGTCGTATACTCATCTAGATCCCGATCATTGCCTAGCTCTCTGAACATTTTGTACGCTTTCCTTTTCTTTCTCACTAGGTTCAGCGCAGCTTTCGTGCACCACGGTTCCCGTAACCTACCAACACCTCCCTGTCTCATCGGAACGTTATCATGCAGAACTCCAGACAAACATTCCTTGAAAATCTGCCACCTTACTTCAGTACTTTTCCTCGAGAATGCCTCCTTCCAATTTACGCCTCTAATCTCCTGCCTGATGGCTTCATATTTCCCCTTACTCCAGATAAACACTTTCCTAGCTTGCCTGATCCTATCTCTTTCCAATGCTAGCGTAAAGGAGATAGAGTTATGATCACTATCCCCGAGATGCTCCCCCACTGAGAGATCCGACACCTGTCCAGGCTCATTAGCCAGTACCAGATCGAGTACAGCCTCTCCTCTTGTAGGCTTATCCACATGCTGTGTCAGGAAACCCTCCTGAACACACCTAACAAACTCCTCCCCATCCAAACCCCTTACCCTAGGGATATTCCAATCGATGTAGGAATAACAGGGTTGTCGTGATGGGAGACTTTAATTACTAAAATGTCCCAACACGACAACCCTGTTATTCCTACATCTCTCCAGGATCTGTTTCTCTATCTGCTCCTCAACATCCCTGTTACTATTGGGCAGCCTGTAGAAAACACCCAGCAAAGTTCCCGCTCTGAACTTCCCCTTCCCGCTCTGAACTTCCACCCACAGAGACTCTGTAGACAATCCCTCCACGGCTTCCACCTTCTCTATAGCTGTGACACTATCCCTGATCAGCAGTGCCACTCCCCCCCCTCTTTTGCCTCCCTCTCTGTCCTTTCTGAAACATCTGAAACCCGGCACCTGAAGTATCCAGTCCGGTCCCTGTCCCCAAGTCTCCGTAATGACCACCACATCACACTTCCAAGCATCGATCCACACTCTAAGCTCATCCACTTTATTCACTACACTCCTGGCGTTAAAATAGACACATCTCAAACCTTTGGTCTGAGCTCTCCCCTTCTCCATCACCCGTCTATTCTCCCTCTTACACTGTGTACAATCCTTCTCTATTTGCGGGCTAACCTCCTCGCTCTCAGTCATCTCATTACGATTCCCTCCCCCCCCAACCTTTCTAGTTTAAAGTCTCCCCAGTAGCCTTAGCCAACCTTCCTGCCAGGATATTGGTCCCCCTGGGATTCAAGTGCCACCCATCTTTTTTGTACAGGTCACACCTTCCCCTAAAGCGGTCCCAATGATCCAGGAACCTGAATCCCTGCCCCCCGCTCGAGTCCCTCAGCCACACATTCATCCTCCACGTCACTCCATTCCTGCTCTCACTTTCCCGTGACACAGGCAACAATCCTGAGATTACTACCTTTGCGTTCCTCCTTCCCAACTGTCTACCTAACTCCCTATATTCTCTTTTCATGACCCCTTCCGTCTTCCTACCTATGTCAGCGGTACCAATATGTACCATGACCTCTAGCTCCTCTCCCTCCCACCTCAGGATATCTGGGACGCGATCAGAGACATCCCGGATCCTGGCACCAGGGAGGCAGACCACCATCCGAGATTCCCGCCTGCCTCCGCAAAAACGCCTGTCCGACCCCATTATTGTTGTGTCCCCGATTAATACTGCCTTCCTCCACCTTTCCTTAGCCCTCTGAGTTACAGGGTCGAACTCTGCTCCAGAGACACGGCCACTGCTGCTTCCCCCAGGTGGGCTGTCCCCCCCCAGCAGTACTCAGACAGGAGTACTTATTGTGAAGGGGCACATCCACCGGGGTGCTCTCTATCACCTGAGCTTTCCCCTTCCTGGACGTTACCCACTTGTCTGCCTCCCGTGGCCCTGGTGTGACCACCTGCTGATAGCCCCTGTCTATCACCTCCTCATTTTCCCTAACAAGACGAAGATCCTCGAGCTGCAGTTCCAGTTCTCTAACATGATCCCTTATGAACCACAGCTCGGCACACCCATCACAGATATGGACGTCCGGGAGGCCAGGAGCTTCCAGGACCTCCCACATCCTACATTGGGAACAACAGACTGGCCTCACACTCATAATTTCCCTTCTTATTTCAAGGAACACAGAGAAACGTACTTAAGAATTAAATTTACCCCGCCTCGCCTCATAAGAAAGAAGAACAGCAGTAGGCCATTTGGCCCTCCAAGCCTGCTCTGCCATTCAATAGGATCATAGCTGATCCGGTGACATTCCCCATGTCCACTTTCCTGCCTTTTCCCCTAACCCTTGATTCCTTTACTGGTCAAAAATCTATCTCAGCATTAAATACACACAAGGAATCTGCCCCCCCCCACAGCACTATGGCAAGGAGTTCCAAAGACTCTCAACCCTCAGAGAAGAAAGTCCCCCTCATCTCAGTCTTAAATCGGCACCCTTTATTCTGAGACTATGCTCTCTGGTTCTGGACTCTCCCATGAGGGGAAACACCCTCTCAGCATTTAGCCTGTCAAACCCCTTAAGAATCCTATATGTTTCAAGGAGATCACCTCTCGTTCTTCTAAATTCCAATGAGCAGCATCCCAGCTGTTTAACCTTTCCTCATAAGACAATCCCTCCCTACCGGGGATCATCCTAGTGAACCTTCTCTGAACTGCCTCCAATGAAATAATATTTTTCCTTAAATATGGGGACCAAAACTGTTCACAGTACTCCAGATGTGGTCTCACCAGTACCTTGCACAGTAGCAGCAAGATTTCTCTTCTGTTATCATAGAAATCATCATCATAGAAACCCTACAGTGCAAAAGGAGGCCATTCGGCCCATCGAGTCTGCACCGACCACAATCCCACCCAGCCCTACCCCCATATCCCTACATATTTACCCGCTAATCCCTCTAACCTACACATCTTAGGACACTAAGGGGCAATTTTAGCATGGCCAATCAACCTAACCCGCACATCTTTGGACTGTGGGAGGAAACTAGAGCACCCGGAGGAAACCCACGCAGACACGAGGAGAATGTGCAAACTCCACACAGACAGTGACCCAAGCCGGGAATCGAACCCAGGTCCCTGGAGCTGTGAAGCAGCAGTGCTAACCTATACAGCCTCATTTGGAAGAGCAGTTATACTCCAACCTCCTTGAAATAAGGGCCAACATTTCATTAGTCTTCCTGATTACCTGCTGCACCTGTGTGCTAGCCTTCTATGTCTCGTGCACAAGTATGTCCAAGTCCCTTTGTGTTGCAGCTTTCTGCAGTTTTTCTCCGTTTAAATAATACTGTTCTTTTGTTCTTCCTTCCAAAATTAACCACTTCACATTTTCTCACATTATATTCCATTTGCCAACTTTCTACCCATTTATTTAACCCATTCACTTTGTAAACTATCTGTATCCTTCTCGCAGCTTGCCTTTCCACCTATTTTTGTGTTGTTTGCAAATTTGGCTACAGAACATTCATTTCCTTCCTCCAAGTCATTAATATATATATTTTAAACAGTTGCAGTCTCAGTTCTGATCTCTGTGGAGCCCCACTGGTTGGCTCTGTTGCACTGCTAGGGAAGAAGAAGACAGAGAGCTTTAGTGATATGGGATTAGATTGTAAGGGGAAGCTAACAGGCATTTCTGTAGCCACATATGAGACTCTCAAATGGTATGTTGCCTCTCTGGTGCCAGGGTCAGGGATGACTCAGAACAGGGCATTCTGAAGAATGAGGGTGAACAACTTGTGGTCGTGGTACACGTTGGTGACATGGGTAGAAAAAGAGATGAGGATCCTGCAACAGGAATTTAGGGAGTTAGGTAGTAGATTAAAAAGCAGGTTGTATAAGGTTGTAATCTCTGGATTACTTCGAGTGCCACGTGCTACTGAGTACAGGAATAGAAAGATAGGTCAGATGAATGCTTAAGAGATGGTGTAGGAAGGAGGGCTTTTGATTTCTGGATCGTTGGGACAGTGTCTACTAGGTGGGACCTGTACAAGATGGACTGATGGCAACGGAACCGGAACAAATCCACTATCCATGCTGGGAAGTTTTAAACTAATTTGGCAGAGGGATAGGACAAATGTAAATGTACAGTTGGGAGCGAGCTTCAGTTAGATATACAATTAGGAGCAAGGTTCATTCAAATAGAGAAGGAAAACTAGGTTGGTCCAGCAGGTAGTTAAGACATGAGCATAGTAAGGCTCATGGAGGATTCGAAGGCTAATTTCTGATAAGGCAGATGAACTGAAGAGCGGTAATCAGCACATGGACATATGATACATGGACATATGCAATCACTGAGATGTGGTTGAAAGAATGGCTGGATTGGCAACTCAACATTCCAGAGTATAGAAGTTTCAAGCATGATGGGGGTGGTGGTGGGGGACGAGGATGGATATGGATGTACGGAAGGAGGTATTACACTATTGATAAAAGAAAGCATTATTGCAGTGATGAGGAAGGATGTCTTAGATGGTTCTTCAAATGAGGCTGTATAGGTGGAACTTAGAAATAAAAATGAGGCGATCACTTTGCTAGGATTATACTACAGGCCTCCCGACAGTCCAAAGAAGGGAGGAGAACTGTAGGCACATCACAGAGAGGTACAAGAGGAATAGTGTTATCATTAGTTAGGGATTTCAACTTCACCAATATTAACTGGAATTGACTTAGTGTGAAAGGATTAGACGGGGTAGAATTTTTAAAGTGCAGTCAGTGCAGTTTTAAAATCTGTCAGTACGTATATAATTCTACTAGGGATGGGGCAGTGCTGGACCTAATCCTAGGGAATGAAGCCAGCAAGTGGCCAAAGTGTCGTTGGGCAAACATTCTGGGGATAGTGACCATAACTCTGTAAATTTCAAAGTCTTTATGGAAAGGGATAAGGATCGTCCAAAACTCAAGTATCTGGATTGGAGGAGGGCTGATTTCAATACAATTAGACAGGATCTGGTAATCGTAGATCAGGAGCAAACATTTGGAACGTGAATAGTGAGAGTTCAGGGTCAAAGTATTCCTCTAACAGTGAAGGGCAAGAGCAACAAGTCCAGAAATCCTGCATTTCAAAGGATATCAAGGATTTAATGAAGAAAAGAAAATAAGCAAATGGTAGGTGTAAAGCACTAAAAATGGGGGCGGCCCTCCAGGAGCACAGAGTGTTGCGGGGGGAGGCGCGCTTAAAAAATGAGGAGGGCAAAGAGGGGCCACTAAATATCATTGGCAGATAAGATTAAGGAAAACCCCAAGGCATTTCATAAGCATATTAAGAGCAAGAGGATGATCAGGGAAAGAGTGGCGCCCATTGCAGACTAAAGAGGCAATCTGTGCATGGAGCCAGAGGACCTGGGCAAGGTCTTAAGTTAATATTTTTCATCTGTATTCACTAAGAAGAAAGACATTGTAGCTGGAGATTTTAGTTGGGATGTTAAATTTCTAGAGCACGTTCAGATTAATAAGGAGGTATCAGATGTTTCAGTGGGCATAAATCCCCAGGGTCTGATGAGATGTATTCTAGGCTGTTATGGGTGGCAAGGGAGGAGATTGCAGGGACACTGGCAGAGATATTTAAATCTTTGCTGGCCTCAGATAAAGTAAGAAGTCTCACAACACCAGGTTAAAGTCCAACAGGTTTATTTGGTAGCAAATACCATAGCCGGCATCTCCACACTCAGATAAAGTACCAGATGACTGAGGATAGCTAATCAAGAAGAGCAGCAGGGATAAGCCAGATGATTCAAGGCCAGTTAGTCTAAGGTCAGTGGTGAGGCTTTATATAAGAAAAAATTCTGAGGGACAGGATTAATCAAGGTTGGCAAGGCAGGGATTGATCAGGCATAGTCAGCACAGCTTTGTTGGTGGGAGATCCTGTCTAACTAATTTAATTGAGTTTTTTGAAAAGGTAACTAAATATATTGATATGGGTAGCATAGTTGATGTGGTTTACATGGACTTCAGTAAGGCCCACATGGAAGGCCGGTCCAAAAGGTTAGAGCCTATGGGATCTATGGCAAATTGGATCCAAAATTGGCTTGTTAATAAGAAGCAAACTCAATGGTTAAGGGTTGCTTTTGTGATTGGAAGCCTGTAACCAGTAGTGTACTACAAGGATCAGTGCTGAGACTCGTGCTGTTTGTTATATACATTAATGATTTGGATGTGAATGTTGAAGATACAATTAATAAGTTTGCAGGTGAAATGAAAAGTGGTGGTTTTGTTGATCGTGAGGATAGTCTTAGGCTACAGACTGATACTGATCAGCTGATAAGTTGGGCAGAGCAATGGCAGATGGAATTTAATCCTGATTAGCGTAAAGTGATGCATTTTAGAAGGTCTGATAAGAGCAGAATAGACACAATGAACGGTTGGTCCCATAAGATATAAGAGTAGAATTAGGTCATTTGGCTCATCATGTCTGCTCCGCCAATCAGTCATGGCTGTTAAGATTCTCATCCCTATTCTCTTGCCTTCTCCCCCGTAACCCTTGATCAAGAACCTCTCTTTGTCTTAAAGGCACTCAATGACCTGGCCTCTCCAGCTCTCTGTGGCAATGAGTTCCACAGATTCCCCACCCTCTGGCAGAAGAAATTCCTCCTCATCTCAGTTTCAGTGGGGGCAGCATGGTGGCACAGGGGGTGGCACTGCTGCCTCAAAGCGCCAGGGACACGGGTTCAATTCCTGGTTTGGGTCACTGTCTGTGTGGAGTTTGCACGTTCTCTCCATGTCCACAGGTTTCCATGCCAGTACCTTGCCTCTAACACCATTGGCTCTTAGCTTATTTAGCAGCCTCCTGTATGGCACTTTCTCAAAGGTTTTATGCAAATCCAAATAAATCACTCCTTTGTCTAACTTCTTTGTTATCTCCTCTCAGAATTCTAACAGACATGACCTCTCTTAGATGAAGCCCTATTTTACCATGCATTTCCAAGTACTTCGCAATTTCATCCTGAATCCACAATCTTACCCACGACCGTGGTCAGGCTAACTAGCCTAAAATTTCCCATCTTCTGGCTTCCTCCCTTCTTAAACAGAGGTGTTACACTAGCCTTTTTCCAGTCCTCCACAATCTCAACTATCTCCTTCAGACCTGTGGGGTGTAGTCTATCCGGTCCAGGCGATTTATCCACCTCAAGTTCTTTCATCTTCTCTAGCACCTTCTCCTTAGTGATGACTACTACATTTACCTCTGCCCCTTGACTCTCGAAGTTCTGGCATGTTACTGGTGTCTTCCACCGTGAAGTACATTCAGTTCCTCTGCTATTTCTTTGTCTCCCTTTACTACTTCTCCAGCCTCATTTTCCTGCTGTCCAATGTCCATTCTTGCCTCTCTCTTACTTTTTATATATTTAAAAAAACTCTTGCAATCTTCTTTCATATTACCAGCTAGCTAGGGAGTATTGAGGAATAAAGGGACCTTGGTGTACAAGTCCATAGATCCCTGAAGGTGGCAGCACAGATAGAGAGGGTGGTGAAGAAGGCGTACAGAATATTTGCATTCATTAGTCACAGCTTACAATATAGGAGCAGTGAAGGCTTGCTACAACTTTATGAAATATTGGTTAGGCCACAGGTAGAATATTATGTGCAGTTCTGGTCACCACACAATCGGAAGAACATGATTGCACTGGAGAGGGTGCAGAGGAGATTCACCAGGATGTTGCCTGGGATGGAAAGTTTCAGCTATGAGGCGAGATTGGATAAGCTGGGCTTGTTTTCCAAAGAGCAGAGGAAGCTGAGGGAGGTCTGATAGACATATACAAAGTTATGAGAGGCATAAATAGGGTAGATCACAAGAATCTTTTCCCATTGGCAGAGGTGTCCAAGACTAGAGGGCAAAGGTTTAAAGTGAGGAGTATGGTTTAAGAGGGATTCTGAGGAAAATATTTTTCACCCAAAGGGTGGTGGAAATATGGAACGTGCTGCCTGAGAAGGAAGTGGAGGCAGGTACTCTCGCAACATTTAAGAAGATTTGTACGAGCATTTAACTCACCAAGGTATAGTAGTGTATGGACCAACTGCTGGTAAATGGGATTAGTACAGATTGGTGTTTGATGGTTGGCATAGACATGGTGGGTGGAAGAGCCTGTTTCTTTGCTGTAAGACCCCTGATTATGAACAGTTGGATGTTGAGGGAGTGGAATGCCTTCAGCTGCAGGACTTCTCAGAACTAATGATAAGCACTCATAAGATGACACACATTCAATATGGAGCTTGGGGAAGCTCCATCCCATCTGCTCCTTTCTCACTTGCAAGAGAGAACACAATATTTTCAGTTCTCAGAATATAGAGCCTCAGTTTTTTTAAATTCTTACATTGGATGTGAGCGTCACTGTCATATTTGTTACTTACTCCTAATTTTCCTTGAGCTAATTGGCTTGCTTGGGCATTTCAGACTGCAGTTAAGAGTCAAGTAGATTGCTGTGGGTCTGGAGTCATGTGTAGGCTGGTCTGAGTAAGGACAGCAGATTTCCTTCCCGAAAAGGCATCAAAATACCAGGTGGATTTTTGTGACAATCAATGATAGTTGTCATGGTCACCATTATTGACACTAGCCTAAGTGAATTTAAACTCCACCAGCTGCCATGGTGGGATTTAAACCCATGTCCCCAAAGCATTAGCCTGAACCTTGGTACAGTACAACCACCACCGCCCCCACTTCAGCAACTTCCCTTTTGCAACACTGGGGCAGCAAATTGGGAGACGTTCCAAATATTGCTTGCTCTAACCTGGAAGAAGTTCAACATTTAAAAGTTCATGACCCCAGTCACCTTTACTACCACTGGCAATGCTCCACTCCGAATCTGCAGTTATGCCTGCAGGTGCCAGATATCAATGAGAACTATCTGAAGTGAACCAGAAATGCCTGAAAAACCGTTCTTCACTGAAGTCTTCTGATATGAAGAGTTCCCTGAGCACTCAGCATAGATAAGTCTCCTGTCAAGAGTCGTCCCCTCTTCGAAGCAACTGGACCTGCTATTTCACCTCTGAACTTTCTCCCCTATCTATCGTCCATTGGGAATGGAAACCATTGCACTCAGATGTGGGAGCAATTGGTTTAGATAGATTTCTTGAAGTCAGGATGAAGTCCTTAAGCATGGACCTCACCAAAACAATGATTGAAACCAAACATTTTTACAACCCAACAAGAGTCAATCACAAATTCCCTTATTTGGTCTGGCCTATATGTGTGGAGTTTGCACATTCTCCTCATGTCTGCGTGGGTTTCCTCCGGGTGCTCCGGTTTCCTCCCACAGTCCAAAGATGCGCGGGTTAGGTTGATCGGCCAGGTTAAAAATTGTCCCTTAGAGTCCTGAGATGCGTAGGTTACAGGGATTAGCGGGTAAATGTGTGGGGGTAGGGCCTGGGTGGGATTGTGGTCGGTGCAGACTCGATGGGCCGAATGGCCTCCTTCTGCACTGCAGGGTTTCTATGATATGTGACTCCAGTTAATAAAACTTGATAATCCTTTCAAATATGACTGGCGGGGTGGGTCCCTGCTGTTCAGCTGCCCGAGGGTAAGAGATGATGTTAGTTCGAAAACGACACGACGTGTGCAATCAGCATTAATCGCTCACTGATACCACCAATTGCCTACTCTCGATACCTCCAGAAACCAGTCCTGCCTACACTAATGCCCTCACCAACATGGGGTGCATTATCGACCCCAATAATCACATTATGATTTGATGTTTTTAAGTTTCCTTTGTACTTTGACTTTTGTTCAGGCTGTTCCCCCTCCTTTTGTGGAGCTGCCCCTTTTACTTCGTCCTGGTTTAACTTGAGTTTGTTTATTTGGTTTGACCTTTAAAAAGAGGCCAACATGGACATGCAGTGCTACCAGCAGCAAAGGAGTTCGGCACTATTTTGGGTACAAAATGATTCCCATGGGCTGAAATACAGGTACTAAAGTAAATTTTCAACGTCCAAATCCAGTAAACAAAATTTCATAAATCCAGCTGATTCCACATACCGGTTGTTAATTTTTCCGGTGGCTTGTTTCTCCGCTCCATTGGCACAATCTGGACTTGGTCAGTTTGCCAGTTCGACAGTGACGATTTGCAATAACGGTCGATGCTGAACTAACCGCTTGTTGAACAATTTTCAGGAAAAAGAGCAGAAAACGAGAGCAGTTATTATCCTACTGGACAGGTGAAAGTAAATTAAGTCAGCTCTTCGTCGTTTTACGCCGTATTGATTGCCGTTCTGCTTTGTTGTGGGGTTGCAGACAAATCGCATTGACCATACAGCTCTTCCCCAGTCAATGTCCTTTAACTTGGATATAAACTTCCTGAGGTAGCGACTTATTCAACTATTAAGACATATTTGGTCGCGGAAATATCGCAGATGCCAGTGAATTCTGCATTCGAAACTCTTAAGACAAAGATAATTGACCTACAACGTTCCTATATTTTCTCTCTCCGCAGACGCTGTCCAACCTCGACTGGCGCCAAATTTTTCAGCTCAAAGTGAGAGCAACAATTATCAGCCAAACGTCATAAAGGAACCGCTCACGTGCTCGTTGAGTGCGCTTCTGCACATCATATATTTAGTTTGAGGAGGGAGGTGGTGCACGAAAAAAACAAAAGTAGCCTTTGAAGGAACTTAAATGTTTTCCAGTAAATCAAATTTATTATGTTGGTTTGGTCGCCCATCCAAATTTATCCATTCAAACAAAGAAACTCATAGAGTCATACAGGTTTACAGCATGGGAACCGGCCGTTCGGCCCAACTTGTCCATGCTGCCCCTTTTTTAAACCCCTAAGCTAGTCCCAGTTGCTCGCATTTGGCCCATATCCCTCCATACCCATCATACCCATGTAACTGTCTAAATGCTTTTTAAAAGACAAAATTGTACCCGCCTCGACTACTACCTCTGGCAGCTTGTCCCAGACACTCATCACCATCTGTGTAAAAAAAATTGCCCTTCTGGACCCTTTTGTATCTCCCCCTCTCACCTTAAACTTATGCCCTCTAGTTTTAGACTCCCCTATCTTTGGGAAAAGATAGACTATCTAGCTGATCTATGCCCCTCATTATTCTATAGACCTCTATAAAGATTTAACCTTATGAAACAACCTACTATGCAGTACCTTGTCAAAGGCCTTGCTAAAGTCTATGTAGACATATATTTATATAGATTTAGGGGCTGGGAGGAAGCAGTCAGTACAGGGATCCCCTGTGGTCGTTCCCCTCGGCAACAAGTATACCGCTTTGGATACTGTTGAGGGGGATGACCAACCAGTGGTAAGCCGCGGTGACCGGATCTCCAGCACTGATTCTTCCCTGTGGCTCAGAAGGGAAGGGGGGAGAGCAGGAGAGCAACAGTTATTAGGGACTCGATAGTTAGAGGGACAGATAGGAGATTCTGTGGCAGCGAAAGAGACTCACGGATGATATGTTGCCTCCCGGGTGCCAGGGTCTGTGACGTCTCGGACCGTGTTTTCAGGATCCTTAAGGGGGAAGGGGAACAGTCACAAGTCGTGGTACACATCGGTACCAATGACATAGGTAAGAGAAGGGACGGGATTTAAAACAGGAATTTAGGGAGTTAGGCTGGAAGCTGAGAGCCAAGACAAACCATGTTGTCATCTCTGGTTTGTTGCCGGAGCCACGTGCTAGCGAGTTGAGGAACAGGGAGAGGGGGAAGATAAACACGTGGCTGCAGGGATGGTGTAGGAGGGAGGGTTTCAGTTTCATGGATAATTGGAGTACATTCTGGGGGAGGTGGGACCTGTACAAACAGGACGATTTGCACCTGAACCAGAGGGGCACCAATATCCTGGGAGGGAAATTTGCTATGGCTCTTTGGGGGGATTTAAACTAATTTGTCAGGGGGATGGGGAAACGAGCTGTAGTCCAGAAGCCAGTGTTGAGTGTAGTGAGGTACTGAGGAGGGTATTAAGGTCGCAGGAGTGTACCGGCAAACAGGAAGGTGGGTTGAAGTGTGTCTACTTCAATGCAAGCAGCAGCCGAAGAAGGTAGGTGAACTTGGAGCGTGGATTGGTACTTGGGACTACGATGATGCGGCCATTACGGAGACATGGTTAGAACAGCGACAGGAATGGTTGTTGGAAGTTCCGGGATACAGGTGTTTCAGTAAGAATAGGGAAGGTGGTAAAAGAGGCAGAGGAGTAGCATTGTTAAATCAAGGATAGTTTAACGGCTGCTGAAAGGCAGTTCGAGGGGGATCTGCCTACTGAGGTAATATTGGCTGAAGTTAGAAATAGGACAGGAGCGGTCACGTTGTTGGGGGTTTTCTATAGGCCCCCAAATAGTAATAGAGATGTGGAGGAAGAAATTGCAAAGCAGATTATGGATAGGTGTGGAGGTCACAGGGTAGTTGTCATGGGTGACTTTAACTTTCCAAATATTGATTGGAACCTTTATAGGTCGAATAGTTCGGATGGGGCAGTTTTTGTACAGTGTGTGCAGGAGGGTTTCCTGACACAATATGTGGTAGGCCGACAAGAGGTGGGGCCACATTGGACTTGGTACTGAGTAATGAACTGGGCCAAGTGTTAGATTTGGTTGTGGGAGAGCACTTTGGAGATAGTGTCCACAATTCAGTGTCTTTCATTATTGCAATGGAGAGGGATAGGGCCATACGGCAGGGCAAGGTTTATAATTGGGGGAAGGGTAATTATGATGCGATTAGGCAAGAATTAGGGAGCACAAGATGGGAACAGAAACTGTCAGGGAAAGGCACAAATGAAAAGTGGAGCTTGTTCAAGGAACAAATACTGCGTGTCCTTGAGAGGCATGTCCCTGTCAGGCAGGGAGGAAATGGCTGAGTGAGGGAACCATGGTCCACAAAAGAGGTTGAATGTCTTGTCAAGAGGAAAAAGGAAGCGTATGTAAGGATGAGAAAACAAGGTTCAGTTGGGTTGCTTGAGGGTTACAAGGTAGCAAGGAATGAGCTAAAAAAAGGGCTTAGGAGAGCTCGGAGGGGGCATGAGAAGTCCTTGGCGGATTGGATCAAGAAAAACCCCAAGGCTTTTTACTCTTATGTGAGAAGTAAAATAATGACCAGCGTGAGGTTAGTAGTGGGAACTTGTGCATGGAGTCAGAAGAGATAGGAGAGATGATGAATGAATACTTCAGTGTTCACCAAGGAGAGGGACCGTGTTTTTGAGGATGAGAGTGGGATACAGGCTGATAGGCTGGAGGAGGTAGATGTTCTGAGGGAAGGTATATTAGCAATTTTGAAAAACCTGAGGGTCGATAAGTTCCCTGGGCCAGATGGGATATATCCTAGGATTCTTTGGGAGACAAGGGATGAGATTGCAGAGCCTTTGGCTTTGACCTTTGGGTCCTCACTGTCCACGGGGATAGTGCCAGAGGACTGGAGAGTGGCGAATGTTGTTCCTCTGTTCAAGAAAGGAAATAGGAATGACCCTGGTCATGATAGGCCAGTTAGTCTTACTTCAGTGGTCGGTAAGTTAATGGAAAAGGTCCTGAGGGATAGGATTTATGACCATTTGGAAAGATGCAGCTTAATCCGTGATAGTCAACATGGATTCGTGAAGGGTAAGTCTTGCCTCACAAATTTGATTGAACTCTTTGAGAAGGTAACTAAGTGTGTAGATGAAGGTAGAGCAGATGATGTCGTATACATGGATTTTAGTAAGGCGTTTGATAAGGTTCCCCATGGTAGGCTCATGAAGAACGTAAGGAGGTGTGAGATAGAGGGAAATTTGGCCGATTGGATAAATATCTGGCTATCTCATAGAACAGTAAGAAGTCTCACAACACTAGGTTAAAGTCCAACAGGTTTATTTGGTAGCAAATACCATAAGCTTTCGGAGCAATGCTCCTTCGTCAGATGGAGTGGTCTCTGTTCTCAAACAGGGCACAGACACAGAAATCAAATTACAGAATACTGATTAGAATGCAAATCTCTACAGCCAGCCAGGTCTTAAATGTACAGACAATGTGGGTGGAGGGAGCATTCAACACAGGTTAAAGAGATGTGTATTGTCTCCAGACAGTACAGCTTGTGAAATTGTGCAAGTCCAGGAGGCAAGCTGTGGGGGTTACTGATAATGTGACATAAATCCAACATCCCGGTTTAGACCGTCCTCATGTGTGCGGAACTTGGATATCAGTTTCTGCTCAGTGACTCTGCGCTGTCGTGTGTCGTGAAGGCCGCCTTGGAGAACGGCCTTCACGACACATGACAGCGCAGAGTCACTGAGCAGAAACTGATAGCCAAGTTCCGCACACATGAGGACGGTCTAAACCGGGATGTTGGATTTATGTCACATTATCAGTAACCCCCACAGCTTGCCTCCTGGACTTGCACAATTTCACAAGCTGTACTGTCTGGAGACAATACACATCTCTTTAACCTGTGTTGAATGCTCCCTCCACCCACATTGTCTGTACATTTAAGACCTGGCTGGCTGTAGAGATTTGCATTCTAATCAGTATTCTGTAATTTGATTTCTGTGTCTGTGCCCTGTTTGAGAACAGAGACCACTCCATCTGACGAAGGAGCATTGCTCCGAAAGCTTATGGTATTTGCTACCAAATAAACCTGTTGGACTTTAACCTGGTGTTGTGAGACTTCTTACTGTGCTTACCCCAGTCCAACGCCGGCATCTCCACATCATATCTCATAGAAGACAGAGGGTGGTGGTGGATGGAAAATTTTCAGACTGGAGACCAGTTACCAGCGGTGTACCACAGGGATTAGTGCTGGGTCCTCTGCTATTTGAGATTTTTATCAAAGACTTGGAGGAGGGGGCTGAAGGGTGCGTCAGTAAATTTGCTGATGACACCAATATTGGTGGAGTAGTGGATGAGGTGGAGGGCTGTTGTAGGCTGCAAAGAGACATTGATACGATGCAGAGCTGGGCTGAAAAATGGCAGATGGAGTTTAACACTGATAAGTGCGAGGTGATTAATTTTGGTAGGACAAATTTGAATGCGGATTACAGGGTCAACGGCAGGGTTCTGAGGAATGAGAAGGAACATAGAGATCTTGGGGTTCATATCCACAGATCTCTGAAGGTTGCCACTCAAGTGGATAGAGCTGTGAAGAAGGCTTATAGTGTGTTAGCATTTATTAACAGGGGGTTTGAGTTTAAGAGCTGTGGGGTTATGCTGCAACTGTACAGGACCTTGGTGAGACCACATTTGGAATATTGTGTGCAGTTCTGGTCACCTCACTATAAGAAGGATGTGGAAGCATTGGAGAGAGTGCAGAGGAGATTTACCAGGATGCTGCCTGGTTTGGAGGGTAGGTCTTATGAGGAAAGGTTGAGGAGCTGGGGCTTTTCTCTTTGGAGCGGCGAGAATGAGGGACAACTTAATAGAGGTTTATAAGATGAAAAGGGGGATAGATAGAGTGGACGTTCAGAGACTATTTCCTCAGGTGAATGTAGCTGTTACTAGGGGGCATAACTATAAGGTTCATGGTGGGAGATATAGGAGGGATGTCCGAGGTAGGTTCTTTACTCAGGGAGTGGTTGGGGTGTGGAATGGACTGCCTGCTGTGATAGGGCAGTCGGACACTTTAGGAACTTTCAAGCGATTATTGGATAGGCACATGGAGCACATCAGAATGATAGGGAGTGGGATAGCTTGATCTTAGTTTCGGACAAAGCTCGGCACAACATCGAGAGCCAAAGGGCCTGTACTGTGCTGTACTGTTCTATGTTCTATAGACTTTACACAGGTACACAGGTCACTGAAAGTGGCAATGCAGGTGGAGAAGGTAGTCAAGAAGGCTTGCCTTGGAATATAGTGTTCAATTCTGGTCGCCACACTACCAGAAGGATGTGGAAGCTTTGGAGAGGGTACAGAAAAGATTTACCAGGATGTTGCCTGGTATGGAGGGCATTGGCTATGAGGAGAGGTTGGAGAAACTTGGTTTGTTCCCACTGGAAGACGGAGGTTGAGGGGCGACCTGATAGAAGTCTACAAGATGATGAGAGGCATGGACAAAGTGGATAGTCAGAAGCTTTTTCCCAGGGTGGAAGTGCCAATTACTATGGGGCACAGGTTTAAGGTGCGAGGGGCAAGGTTTAAAGGGGATGTACGGGGCAACTTCTTTACACAGAGAGTAGTGGGTGCCTGGAACTCGGTGCTGGGGGAGGTAGTAGAAGCGGATACGGTAGTGACTTTTAAGGGGCGGCTTGACAAATACATGAATAGGATGGGAATAGAGGGATATAGTCCCCAGAAGGGTAGGGGGTTTTAGTTAAGTCGGGCAGCATGGTCGGTGCAGGCTTGGAGGGCCGAAGGGCCTGTTCCTGTGCTATAATTTTCTTTGTTCTTGACAACATCAACTGCACTGCCCTCATCTACCTTCTTGGTTACCCCTTCAAAAAACTCAGTCAAATTTGTGAGACATGATTTTCCACTCACAAAGCCATATTGACTTTCCCTAATATGTCCCTACGTCTCTAAATGCCTGTAGATCCTGTTTCTCAAAATACCTTCTATCAAGTTACCCACTATAGATGTGAGGCTCACCAGCCTGTAGTTCCCAGGCTTTTCCCTGCAGCCCTTTTTAAACAAAGGCACGACATTTGCCACCCTCCAATCTTCAGGCACTTACCTGTGACTATCGATGATTCAAATATCTCTGCTCGGAGACCTGCAATTTCCTCCCTAACCTCCCACAACATCCTGGGATACACTTCATCAGGTCCCAGGGATTTATCTACCTTGATGCACTTTAAGACTTCCCGCACTCCTTCTCTGTTATATGTACACTCCTCATGACATCACTATTTATTTCCCCAAGTTCCCTAACATCCATATCTTTCTCAACAGTTAATACTGATAAGAAATATTCATTTAAGATCTCACCCATCTCTTGTTGATCCTTAAGAGGCCCTACTCTCTCCCTCGTTACTCTTTTGCCCTTTATGTATTTGTTGAATCTCATTGAATTCTCCTTTGCCTTATCTGCCAAAGCAATCTCATGTCCCCTTTTTGCCCTCCTGATTTCTCTCTTAACTCTCTCCTACACCCTCTATACTCTTCAAGGGATCCACTTGATCCCAGCTGCCGATGCATTTTTATGCCTCCTTCTTCTTCTTGACCAGAGCCTCAATATCCTGAGTCATCCAGGGTTCCCTACTTCTATCAGCCTTGCCCTTCACTCTAAGAGGAATGTGCTTACTTTGAACTCTGGTTAATACATTTTTGAAAGCCTCCCACTTATCAGACGTCCTTTTGCCTGCCAACAGACTCCCCCAATAAACTTTTGAAAGTTCCTGTCTGATACCATTAAAATAGGCCTTGCCCCAATTTAGAATTTTAACTTTTGGGCCAGACCTATCGTTCTCCTTTGCTATTTTAAAACTAATGGAATTGTGGTCACTGGTCCCAAAGTGATCCCACACTGACACTTCTGTCACCTGCCCTTCCTTATTTCCCAAGAGGAGGTCAAGTTTTGCCCTTTCTCTAGTCGGGCCATCCACATACTGAATGAGAAATTCCTCCTGAATACATAGAACATAGAAAAGCTACAGCACAAACAGGCCCTTCGGCCCCTAACATCTCCTCTGTACCTACTCCCCAGCACCCGAAACCTGTGACCTCTTGTGGCAACCATTTCAGCCCTGGGTAAAAGCCTCTGAGAATCCACTCTATCAATACCCCTCAACATCTTATCCACCTCTATCAGGTCACCTCTCATCCTTCTCCTCTCCAAGGAGAAAAGACCTACCTCTCTCAACCTATCCCCATAAGGCATGCCACCTAATCCAGGCAACATCCTTGTAAATCTCCTCTGCATCCTTTCTATGGCTTCCACATCCTTTCTGTAATGAGGCTACCAGAACTGGGCACAGTACTCCAGGTGGGGTCTGACCAGGGTCCTAAATGCTGCAGCATTATCTCCCGATTTCTAAACTCAATTCCTCTATTGATGAAGGCCAGTATTCCATATGCCTTCTTAACCACAGCCTCCACCTGCGACGCTGCTTTGAGCGTCCTATGAACCCGGACCCCAAGATCCTTCTGATCTTCCACAGTGCCAAGCGTCTTACCCGTAATATTATATTCTTTCATCCTATTCGACCTGCCAAAATGAACCACCACACACTTATCTGGGTTGAAGTCCATCTGCCACTTCTCTGCCCAGTCTTGCATCTTATCTATGTCTCGTTGCAACTGCTGACATCCCTCTACACTATCCACAACCCCACCAACCTTTGTGTCATCAGCAAACTTGCCAACCCATCCTTCCACTTCCTCATCCAGGTCATTTATAAAAATCACAAAGAGCAAGGGTCCCAGAACAGATCCCTGGGGCAGTCCACTGGTGACTGACCTCCATGCTGAAAAAGACCCATCTACAACCACCCTTTGTCTTCTGTGGGCAAGCCAGTTCTGAATCTACAAAACAATGTCCCCTTGTATCCCATGCCCCTTCACTTCTCAATAAGTCTTGCTGAAATCCATATAAATTACATCTACCGCTCTTCCCTCGTCTATGTGTCTAGTTACATCTTCAAAAAATTCAATTAGGCTCATAAGGCATGATCTGCCTTGGACAAAGCCGTGCTGTTTCTGATCATTCTATTCCTCTCCAGATGTTCATAAATCCTGCCTCTCAGGATCTTCTCCATCAACTTACCAACCACTGAGATTAGACTCACTGGTCGATAATTTCCCGGGCTATCTCTTCTCCCTTTCTTGAATAACGGAACCACATCCGCAATCCTCCAATCCTCCCGAACCTCTCCCGTCTCCATTGATGACGCAAAGATCATCGCCAGAGGCTCAGCAATCTCTTCCCTCACCTCCCACAGTAACCTGGGGTACATCCCATCTGGTCCCGGCGATTTATCTAACTTGATGCTTTTCAAAAGCTCCAACACATCCTCTTTCCTAATGTCCACATGCTCAATCTTCTCAGTCCACTGCAAGTCTGCACTGCAACTACCAAGATCCTTTTCCACTGTGAATACTGAAGTAAAGTATTCATTGAGTACCTCTGCTATTTTTACCGGTTCTCTACAGACTTTCCCACCGTCACATTTGATAGGTCCTACTCCTTCACATCTTATCTTCTTGCTCTTAACATACTTGTAGAATGCCTTGGGGTTTTCCTTTCTCCTGTCTGCCAAGGCCTTCTCATGACTGCTTCTTGCTCTTCTAGTTTCCCTCTTAAGTTCTTTCCTACTAGTCGTATACTCTTCTAGATTTCTAACATTACCTAGCTCCCTGAACCTTTTGTAGGCTTTTCTTTTCTTCTTGACTAAATTCGTTACAGCTTTCATGCACCATGGCTCCTGTAACATACCATAACTCCCCTGTCTCATTGGAACGTTGCTGTGTAGAGCTCCAGACAAATTTTCCTTGAAAATTTGCCACATTTCTTCTGTACATTTCCCTGAGAAAACCTCCTTCCAATTTATGCCTCTAATTTCCTGCCTAACAGCCTCATAATTGCCCCTACTCCAAATAAACATTTTCCGAGCTTGAATGATCCTATCTCTCTCCAATGCTAATGTAAAGGAGATAGAGTTATGATCACTATCCCCAAAATGCTCTCCCACTGAGAGATCTGACACCTGCCCAGGTTCATTCCCTAATACCAAATCAAGTACAGCCTCTCCTCTTGTAGGCTTATCCACATACTGTGTCAGGAAGCCCTCCTGAACACACCTAACAAACTCCTCCCCATCTAAACCCCTTACCCTAGGGATATTCCAATCGATATTTGGGAAATTAAAATCTCCCATCACGACCACTCTGTTATTATGATCTCTCCAGGATCTGCTTCCCAATCTGCTCCTCCACATCCCTGCTACTATTGGGCGGCCTATAGAAAACACCCAGTAAAGTTATTGACCCCTTCCTGTTACGAACCTCCACCCACAGAGATTCCGTAGACAATCCCTCTGTGACATCCATCTTTTCTACAGCCGTGACACTATCCCTGATCAACAGTGCCACTCCCCCACCTCTTTTGCCTCCTTCCCTGTCCCTCCTGAAACATCTGAAACCCGGCACTTGGAGTATCCAGTCCTGTCCCTGGGATAACCAAGTCTCTGTAATGGCCACCACATCACACTTCCAAGTAGTGATCCACGCTCTAAGCTCATCCATTTTGTTCACTACACTCCTTGCGTTAAAATAAACACATCTCAACCCTTCGGTCTGAGCGCTCCCCTTCTCCTTCACCTGCCTATCCTCCCTCTGACTCTGTCTACAAGCCCCTTTTATTTTTAAGCTAACCTCCTCTCTCCCAGTCACCTCATTTTGATTCCCACCTCCCAACCATTTTAGTTTAAACACTCCCCAGTAGCCTTAGCAAACCTTCCCGCCAGGATATTGGTACCCCTGGGATTTAAGTGAAACCCGTCCTTTTTGTACAGGTGGCAACTGCCCCTAAAGAGGTCCCAATGATCCAGGAACCTGATCACTCAGCAAATGCCTCTCCATCCAACCCTCTAATACTATGGCTGTCCCAGTCAATGTTGGGAAAGTTAAAATCCCCTACTATTACCACCCTAATTTTCTTGGAGCTATCTGTAATCTCCTTACATATTCATGTTTGATTTGATTTGATTTATTGTCACGTAGTGGGATACAATAAAAATTGCCATTCATAGAATACGTGGTATATACGTGGTCCGTGGTAGGGAAGTTGTTGGAGAGGATTCTTAGAGACAGGATGTATGTGCATTTAGAATGGAACAATCTCATTAGTGACAGACAGCATGGTTTTGTAAGAGGGAGGTCGTGCCTTACAAATTTGGTGGAGTTTTTTGAGGAAGTGACAAAAACGGTTGATGAAGGAAGGGCCGTGGATGTCGTCTATATGGATTTCAGTAAGGCATTTGACAAAGTCCCACATGGCAGGTTGGTTAAGAAGGTTAAGGCTCATGGGATACAAGGAGAAGTGGCTTGGCCATAGGAGACAGAGGGTAGTGGTCGAAGGGTCTTTTTTCGGCTGGAGGTCTGTGACCAGTGGTGTTCCGCAGGGCTCTGTACTGGGACCTCTGCTATTTGTGATATATATAAATGATTTGGAAGAAGGTGTAACTGGTGTAATCAGCAAGTTTGCGGATGACACGAAGATGGCTGGACTTGCGGATAGCGAAGAGCATTGTTGGGCAATACAGCAGGATATAGATAGGCTGGAAAATTGGGCGGAGAGGTGGCAGATGGAGTTTAATCCGGATAAATGCGAAGTGATGCATTTTGGAAGAAATAATGTAACATAGAAACATAGAAACCCTACAGTGCAGAAGGAGGCCATTCGGCCCATCGAGTCTGCACCGACCACAATCCCACCCAGGCCCTACCCCCACATATTTTACCCACTACTCCCTCTAACCTACGCATCCCAGGACTCTAAGGGACAATTTTTAACCTGGCCAATCAACCTAACCCGCACATCTTTGGACTGTGGGAGGAAACCGGAGCACCCGGAGGAACCCCACGCAGACACGAGGAGAATGTGCAAACTCCACACAGACAGTGACCCGAGCTGGGAATCGAACCCGGGACCCTGGAGCTGTGAAGCAGCAGTGCTAACCACTGTGCTACCGTGCCGCCCTGTAGGGAGGAGTTATACAATAAATGGCAGAGTCATCAAGAGTATAGAAACACAGAGGGACCTAGGTGTGCAAGTCCACAAATCCTTGAAGGTGGCAACACAGGTGGAGAAGGTGGTGAAGAAGGCGTATGGTATGCTTGCCTTTATAGGACGGGGTATAGAGTATAAAAGCTGGAGTCTGATGATGCAGCTGTACAGAACGCTGGTTAGGCCACATTTGGAGTACTGCGTCCAGTTCTGGTCGCCGCACTACCAGAAGGACGTGGAGGCATTAGAGAGAGTGCAGAGAAGGTTTACCAGGATGTTGCCTGGTATGGAGGGTCTTAGCTATGAGGAGAGATTGGGTAAACTGGGGTTGTTCTCCCTGGAAAGACGGAGAATGAGGGGAGATCTAATAGAGGTGTACAAGATTATGAAGGGGATAGATAGGGTGAACGGTGGGAAGCTTTTTCCCAGATCAGAAGTGACGTTCACGAGGGGTCACGGGCTCAAGGTGAGAGGGGCGAAGTATAACTCAGATATTAGAGGGATGTTTTTTTACACAGAGGGTGGTGGGGGCCTGGAATGCGCTGCCAAGTAGGGTGGTGGAGGCAGGCACGCTGACATCGTTTAAGACTTACCTGGATAGTCACATGAGCAGCCTGGGAATGGAGGGATACAAACGATTGGTCTAGTTGGACCAAGGAGCGGCACAGGCTTGGAGGGCCGAAGGGCCTGTTTCCTGTGCTGTACTGTTCTTTGTTCTTTGTAATACATAGGGGAGAAGACAAGGACAACCAGGACAGGTTGTCGGTGATCTGGACACCTAGAAACTGAAGCTCTCGACCATTTCCACTTCATCCCCGTTGATGTAGACAGAGGCCTGTCCTCCACTCTACTTCCTGAAGTTGATGACAATCTCCTTCGTTTTACTGACATTGAGGGAGAGGTTACTGTCATCGCACCATTTCACTAGATTCTCTATCCCATTCCTGTACTCCGTCTTTTCATTGTTTGAGGTACGAAAAAGGCTATTATGTTGATATGGAGAGCAGCCGCCAATCACAGTTACGCTAATGTATTTCTTCAACCAGATGATATTGCCCCAGGATATCATAGCATTGTACACAGACCAATGGATTTATTTATAATAAATGATGGTGTCATCAGCAAACTTGAAAATCAAGTTGGAGCAGAATTAGGCCACACAGTCATTAGTGTATAAGGAGTATAGTAAGTGGCTGAGGAGACAGCCTTGCGGGGCAAGGTGTTGAGGATGATCGTGGAGGAGGTGTCGTTGCCTATCCCAACTGACAGCGGTCTGTGGGTTCGGAAATCCAGGATCCAGTCTCAGAGGAAGTAGCTGAGTCCTCGGCCACAGAGCTTGGAGATGAGTTTTGTAGGAATAATAGTATTGAAGGCTGAGCTGTAGTCAATAAATAGGAGTCTGACATAAGTGTCCTTGTTATCCAGGTGTTTCAAGGTTGAGTGTAGGGCCAGGGAGATGGCATCTGCTGTGGACCTGTTGTGGCGATAGGCGAACTGTCATAGATCCAGATAATCTGGGAGACTGGAGTTGATACATTCCATGACTACTCTTTCAAAGCACTTCATAATAATGGATGCCAGAGCCACCAGGCGGTAGTCATTAAGGCATGCTGCCTGGCTTTTCATTGGTACGGGATTGATTGTCGTCTTCTGAAACAGGTAGGGACCTCAGATCGGAGGAAGGAGATGTTAAAGATGTCTGTGAATATTCCCACCAGCTGGTCCACACAGGATCTGAGTGCTTGTCCAGGTACCCTCTGGGCCAATTACTTTCCTTGGGTTAACTTTCAAGAAGGCAGATCTGACATCTGCGACTGCAACCTCAGATACCAGTTTGACCGTAGCTTCTGGGACGGATGATGTCCTCTCGCTGACCTCTTGTTCAAAACGGGCAGAGAATGCGTTTAGCTCATCAGGGAGGAGAGCACTGTTGCTACTGATTCTCCACACCTTCACTTTGTAGCCTGTTATGTCGTGTAGACCTTTCCATAATCGATGGGTGTTCAGATGTTCCTGATCCCTCATTGCCATGTTGAATTGTTCTTTCAATTATTTTTTCTTGCCTGCACTGCTCAGAACAATATCAGAATGTAATACTAACACCGGGCAAAGTAATGTATGTTTGTATTCTGAACTGTGACATGAACCTGATTTTGGATTTGTCACACAAAGGGAAGGATCCAAGTAAGAAACCCAGCGTTTCCGTCAGTGGCTTTCTACTTATGATTGTTCGTGGATTTTCACTTGCACCTCTTCATCCTTCAAGGAACCCTTCACTTCACAAAGCAATTTCTCGCTTCCGCCTGCAGTGATCACTAACCTTCACCAGAATTGCAGTCTTCATCTTCCCACCCACTGTGCACCATTCCTCCCAATCTGCAGTCTACCATCACAATCTTCGCGACCACGACTAAAGCATGAATTGTGACTTTGAATCACAAGCCCCAATCCTCCCAAGAACCAGGGACCATTTCCAAGTATTGTCACATGGCCTCCTGCCTGTGTTTTTCCTAATTAGCCTTCGGACAGTGTATCAATTAGACTAGATTCTGGAAAGGAGATGGAAGAACAGAAATATACTTAGGTCCGTTAAATCCAGCAGAACTTCCCTGTTGAGGTTGTAAGACCATATATCAGAGCAGAATTAAACCATTCGGCCCATTGAGTCTACTCCACCATTCAATCATGGCTGATTAGTTTCCCAACCTTACATAAGAACATAAGAAATAGGAGCAGGAGTAGGCCACCTAGCCCCTCAAGTCTGCTCCGCCATTCAATAAGATCATGGCTGATCTGACAGTGGGTTCAGTTCCACTTACCCGCTTGCTCCCCATAACCCTTAATTCCCTTAATGGTTAAAAATCTATCTGTCTGTGACTTAAACACATTTAACGAGGTAGCCTCTACTGCTTCATTGGGCAGAGAATTCCAAAGATTCACTACCCTCTGGGAGAAGAAGTTCCTCCTCAACTCTGTTCTAAATTGACTCCCCCATATTTTGAGGCTATGCCCCCTAGTTCTTGTTTCCATTGTAAGTGGAAATAACCTCGCTGCTAGCCCCTTCATTATCTTATATGTCTCTATAAGATCTCCCCTCAACCTTCTAAACTCCAATGAGTACAGGCCCAGTCTACTCAATCTCTCCTCATAAGCTAACACCCTCATCTCCGGAATCAACCTGGTGAACCTTCTCTGTACCCCCTCCAAAGCTAATATCTCCTTTCTTAAATAAGGGGACCAAAATTGTACACAGTACTCTCGGTGCGGCCTCACCAGTACCCTGTACAGTTGCAGCATGACCTCCCTGCTTTTATACTCCATCCCTCTCGCGATAAAGGCCAACATTCCATTTGCCTTCTTGATTACCTGCTGCACCTACAAACTGACTTTTTGTGATTCATGCACAAGGACCCCCAGATCCCTCTGCACAGTAGCATGTTGCAATTTTTCACTGTTTAAATAATAGTCCATTTTACTATTATTCCTTCCAAAGTGGATAACCTCACACTTACCAACGTTATACTCCATCTGCCAGATCCTTGCCCACTCACTTAGCCTATCCAAATCTCTCTGCAGACTCTCTGTGTCCTCCACGCAATTTGCTTTCCCACTCATCTTTGTGTCATCCGCAAACTTTGTTACCCTACACTTGGTCCCCCCCTCCAGATCGTCTATGTATATGGTAAATAGTTGAGGCCCTAGCACCGATCCCTGCGGCACGCCACTAGTCACTGATTGCCAACCGGAAAAGCACCCATTTATTCCGACTCTCTGCTTTCTGTTAGATAGCCAATCCCCAATCCACGCTAACACTTTACCCCCAACTCCGTGTACCTTTATCTTATGCAGCAACCTTTTGTGAGGCACCTTATCGAATGCCTTCTGGAAATCTAAATACACATCCACCGGTTCCCCTCTGTCAACCGCACTCGTTATATCCTCAAAAAATTCCAGTAAATTAGTCAAACATGACTTTTCCTTCATGAATCCATGCTGCGTCTGCTTGATTGAACCATTCTTTTCCAGGTGTCCTGCTATTTCTTCTTTAATGATAGATTCCAGCATTTTCCCAACTATGGATGTTACGCTAACCGGCCTGTAGTTACCTGCCTTTTGTCTACCTCCTTTTTTAAACACTGGTGTTACATTAGCTGTTTTCCAATCAGCTGGCACCTCCCCAGAGTCCAGTGAATTTTGATAACTTACAACTAATGCATTTGCTATTACTTCTGCAGTTTCTTTTAGTACCCTGGGATGCATTCCATCTGGACCAGGGGACTTGTCTACCTTTAGTCCCATTAGCCTACCCAGCACTACCTCTTTAGTAATAGTGAACCTTCCTGCCTTTTCCCTGTAATCTTTGATCCCCTTACCAATCAAGAACCCATCTAGCTCTGTCTTAAATATACTTAATGACCTGGCCTCCACAGCCTTCTGTGGCAATGAATTCCATGGACTCACCGCCTCTCTGGCTGACAAAATTCCTCCTCATCTCGGTTCTAAAGGTCATCCCTTTATTCTGAAGCTGTACCTTGGATCCTAGTCTTGCCTACGAATGGAAACATCTTCCCCATGTCCACTCTATTCAGGACTCTCAGTATTCTGTAACTTTCAATGAGACTCCCCCTCTCATCCTTCTAAACTCCATCGAGTACAGATTCAAGTCCTCAAACGCTCCGCTTATGCAATCTTTTCATTTCTGGGATCATTCCTGTGAACCTCCTCTGGACCGTCTCCAGGGCCAGCATATCCTTCCTTAGATACGGGGCCCAAAATTGCTCACAATACTGGATATAAAGAACACTGAAGTAGTACTCCCAAGTCCCTTTGCTCTTCTGAGTTCTCTGTTTAGAAAATAATCAACGCTTCTATTCTTCCCACTAAAGAGCATAACCTGACACTTTCCCACATTGTATTCCATCTTCCACGTCTTTGCCCACTGCCCTAACCTGTCCAAGTCCTTCCGCAGCCTCCCCGACTCCTCAATACCTGTTCCTCCACCTACCTTTTTATCATCTGCAAACCTACCCACAATGCCCTCAGTTCCTTCATCTCAATCATTGATGTATAAAGTGAAAAGTTGTGGTCCCAACTATGACCCTGCGGAACTCCTCTAGTCACCGGTTGCCATCCTGAAAAGGATCCTTTTATCCCCACTCTCTGCCTTCTGCCAATCTTCTATCCATGCAAGTACCTTGCTTTTAACACCATGGGCTCTTTTCTTATTCAGCAGCCTCCTGTGTGGCACTAGAATCTTAGAAACCCTACAGCACAGAAAGAGGCCATTCGGCCCATCGAGTCTGCACCGACCACAATCCCACCCAGGCCCTATCCCCATATCCTTTCATATTTACCCACTAATCCCTCTAACCTACACATCCCAGGACACTACGGGCAATTTTTTAGCATGGCCAATCAACTTAACCCGCACATCTTTGGACTGTGGGAGGAAACTAGAGCACCCGGAGGAAACCCACGCAGACACGAGGAGAATGTGCAAACTCCACACAGACAGTGACCCAAGCCGGGAATCGAACCCAGGTCCCTGGAGCTGTGAAGCAGCAGTGCTAACCACTGTGCTACCGTGCCTTCTGGAAATCCAAGTAGATAACATCCACTGGCTCTCCTTTATCTCACCTGTTTGTTACTTCCTCAAAGCATTCTAACAGATTTGTCAGGCATAACCTCCCTTTGACGAAACTATGCTAAATTTGCTCTATTTTACCATGCACTTCCAAGTATTCCAAAATCTCATCTTTAATAATGGACTCTAAAATCTTACCAATGACCGAGGTCAGTCGAACCAGCCTGTAATTTCCCGTCTTTTGCCTCCATCCCTTTTTAAACAGGGGTGCTACATTCGCAATTTTCCAGTCCTCTGGAAGTCTCCCTGACATGGAAATGCCGGCGTTGGACTGGGGTAAGCACAGTAAGAAGTCTCACAACACCAGGTTAAAGTCCAACAGGTTTATTTGGTAGCACAAGCTTTCGGAGTGTTGCTCCTTCTTCAGGCGAGTGAGGAGTTGTGATGTCACACTATCTGTAACCCCACGACTTGCCTGGGCTTGCAAAATCTCACTAACTGTCCTGCTGGAGACAATACACACCTCTTTAACCTGTGCTTAACCCTCTCTCCACTCACACTGTCTGTACCTTTAAGATTTGATTACCCGTAAACCCTCGCATTCCAATCATTATCTTGTAAATTGAGTTTGTGATTATATGTGCCCTGTTTGTGAACACAACTCCTCACTCACCTGAAGAAGGAGTGACACTCCAAAAGCTTGTGCTACCAAATAAACCTGTTGGACTTTAACCTGGTGTTGTGAGACTTCTTACTGTGTTTACCCCAGTCCAACGCCGGCATCTACACATCATGGCTACCATCGACACTGCAAACTGCCGGCTCCAAGTGGAGAGGATCTCCAAGAAGATCGCACATTTCGACACAGACATCAAGAAAGCAGACAAGATACCAAAAGGACTACAGATCACGAACCCACTCAGGTCAACCTACAACACAGACTACACTGAGAGACTTTGCCGTCGCAGCTCTCTCACACTCCTCAACCACCTCATACAGCTGACACCGCAACCTGGAAACTAAGGTTGAGTCCATATTCTCAACTTGCGCTCAGGACGCAGACCAGCTGCGAAACACTGCCAAGTAGACGAGACAACAGAACTACGCCATCTACATGCACAGCAAGAACAGGAAACTTGAGAAACTCAGATACATCACCAGCAGCAACCAAGCCTCCCCCGGTACCACAGTAGAAAACAGTACCAGTGCAGGGAAGTCCATTGTCAACTTGTCGGACTACACACTTCAACCAGATGAAATCGAAGTTCTCAGTCGAGGGCTCAATTTCTGCCCCACCACCAAAATGGACCCGGATCAGTCTCGCAGCGGACACAGAGGAATTCATCAAGCGAATGAGGCTGCGGGAGTTCTTCCACAAACTCCAAGAAGCCAACAGCAAACACAATGAGACAGCCAATGAACTGGAACAGCCGACAGAGAGATCCGCAGTGCAGCAACCGAAGAGGAAAGAGTCGAATTGGACTCCTCCGGAAGGCCGCTGCCCTCGACTCGACGTGTATGCCCAAGCCGACAGGAGATGCGTCAATGCCAGATTCATCAGCCGCACTCACAAGACAGCCCCGAACATCACCCAAGCACAACGCAACGCCATCCGCACTCTCAAGACCAACTGCAATATTGTCATCAAACCAGCAGACAAAGGAGGGGCCACTGTCATACTGAACAGAACGGATTACTGCAAAGAAGTGTACCGATAACGAGGAACACAACAGACAGTTACCCGCGGATCCGACCAAAGAATACACCCGTCAACTCAACAGACTGATCAAGACCTTTGATCCGGACCTTCAGAGCACCCTCCATGCTCTCATCCCACGTACTCCCCGCGTTGGAGATCTCTACTGCCTCCCGAAGATACACAAGGCCAACACACCCGGCCGTCCCATCGTATCAGGCAATGGGACCCTGTGTGAGAACCTCTCTGGCTACATCGAGGGCATCCTGAAACCCATTGTACAAAGAACCCCCAGCTTCTGTCGCGACATTACAGACTTCCTACAGAAACTCACCACACATGGAGCGGTTGAACCAAGAGCACTCCTCGTCACAATGGATGTCTCGGCACTCTATACCAGCATCCCCCACGACAACGGCGTTGCTGCAACTGCCTCAGCACTCAACACCGATAACTGCCAATCTCCAGATGCAATTCTACAACTCATCCGCTTCATCCTGGACCACGACGTCTTCACCTTCAACAACCAGTTCTTCATCCAGACACACGGAGCAGCCATGGGGACCAAATTCACACCTCAATATGCCAACATCTTCATGCACAGGTTCAAACAAAGCCTCTTCACTGCACAGGACCTTCAACCAACGCTATACACTAGATACATCGATGACATTTTCTTCCTTTGGACTCATGGCAAACAATCACTGAAACAACTATATGATGACATCAACAAGTTCCATCCCACCATCAGACTCACCATGGACTACTCTCCGGAATCGGTTGCATTCTTGGACACATGCATCTCCATCAAGGACGGTCACCTCAGCACTTCACTGTGCCGCAAGCCCACGGATAACCTCACGCTGCTCCACTTCTCCAGCTTCCACCCTAAAAACATTAAAGAAGCCATCCACTATGGACAAGCCCTCCATATATACAGGATCTGCTCAGATGAGGGGGATCGCAACAGACAAGGCATATGGCGCTCAACTCATCGATCGACAGTTCCAACGCGCCACAGCGAAAAACCGCACCGACCTCCTCAGAAGACAAACACGGGACACGGCGGACAGAGTACCCTTCGTCGTCCAGTACTTCCCCGGAGCAGAGAAGCTACGACATCTTCTCCGGAGCCTTCAACATGTCATTGATGAAGATGAACATCTCGCCAAGGCCATCTCCACACCTCCACTTCTTGCCTTCAAACAACTGCACAACCTCAGACAGATCATTGTCTGTAGCAAACTACCCAGCCTTCAGGAGAACAGTGACCACGACACCACACAACTCTGCCACAGCAATCTCTGCAAGACGTGCCGGATCATTGACATGGATACCATCATCCCACGTGAGAACACCATCCACCAGATACACGGTACATACTCTTGCGACTCGGCCAGCTTTGCTACCTGATATGCTGCAGGAAAGGATGTCCCGATGTCCCGAGGCATGGTATGTTGGGGAGACCATGCAGACACTATGCCAATGGATGAATTAACACCGTTCGACAATCACCAGACAGGAGTGTTCTCTTCCTGTCGGGGAGCACTTCAGCAGTCACGGCTTGCCTGTGCTTGCAAAATCTCACTAACTGTCCTGGCTGGAGACAATACACACCTCTTTAGTCTGTGCTTAACCCTCTCTCCAGTCTCCCTGACTCCAGTGATTCCTGAAAGATCACCACTAATGCATCTACTATCCCTTCAGCTATCTCCTTTAGAACTCTGGGGTGTAGTCCATCCGCTCCAGGTTATTTATCCATCTTCAGACTTTTCAGCCTACATAAGAACATAAGAACTAGGAGCAGGAGTAGGCCATCTAGCCCTTCGAGCCTACTCTGCCATTCAATAGGATCATGGCTGATCTTTTAGTGGACTAAGCTCCACTTACCCGCCTGCTCACCATAACCCTTAATTCCTTAACTGCTTCACTAGGCAGGGAATTCCACAGATTCACAACCCTTTGGGTGAAAAAGTTCCTCCTCAACTCAGTCCTAAAGCTGCTCCCCCTTATTTTGAGGCTATGTCCCCTCGTTCTAGTTTCATCTGCCAGTGGAAACAACATCCCTGCTTCTATCTTATCTAGTCCCTTCATAATCTTATATGTTTCTATAAGATCTCCCCTCATTCTTCTGAATTCCAATAAGTATAGCCCCAGTCTACTCAGTCTCTCCTCATAAGCCAACCCTCTCAACTCCGGCATCAACCTAGTGAATCTCCACTGTACCCACTCCAGTGCCAGTATATCCTTTCTCAAGTAAGGAGACCAAAACTGAACAAAGTACTTCACATATGGCCTCACCAGCACCTTACACAGCTGCGACATAACCTCCCTGTTTTTAAACTCTATCCCTCTAGCAATGAAGGACAAAATTCCATTTGCCTTCTTAATTACCGGCTGCACCTGCAAACCAACATTTTGTGATTCATGCATAAGGACACCCAGGTCCTTCTGCACAGCAGCACGCTGCAATTTTTTACCATTTTAATAATAGTCTATTTTGCTGTTAGTCCCACCAAAATGGATGACCTCACATTTACTCCATCTGCCAGACCCTCGCCCACTCACATAGATTATCTATATCCCTTTGCAGACTTTCAGCGTCCTCTGCATATTTTGCTCTGCCACTCACCTTAGTGTCATCTGCGAATTTTGACACACGACACTTGGTCCCCAACTTCAAATTATCTATGTACATTGTAAACAATTGCGGTCCCAACAATGATCCCTGAGGCACACCACTAGTCACTGATCGCCAACCAGAAAAACACCCATTTACCCCCACTCTTTGGTTTCTGTTAGTTAACCAATCCTCTATCCATGCTAATACATTACCCATAACACCGTGCACCTTTATCTTATGCCTTTGGTGCGGCACCTTGTCAAATGCCTTCTGGAAATCGTGGTACACCACATCCACATGTTCCCCATTGTCCACTACGCACTTAATGTTCTCAAAGAATTCCACCAAATTAGTCAAACATGATTTGCTCTTCATGAACCCATGCTGCGTCTTCCCAATGGCACAATTGATATCCAGATGTCTCACTGTTTCTTCCTTGATGATAGATTCAAGCATTTTCCCTACGACAGAAGTTAAGTTAACCAGCCTATAGTTACCCGCCTTTTGTCTACCTCCTTTTTTAAACACTGGCATCACGTTTGCTGTTTTCCAAGAAGGTGCTTCACTAGCACCTTTTCCTTAGCCACCCTATTCCTGCCCCCGACTCTCTTGAATTTTTGCTATGTTACTGGTGTCCTCCACTGTGAATACTGACGCAAAGTACCGATTCAGTTCCTCTGCCAATTCTTTGTTCCCCATTTCTACTTCTCCAGCATCATTTTCAGCGGTCTAATGTCCACTCTTGCCTCTGACTTACCCTTTATATATCTAAAAAAACTTTTGAAGCTTTACGGTTTTTTATAGACCTCCAAAAAGTTCCAGAGATGTAGAGGAAAAGATTGCAAAGATGATTCTGGATAGGAGCGAAAGTAACAAGGTAGTTGTTCTGGGGGATTTCAACTTTACAAATATTGACTTGGAAAGCTATAGTTCGAGTACTTTGGAGGGGTCAGTTTTTGTCCAATGTGTGCAGGAAGGTTTCCTGACACAGTATGTAGATAGACCAACAAGAGGCGAGGCCACATTGGATTTGGTACTGGGTAATGAACCAGGCCAGGTGTTAGATTTGGAGGTAGGTGAGCACTTTGGTGACAGTGACCACAATTCGATTATGTTTACCTTAGCAATGGAAAGGGATGGGTATATACCAAAGGGCAAGAGTTATAGCTGGTGGAAAGGAAATTATGATGCGATTAGGTGAGATTTAGCTGGCATAGGTTGGGGAAGGAAACTGCAGGGGATGGGAACAATTATAATGTGGAACTTGTTCAAGGGACAGCTACTACGCGTCCTTGATAAATATGTACCTGTCAGGCAGGGAGGAAGCAGACGTGTGAGGGAACCGTGGTTTACTAAGGAGGTTGAATCTCTTGTGAAGAGGAAGAAGGAGACTTATGTTAAGATGAGACATGAAGGCTCAGTTAGGGCACTTGAGAGTTACAAGTTAGCCAGGAAGGACCTAAAGAAAGAGTTAAGAAGAGCCAGGAGGGGACATGAGAAGTCTTTGGCAGGTAGGATCAAGGAAAACCCTAAAGCTTTCTCTAGGTATGTCAGGAGTAAAAGAATGACTAGGGTAAGATTAGGGCCAGTCAAGGACAGTAGTGGGAAGTTGTGCATGGAGTCTGAAGAGATAGGAGAGGTACTAAATGAATATTTTCCATCGGTATTCACACAGGAGAGGGACAGTGTAGTCGAGGGGAGTACTGAGATGCAGGCTGTTGGACTGGACGGGATTGAGGTTCATAAGGAGGAGGTGTTAGCAATTCTGGAAAGGGTAAAAATAGATAAGTCCCCTGGGCCGGATGGGATTTATCCTAGGATTCTCTGGGAGGCTAGAGAGGAGATTTCAGAGCCTTTGGCTTTGATCTTTGTGGGGTCATTGTCTGCAGGAACAGTGCCAGAAGACTGGAGGATAGCAAATGTTGTCCCCTTGTTCAAGAAGAGGAGTAGGGACAACCCTGGTAATTATAGACCGGTGAGCCTTACTTCTGTTGTGGGCAAAGTATTGGAAAGGATTATAAGAGATAGGATTTATAATCACCTGGAAAGGAATAATTTGATTAGGGATAGTCAGCACGGTTTTGTGAAGGGTAGGTCGTGCCTCACAAACCTCATTGAGTTCTTTGAGAAGGTGACCAAAGAGGTGGATGAGGGTAAAACGGTTGATGTGGTGTATATGGATTTCAGCAAAGCATTTGATAAGGTTCCCCATGGTAAGCTTTTGCAGAAAATACAGACACATGGGATTGAGGGCGATTTAGTGGTTTGGATCAGGAATTGGCTAGCTGTAAGAAAACAGAGGGTAGTGGTTGATGGGAAATATTCATCCTGGAGTTCAGTTACTAGTGGTGTACCGCAAGGATCTGTTTTGGGGCCACTGCTGTTTGTCATTTTTATTAATGACCTGGATGAGGGCATAGAAGGATGGATTAGTAAATTTGTGGATGACACTAAAGTCGCTGGAGTTGTAGACAGTGCGGAGGGAAGTGACAGGTTACAGAGGGACATAGATAAGCTGCAGAGCTGGGCTGAGAGGTGGCAAATGGAGTTCAATGCGGAAAAGTGTGAGGTGATTCACTTTGGAAGGAGTAACAGGAACACAGATTACTGGGCTAATGGTAAGATACTTGGTAGTGTGGATGAACAGATGGATCTGGGTGTCCATGTGCATAGATCCCTGAAAGTTGGCACCCAGGTAGATAGGGTTGTTAAGAAGGCGTACGGTGTGTTAGCTTTTATTGGTAGAGGGATTGAGTTTCGGAGCCAGGAGGTCATGCTGCAACTGTACAAAACTCTGGTGCGGCTGCACTTGGAGTATTGCATCCAGTTCTGGTCGCCGTATTATAGGAAGGATGTGGAAGTGTTGGAAAGGGTGCAGAGGAGATTTACCAGGATGTTGCCTGGTATGGTGGGAAGATCGTATGAGGAAAGGCTGAGGGACTTGAGGTTGTTTTCGTGAGAGAGAAGAAGGTTAAGAGGTGACTTAATAGAGGCATACAAAATGATCAGAGGATTAGATAGGGTGGATAGTGAGAGCCTTTTTCCTTGGATGGTGATGGCTAACACGAGGGGACATAGCTTTAAATTGAGGGGTGAGAGATATAGGACAGATGTTAGAGGTAGGTTCTTTACTCAGAGAGTAGTAAGGGCGTGGAATGCCCTGCCTGCAGCATTAGTGGACTCGTCAACATTAAGAGCATTCAAATGGTTATTGGATAAACATATGGATGATATTGGAATAGTGTAGATTAGAGGGGCTTTAGATTGGTTTCACTGGTCGGCGCAACATCGAGGGCTGAAGGGCCTGTACTGCGCTGTAATATTCTATGTTCTATGTTACTGGCTAACTTACCCTCATATTTCATCTTCTCCCCCCTTATTTCTTTCTTAGTTGTTCTCTGTTGGTCTTGAAAGGCTTCCCAATCCCCTGGCTTCCCACTAATCTTTGCCACATTGTATGCTTTTTCTTTTACCTTTATGCTGTTCCTAACTTCCCTCATCAGCCATTGCTGTTCCACTGTTCTTTCTTGCTAGGCTCCTCTCTGAATCAATGGGCAGCAAAGTGGCACAGTGGTTTGCACTGCTATCTCACAGCACCAGGGATCCGGGTTTAATTCTGGCCTCCGGTCACTGTCTGTGTGGAGTTTGCACATTCTCCCCATGTCTGCATGGGTTTCCTCCTGGTGCTCCGGTTTCCTCCCACAGTCCAAAGATGTGTGGGTAAGGTTAATTGGCCCTACTAAATTAACCCTAGTGTCAGGGGTATTAGCAGGATAAAATATGAGGGGTTACGGGAATAGGGCCTGGTTGGGATTTTGGTCAGTACAGACTCGATGGGCCAAATGGCCTTCTTCTGCACTGTAGGGATTCTATGATTCTATGAACTCTGGCCAGCTCCTTCCTCATGCCTCTGCAGTTGCCTTTACTCAATTCTAATACCGTTACATCCAATTTCAGCTTTTCACTCTCAAATTGCAAGGTGAATTCTATCATATTACAGTCACTGCCTCCTAAGGGTTGCTTCATCTTAAGCTCCCTTATCAAGTCTGCCTTATTACACATCAAAAATTCTAGAATTACCTGTTCCCTCGTGGGCTCTACCACAAGCTGCTCCAAAAAGCCATCTCGTAGACATTCCACAAATTCCTTTTCTTGGGATCCACTACCAACCTGATTTCCCCAGTCCACCTACATATTGAAGTCCCCCATGAGCACTATAACTTTGCCCTTCTGACACACCTTTTTTTTATCTCCTGGTGTAACTTGTGCCCCAGATCCTGACAACTGTTCGGAGGCCTGTGCATAACTCCCATCACGGTCCTTTTACCTTTGTGGTTGCTCAGCTCTACCCACACAGATTCTACACCTTCTGACCCAACATCAATCCTTGCTATCAATTTAATTTCATTTCTTACTAACAAGGCAACCTTGCCCCCTCTGCCCACCTGCCAGATTGCCATCCCAGATTGCTTGGATCCACTACAGTTCACCTATTGCTGCAACAAGTCCATATCAGACACCATCTCCCTGGCCCGACACTCAACCCTGGAACACTTGGATAACAAAGACACTTATGTCAAACTATTTATTGACTGTAGCTCAGCCTTAAACATCATTATCCGACAAAATTAATTTCCAAACTATGTGGCCTGGGGCTCAGCTCCAAGCTCTGTGTCTGGATCCTAGACTTCCTAATCCACAGACCGCAATCAGTAAGGATAGGCAACAACACCTCCTTCATGATTATACTCAATACTGGTGCCCCACAAGACTGTGTCCTCAGCCCGTTACTATACTCCTTATTCACCTATGACTGTGTAGCCAAATTCCCCTCCAACTCGATTTTCAAGTTTGCTGATGATACCACCATAGTGGGTCAGATCTCAAACAATGATGAGAAGGAGTACAGGAAAGAGATAGGGAATCTGGTGAACTGATGCAATGACAGTAATCTCTCCCTCAATGTCAGTAAAATAAAGGAGATAGTCATCAACTTCAAGAAGCATAGTGAAGAACATGCACCAGTCTACATCAACGGAGATGAAGTGGAAGTGGTTGAGAGCTTCAAGTTTCTAGGTGTCCAGATCACCAACTACCTGTCCTGGTCTCTCCACACTGACCTGATAGTTAAGAAAGCCCACCAACTTTCTCAGGAGGCTAAGGAAAAGCAGCCAGCATAATCAAGGACCCCACGCACCCTGGACATACTCTCTTCCACCTTCCTCCTTTGGGAAAAAGAGACAAAAGTCTGAGGTCACATGTGAACCGACTCTTAAGAACAGCTTTTCCCTGCTTCCATCAGACTTTTGAATGGACATACCTTATATTATGTTGATCTTTCTCTACACCCTAGCTATGGTTGAAACACTACATTCTACACTTAGAGTTAGACCTGTGAAGAAGGCCTATAGTGTGTTAGCTTTTATGCTGTGCAGAAGGCCTATAGTGTGTTAGCTTTTATTAACAGGGGGTTGGAGTTTAAGAGCCGTGGGGTTATGCTGCAACTGTACAGGACCTTGGTGAGACCACAGTTGGAACATTGTGTGCAGTTCTGGTCACCTCACTATAAGAAGGATGTGGAAGCGCTGGAAAGACTGCAGAGGAGATTTACCAGGATGCTGCCTGGTTTGGAGGGTAGGTCTTATGAGGAAAGGTTGAGGGAGCTAGGGCTGTTCTCTCTGGAGCGGAGGAGGCTGAGGGGAGACTTAATAGAGGTTTATAAAATGATGAAGGGGATAGATAGAGTGAACATTCAAAGACTATTTCCTCGGGTGGATGGAGCTATTACGAGGGGGCATAACTATAGGGTTCGTGGTGGGAGATACAGGAAGGATATCAGAGGTAGGTTCTTTATGCAGAGAGTGGTTGGGGTGTGGAATGGACTGCCTGCAGTGATAGTGGAGTCAGACACTTTAGGAACATTTAAGCGGTTATTGGATAGGCACATGGAGCACACCAGGATGATAGGGAGTGGGATAGCTTGATCTTGGTTTCAGATAAAGCTCGGCACAACATCGTGGGCCGAAGGGCCTGTTCTGTGCTGTACTGTTCTATGTTCAGAGTCATAGAGGTTTACAGCATGGAAACAGGCCCTTCAGCCCAACTTTTCCATGCCGCCCTTTGTTTTTAAACCCCTAAGCAAGTCCCAATTGCCCGACTAGCTGCTTTCCTTCTCGGTATGCTTTGTGTGTATAGCACGCAAGAAACAATACTTTTTACTGTTAACTAATATGTGTGACAATAATAAATCAAATCAAAAATCAAAATCACCTGCCTGTCTTTTCAATTGGATGTGTATCCTTGGATATTTAGCTCCCAGTCCTTATCCGCTTGCAGCCACGTCTCTGTGATGCCCACAACATCGTACCCGCCAATTTCAATCTGCGCTACAAGCTCATTTACTTTATTTCATAAACTGCATGCATTTATATACAACCCTCTCAGTCCTGCATTAACTGCCCCCTTCTCATTGTCTTCCCCTTGCTGTTCCTGAAGTTACATTCCTAACCCTTTCCAAATACTCTGTCCTATGATTTGTTCTGGAGACTTTAATAACCCATCCTGAGCTCTCCTTTCTTTTAACTCTTTTTATTAATTTTTCATGCAGTTGAACCCCCCCTCCACCCCCCACCAACATGCTAACCTGCTGCTTTGTTTCACATTAACCAATATACTTGTAGTTTTACCCTTCCCTTCCCCAACACTTGTCATGTCCCATGTCTTCCTCATCCATCCTGCCTTTTTATAAATGTTTCCGATCAATCATCTTTCAATGGAACCTCAATTATATATTCACTTATGTATGTAGGATTGCCACCAGCATGATAAAGTACCACTCCCTACTGCAGTGTCTTGCTTCATTTAACACAACAGACCTCACATTTTCTACAAACTCTCGTTGCTTGTGAAACATTGTGAGGACAATAAGATACCAGAAATGTTGAGGAACACAGGGTTTAGTAAGAGGGAGGAATTGAACATAGGAATTAGGAGTGGGTGTGGGCAATTAAACCCTTCGAGCCCGTTCTTCCATTTAACATGATCATGGCTGGTCTTATCCTGATGTCAACTCCATTTTCCTGCCTGCTCTCCATAGCTTTATCCCACTTTTCATCAGAAACATATCTATTTCTTGAATCTGTGATTCAGGTGTACAAGCTTATGAGGGAAATGAGCAGAATGTTTCGGGAGCAGCTGTTCCCCTGAGTTGAAGGGTCAGTCACAAGGGGACAACGGGTCAAGGTGAGGGGCAGGAAGTTTGGGGGAAATGTGAGGAAAACCTTTTTCGCCCAGAGGGTGGTGATGGTCTGGAATGCGCTGCCTGGGTGGGTGGTAGAGGCAGGTTGCCTCACATCCTTTAAAAGATACCTGGATGAGCACTTGGCAAGTCATAACATTTAGAGCTATGGGCCAAGGGTAAGATTAGGGCCAGTCAAGAACAGGAGTGGGAAGTTGTGCGTGGAGTCTGAAGAGATAGGAGAGGCACTAAATGAATATTTGTCGTCGGTATTCACACTGGAGAGGGACAGTGTTGTCGAGGGGAGTACTGAGATGTAGGCTGTTGGACTGGATGGGATTGAGGTTCATAAAGAGGAGGTGTTAGCAATTCTGGAAAGGGTAAAAATAGATAAGTCCCCTGGGCCGGATGGGATTTATCCTAGGATTCTCTGGGAGGCTAAAGAGGAGATTGCAGAGCCTTTGGCTTTGACCTTTGGGTCGTCATTGTCTACAGGAACAGTGCCAGAAGACTGGAGGATAGCAAATATTGTCCCCTTGTTCAAGAAGGGGAGTAGGGACAACCCTGGTAATTATAGACCGGTGAGCCTTACTTCTGTTGTGGGCAAAGTATTGGAAAGGATTATAAGAGATAGGATTTATAATCACCTGGAAAGGAATAATTTGATTAGGGATAGTCAGCACGGTTTTGTGAAGGGTAGGTCGTGCCTCACAAACCTCATTGAGTTCTTTGAGAAGGTGACCAAAGAGGTGGATGAGGGTAAAACGGTTGATGTGGTGTATATGGATTTCAGCAAAGCATTTGATAAGGTTCCCCATGGTAAACTTTTGCAGAAAATACGGACACATGGGATTGAGGGCGATTTAGTGGTTTGGATCAGGAATTGGCTAGCTGTAAGAAAACAGAGGGTGGTGGTTGATGGGAAATATTTAACCTGGAGTTCAGTTACTAGTGGTGTACCGCAAGGATCTGTTTTGAGGCCACTGCTGTTTGTCATTTTTATTAATGACCTGGATGAGGGCGTAGAAGGATGGATTAGTAAATTTGCGGATGACACTAAAGTCGGTGGAGTTGTAGACAGTGCGGAGGGAAGTGGCAGGTTACAGAGGGACATAGATAAGCTGCAGAGCTGGGCTGAGAGGTGGCAAATGGAGTTCAATGTGGAAAAGTGTGAAGTGATTCACTTTGGAAGGAGTAACAGGAATACAGAGTACTGGGCTAATGGTAAGATACTTGGTAGTGTGGATGAACAGAGGGATCTGGGTGTCCATGTGCATAGATCCTGAAAGTTGGCACCCAGGTTGATAGGGTTGTTAAGAAGGCGTACGGTGTTTTAGCTTTTATTGGTAGAGGGATTGAGTTTCGGAGCCAGGAGGTCATGCTGCAACTGTACAAAACTCTGGTGCAGCTGCACTTGGAGTATTGTGTACAGTTCTGGTCACCACATTATAGGAAGGATGTGGAGGTATTGGAAAGGGTGCAGAGGAGATTTACCAGGATGTGGCCTGGTATGGTGGGAAGATCGTATGAGGAAAGGCTGAGGGACTTGAAGTTGTTTTCGTGAGAGAGAAGAAGGTTAAGAGGTGACTTAATAGAGGCATACAAAATGATCAGAGGATTAGATAGGGTGGATAGTGAGAGCCTTTTTCCTCGGATGGTGATGGCTAACACGAGGGGACATAGATTTAAATTGAGAGGTGAGACATATAGGACAGATGTTAGAGGTAGATTCTTTACTCAGAGAGTAGTAAGGGCATGGAATGCCCTGCCTGCAGCAGTAGTGGACGCGTCAACATTAAGAGCATTCAAATGGTTATTGGATAAACATATGGATGATATTGGAATAGAGGGGCTTTAGATTGGTTTCACTGGTTGGCGCAACATCGAGGGCCGAAGGGCCTGTACTGCACTGTAATGTTCTCTGTTCTAAGTGCTGGTAAATGGGATTAGTTGGAAGATCAGGTGTGTCAGTGCAGATGTGATGAGCTGAAGGGCCTCTTTTGCACTGTATGATTCTATGATTCTGCCTCCACTGCACTCTGGGCAGTGAGTTCCACAGCTTCACAACCCTTTTAAGGTAGTAGTTCCTCCTCATCCCAGTCTTGAACCTACCTCGTCTCAATCTATAACTATGACCTCATGTTCTAGGCTGTCCCACACGGGGAACATATGCATTCCTATACTCCAGCCCTTTAGATATGAAGACCAGCATTCCATTGGCCTTCTTGATTATTTTCTACACCTGTTTGTAGCATTTTAAGGAGTTATGCACCTGAACTCTCAAATCCTCTTGGACATCCACTGAATTTAACTTTATGCCTTCAAAATGGTTTTATGGAAAGGAAGTTCTGTTTAACCCGTTGGAGTTTTTTGAAGATGTTTACCTACCGCATGGTAGGTTGTTGCATAAAGTTAAATCTCACAGGATCCAGGGTGAGGTATCTAAATGGATACAAAATTGGCTTGGGTGGTTGGAGAGAGTTGTTTTTCAAACTGGAGGCCTGTGACCAGCGGTGTGCCTCAGGGATCAGTAATGGGCCCACTGTTATTTGTCATTTATATTAATGATTTGGATGAGAATATAGGGGGCATGGTTAGTAAGTTTGCAGATGACACCAAGATTGGTGGACAGTGAGGAAGGTTATCTCCAATTGAAGCGGGATCTTGATCAATTGGGCCAGTGGGCTGACGAATAGCAGATGGAGTTTAATTTAGACAAATGCGAGGTGATGCATTTTGGTCGATTGAACCAGGGCAGGACTTACTCAGTTAATGGTAGGGCGTTGGGGAGAGTTACAGAACAAAGGGATCTAGGGGTACATGTTCATAGCTCCTTGAAAGTGGAGTCACAGGTGGACAGAGTGGTGAAGAAGGCATTCGGCATGCTTGGTTTCATCGGTCAGAACATTGAATACAGGAGTTGGGACGTCTTATTGAAGTTGTACAAGACATTGGTAAGGCCACACTTGGAATACTGTGTGCAATTCTGGTCACCCTATTATAGAAAGGATATTATTAAACTAGAAAGAGTGCAGAAAAGATTTACTAGGATGCTACCAGGACTTGATGGATTGAGTTATAAGGAGAGGCTGAATAGACTGGGACTTTTTTCTCTGGAGCGTAGGAGGCTGAGGGGTGACCTTATAGAGGTCTATAAAATAAATGAGGGGCATATACAAGGTAGATAGTCAATATCGTTTCCCAAAGGTAGGGGAGTCTAAAACTAGAGGGCATAGGTTTAAGGTGAGAGGGGAGAGATACAAAAGTGTCCAGAGGGGCAATCTTTTCACACAGGGTGGTGAGTGTCTGGAACAAGCTACCAAAGGTAGTAGTAGAGGCGGGTACAATTTTATCCTTTAAAAAGCATTTAGATAGTTTAGATGGGTATAGAGGGATATGGGCCAAATGCGGGCAATTGGGATTAGCTTGGGGGTTTTAAAAAAAAAATAAGGGCGGCATGGACAAGTGGGGCTGAAGGGCCTGTTTCCATGCTGTAAACCTCTATGACTCTAAGAAAATACTGTGATCTATCTTTTTTTGATCCAAAATGGATAACCTCACACTTGTTTATATTAAAATCTATTTGCCACAGTTTGGTCCATTTACACAATCAATCAATATCCTGTTGTAGTTTTATGCTGTCTTCAACACTATCTACGATGCTGCCCAATTTTGAGTTGTCCGAAATTTGGATAGTTGACATTTTCTGCCATTATCTAAGTTGCTAATGAAGATTGTAAATAATTGAAGCCCAGCCAGTTCCCATCGGGACACCTCTAGTCACATCCTCCCAATTTGAGTGCTTATTCATTACAACAACTGTCTGTTTCCTATTGCTCAACCAATTTCCTATCCATGTCAGCAATCTAGCTTCAATTCCATGGGCTTCCACCTTGGCAATCTCTTGTGAAGGACTTTATCAAAATTCTTCTGGAAGTCAATATAGACCACATCCATTGACTTATCTCTGTCCACCGTCTTTGTCACTTCTTCAAAGAATTCTATGAGGTTTGTCAGGTATGAATCCATGCTGACCTTCCCTGATTAACTGAAATTTCTTGAGGTGATCAATTATCCTATCCTTGATTAAAATGACTCCAACAATTTCCCCACCACAGACGTTAGGCTAACTGGTCTGTAATTTCCTGGTTTCCCTCTGTCACCTTTCTTAAAGAGCAGAGTGTCATGAGCCAATGACACAGATTCTAGTTATGGCATGGGCAATGTGTTCTCCTACCTCCTTTAACATGCATAGGTGGAAATCATCAAGTCCTGAGGATTTGTCACTCTTTGGTTCCATTAGTTTCCCTATTATTGATGATCCACTTAAGTTAATTCTGTTTATACCTTGTGCCTGATCCTCTGTTTGTTTCCTTGGGATAGAGTAGAAAGTCAGAGTCTTTTTCCTAGGGTTGAAGAGTCAATTACTCAGGGGCATAGGTTGAAAGTGAGAGGGGGCAAGTTTAAAAGAGATGTAAGGGGTAAGTTTTTCACACAGAGGGTGGTGAATGCCGGATAATGCCTTCCCCCGGCCCCCACGGACATCGGACCCCCCCCAACATTATGACACCCTTATCCCTCCCACGCTCCTCCCCCCCCTCCCCACCACCCAGACCAATCGCGGCCCCCCTCCCCCCCCAACCAACCCCGACCCACCTGCACATGGCCCTCATCTCCCCCTGGCACTGATGGCTTTATGACACCTCCCTCTCTTTCCCCTGCCCCCAATCATTATGGAGGCACAGGTCCGTCCCCCCCCCCCCCCCCCATCAGCACACCTGCAAGTGCTCACTTGCCTTCCCCTCAATGCTAACAAGCAAACTGCATTTAACTTGCTGGAATGCTCTCCCAAACTGCCAGCAACTAGTCTGCCCTAAAAAGGGGGAGCTCCATAAAAATCCCAAGGATGGACAGGCAGGCAGGCACTGCAGGAAAATGTCTGAAAAGCCGGCACCACGGTTCACAGAGGGCGACCTCAGAAGGTTGCTGAATGCAGCAGAGGCACCCTCTTCACCCCAGCAGGACACAGACCCAGGGGAGGTGATGGCAGAGCGTCCTGGGAGGCCTTGGTTAGTGTCATGGCATTGGCCCCAAGAACAGGCAAGCAGAACCGCAAAAAGGTGAGTGACCTCATCCGGGCAGCAAGGGTGAGTGTTTAACCCCATCTGGCATTTTCCCTCCAATCAACCCCAGACCCCCCCACCCCAAGCATCCTGCATGCTTCCAGCCCCTGAAACCCAAACACCTCCTTCCTCCCCCCAAGAGTATCATTGTGCTTGCCCTCTGAGGGCCACCCCCTGATACTCTGCTGCAGTCACGCCATCATTTATTTCATGGCTCCTTCTGTCCCCACAGGAGAAGAATGCCCATAACATTTGGGAGAGGGCAAAGACTCGGGGTGGTGATCCTGACCTCCGGGCCCTCACCCCCTTTGAGGAGCAGACGTTGGAGCTGTCCACAGAGGAGGACATCCAGGCCATAAGTGACAGCATGGTCCAGCTGGAGTCGAGAAGTGAGCACCTGTCAATCCTCAACTCAAAATTAAGTCAATTACTAGGGGCATAGGTTTAAGGTGCGAGGGGCAAGGTTTAAAGGACATGTACGATGCATGTTTAATTACACAGAGGGTGGTGGGTGCCTAGAAGCAGAAACAATAGTGACTTTTAAGGGGCATCTTGACAAATGCGTGAATGGGATGGGAATAGGAGGATATAGTCCCCGGAAGGGTAGGGGGTTTTAATTCAGATGGGCAGCATGGTCGCTGCAGCTTGGAGGGCCGAAGGGCCTGTTCCTGTGCTGTAATTTTCTTTGTGCTTCATTCTATGTTCAGTGGAGAAATCTGAAGCCACTTTCTGGCATCACAGATTCCTCTCCCTCCCTTTGCACTTAACTTTGTGTCCTGTGTTGCAGGAGCAGATCCAGACTCGCCTGGGCCATCGTGAGTGGCGGCCCCTACTGCAGCTCTTGACCATGCTGAGACAGATATCTCGGACGAGTCCTCAGAGGATGAGGGTGAAGGGATCTCTGGGGGTGGCACCTTTTTGGCTTCAGCTTGATCTCACAACTCACCATCCCAGATACTGTCACATCGGCGGGTCCAGTTAGTGGTGAGGCTTCTGGGTCATGCTCTGGTGAGCACGACACATCTGAAAATGTACATTGGGTGGAGGAGGGAACGTCTGAGGCCTCTGGCATGTGGGGGCCTGCTGGAGCCTTTCGGGTTCAGTTGGCTCGATGGAGGGTTACAAGTTAGCAAGAAATGAGCTGAAAAAGGGGCTTAGGAGAGCTAGGAGGGGGCATGAGAAGTCCTTGGCGGGTCGGATCATGGAAAACCCCAAGGCTTTTTACTCTTATGTGAGGAATAAAAGAATGACCAGGGTGAGGTTGGGGCCGGTCAAGGACGGCAGTGGGAATTTGTGCATGGAGTCAGAAGAGATAGGAGAGGTGATGAATGAATACTTTTCTTCGGTGTTCACCAAGGAGAGGGGCCACGTTTTTGAGGAAGTAGATGTTCGGAGGGAAGATGTACTAGCATTTTTGAATAAACTGAAAGTTGATAAGTCCCCTGGGCCTGATGAAATATATCCTAGGAGTCTTTGGGAGGCAAGGGATGAGATAGCAGAGCCTTTGGCATTGATCTTTGCGTCCTCACTGTCCATGGGGGTGGTGCCAGAGGACTGGAGAGTGGCGAATGTGGTTCCTCTGTTTAAGAAAGGGAATAGAAATGACCCTGGTAATTATAGGCCGGTTAGTCTTACTTTGGTGGTCGGTAAGTTGATGGAAAAGGTCCTCAGGGATAGGATTTACGGCCATTTAGAAAGATGCAGCTTAATCCGGGATAGTCAGCACGGATTTGTGAAGGGCAAGTCTTGCCTCACAAATTTGATAGAATTTTTTGAGGAGGTAACTAAGTATGTAGATGAAGGTAGTGCAGTTGATGTCATATACATGGATTTTAGTAAGGCATTTGATAAAGTCCCCCATGGTCGGCTTATGAAGAAAGTAAGGATGTGTGGGATAGAGGGAAGTTTGGCCGATTGGATAGGTAACTGGCTATCTAACAGAAGACAGAGGGTGGTGGTGGATGGAAAATTTTCGGACTGGAAACCGGTTACCAGTGGAGTGCCACAGGGATCAGTGCTTGGTCCTCTGCTATTTGTCATTTTTATAAATGACTTGGAGGAGGGGGCTGAAGGGTGGATCAGTAAATTTGCTGATGACACCAAGATTGGTGGAGTAGTGGATGAGGTGGAGGGCTGTTGTAGGCTGCAAAGAGATATAGATAGGATGCAGAGCTGGGCTGAAAAATGGCAAATGGAGTTTAACCCTGACAAATGCGAGGTGACATTTTGGTAGGACAAATTTAAATGTGGATTACAGGGTCAAAGGTAGGGTTCTGAAGAATGTGGAGGAACAGAGAGATTTTGGGGTTCATATCCATAGATCTCTGAAGGTTGCCACTCAAGTGGATAGAGCCGTGAAGAAGGCCTATAGTGTGTTGGCGTTCATTAACAGGGGGTTTGAGTTTAAGAGCCGTGGGGTTATGCTGCAACTGTACAGGACCTTGGTGAGACCACATTTGGAATATTGTGTGCAGTTCTGGTCACCTCACTCCAAGAAGGATGTGGAGACATTGGAAAGAGTGCAAAGGAGATTTACCAGGATGCTGCCTGGTTTGGAGGGTAGGTCTTATGAGGAAAGGTTGAGGGAACTTGGGCTTTTCTCTTTGCAGCGGAGGAGGTTGAGAGGAGACTTGATAGAGGTTTATAATTGATGAGGGGGATAGATAGAGTGAACGTTCAAAGACTATTTCCTCAGGTGAATGGAGTGGTAACTAGGGGGCATAACCATAGGGTTCATGGTGGGAGATATAGGAAGGATGTCCGAGGTAGGTTTTTTTACTCAGAGAATGGTTGGGGTGTGGAATGGACTGCCTGCAGGGATAGTGGAGTCAGAAACTTTAGGAACATTTAAGAAGCTATTGGATAGGCACATGGAGTACTTCGGGATGATAGGGAGGAAATAGCTTGATTTGGGTTTCAGACAAAGCTTGGCACAACATCGTGGGCCAAAGGGCCTGTTCTGTGCTGTACTGGTCTATGTTCTATTTCACAGGGATCCCAGCACATCCCCTACCTGTAAGAGTGCTGCGTGCACTAGGGCCCAGCTGCAACCCCAAGACCCGAGGTCAGTGCTGAGACCCAGATCCTTGCTGCAAATCGGACACCGTGATTAGCAATGGCCCCCATCCCCCCACACACTTGCAGATCCCTCTCGATTCAAAACGCAACATGGCCACCATGAAATGACCCCCTGTGAGCAGCATGGAGCCATCCGATGGTAGGCTCCTCAGTAACCCTCACTGATGGAGCGCCAGAATCCAACTTTGTAGAGCATGCTTGTGCGGACTGATCTGGCTGTGGCGGACACGGTGATAAAGGCAGGCGTGCTGGTAAATTGAGGCGTGCAGCCTGCTTATTGGATTGAAATGCATGCAAAAATAACCGTTTTGGATGGGTTCCCGATCACGCCGGTTTCTTGGCCCTGGTAAAGTGGGAACCGGCGTGAAAACGGACTTAGATCGCGTTAATCACCTGATGCCTGACTTTACCAATTTTTTGCGCCTGAGAACGGGTGCAACGCGATGGTAAAATAACACCCATAGGGCATGTGCAAGAGATATAGGGCCCATTTTACCATTTTGATTCTAAGTGCTGGGCGAACTTGAAACTAGGAGTGTTTCAGATCTGACTTTTACACCCATTCTCAGGTGCCCCCATATGCACTCTGCCTGCAAAAAAATCAGCAATTCTGAATCATGTGTCGAAGTCTATGGGCGGGGTTTGACACGCTCTAAATCCTGCAGCTCTGCTCGGCGCCTTCTGCGTGTGCAGAAAAAAAATTATAGAATGCAGCTCACCTGCCACATCACTCCTGGGCCGGATAACGCCTCCTCCGGCCCCCACAGACATTGCCCCACTCCCACAACATTACTGACCCCCTTATTCCCGCACCCACTCGCCACCAGACCGATTGTGGACCCCTCCCCCCTTCCCCTCGCCAATCTCAGGCAGAGTGGCAGCGGGCCCCCCCATCCCTCTCACTGATCACAGGCAGACTGGTAGCGGACTCCCCCTTCCCTGATCATAGGCAGAGTGGCAGCGGACCCCCACCCCATCGATCTCAAGCAAAGAGCCGTCGGACCCACCTTCCTCCTCCCCCCCGCCCCCACACCAATCTCAAGCAGAGAGCCGTTGGACACTCGCCACTTACCTCCTCATTAGCTGGAGTGCCCGAATCGGACTTTTGTAGCGCATGTCTGTTTTGCGCCAAATCTGGGTAGGGAAACGCAGTGGTAAAGGGGGAAGTGCCAGTAAGGTTGGGTGTGCAGCCCATTAAGTCAATTTAAATGCATGCAAATGCATTTAAATGGCCGTTGCATCCATTTCGGGCGCGGGTCCTGATCGCAGCCATTTTCAAGCCTTGGTACAGGAGTAGCCAGCATGGAGGCGAGCGTGGATTGTGCTACTCGCCTCACGCCCAACTTTACCAAGTTTTCACGCCCGAAAATGGATGCAACACGATGGTAAAATTGGGCCCATAGTGTGCAAGAAAGATAGCGAGTATGAGAGTTATAGGGTGTGCGAGAGATACATTGAGTGTGTGTGAGAGAGACTATGTGTGAAAGAATGTCTCTGTTTCAGAGAAACAGTGTCAGAGAAAGATTACAGTGCATATGAGAGAAATAGTTTGAGAAACAGATAATATGTGAGACAATGGGCCCGATTTTACCATCAGGTTGTACCCATTTTCGGCGAAAACTTGGTAAAGTCAAGTGTGAGGCGAGTAGCGCGATCCATGCCTGCCGGTACACCCTTTACCAAGGCCCGAAAATGGACATGATCGGGACCACGCCCAAAACGGGCGTGACGGCCATTTAAATGCATTTGCATGCATTTAAATTGACTTAATGGACTGCATGCCCAACTTTACCAGCACTTCCCCCTTTACCACCACGTTTGCCAATCCGGAATCGGCACAAAACAGACATGCTCCATAAAAGTCCGATTCGGGCACTTCATCAGTGAGGGTTAGTGAGAAGGTAAGTGCCTCGCGTCTGATGGCTCTCTGCTGCTCATGGGTGTCCTTTTGTTGCGCCCATTTACTTTCTCGGGTCGGTGGCAGCTCTGTGAGTATGTGGGGGGGTGGGGGGGGGGCTGTTGCTCCGCAGGGTCTCCGATGTCCGACTTGCAGCACGGACCCGGGTCTCAGCACTGGCCTCGGGTCTTGTGGTGCTGCTGGGTCCTAGTGCACTCAGCATTCTTCCAGCTGAAGGATGTGCACAAAGCCCTTGCAAATGACACTGCTGCAGCCTCTCAACTTTTCAGGGAGCTGTGATTTTGGGGAGTATGTGGCTGGGGGAATGGGGGAAGGGGCTGAGATTTTGAGGAGCATGTGGCTGGAGGAATTGGGGGGTATGGACAGTGACTGTTGACGGGCTAGGGGCAAGCAGCGTTCCTTAACCTCTATATGTGTTCCTCTCCATCTCTAACCACCTCCCGCACTTCAGAATGACGAGATGGCTTTTGCTATGCAACCGATCAATCTTGCTGTTTTGGTTGCTGCTGGAGCTGAAGAGGAGGAACTGGAGGAAGAATTGCGGGCACAAGAAGCCTGGGCCTTACCATTTGCAGGAGTAGAGGGAGACGACCACCAGAAGCAGGAGGTGGCCGCCATTCACCCAGAGGGGGGGCGCACAGGAGAAGGCGGAGCAGAGACCTCGGTAGTTCCGTGCACGAGTGTCATTGAACAGATGTCGGACACCGTGTGCCGCCGATGTCTCTGCCTCCGAAAGGTGATAGTGCAACACCTGTGCAACCTATTGCAGGACCTGGCACCTAGTGGCGGGGGGCGGTGGGGGGGTACCGACTCTCGGTGGCTGTCAAATTGACGGCCGCTCTGAACTTTTATGCGACTGGCCATTGACTGCACCCACATCGTCCTCAAGGCCCTCCTCCAGAATCCACGAAGATTCATCAACAGAAAGGGGTTCCACTCCCTGAATGGTGTGCGACCATAATATGAACATTATGCGTGTCTGCGCAAGACACCCAGGCAGCGTGCACAAGTTTATTTGTCAGGAGCTCTGACATCCTGGAGGCATTTGAGGAGGAGCCCAGACTGCGGGCGTGGCTCGTGAGTGATATGGGTTACCTGCTTCGGACATGGCTGATGACGCCTGTGCAGAAGCCCGTGACTGAGGCGGAGACCTGCTAAAATGAGGCCCATGTAGCCACCCGTGCGATAGTGGAGAGGTGCATTGGTATCCTCAAAATGTGACTCCGGTGCCTGGACCGATCTGGCGGGGCCCTCCAATACAGCCCTGTGATCTCTTCCCGCATTGTAGTCATTGTGCTGTGCCTTGCATAACCTGGTTCTGCAGAGAGGTGTCCTATTGGAGGAGGAGGAAGAGGACGTAGAGGATGACCAGCAGAAGGAGAAGGAGGAGGAACAAGAGGAAGCACACGCCGAGGAACATCATCCAGGCGCTGGAAGGCTGGCAGCTCAAATGAGCCATGCAAGGACGGTTAGGGAGGCCCTGATCACCAGGCAGTTCAGTCGGGGCTTGGGGCTTGTGTCTGAGGGTTCCATCCCCCTATCCCCACCAAACTCCTTCTATCTCCTGCAACATTGTCACACCCAGGAGTGGTGGGCCTGGGTATGCTGTGTTAGTGAGATTTTTGGCAGGCAGGAGGGTTATGACAACTCGCTAAGCACAATTTGATGATGCCCTGGTGCAAACTAGTCTGAGTCCTATCTGAGATCCGCGTGCACCCTGGCTCCTGGGCCCACGTCTGTGTAGTGGGTAAGGGATCTGAAACCTCCATATAGGGCCCTGGGGCAGGTGGGGTGGGGGATGGGAGGGAATTGCTCACAGGCTCTGGGGAACCAATGGCTTCCTTTTCTCAGTGACACAGCATTGAGGGGCCTCCCCAACTGGCATCAATATGAAGCATCCCTCCGGCGATCATCAATGGAAAATGATTCCTATTTGAGACACATTTGAGACAAATTAGTCACAGGTGGCTGGTGAAAAAACACTTAATTGCAATAAAGGTGTTTAAATAAGATGTTATAACATACAAACTTGTGAACAGAAAACGTTCAGGTGCTTAAATGTCTTTCTAACTAGTGCAGCCCTTCATCTGTGCCACCTTAGTGCACTACAACTTCCTAACCTTACGTGGCCTACCACTACGTCTCAGTGACTTCCCAGAATGTACATCGGAGGTGGAGGGCGCCAGCTGTCTACCTTGCCCCATTGCCTGCAATGCACGTGGCGGGCATCCTCTGGAGGCCCTGGACCTTGAAGGCCCTGGCCGGCTTCCAGGTATCTGGGACATTTCCAAGACACCGTCTTCATCCCGCTGCCCCTGAGATGCCCCAGCGTCAGGAAGGGGGGAGACAGAAGGTGTAGCCACAGTCACAGTCTCCTGGCTGGAAGGCCCCGGCATGGGCTCGAGCCCTTCCTCCTCCCTTGGGCTTCCTGTGGGCCCCTGGGTCACTCCATGGTACGGTGGTGCTTCTGCAGTGAGCTCCTGAAGCTCCGGCGTCACCTGGCCCTGCGAGTCCAGGAGAACCATCCTGTGTCCTACCCATGGTGGTCGAGCCCTCTGCAATGGCCACCTGAGTCGGGGGCCACCTGTCAATGGTCGCAGCAAGTGCCCCCTGAGACTGGACAATGCTCTGCAGCCCCTCATCCATGACCCTCTGTGACTGGGCCACGTTCTCAAGGGCTGCTGCCGTAGCCCGCGGTGTCTTAGCGCTGTCCCACTGGGTCTCCTGCAAGCTCTGCAGCCCCTCAGTCATGACCATCTGTGACTGGGCCATGTTCTCATAGGCTGCAGCCTGAACCAGGGCATTCGGTTCTGTCCCTGCAACACAGGACACAAGGTTAAGTGCAAGGGAGGGAGAGGAATCCGTGATGCAAAACTCGTGATTCACCTTTCTCCATTGAACATAGAACAAAGCACAAAGAAAATTACATCAAAGGAACAGACCCTTCGGCCCACCAAGTCTGTAGCAACCAGGCTGCCCATCTGATTTGTAACCCCCTACCCTTCCGCGGACCATATACCTCTATTACCATCCCATTCATGTAGCTGTAAAGACGCCCCTTAAAGGTGACTATCGTAACTGCCTCCGCGATATCCCCCGGCAGCGAGTTCCAGGCACCCACTACCCATAAACATGCCTCGTCCATCTCCTTTAAACCTTGGGAGGATCTGGGGGACATTTGGGGGAAGATGCAAGATGGGGTTCAGCACTCACCCTTGCTGCCTGGATTAGGTCATAACTGGAGTCTCCATAACAGCATAGAATCATAGAAAATGGAAGCAGGAGCAGACCATTCGGCTCTTCATTTTGATCATGGGTGATCATCAAATTCATCCCAGGCGGTGCATCCGAGATCCTGCCATCTACTGAGTGCAAATATTTCCTTTACATTCTCTCAGAGACTCCCACTCCTCACCTGGAACTATGCCCCCTTATGATTGACCCCTCAACGATGGGGAGCAGTCGCTCCATATTCGTCCTGTCCAACCCCACACAAACTCAGGCATCTCGGGTATGTCCCCGACTTCCTCTCTGAAGAAAACAATCCAAGCCCATTCCGCCTCTCCTTATGGCTCAAATGCTCCATCTCAGGCAGCATCATGGTGGGCCCCCTCAGTACCCTCTCAATGGTGAGATGACCAGCACTACATACAGTACTCCAGCTGTGGCCTGACCAATGTTCCGTACAGTGCCAGCATAATTCCCTGCCTGTAAACACCATGTAATGACTTATGCGAACGAGTGTCCCATATGACCCTGTAACCACCCAATTCCTGCCGCCTGCAAGGATCCAGGGATAAGTGCCCCAAGAGCCAAATGTCCCACCATGTTGTCTGCTGTCCTGCCATTCGTTCAGTACTCCCCTGTCTTGTTACTCCCTCCAACATGCATCATCTTCCACATTTCAGGGTGAAATACATCTTGCCAGCCCACCCCCTGCTGGAGCATTGGGCCGCACGGTGGTGCCCCCAAACCTCACTCACACATGGGCCTGGATGTCTGTGTGCAACTAGACGACAGGCAGGAGTCAGACTTGGGCAGCACCAGGTCAGCATCACAGTTTGTCTCACAGCGAGTCATCATCACCCTCCTGCCTGGACAAGTGATTCGCTGCTATGGCCAACCCAGGCCCATCACCCTGGTGTGATGTCAATGTGACTCTTGGAGGGGGGGGAAGGACAAGTGCTATGTTGGGGATGGGGGTGCGGGGCGGGATTGGAATGCCCGACACTACACCTCCTAATTGGTGAAACGTGCAGCAATGAAAGTCTCCTTGGCCTGCTAGACCCTTACCACCACAGGTCCCCCATCCTCCAGGTTTCCTCGGTGTTGTCCTCCACCCCCTTCCGGTCTGCCACCTCCTCAGGGACATCCGCCTAGTCCTCCTACTCCAGGATGTTGCCCTGTTACTGTGCAAGGTTGTGGAGTGCACAGCAGACCACCAAGATGTGAGAGACCCTCTTGGGGCTGTACCGCCGAGTATCGCCAGAGTGATCCAGGCAGCGGAACCACATCTTCAGCAGCCAATGCACTGCTCAATGATGGACTGAGCGGCAGCATGGGCCTCACTGTAGCGGGTCCCCACCTCGGTCTGAGGCCTCTGAACTGGCGTCACCAGCTATGACCTTAGCAGGTAGCCCTTGTTCCCTACGAGCCATCCCAGCAGCCTGGGAAGGTCCTCAAAGACCCCGGGGATGTCCGAATGCCTCAGGATGTAGCTGTCATGCACAGTCCCTGTGTAGCATGCACACACCTGTATGATGTTGGCGCAGTGGTCGCACACGATTTGGACATTCAGAGAGTGGAACCCCTTCCAGCTGATAAAGGGTACTCCCTGATTCCACAGTGCCTGTAGGGCGACACGCATGCCATCAATGGCGCCCTACAGCTCCAGCGATGGTGACGAAGCCTGCAGCCCAGGCATCCTGTTGGGCAGGCCTGGATCAAAGTGGATGTACTGCCCTGCCGACATGTATAGTGCATTTGTGTCCTCCCGGATGCACGTGTGGGCCGATGACTGGAAGATGCCACAGAGGTCCCTCCTCGAACCTTGGAATGACACAGTGGCACATAAGTTCTGGATTGCCATCACCTTTACTGTCATTGGAGCAGCTGTTCTCCTTCCCTCCCTCCCCCCATGAGGTCCCAGTTCCACAAGAATGTGGCTGTGCCAAGCAGTCTTCAGTGGCACATGGTGTCTGGCAGCTCATTGTAAGACATTGTATAACTGAAGCTCCGAATCAAATCAAAAGTCTCTGCTGTCTTCCAGCCCCCTCCTCGGGCCTATGAGTGGCCAGGTCCTGACCAGAAATCTCCTGTTATTATGGTACAGCCTCCAGCCTGGGTTAGTCTTGTTGCGGGAGGTGAGGTCGGTCGGCCACCATGGCAGCAATGACGATTGCTGCCACCTCTGCTGGCTCTTTACCAAAATTCATGCTTGCTCTGTTGATCAATCCCTCTCAGCACTCTGTGTCTCCATGAGTCTGGAAATTGACAATCCTAAACCGGTGTCTTGTGTCACTTTAATTGTTTACCACATCATTACCTCAGTGGCCACAGGCACTGTCCATGGTCATCAATGGCCTCCCATACAGCTGTTCTCTCCCTTCATATGATACGGTACGATGCCTTCTGCACTCTCAATGCAGCTGCATGGTTGCTGGTATGCAGTGCAAAGCTGCCCCTCTAAGCATCTGTGTGAGAGAACAAATCAGTGTGGGAAAGCATGTCTGTGCACGAGAGCATGTCTGAGAGAGCGAGATTGTGAGAGAGAGCGAGAATGAGAGACCACAAAACATATGAATAGAAGTAGGCCATTCAGTCCATTGAGACTGCTCCATCAATCAATGAGATCATGATTAATCTTATGTGATAATCCTCAAATCCATTTCCCAATTTATCCCCATCTCCCTCGATTCCCTAATTGATAAAAAATTTACATACTTAATGATGCACACTCAACAGCCTTCTGCAGTAAAGGTCCGCTCATTCACTACCTTCAGAGAAAGAATTCCTCCTTGTTCCTGTCTCAAATGGTCGATCCTTACCCTGAGAATAAACCCTCTCGTTCTCGACTTTTTCACAAGCGGTAACATCCTCTCAGCATCTGTCCATTGAGAATCCTATGTCTTGATAAAAGTTGCCTCTCATTCTTCTAAACTCCAATGAGTACTGGCCCAAGCTATTCAACATCTCCTTATAAGAAAATCCCTCCATACCCGGGATCAACCTGTGAACATTTTCTGGACTGCCTACATTACCAATATAGCTTTCCTTCGATAAGGTGATCAAAACTGTTCTCAGTATTCTAGCTTTGGTCTAACTGCTGCCTGTATAATTAATTTGATTTGATTGATTGTTATGTGTATTAGTATACAGTCAAAAGTGTTGTTTCTTGCGTGCAATACACACAAAGCATACCATACATAGAGAAGGAAAGGAGAGGGTGCAGAATGTAGTGTTACAGGCATAGCTAGAGTGTAGAGAAAGATCAACTTAATGCAAGGTAGGTCCATTCAAAAGTCTGATGGCAGTTGCTCTTGAGTCGGTTGGTATGTGACCTCAGACATTTGTATCTTTTTCCCGGCGGAAGAAGGTGGAAGAGAGTACGTCCGTGGTGTGTGGGGTCCTTAATTATGCTGGCTGCTTTTCCGAGGCAGCAGGAAGTGTAGACAGAGTCAATGGATGGGAGGCTGGTTTGCATGATGGACTGGGCTTCATTCACGACCCTTTGTAGTTTCTTGTGGTCTTGGACAAAGCAGGAGCCATTCCAAGCTGTGGAGAAAGAAATTCTTTCTATGGTGCATCTGTAAAAGTTAGTGTTGGGGGAAATTTCTGGGGGCTTCCCTCTGGGGGTTTCCCTCTGGGGGTCCTGCATGAGCCAAGTTCAGCGAATACAAAACTTGCGAGAGACAGTAAAAGACATTCTTCATTTGACCAATACGCATTGTGAGTGAGGTGCCATGAAGATTCCAACTTCTCACTCAAATTTCATCACATGAGTATAGCAGATGTACAATTTTGGAAGATTTGTATTCCCCGCGCAATCTGTCCAACAACCTGGATGGTCCAATTACATTAATACACATTGGGTGGTATTTTAGAACATAGAACATAGAACGTTACAGCAGTACAGGCCCTTCGGACCTCTATGTTGCGCCGACCAGTGAAACCAATCTAAAGCCCATCTAACCTACACTATTCCAATATCATCCATATGTTTATCCAATGATCATTTAAATGCCCTTAATGTTGGCAAGTCCACTACTGCAGCAGGCAGGGCATTCCACGCCCTTACTACTCTCTGAGTGAAGAAACTACCTCTGACATCTGTCCTATATCTATCACCCCTCAATTTAAAGCTATGTTCCCTCGTGCTAGCTATCACCATCCGAGGAAAAAGGCTCTCACTATCCACCCTATCTAATCCTCTGATCATCTTGTATGCCTCTATTAAGTCACCTCTTAACCTTCTTCTCTCTAACGAAAATAACCTCAAGTCCCTCAGCCTTTCCTCATAAGACCTTCCCACCATACAAGGCAACATCCTGGTAAATCTCCTCTGCATCCTTTCCAATACTTCCACATCCTTCCTATAATGCGACGACCAGAACTGTACGCAATACTCCAAGTGTGGCCGCACTAGAGTTTTGTACAGCTGCAACATGACCTCCTGGTCATGACCCAATCCCTCTACCAATAAAAGCTACATTCCGTACGCATTCTTAACAACCCTATCAACCTGGGTGCCAACTTTCAGGGATCTACGTACATGGACACCGAGATCTCTCTGTTCATCCACACTACCAAGTATCTCACCATTAGCCCAGTACTCTGTAATCTTGTTACACCTTCCAAAGTGAATCACCTCACACTTTCCGCATTGAACTCCATTTGCCACCTCTCAGCCCAGCTCTGCAGCTTATCTATGTCCCTCTGTAACCTGCAACAACCTTCCGCACTGTCCACAACTCCACAGACTTTAGTGTCATCCGCAAATTTACTAACCCATCCTTCTACGCCCTCATCCAGGTCATTTATAAAAATGACAAACAGCAGTGGCCTCAAAACAGACCCTTGCGGTACACCACTAGTAATTGAACTCCAGGATGAACATTTCCCATCAACCACCACCTCTGTCTTCTTACAGCTAGCCAATTCCTGATCCAAACCGCTAAATCACCCTCAATCCCATGTGTCCGTATTTTCTGCAAAAGCTTACCGTGGGGAACCTTTACTGAAATCCATATACACGACATCAACTGCTTTACCCTCATCCACCTCTTTGGTCACCTTCTCAAAGAGCTCAATAAGGTTTGTGAGGCACGACCTACCCTTCACAAAACCGCGTTGACTATCCCTAATCAAATTATTCCTTTCTAGATGATTATAAATCCTATCTCTTATAATCCTTTCCAAAGCTTTGCCCACAACAGAAGTAAGGCTCACTGGTCTATAATTACCAGGGTTGTCTCTATTCCCCTTCTTGAACAAGGGGACAACATTTGCTTTCCTCCAGTCTTCTGGCACTATTCCTGTAGACAATGACGACATAAAGACCAAAGCCAAAGGCTCTGCAATCTCCTCCCTAGCTTCCCAGAGAATCCAAGGATAAATCCCATCCGGCCCAGGGGACTTATCTATTTTCACACTTTCCAGAATTGCTAACACCTCCTCCTTATGAACCTCAATCCCGTCTAGTCCAATAGCCTGTATCTCAGTATTCTCCTTGACAACATTGTCCTTTTCTTGCGTGAATACTGATGAAAAATATTCATTTTGCACCTCTCCTATCTCTTCAGACTCCACGCACAACTTCCCACTACTGTCCTTGACTGGCCCTCATCTTACCCTCGTCATTCTTTTATTCCTGACGTACCTATAGAAAGCTTTAGGGTTTTCCTTGATCCTACCTGCCAAAGACTTCTCATGTCCCTCCTGGCTCTTCTTAACTCTCTCTTTAGGTCCTTCCTGGCTAACTTGTAACTCTCAAGCACCCTAACTGAGCCTTCACGTCTCATCTTTACATAAGTCTCCTTCTTCCTCTTCACAAGAGATTCAACTTCTTTAGTAAACCACGGTTCCCTCACACGTCTGCTTCCTCCCTGCCTGACAGGTACATATTTATCAAGGACGCGTAGTAGCTGTTCCTTGAACAAGTTCCACATTATAATTGTGCCCATCCCCTGCAGTCTCCTTCCCCAACCTATGAACATAGAACATAGAACAGTACAGCACAGAACAGGCCCTTCGGCCCACGATGTTGTGCCGAGCTTTATCTGAAACCAAGATCAAGCTATCCCACTCCCTATCATCCTGGTGTGCTCCATGTGCCTATCCAATAACCGCTTGCCTATGCATCCTAAATCTCACCTAATCACATCCTAATTTCCTTTCCCCCAGCTATAATTCTTGCCCTTCGTTATATACCTACCCCTTTCCATCGCTAAAGTAAACGTAACCGAATTGTGGTCACTATCACCAAAATGTTCACCTACCTCCAAATCTAACACCTGGTCTGGTTCATTACCCAGTACCAAATCCAATGTGGCCTCGCCTCTTGTTGGCCTACCTACATATTGTGTCAGGAAACCCTCCTGCACACATTGGACAAAAACTGACCACTCTAAAGTACTTGAACTATAGCTTTTCCAGTCAATATTTGTAAAGTTAAAGTCCCCCATAACAACTACCCTGTTACTTTCGCTCCTATCCAGAATCATCTTTGCAATCCTTTCCTCTACATCTCTGGAACTTTTCGGAGGCCTATAGAAAACTCCCAACAGGGTGACCTCTCCTTTCCTGTTTCTAACCTCAGCCCATACTACCTCAGTAGATGAGTCCTCATTAAACGTCCTTTCTGCCACCGTAATACTATCCTTGACTAACAATGCCACACCTCCACCTCTTTTACCACCTTCCCTGCTCTTACTGAAACATCTAAACCCCGGAACCTGCAACAACCATTCCTGTCCCTGCTCTATCCATGTCTCCGAGATGGCCACAACATCGAAGTCCCAGGTACCAACCCATGCTGCAAGCTCACCCACCTTATTCCGGATGCTCTTGGTGTTGAAATATACACACTTCAAACCACCTTCCTGCCTGCCAGTACACTCCTGCGATGCTGAAACCTTATCCATGACCTCACTACTCTCAACCTCCTGTACACTGGATCTACAATTCAAGTTCCCATCCCCCTGCTGAATTAGTTTAAACTCTCCCGAAGAGCATTAACAAATTTCCCCCCCAGGATATTGGTACCCCTCTGATTCAGGTGCAGACCATCCCATTTGTCGAGGTCCCACCTACCCCAGAATGAGCCCCAATTGTCCAGGTATCTGAATCCCTCCCTCCTGCACCATTCCTGTAGCCATGTGTTCAATTGCTCTCTCTCCCTATTCCTCTCCTCACTATCACGTGGCATGGGTAACAAACCAGAGATAACAACTCTGTATGTTCTAGCCCTAAGCTTCCACCCTAACTCCCTGAATTTCTGCCTTACATCCCCATCCCTTTTCCTACTTATGTCTTGGGTGCCTATGTGAACCACGACTTGGGGGGTCCCCCTCCCCCTTAAGGATCCTGAAAACACGATCCGAGATTGTCATTGTCTAAGTGCCTGGTGGACTTAAAACTGGGAGAGTTTCAGATCTGTTTTTTGGGCACGCTTTTAGGACCCCCATTCGCACTCTGGCAAAAGTTTGAGTACGGTTCTCACTGCAGAAGCCTGTGGGCGGGGCTTAACCCGCCCAAAACCCTGCAGCTCCAATCAGACCCTGCACATGTGCAGAAAAAATGAAATCATGCAGCTCCCCTGACAGATCCTCCCAGCCTTCTCCCTGGCTCCCACGGACATTGCCCCCCCCCCACCAATAACATTACTGACCCCCTTATCCGCCCAGCCCCCACCACCCAGACTGATCAAATTCATTGCTTGCTGAAGGATCCTGTATTGAGTTGCGGTGTTCCTCAAGAGTCTGGAGCGGCCGCACGGGAAACCAGACCAATCTTGTCCTGGGATGGGGAGGACCTTCAGTTAGAGCCAGGGAGAAAAGAGTCGACCTGTGCATATGTTCCATCAGACTCTTATCTTGAACATTGTTATATTGGTTTAATAAAGCCTTTGTTATTGGAGCCAAATTGAGTCACCTCCAGTTACCACAGTTAACATGCAAATTCAGCAGGTAATAGGCAAGGCAAATGGAATGTTGGCCTTTATTTTTGAGGAAATGGAGTATAAAAGTAGGGAAGTCTTGAGGAATTGGATGATCTCCTACAGGACTGCTTCGAGTCAGTGGACTGATCAATATTTAAAAACTCAGCAACCAACCTGAACGCGTACACCACAACAGTAACTAACTTCATCAATAAGTGTATAGAAGTGTGTGTGCCCAAGAAGCAGATCCGCGTGTTTCCCAACAGGAAACCATGGATGAACAGGGATATCCACTGCTTGCTGAAGCAAAATCGCTGCAGAAGCCAGTGAGTGGGGCTTAACACACCCAAAACCCTGCAGCACCGATCAGAGCCTCCAACTGTGCATGCACAGAAAAAAAATAAAATCATGCAGCTCCCATGACAGATCCCTCCCGGCCTTCCCCCTGGCCCCCACGGACATTGGATTCCATTGTACCCCCCAACATTACTGACCCCCTTATCCCCCCACCCCCACTGATCGCAGGCAGAGAGGCTGCAGCACTGCTATTTCAAAGGGGTTCCAGCACATCCCCACCTGGAAGAGTGCTGTGTGCTAGGACCCAGCAGCATCCCCAAGACCCAAGATCAGCAACAGCCCCTACTCACCTACACACTCGCAGACCCCTCCCGACCCAAAACGCAACATTGCCGCCACAAAACGATCCCCTGTGAGCAGCACAGAGCCACCCGACAATAGGCACTTATCTCCCCGCTAACCCTCACTGATGGAGCGCCAGAATCCGACTTTTATAGAGCATGCTTGCTGCAGACTGATTCAGCTGGGGCGGACGTGCGAGTAAAGGCAGGCGTGCAGCTCGCTAATGGGATTGAGATACATGCAAAAATATTTAAATTGACGGAGTTCCCGTTTTGGCACTCGTTTGGGCGGATTCCCGATCGTGTCGGTTTTTTGGCCTTGGTAAAGTGGGAACTAGTGCGAAAAACAGTGCAGATCATGCTAATCACCTCATGCCCGACTTTACCAATTTTTCGTGCCCAAAAATGGGTGCAACGCGACGGTCAAATACAGCCCATTATCTACTTTGGCCAACAGCATTCTACTCCTGGCATAATTAGGAATTCATTAGCTAATTTGACCCAAATGTCTTTCCTCCATTACTTAGTAACCTGCTTACACACGTCTGACAGGTTCAAGGTTCACTCCCACCACCTGCATTCTGTGGGAACAAAGGGAGTCGCCCTTTCTAACTGGCTATACCTTATCAGGCCAAGTGAGGAGCGAAATGCTCCTGTTCATTTAATCAGTTGAATCCTTCTATTCATTGTATCATCTAATATCTCACAGCTGGGGAGGGGTGCATTAGTGCCGGTGATTCTACATGCCTTCATCTTGTAGACTGTGATGTCTTGCCATAGTCAGTGGGAGTCTGTGTGGCGAGCCTGGAACTCTAGCTTGGTCCGGTACTGTATTTTGCCATCTTTGATGGATCTCCGTAGATCATATCTGGATTTCTTGTAAAGGTCTGGATTTCTTGACATGAACGCCTCAGGCCTGGACTTCAGCAAACAGTGGACATTTCTGTTCATCCATAGTTTCCAGTTGGAAACACACGGATTTGCTTCTTTGGCACACACTCTTCTACATTTACTAATGAAGTTAGTTACTGCTGTGGTGTGCTCGTTCAGGTTGGTTGCTGATTTTTTAAATAACTGAAGGTCCTCCCCATCCCAGGACACGATTGGTCTGGCTTCCTGTGCGGCCACTCTTAAGGAACACCGCAACTCAATACAGGATCTTTCAGCAAGCAATGAATCCGGTCCAACAGGAGCAAAACTCATCAGGTCAGGGTCCATGTCTTCCCCAGTGGCATCTCTTTGTTCATAGCTCCTTGAAAGTGGAGTCACAGGTGGACAGAGTGGTGAAGAAGGCATTCGGCATGCTTGGTTTCATCGGTCAGAACAGTGAATACAGGAGTTGGGACGTCTTGTTGAAGTTGTACAAGACATTGGTAAGGCCACACTTGGAATACTGTGTGCAATTCTGGTCACCCTATTATAGAAAGGATATTATTAAACTAGAAAGAGTGCAGAAAAGATTTACTAGGATGCTACCGGGACTTGATGGATTGAGTTATAAGGAGAGGCTGAATAGACTGGGACTTTTTTCTCTGGAGCATAGGAGGCTGAGGGGTGACCTTATAGAGGTCTATAAAATAATGAGGGGCATAGACAAGGTAGATAATCAATATCTTTTCCCAAAGGTAGGGGAGTCGAAAACTAGAGGGCATAGGTTTAAGGTGAGAGGGGAGAGATACAAAACTGTCCAGAGGGGCAATTTTTTCACACAGAGGGTGGTGAGTGTCTGGAACAAGCTGCCAGAGATAGTAGTAGAGGCGGGTACAATTTTATCTTTTAAAAAGCATTTAGATAGTTACATGGGTACAATGGGTATAGAGGGATATGGGCCAAATGCGGGCAATTGGGATTAGCTTGGGGGTTTTAAAAAAAAATAAGGGCGGCATGCACAAGTTGGGCCGAACGGCCTGTTTCCACGCTGTAAACCTCTATGACTCTATGTCCCTTCTCAGCTACAGACGGCAAAGATTGCCTTGGCTCCATAACGGCCGCAGGTATCCCTAGTTCCGTAGTTGGCACACCTGAGTCCACAGCAGGACACAGCTTTTGGTCCCTGGATCAGGCCCTTAAATGATCCATATTTTCTCACACAGCAACTTTATACTTCCAACATGTAAGAATCTGGTCCCTTCTCTCTACAATCCTTCCTGACATCCAGGCCAGTCCACTGCCAAAGTTTCTCGCCATGACTAGGTCATCGACCTCAAACTCTTTTCTTCGAGTCAGGATGTTCTTTCTGGGAGGCTTGCCTAATCTCCACCCTCCCTGACAAATCTGGAAACACCAAATCCAAGCGGGTTCGTAGGCATCATCCCATTAATAATGGGATGATGCCTATGTATAATGGGATGATGCAGGCGTAACCCCGGTGGTAGCTTTCAGCATAGTATAACATGATAATAAGAAACTTGCTAAATGTAAAGTCAGTGCCCTCTGAGCTTGCTTTTTCATAGAAGCTTTAAATGTTTGTACGGCTTGCCCAGCATGGTAAGGGGCTGACCAAATGCGGCATATCCCCTTTGACTTGACAAATTAGTGGAACTCCTCAGCTGTAAATGCTGTGCCATTGTTGGACACAGAGACCTCATTAGATGCCACGAATGGCAAAAATCTACCATCTACCTGATGATGGTGGCTGTGACCCTTGTATATTTCATTAGCTGGACATCTAACCCTTCTGAACATGCATCAACCAGGATGAGGAACATATGTCCCACAAACAGTCCAAATGCGACCGTGCCCGTCCCGGCCACTCCCACGGATGCATATTTGTTGGTGGCGGCAATGACTGCTGGGTTCCTGGGAAATATTAAGGTAGACAAGTCCCCAGGCCCTGATGGGATATATCCCAGAATACTGAAAGAAGCAAGGGAGGAAATTGCTGGGGCCTTGAGAGAAATCTTTGTATCCTCACTGGCTACAGGGGAGGTCCCAAAGGATTGGACAATAGCCAATGTTGTTCCTTTGTTTAAGAAGGGTGGCAAGAATAATTCACGTAATTACAGGCCGGTGAGCCTGACATCAGTGGTAGGGAAATTATTGACGAGGATTCTTCGAGACAGGATTTACTCCCACTTGGAAATAACTGGATATATTAGCGAGAGGCAACATGATTTTGTGAAGGGGTCATGCCTCACTCATTTGATTGAGTTTTATGAGGAAGTGACGAAGATGATTGATGAGGGTAGGGCAGTGGATGTTGTCTACATGGACTTCAGTAAGGCCTTTGACAAGGTCCCTCATGACAGACTGGTGCAGAAGGTGAAGTCGCATCGGATCAGAGGTGAGCTGGCAAGGTGGATACAGAACTGGTTCGGTCATAAAAGGCAGAGGGTAGCAGTGGAAGGGTGCGTTTCTGAATGGAGGGCTGTGACAAGTGGCATTCCTCAGGGATCATAGACATAGAACAGTACAGCACAGAACAGGCCCTTCGGCCCACGATGTTGTGCCGAGCTTTATCTGAAACCAAGATCAAGCTATCCCACTCCCTATCATCCTGGTGTGCTCCATGTGCCTATCCAATAACCGCTCAAATGTTCCTAAAATGTCTGACTCCACTATTACTGCAGGCAGTCCATTCCACACCCCAACCACTCTCTGAGTAAAGAACCTACCTTGGACATCCTTCCTATATCTCCCACCATGAACCCTATAGTTATGCCCCCTTGTAATAGCTCCATCCACCCAAGGAAATAGTCTTTGAACGTTCACTCTATCTATCCCCTTCATCATTTTATAAACCTCTATTAAGTCTCCCCTCAACCTCCTCCGCCCACACTTGGAATACTGTACACAGTATTCCAAGTGTGGCCTCACCAATGTTGTGTACAACTTCAACAAAACATCCCAACTCCTATATTCAATGTTCTGACCAATGAAACCAAGCATGCCGAATGCCTCTTTCACCACTCTCCACTTTCAAGGACCTGTACCCCTCGATCTATTTGTTCTATAACTCTCCTCAAGGCCCTACCATTAACTGATTAAGTCCTGCTCTGATTCAATCTACCAAAAGGCATCAGTGCTGGGACCTTTGCTGTTTGTAATATATATAAATGATTTGGAGGAAAATGTAACTGGTTTGATTAGTAAGTTTGCAAAGGACACAAAGGTTGGTGGATTTGCGGATAGCTATGAGGATCATCAGAGGATACAGCAGGATATAGATTGGTTAGAGACTTGGGCGGAGAGATGGCAGATGGAGTTTAATCCGGAGAAATGTGAGGTAATGCATTTTGGAAGGTCTAATATAGATAGGAAACATACAGTAAATGGCAGAACCCTTAAGAGTATTGATAGGCAGAGGGATCTGAGTGTACAGGTACACAGGTACACTGAAGTGGCAACGCAGGTGGAGAAGGTAGTCAAGAAGGCATACGGCAGGCTTGCCTTCATCAGCCGGGGCATTGAGTTTAAAAATTGGCAAGTCATGTTGCAGCTTTATAGAACCTTAGTTTGGCCACACTTGGAAGACAATGTTCAATTCTGGTCGCCACACTACTAGAAGGATGTGGAGACTTTGGAGAGGGTACAGAAAAGATTTACCAGGATGCTGCCTGGTATGGAGGGCATTAGCTATGAGGAGAGGTTGGAGATACTTGGCTTGTTTTCACTGGAATGACGGAGGTTGAGGGGAGACCTGTTGGAAGTCTACAAGATTATGAGGGGCATAGAACATAGAACATTACAGCGCAGTACAGGCCCTTCGGCCCTCGATGTTGCGCCGACGAGTGGTACCAATCTAAAGCCCCTCTAATCTACACTATTCCAATATCATCCATATGTTTATCCAATAACCACTTGAACGCTCTCAACGTTGATGAGTCCACCACTGCTGCAGGCAGGGCATTCCACGCCCTTACTACTCTCTGAGTAAAGAACCTTCCTCTAACATCTGTCCTATATCTCTCACCCCTCAATTTAAAGCTATGTCCCCTCGTGCTAGCCAACACCATCCGAGGAAAAAGGCTCTCACTATCCACCCTCTCTAATCCTCTGATCATCTTGTATGCCTCTATTAAGTCACCTCTTAACCTTCTTCTCTCTAACGAAAACAACCTCAAGCCCCTCAGCCTTTCCTCATACGATTTTCCCACCATACCAGGCAACATTCTGGTAAATCTCCTCTGCACCCTTTCCAACACTTCCACATCTTTCCAATAATGCGGCGACCAGAACTGTACGCAATACTCCAAATGCGGCCGCACCAGAGTTTTGTACAGTTGCAGCATGACCTCCTGGCTCCGAAACTCAATCCCTCTACCAATAAAAGATAACACACCGTACGCCTTCTTAACAACCCTATCAACCTGGGTGCCAACTTTCAGGGATCTATGCACATGGACACCCAGATCCCTCTGTTCATCCACACTACCAAGTATCTTACCATTAGCCCAGTACTCTGTATTCCTGTTACTCCTTCCAAAGTGAATCACCTCACACTTTTCCGCATTGAACTCCATTTGCCACCTCTCAGCCCAGCTCATCTATGTCCCTCTGTAACCTGCCACTTCCCTCCGCACTGTCTACAACTCCACCGACTTTAGTGTCATCCGCAAATTTACTAATCCACGCCCTCATCCAGGTCATTAATAAAAATGACAAACAGCAGTGGCCCCAAAACAGATCCTTGCGGTACATCACTAGTAACTGAACTCCAGGATGAACCACCACCCTTTGTTTTCTTACAGCTAGCCAATTCCTGATCCAAACCACTAAATCACCCTCAATCCCATGTGTCCGTATTTTCTGCAAAAGCTTACCATGGGGAACCTTATCAAACGCTTTGCTGAAATCCATATACACCACATCAACCACTTTACCCTCATCCACCTCTTTGGTCACCTTCTCAAAGAACTCAATAAGGTTTGTGAGGCACGACCTACCCTTCACAAAACCGTGCTGACTATCCCTAATCAAATTATTCCTTTCTAGGTGATTATAAATCCTATCTCTTATAATCCTTTCCAATACTTTGCCCACAACAGAAGTAAGGCTCACCGGTCTATAATTACCAGGGTTGTCCCTACTCCCCTTCTTGAACAAGGGCGCCCCGCACCCCAGTGAGAGTCTGTGTGTGTGGAACCCGTACCCCAATGAGAGACAGTGTGAGTGGAACCCGTACCCCAGTGACAGTCAGTCTGTGTGGAACCCGTACCCCAGTGAGAGTCAGTGTGTGTGGGACCCGTACCCCAGTGAGAGTCAGTGTGTGTGGAACCTGTACCCCACTTATCATACTCGGCGGCACGGTAGCACAGTGGTTAGCACTGCTGCTTCACAGCTCCAGGGACCTGGGTCCGAATCCCGGCTTGGGTCACTGTCTGTGTGGAGTTTGCACATTCTCCTCGTGTCTGCGTGGGTTTCCTCCGGGTGCTCCGGTTTCCCCCCAGTCCAAAGATGTGCGGGTTAGGTTGATTGGCTTTGCTAAAATTGCCCCTTAGTGTCCTGAGATGTGTAGGTTAGAGGGATTAGTGGGTAAATATGTAGGGATATGGGTGTAGGGCCTGGGTGGGATTGTGGTCGGTGCAGACTCGATGGGCCAAATGGCCTCTTTCTGTACTGTAGGGTTTCTATGAATGAAAAAAAAACAAGGGGACAACATTTGCTATCCTCCAGTCTTCTGGCACTGTTCCTGTAGACAATGACGACCCAAAGACCAAAGCCAAAGGCTCTGCAATCTCCTCTTTAGCCTCCCAAAGAATCCTAGGATAAATCCCATCTGGCCCACTCCGACAGAGTAAATAGTCAGAAGCTTTTTCCCAGGGTGGAAGAATCAATTACTAGGGGGCATAGGTTTAAGGTGCGAGGGGCAAGGTTTAAAGGAGATGTGTGAGGTAACTTCTTTACACAGAGAGTAGTGGGTGCCTGGAACTCGCTGCCGGGGGAGGTAGTTGAAGCAGATTACGATAGTGACGTTTAAGGGGCATCTTGACAAATACATGAATAGGATGGGAATAGAGGGATAAGGTCCCCGGAAGGGTAGGGGGTTTTAGTTCAGTCGGGCAGCATTGTCAGTGCAGGCTTGGAGGCTGAAGGGCCTGTTCCTGTGCTGTAATTTTCTTTGTTCTTTGTTCTTTTACAACTCAGTGCCAATCTCTTTATCAATGCCAGGCCACCACCATTACTTCGGACTAGTGCTTTCATCCTATTTTGATCAGGGTGTGCACCATGCAACTCCTGTAGTAAAAGCTGTTGCCCTTAGGGTATCACCATAACATAAGCCTCCCCAATAACGTGCCATCCTTACCTGTTATCTCCTGTAAGTTGGGTCTGATCTGCTCTGACTTGTCATACTGCCAACACTGTAGTACCATCCCCTTAACTTTGGAGAAAATTGGATCCCTCTCAGCCCAGTACTTGATATGGACAGCCGAGGCTGGCATTGTCTCTAGCAGGTGCAATGCCAACACTATTTCTCGTGGCACAGGCAATGACGGTACAGTCTGTGGCAGAGGGAGATGGCTGAGTGAATCTGCATGCAATATTTGTATCCCTGGTTGATGCTGGAAGGAGTACCTGTATGCAGCTAACAACAATGTCCATTTCTGTACCTTCACAAAGGCAATCAATGGCTTATTCACTTGGAATAATCCTAGCAGAGGCTTGTGATCTAACACAATGAAGTACCTTCCATATATATTTATATAGATGAAACTTATTCACCGCATAGGTGAATGCAAGATTCTCCTTGTGAATTTGAGAATACTTCTTCTCAACATCGGATAAAGTTCTTTCATAGAATCATACATTGCAGAAGAGGCCTTTTGGCCCATCAGGTCCACACTAACACATGAGCAACACCTGAACTCCCACCTAATCCCATCTGCCAGCACTTGGTCCACAGTCCTGAATGTTATGATGAGCCAATTGTCCTCCAGATACTTTTTAAAGGATGTGAGGCAACCCGCCTCTACCACCGTTCCTGGCAGTACATTCCAGATCATCAACACTCTCTGGGTAAAAATGTTTTTCCTCACATCCCCCTAAACCTCCTGCCGCTCACCTTGAATCTCTGTCCCCTCATGACTGACTCTTCAACTAAGGGGAACAGCTGCTCCTCATCCACTCTGTCCATGTCTGTCATAATCTTGTACAACTCAATCAGGTTGCCCCTCAGTCTTCTCTGCTCCAACGAAAAAATCCCAAGCCGATCTAACCTCTCTTCAGAACTTAAATATTCCATCCCAGGCAGCATCCTGGTGAATCTCCTCTGTACCTCCTCCAGTGCAATCACATCCTTCCAATAGTGTGAAGACCAGAACAGTACTCTATCTGTGGCCTCACCAAAGTTCTATACAACTCCAACATGACTTCCCTGCTTTTGTAATCTATGCCTCGATTGATAAAGTCAAGTGTCCCATATGCCTTTTTCGCCACCCTACTAACATGCCCTTCCACTTTCAGAGATCTGAGAACACGCCAGGTTCCCTTTGTACCACAGAACTTCCTGGTGTCCTACCATTCATTGAGTACTTTCTTGTCAAATTACTCCTTCCAAAGTGTATTGCCTCACACTTATCAGAGTTAAATTCCATCTGCCACTTATCTGCCCATTTGACCATTCCGTCTATATCTTCTTGTCGTCCAAGACACTCCACCTCACTGTTAACCACCTGTCCAATCTTTGTGTCATCCACAAACTTACTTATCCTACCCACCCCCCCGCACATAGTCATCAATGTCATTTATATAAATGATGAATAGGGGGCCCAACACAGATCGCTGTGGTATGCCATTGGACACTGGCTTCCAGTCACTAAAACAGTCTTCTGTTATCATGCTATGTCTCTTACAACTGAGCCAATTTTGCATCCACTTTATCAAATTACCGTGTATCCCATGTGAATTTACCTTCTTTACAAGTCTCCAATGTGGGACCTTGTCAAAGGCTTTGCTGAAATTAGACAAATGCAATTGGCTCTCTATTCTGTCTGATATCTTGTGGGAAAGGATTGCTCCCATTCCACATGTTAATGCATCAAAGGTAACTACTAACAGTTTGATTGGTTCAAAATGTACAAGTAGTGCTGATGACTGTAAGGCTTGCTTTACTTTAGCAAACACCTCTTTTTGCACCTCTCCCTATTTCCATTAATGTTTCTTCAGAAGCCTGTGTAATGGGGCCAGATTGTGGACACGTTTTGCAGAAATCTTTCATAATAATTTACCAGCCCAAGAAAATTTTTTAACACCATCACATTCCCAACTGTGGTAATTCTTTGATGGCTTTCACCTTGTCCTCTCGGGTATGCAAACCTTTAGCATCTACCTTGAAGCTGAGGCACGTAACCTCATCTGCCTGGAAGGTGCATTTCTCTTGTTTTAAGTAGATGGCTGCTTCTTTAAATCTTTTTAGGACCCCTTCTAGGTTTGCCCCATGCTCTTCAGGGAACGCCCCAATAATTAGGACATCATCCAAGTATACCACCACTTTGGGAATTTCCTGCAACAAGCTTTCCATAGTACGCTGGAAAATGGTAAAAGTCGATGAGACCCCAAATGGCAGATGAGTGTACTGATGTAACCCTTCGTGGGTGTTAATGGTGACCAATCTTTGAGAGTCTTCATTCCACTCCAGCTGCTGGTATGCATGATTAAGATCTAACTTGCTGTACTCAAGGCTCCCTGCTAATTTTGCACAGAGGTCCTCTATCATCGGAATAGGTTAATCTATCTGGGCTCCTTGGCTCACAGTTAACTTACAGTCTCCACAGATTCTCACAGTATGATCTGGATTCAAAATAGGGACTATGGGCACAGCCCATTCAAAAAACTGCATTATTTTTATGACACCCAAGTCTTCCAATCTTTTTAACTCCACTTTATGATGAAGTGCATAAGGTTCAAAAGAATTTTGGTGTGGGCGCAAAAGAATTTTGATGTAGTTCAGAGGTTCAAGTAAATTTTGGCCTGAGCCACCTTTATTCAGCCCAGTTCCTTCAAGAAAACTGAATATCTGCACAGGGCTCTTGAAAATCTCCATCGCGAACATTGAATATGTCCAGCCTGTCTAATTTTATCTATTTTAACCAGTCTCGATCCATGAGACAAAGTCTGTGACCGTCAATCACTAGAACTGGTAACTATATTGTCTGGTTCTTCTGAGATACCATTACTGCAGCTGACCCTACTGTCTTCATCATCTCCCCATATAGGTTGATAAAATGGCTTCTGATGACGCAACCAGCATGCCTTAATGACTACCACCTGACTCTGACATTCATCACAATGAAGTGCTTTGAAAGGTTAGTCATTACACACACCAACTCCAGCCTTCCAGATTGCCAGGATCCACTACAGTTCACCTATTGCCACAGTGCAATACCGTGGGCAGCACTGTGGCACAGTGGTGCTAACCTCACAGCACCAGGGACCCGGGTTCGATTCCCAGGTTGGGTCACTGTCTATGTGAAGTTTGCACATTCTCCCCGTGTCTGTGTGGGTTTCCTCCGGGTGCTCAGGTTTCCTCCCACAGTCTGAAAGACGTGCTGGTTAGGTGCATTGACCCGAACAGGCGCCGGAGTGTGGCGACTAGGGGAATTCACAGTAAATTCATTGGATTGTTAATGTAAGCCTTACTTGTGACTAATAAAAAATAAACTTTAAAACTAAACAGGTCCACAGCAGACACCATCTCCCTGGCCCCACAGTCAACCCTGGAGCACCTGAATAATCAGGACTTTTATGTCAGACTCCTATTTATTGATTGCAGCTCAGCCTTCAACACTATTATTACAACAAAACTCATCTCCCAACTCCGTGGCCTGGGGCTCTGCTGCTCAATCTGCAACTGGATCCTTGACTTCCTAACCAATAGAGCACAATCAGTAAGGATAGGTAGTGACATCTCCTCCACGATTACCATCAACACCAGTGATCCACAAGGCTGTGTTCTCAGCCCCTTACTATACTCCTTATATACTTATGACTGCATGACCAAATTCTGCTCCAACTCCATTTTCAAGTTTGCTGATGACACCACTGTAGTGGGTCGGATCTCAAACAATGATGAGGCAGAGTACAGGGAAAAGATAGAGAATCTGGTAAAATGGTACAATGACAATAATCTCTCCCTCAATATCAGTAAGACGAAGGAGCTAGTCATCAACTTCAGGAAGCATAGTGGAGGATATGCCCCCGTCTACATCAATGGTGGTGAAGGGGAGATGGTCAACAGCTTCAAGTTTCTAGGTGTTCAGATCACCAACAATATTTCCTGGACCCTCCATGCCGAAGCTATAGTTAAGAAAGCTCACCAACGCCTCTACTTTCTCATAAGGCTAAGGAAATTTGGCATGTCCATTACGATTCTTACCAATTTTTATGGATGCACCATAGAAAGCATCCTATCTGGATGTCTCACAATTTGGTATGGCTGCTGTTCTGACTAAGAAGCAAGAAACTACAAAGGGTTGTAAATATAGCCCAGTCAATCATGCAAACCTAATAATAAGGGCAGCACAGTGGTTAACACTGCTGCCTCACAGCGCCAGGGACCCAGGTATAATACAGACCTCGGGTCACTGTCTGTGTGGAATTTGCATGTTCTCCACATGTCTGTGTGGGTTTCCTCCGGGTGCTTCGGTTTCCTCTCCACGTAAAGATGTGCGGTTAGGTGGATTGGCCATGCTAAATTGTGTCGGGGTGAGATATTAAAGAGCTAAAATCCACTGCAGAGTCTCAGATGAACTATTGGATTTGCAAGAAGAGCAGAAAAACAGCTCATGAGAGCAAACTGACAAACGAGATAACCACAGGCTCCAGCTTCCAGAGCACAGTCAGGGTGCATTTTTTTAAAGAAAGGATGTTCTTTCTCATGCAGCTATTCTTATTACTACTTGTTTTTGCTTAAGACAGCTGGGGTGCTGTTTTTGCGAGGAACAGAATGGTCTTTCTTATGCTTGTCCTTGATTGTATCAGATGACGTGTGCTGAAATCTGCCTGCTGGAATTGTAAATTGTACAAAAGGGGACTGCCTTTTTACTCGGCGCGCTTTTGCTAACTGACTCCCAGCACTGAGTGGAAGTTATGTAGCAAAGTTTTGCCAGCTTGCATATGTAAGACAAATAAAGAACTTTTGAATCGGACAACAGTTGGTGTTTGCCTTTGTATCAGGGACGGAAGAGTCTCACGAAAACGAACATAACAATTGGCGCTGCGAGCAGGGTTCCAACATGTACAGACATCCTCCGAGGCGGATTGAATAAGCGATCGTCTGTGTGTCAGTAACGTGAGACGGACGGGTCCACAAGGTAAGATTAACCTTGGTCTCTCTCACTGAACTAATACTCAGTCGACCCCTCATCCCCCAAGGCCCTGTATTGACAGAACCCAGAGACAACTTATGTCATTGAACACTGACTAGTCCGACACTGGGCGGTTCGAGTCCCCCGGTTGCCCTGGTGGTTTGAGTCCCCAGGTTTATTTGGTAAGACACCGGGTAGTTCGTGTCCCCCGTTAACCTTAGGGTTTGAGTCCCTGGGTCGGTAGCAATTGAGGTTCGAGTCCTCTAAAGTATTCTTATATTTAATCAATTAAAAATGGGTCAGACCCTTGATAAGTCAGGGGATGGAAGCCCCTCATACACCCTCTGTCTTCAACACCAGAGGAGAAAAAATTAAGACAACTGTCGGGTTGCCTGAATAAAAAGTTGGGAGATGAGAAATGGCCACGAGGGGGAACTTGGGATTTGGATAAGTGTATTAAAGCAGGGGAGGCTATTTGGAAACGCAATGCGGGAAATAAATGGAAAGCATTAATGTCCCTTTGGAGAAAAAAAGCTTATGAAAAAAATGAGAAGTCAAAACTGGCCAGTTGGTAAGACAATGCAGGTCGAAGGGGGATAAATGAATGTGATAATGAGGGTAAACCCAAATCCTGGGAAATTTTGAAATGGGAATGTGAAAAACACAAGAAGGAAAAAAGAGATAGAGCGGAACAGGAGAGGTTCGACAAGGAAGATAGAGATAAGAGAAAAGGATTAGAAAGGCAGGCCGAACAAAGAAAACATAAGAAACGTGAGGTACCTCCTGACTTATCTCGCTTGCCGATGTTGTTTGAGGGAAATGACACCAGAGACCGAGACGATGATTGGAGCCTCTATCCGACTATTCCCCTGGCCCACCCATGCCATCGGCACCAACGGCATCTGCCCTGGTGAACAGTCCTCCGCCTTATAGTACACCTCAGGTACCGCTACTACCGGTGACTTGTCATGAGCCTTTTGTACAAGGTCTCAAACCGGGAGACGTAGAAGCCAAAAAACGTAAACAAGTCCGGTCCCTTTCAAATGATGCAGAGGGCTAGACACGACACAGATGACGATGACGACTTTGACGACTCAAACACAGATACTGAGACAGATGACCCCATTCGGGAGGGCTCAACCAAGGCAAACCCCCCACGAACGACCCCCGGAGGGAGACGCATACAGGGGCCTTCTCACACTCGCAATAGACAGTTCCCCAACCGAACGGTCCCCAATCCTACGGCGGGTCCTAATGCTCCAGCAGCCCAACAAACCATGCGGGTGTATACTCCTTGGAAATCCCAAGAGATGTATCTAATCATGTCACATGCCCCAAATCGTAAAACTAGTCCTGAGGATTTCATTGAATATACTGTCGGCACCATCCAAATGTACCAGGTCACCCCACAGGACCTCTTTAGTCTCTGTTGTATGCCTTGACATACCGTGAATGCGCTAGGTAGAAGAATCATCTGGGGCACCAGGATTGGACTGTTTTTTCCGGAGCAGTGAATCAACCACAGCAGCAAGTCACTAAGATTAGTGAAGCTCTTAAGCGGACCCTGCAACAACCTACTGACGTAACAAAGGTCCTTGAATGTAAGCCCAAACCAGGCAAAGATGGCCCTGATTACTGGGACTGGTTTTGCTCTATGTACGCCACCTTTGTGGGGGATGCAGCTTATAACCGAGGGCAAGCCTCACCGCAGTTTAATGCCCTCCTGTTACAATGTCTCCCTGAGACCCTGGCAGCTGCTATCCGAACCAATAACATGGACTGGCCAGACAATACCAAGCCCCAAATGCGGCAAACTTTAACATATTACTGGAACTCTTTTAGAGTCTAAACACATTCCTGACATTTTCCTTTTGCTCCACCGTCAACCCAGCTACCTTTCTGACTGCTCCACCAGAGGAGCTCCCAGACCCTCCGCATGATTGCCTCCTCAGGAACCATTTTTTGACATCCCCTCGCCCCGACCTGAGTGATGTCTCTTTGTCCTCATCGGACCATACCTTTTATGTTGATGGAAGCTCATCTATTTCTTTAGGAGGGAAGCCCCTCTCCGGCTAAGCCATGGTGGACGCTACAGAGCTCTTGGAATCGGCATCCTTTGACCCCCCCCAGTCTCCGCCCAGAAAGCAGAACTATTTGCCCTGACTCGGGCCTGCAACCTGGCGGCTGGCCGTTCTGTTAACATCTATACTGATGCTCGCTACGCCTTTGGCGTTACCCATGATTTTGGTCAGTTATGGGCCCAGCGAGGTTTTCTTAGCTCCTCGGGTTCCCCGATCCAAAACTCCCTTTTTGTTCAGAACCTACTACAGGCTATCCTTCTCCCGGCAAAATTGGCTGTTATTAAATGTGCAGCCCACACATCGGACTCATCATTGGTCACTAAGGGTAATGCCCTGACTGATCATGCCGCCAAGGCCGCTGCCGCCTCTGACGCTATGGTCGTGCCGTCCATGGATAAGCAGGCGATAAACCGCTCGCCTCCTTTGACCACGCCGGGCATGCCAGATAATAGCCACTATTCAGCGCTTACAGGGGGACGCCCCTGCTTCTGAACAAGACCTTTGGAAGACGCATGGATGTTCGCATTCTGCGTCAACAGGCCTCTGGGTTACTCCAGCTGGCCAGGTTTGTGTACCCGATGTATTATTACCTTTATTGCTTGCACTCGGATACGCACCTCAGCAAGGAGGGAAAGTGTGGAATATTGCTCCGCACCTGGTGGCACCCGCGATTAAATGAAGCAGCAGTGAAGTCGCATGGGATCAGAGGTGAGCTGGCAAGGTGGATACAAAACTGGTTCAGTCAAAGAAGACAGAGGGCAGCAGTCGAAGGGTGCGTTTCTGAATGGAGGGCTGTGACAAGTGGTGTTCCTCAGGGATCAGTGCTGGGACCTTTGCTGTTTGTAATATATATATAAATGATTTGGAGGAAAATGTAACTGGATTGATTAGTAAGTTTGCGAACGACACAAAGGTTGGTGGATTTGCGGATAGCGATGAGGACCATCAGAGGATACAGCAGGATATAGATCAGTTGGAGACTTGGGCGGAGAGATGGCAGATAGAGTTTAATCTGGACAAATGTAAGGTAATGCATTTTGGAAGGTCTAATACAGATAGGAAATATACAGTAAATGGCAGAACCCTTAGGAGTATTGATAGGCAAAGGGATCTGGGTGTACAGGTACACAGGTCACTGAAAGTGGCAATGCAGGTGGAGAAGGTAGTCAAGAAGGCATACGGCATGCTTGCCTCCATCGGCCGGGGTATTGAGTTTAAAAATTGGCAAGTCAGGTTGACGCCTTATAGAACCTTAGTTCAGCCGCACTTGGAATATAGAGTTCAATTCTGGTCGCCACACTACCAGAAGGATGTGGAGGCTTTGGAGAGGGTACAGAAAAGATTTCCCAGGATGTTGCCTGGTATGGAGGGCATTAGCTATGAAAAGAGGTTGGAGAAACTTGGTTTGTTCTCACTGGAGCGACGAAGGTTGAGGGGAGACGGGATAGAAGTCTACAAGATTATGAGGGGCATGGACAGATTGGATAGTCAGAAGCTTTTTCCCAGGATGGAAGAGTCAATTACTAGGGGGCATAGGTTTAAGGTGCGAGGGGCAAGGTTTAAAGGCGATGTACGAGGCAGATTTCTTACAGAGAGTGGTGGGTGCCTGGAACTCGTTGCCGGGGGAGGTAGTGGAAGCGGATACGGTACTGACTTTTAAGGGGCGTCTTGACAAGTACATGAATGAGATGGGAATAGAGGGATATGGTCCCCGGAAGCGTAGGGGGTTTTAGTTAAGTCAGGCAGCATGGTTGGTGCAGGCTTGGAGGGCCTGTGCTGTAATTTTCTTTGTTCTTTGTTCTAATCCTGTATTATGTCATAGAAACATAGAAAGAAACATAGAAAAACTACAGCACAAAACAGGCCCTTCAGCCCCACAAGTTGTGCCAAACATGTCATGTTTGATATGTCGACAGAATAATGCCGGCCAAGGTATCAGGAGTCCACAAGGTAGCACCCCCTTGCCAGGAGGCCCCTTTTGACTGCATCCAGTTAGATTTTATAGAATTACCGCGTGTACATTGCTACAAATATTGTCTTGTAATTGTCGATGTGTTTAGCCGTTGGATCGAGGCGTTCCCCACTACCAATAACAAAGCCTCTACTGTGGTAAAATTATTACTGACAGAAATTACACCCAGATTTGGCATACCCCAACAGATTAGCTCGGACAATGGTCCTCACTTTGTTGGAAAAATTAATAAGGAACTGTGCGACATATTACTGTGCAACAGTTCCACTGTGCCTATCACCCCCAGGCAGCAGGAATAGTGGAAAGAGCTAATGAGACCCTTAAAACCAAGCTAGCCAAGTTGACGTCTGAAACCGGTCTAAATTGGGTAAATCTTACCCTTAGCCCTCTACCACATGAGAATAACACCCCATTCTACCACCGGACTATCGGCTGCTGAAATAGTCTATGGTAGGCCAAGCAGAACACCCTGGGATGCGAATACGAGCCGGCCCACGCAGATAGATTTACACGTTATGGGTGACGAAATGAAGAAGTACTTCCAACAGCTAACATCGTCTTTTAAGTTTCTGCATTCACAGGTACAGTGCTCCTTTGGATCAAACGAGCGACCGGTGCCAGATCCTGACCCACAGACCGACTTCAATCTAGTCAAGAAGAAAAGAAAAGCTTACAAAAGGTTCAGGGAGCTAGGTAATGTTAGAGATCTAGAAGAGTATACGGCTAATAGGAAGGATCTTAAGAAGGAAATTAGGAGAGCCAGAAGGGGTCATGAGAAGGCCTTGGCAGGCAGGATTAAGGAAAACCCCAAGACATTCTACAAGTATGTGAAGAGCAAGAGGATAAGACGTGAAAGAATAGGACCTATCAAGTGTGACGGTGGGAAAGTTTGTATGGAACCGGAAGAAATAGCAGAGGTACTTAATGAATACTTTACTTCAGTATTCACTATGGAAAAGGATCTTGGTGGTTGTAGTGCAGACTTGCAGCGGACTGAAAAGCTTGAACATGTAGATATTAAGAAAGAGGATGTGTTGGAGCTTTTGAAAAGCATCAAGTTAGAGAAGTTGCCGGGACCGGATGAGATGTACCCCAGGCTACTGTGGGAGGCGAGGGAGGAGATTGCTGATCCTCTGGCGATGATCTTTGCATCATCAATGGAGACGGGAGAGGTTCCGGAGGATTGCGGATGTTGTTCCTTTATTCAAGAAAGGGAGTAGAGATAGCCCTGGAAATTATAGACCAGTGAGTCTAACCTCAGTGGTTGGTAAGTTGATGGAGAAGATCCTGAGGCAGGATTTATGAACATTTGGAGAGGTATAATACGATCAAGAGTAGTCAGCATGGCTTTGTCAAAGGCAGATCATGCCTTACGAGCCTGGTTGAATTTTTTGAGGATGTGACTAAACACATTGATGAAGGAAGAGCAGTAGATGTAGTATATATGGACTTCAGCAAGGCATTTGATAAGGTGCCCCATGCAAGGCTTATTGAGAAAGTGAGGGGCCATGGGATCCAAGGGGACATTGCTTTGTGAATCCAGAACTGGCTTGCCCACAGAAGGCAAAGAGTGGTTATAGATGGGTCATATTCTGAATGGAGGTCGGTCACCAGTGGAGTGCCCCAGGGATCTGTTCTGGGACCCTTACTCTTTGTGATTTTTATAAATGACCTGGATGAGGAAGTGGAGGGGTGGGTTGGTAAGTTTGCTGATGACTCAAAGGTTCGAGGTGTTGTGGATAGTGTGGAGGGATGTCAGAAGTTGCAGCGAGACATTGATAGGATGCAAGACTGGGCGGAGAAGTGGCAGATGGAGTTTAACCCAGATAAGTGTGAGGTGGTTCATTTTGGCAGGTCAAATAAGATGGCAGAATATAATATTAATGGTAGGACTCTTGGCAGTGTGGAAAATCAGAAGGATCTGGGGGTCCGAGTTCATAGGATGCTCAAAGCAGCTGTGCAGGTTGAGGCTGTGGTTAAGAAGGCGTATGGTGTACTGGCCTTCATCAATCGAGGAATTGAGTTTAGGAGTCATGGGATAATGTTGCAGCTATATAGGACCCTGGTCAGACCCCATTTGGAGTACTGTCTCAGTTCTGGTCGCCTCATTACAGGAAGGATGTGGAAGCCATAGAAAGGGTACAGAGGAGATTTACAAGGATGTTGCCTGGGTTGGGGGGTATGCCTTATGAGGATAGGTTGAGTGAGCTTGGCCTTTTCTCCTTGGAGAGACGAAGGATGAGGGGTGACCTGATAGAGGTGTATAAGATGTTGAGAGGTATTGATCGAGTGGACAGTCAGAGGCTTTTTCCTAGGGCTGAAATGGTTGCCACAAGAGGACACAGGTTTAAGGTGCTGGGGAGTAGGTACAGAGGAGATGTCAGGGGTAAGTTTTTCACTCAGAGGGTGCTGGGTGCGTGGAATGGGCTGCCAGCAACGGTGGTGGAGGCGGATTCGATAGGGTCTTTTAAGAAACTTTTAGATAAGTACATGGAACTTAGTAAGATAGAGGGTTATAGGTAAGCCTAGTAATCGCTTAGGGACATGTTCGGCACAACTTTGTGGGCTGAAGGGCCTGTATTGTGCTGCAGTTTTTCTATGTTTCTATGTTCCATTGGACCCCAGATAGGAGACCTAGTACTAATAAGGAACTGGGATCGGCCCAAACTTGGACCACGGTGGAAAGGACCATTCCAGGTTCTCCTCCAGACTCCAACTGCAATCAAGGTCCAAGGACAACCTCGCTGGATACATCTGAGTGATTGTAAACGATGGATCCCAGCCCCTACCGATAAACCATGAAGGTTCTTCTTATCATCCTCAGCCTTTTGGCTATCCCTCTGGTACAAGGACAACCAATCCAAAGGAAAAGAAGTCTGGGAAATGGACTAACCAATGGACATTTGCACTCTAATACTTTTCTGTACATGTCTTATCTGTATGCATTGCAATCAAACCTAAGTGCTGGGTATGTTCACATATTCCTACCCATATCAAAGGAGGGATCCCCTTGTTCCCCGTCCCCTTATCCACACAGGAAACTATAGAATGGATACTGCGTCAGAACAGGCCTGAAGGTGGGTGGCGAAGCAGGTCTCAGACTATTGAAAGTTGGACTCCTCACCCCATTTTGTTGTCATGAATCAGCAGAATGGATCCGTATGTATCATTAGAAATGAGACTAAGCCGGTAGGCCATAATAGCTGTAACCAGACCTTCAATGTTGCTCAGGGCACCCAAAGGGACATGCTGAAAATTGAGTGTTCTAACGGTATTGCCCAACTCAGGATGGATGCCGAACTACTGAGCAACATGATTGCGTATAATGGTACCTATTTTGGCTGCGGAAACGCCTATCCATGGCTCCCTTGGGATTGGGCAGGATCCTGCTATCTAGCATATGTGGTCCCCTATACCCGACATTATTACTCCCTATGCCTCCACCCCAAGATACACCTTTTGAGATCAAAACGGGCTATCACAGAGACCCAGCGGTTTTGGATGATAGCCAAAGCTGCCCGAGAACTGATCAACATTGCGTCAGCTCTCGAGAAAATAGCCAATGACACAGCAGATGGTTTGTAAAGTGTGAGCACGGCCATATGTGAGGTGTCGGCAGAAGTAATTGCCATCCGAACGGTAGCCCTCCAAAACCAAATGGCCTTAGATTATTTACTGGCCGAATCAGGAGGTACATGCACTCTAGTGGGAACAGAGTGTTGCACCTATATCCCTGATTCCTCTGAAAATATAACAAGCCTGGTTGATCACATCAGAGAGACAGCAGATAAGATCAGGACCGAAGGGCACAGATTCAATCATTACAACCCCCCTGGTTGGTGGCCGTTTGGTAGCATATTTGCTGACTGGGGAGGAATGATAGTACACCTGGGGATCATTATCTTGGTCGCGTTGATCATTTTACTTTTTCTCAAATGCCTATGTAGTTATTTGTCCCGTTCTTCTAACGGTCCCCTGAAAAACGATTTACGGATTAGTTATCATGGAATGATAAAAGGAGGGAATTAGATATTAAAGAGTTAATATCCACTGTAGAGTCTCAGATGAACTATTGGATTTGCAAGAATAATAGAAAAACAGCTCACGAGAGCAAACTGACAAACGAGATAACCACAGGCTCCAGCTTCCAGAGCACAGCCAGGGTGCATTTTTTTTTAAAAAGGATGTTCTTTCTCATGCAGCTATTCTTATTACTACTTGTTTTTGCTTAAGACAGCTGGGGTGCTGTTTTTGCTAGGAACAGAATGGTCTTTCTTGTGCTTGTCCTTGATTGTATCAGATGACGTGTGCTTGCTGAAATCTGCCTGCTGGAATTGTAAATTGTACAAAAGGGGACCCCCTTTTGCTCGGCGCGCTTTTGCTAACTGACTCCCAGCACTGAGTGGAAGTTATGTAGCAAAGAACATCCTTTTTTAAAAAAAATGCACCCTGGCTGTGCTCTGGAAGCTGGAGCCTGTGGTTATCTCATTTGTCAGTTTGCTCTTGTGAGCTGTTTTTCTATTATTCTTGCAACTCCAATAGTTCATCTGAGACTCTACAGTGGATATTAACTCTTTAATATCTCATTCCCTCCTTTTATCATTCCATGATAACTAATCCGTAAATCGTTTTTCAGGGGACCAGCTTGCATATGTAAGACAAATGAAGAATTTTTGAATCGGACAACAGTTGGTCTTTGCTTTTGTATCAGGGACGGAAGAGTCTCACGAAAATGAACATAACAGGGGGATTAGCAGGGTAAATATATGGTGTTAAGGGGGTAGGATCTGGATGGAATTGTTGCTGGTGCAGGCTCGATGGGCTGAATGGCTTCCTTCTGCACTGCACTATGAAACCAGCCTTCCATCTATTCACTCCGTCTACACTTCCCGCTGCCTCGGAAAAGCAGCCAGCATAATCAAGGACCCCACACATCCCGGACATACCCTCTTCCACCGTCTTCTGTCAGGAAAAAGATACAAAAATCTGAGGTCACATACCAACCAACTCAAAAACAGCTTTTTCCTTGTTACCATCAGACTTTTGAATGGACCTACCATATATTAAGCTGATTCTCCTCTTCACCTTACCTGTAACTGGGATTTAGTCTCAGCATACCTCAATGGTTTCTAGCTTTTCATAATGTTGATTTTATTTCCAAAGTGGATGACCTCACTATTTCATTCAAAACCTCTAACATTTTTAAATACTTCCTGCAATTGGAACCCTTATGAGGTGGTAAGATTTTTAAACCAGTAGACATTAAGGCACTGACAGAACTAGCAGCGTTCAGTTAAATGACTTTTTAAATACATTTATGAACTAACAAGAAGTAATTTATAGAATCATAGAATCTACAGTGCAGAAGGAGGCCATTTGGCCAATCGGGCACACACCAACAACAATCCCATCCAGGTCCTATCCCCATAACCCCACATATTTACCCTCCTCGTCCCCCTGACACTAAGGGGAAATTTATCATGGCCAATCAACATAACTCACGCATCTTTGGAGTGTGGGAGGAAACCAGAGCACCTGGAAGAAACCCACACAGGCACAGGGAGAATGTGCAAAATCCACACAGTGACCCAAGGCCGGAATTGAACCTGGGTCTCTGGCGCTGTAAGGCAGCAGTGCTAACCACTTTGTCATCGTGCCACCCTAATTTAAACATATGAGATGCAGTAATTGACTCAAACAAGTGATTATGATTGTAGAACATACATGCTGATATTTCAAATATTATGGATTTTAAGGAATATTGTTCACTTTAGTCAAAAAGCATTTTACCACAAGGCATCATGGTAAAAGTCATTAGGGCAAAACCATACTTCAAGAGAATATTTGGGCCTTGGAAATCTGCAAGTTTTATCAGTAAAGTTTCGAATGGGAGAACATTTAGAACACTTAATCATACTTCATGAATAGGGTTATTCACTGTCCAGATGAGATGGACTGGTGCCCAGACGTGGTGTCACGAGTTAGTCTGGTTAGACAGTTCTTGTGAAGTTGGTGTTTGTAAAATTATCTTTTAAAAGATGGTTTTGCTTTTTCTGCACTTAAGAGTTTTAAAAAATTGCAGGTGCATATGCAGTATTGAAGTAGTATCAAGAGACCAGGCAGTAGTGTTGCCAAGACAACAGGCTGTTTTTGAATTTTAACCAACCAATTTAAAATAGGTATTTGAATAACAGCAGCCTATCAGATTTGAATTTGATGTTTTGGTAACCTGAGAACAATCCTATTGTGGGGATGTTGGTATGTCATCAGGGGTATAAGAGACAGCTCTCAGATCCAGAGAGACAGACAACAATTGTTCTCTGCCAGCAACTGCTCTCTCTGCCACAGCTAATAGCTTTTAGCTCAGAGCCTCATCTGAATAGAAAAGGTACCAAAAGAAGCCAGAGATTCCAGAAAGAAGACTGAAGATTCCGGAAGATAAAACCTGGTTGTATTTTGAGTGTGACTAAAAAAAATCTATTTTTTGTTAATAAGTGGGAATTGTATTTATCTACGCAGCATTCTATTAGAATATTTTATTCGGTTTGTTAATAGTTTGGTTAACCTGTTCGTTATTAGTTAGATAAATAAAGTGTTACTTGTTGCTTTTACAGAGAGAGAGAGTCTCAAATAGTTATCTTTGATTTAACCACAAAAAGTTGCTGAAGAGCAGATCGTAGTATTTCTAACACGCTTTTAACAAATTATGAGGCAAGTACTCCTCTTTGAGTGGTTAGGTGTTAGCTCTCAGAGAGGGGATCAATCATCCACTTCATAAGTGACCTTTAAGGGAACCTGTGTGAACATGTTTTGAATTCTGGGCTGAGCGTTTTAGGCTACGACACAACCATGGTGTGGGGTCAGCCAAGAGAGGAGTCAGCTTCTGGATTTCACGAACTAATAAAATACCATTACGCTGAGGGGTAGAATTTAATTGGCTAAAGTATTTTACATATATTATTGTTGATTTATGTATTTTGAAGATGATTGAGTTAAGTTACTGAAAGATGGGAATGACTGATAAAACTATAATTGATCTGTTTTTGATTGTATATGTTAGATTCATTGGAGAAGTTTTGCTGCTCTATGTGAGAGCTACTTAACCCTTTGATGAACTCCTGGCGGCCTCTGGTTTAAATAAAGTAATGTTGTTATATGAAAGTAAGCTAGCAGGGAACATAAAAACTGACTGTAAAAGTTTCTATAGATGTGTAAAGAGAAAAAGATTGACAAAAATGAACGTAGTCATTACAGTCAGAAACGGGAGAATTCATAACAGAGAATAAAGAAATGGCTGAGGAATTAAATTTGTTCTTTGCTTTAGTCTTCACAAAGGAAGACATGAATAATGTCTCAGAAGTGCTGAGAGAAACATATTTTAGTGAGGAGCTGAAGGAAATCAGCATTAGTAGAGAAATGGTTTTGGGGAAATTGATGGGATTGAAGGTGGATAAATCTCCAGGGCCTCAGAATCTTCATCCCAGAGTATTTAAGGAAGTGGCCTTGGAAATAGTGGATCCATTGGTGGTTATTTTCCAAAATTTTATGGACTCTGGAATAGTTCCTACTATTCCTACTACGGAGGATAGCTAATATAAGCCTGCAATTCAAAAAGGGAGGTAGAGAGAAATCAGGGAACTAAAAACCAGTGAGCCTAATGTCGGTACTGAGGAGGTTGCGAGAGTCTATTATCAAGGATTTCTAAACTTAGCATTGGGAAGGCAGTGGTATAATCAAAGTCAGCAAGGATTTACAAAAGGGAAACCATGCTTGTCAAATCTATTGGAATTTTTTGTGGATGTAACTAATAGAGTTATCAAGAAAAAACAGTGGATGTGGTTTATTTAGACTTTCAGGAGGCTTTTGACAAGGTCTCACATAACAGACTAACTACTATGTAAAGTTAGAGCACATGGGATTGCAGGTAATGTGTTGTGATGGTTAGAAAGCTGGTTAGAACATAGGAAGCAGAGTTGGCATAAATGGGTCTTTTTCTGATTAGTGGTCAGTGACTAGTGACTAGTTCTGCAAGGATCTGTGCTAGGACCCCAACTGTTCACATTATATATTAATGATTTGGAAGAGGGAACTGAATGCATTATCTCCAAATTTGCAGATGATATAAAGTTGGGTGGAAGGGTGAGCTGTGAGGAGGATGCAAAGATGCTTCAGTTTGACAGGCTGAGTGTGTGGGTATCTACATAGCAGTTGCAGTATAATGTGGATAAATGTGAGGTGATCCACATGGGTAGCAATAATAGAAAGACAGATTATTACTTGAATGGGTGTATATTGAGAGAGGCGGATACTCAACGAGACCTTGGTGTCCTCGTGCATCAGTTGATGAAAGTAAGCATGCAGGTACAGCAGGCAGTAGAGAAGTCAAATGGTATGTTGGCCTTCACAGCAGGAGGATTTGAGTTTAGGGATAGGGATGTTTTCCTGCAATTGTATCGAGCATTGGTGAGGCTACACAAAGAACAAAGAAAAGGGCAGCACAGAAACAGGCCCTTCGGCCCTCCAAGCCTGCGCCGATCATGATGCCTGCCTAAACTAAAACCGTCTGCACATACGGAATCCGTATCCTTCCATTCCCATTCTATTCATGTATTCGTCTAGTTGCCCTTTAAATGCCACTATCGTACCAGCTCCCATTGTTGGAATCTCGACTTCCTAGTTTGACTTTAACACAAACACACATTAACACAAGATATTTAACCGACAGATTGTCTTCATTTTACTTGCTAGCAAGTGGGTAGGTTCTCGACACAATGAGTCAGAGACACCACTCCACCGGACAAATAAAATCATCCTGGTTTATACAATTTGCAGCTCACAGTCAGTTGGACACAATCCAATCAAAAGTGTTACAAATGACATACTTTACATATTGATTCAACAGAAAAGATACTGAACCACCCTATGAATGAGATCACGATACCTCGTGGGATATCCCAATATATCATCCCGAAGCCTGTCCAGACATCATGTCTCTATTTTTGATAGTAAGAAGTTTAACAACACCAGGTTAAAGTCCAACAGGTTTATTTGGTAGCAAAAGCCACACAAGCTTTCGGAGCTCTAAGCCCCTTCTTCAGGTGAGTGGGAATTCTGTTCACAAACAGAGCTTATAAAGACACAGACTCAATTTACATGAATAATGGTTGAAATGCGAATACTTACAACTAATCAAGTCTTTAAGAAACAAAACAATGTGAGTGGAGAGAGCATCAAGACAGGCTAAAAAGATGTGTATTGTCTCCAGACAAGACAGCCACTCACTCACATTGTTTTGTTTCTTAAAGACTTGATTAGTTGTAAGTATTCGCATTCCAACCATTATTCATGTAAATTGAGTCTGTGTCTTTATAAGCTCTGTTTGTGAACAAAATTCCCACTCACCTGAAGAAGGGGCTTAGAGCTCCGAAAGCTTGTGTGGCTTTTGCTACCAAATAAACCTGTTGGACTTTAACCTGGTGTTGTTAAACTTCTTACTGTGTTTACCCCAGTCCAACGCCGGCATCTCCACATCATGTCTATTTTTGATAGCAGCCTCACAAAGTATCTTCACTAAAACAGTCTCACATGGGATCCTTTGATAAAGGGGGCCTACAAAAGCCATTAGTATTTTATGGCCTTGTCAGTGAAGTTAACTGAATCTCTAAAAGATGTGGTCAACTCAACTTGCCTTCAGGATATTCCCCGATTATAGCCCTGATAAGTTTTGTTTATTGCCAACATAATGAAACACATGTATATATTGCTTATCAATTCAATGACTGAGCTTTTTATCACAACCTACAAATTCAAGGGGTATCATCATGTTACCATTAATTCTTGTCAGTTCCCACTAAGTCCCCTACCATAACTCTTTTGTTAGCTAAGACATTAATATCTTTCTGACTCTGTTTTGATTAGAAACTATGAAGGCAGCTTCATTAACATAGAACATTACAGCGCAGTACAGGCCCTTCGGCCCTCGATGTTGCACCGACCTGTGAATCCAATCTAAAGCCCATCGTACCTGCACTATTCCAATATTATCCATATGTTTATCCAATGACCATTTAAATGCCCTTAATGTTGGCGAGTGCACTACTGCTGCAGGCAGGGCATTCCACGCCCTTACTACTCTCTGAGTGAAGAACCTACCTCTGACATCTGTCCTATATCTAACACCCCTCAATTTAAAGCTATGTCCCCTCATGCTAGCTATCACCATCCGAGGAAAAAGGCTCTCACTATCCACCCTCTCTAATCCTCTGATCATCTTGTATGCCTCTATTAAGTCACCTCTTAACCTTCTTCTCTCTAACGAAAACAACCTCAAGCCCCTCAGCCTTTCCTCATAAGACCTTCCCACCATACCAGGCAACATCCTAGTAAATCTCCTCTGCACCCTTTCCAATGCTTCCACATCCTTCCTATAATGCGGCGACCAGAACTGTACGCAATACTCCAAGTACGGCCGCACTAGAGTTTTGTACAGCTGCAACATGACCTCCTGGCTCCGAAACCCAATCCCTCTACCAATAAAAGCTAACACTCCGTACGCCTTCTTAACAACCCTATCAACCTGGGTGCCAACTTTCAGGGATCTATGCACATAGACACCGAGATCTCTCTGTTCATCCACACTACCAAGTATCTTACCATTAGCCCAGTACTCTGTAATCCTGTTACTCCTTCCAAAGTGAATCACCTCTCATTTTTCCGCATTGAACTCCATTTGCCACCTCTCAGCCCAGCACTGCAGCTTATCTATGTCCCTCTGTAACCTGCAACAACCTTCCGCACTGTCCACAACTCTACCGACTTTAGTGTCATCCGCAAATTTACTAACCCATCCTTCTACGCCCTCATCCAGGTCATTTATAAAAATGACAAACAGCAGTGGCCCCAAAACAGATCCTTGCGGTACACCACTAGTAACTGAACTCCAGGATGAACATTTCCCATCAACCACCACCCTCTGTCTTCTTACAGCTAGCCAATTCCTGATCCAAACCGCTAAATCACCCTCAATCCCATGCATCCGTATCTTCTGCAATAGCTTACCATGGGGAACCTTATCAAACGCTTTACTGAAATCCATATACACCACATCAACTGCTTTACCCTCATCCACCTCTTTGGTCACCTTCTCAAAGAACTCAATCAGGTTTGTGAGGCACGACCTACCCTTCACAAAACCGCGTTGACTATCCCTAATCAAATTATTCCTTTCTCGATGATTATAAATCCTATCTCTTGTAATCCTTTCCAAAACTTTGCCCACAACAGACGTAAGGTTCACTGGTCTATGAGGGTTGTCTCTACTTCCTTTCTTGAACAAGGGGACAACATTTGCTATCCTCCAGTCTTCTGACTAATTAAAACTCACTCTTGTATCAGTTGTTTCTGATAAGGTGTCTGGTGAGGCGATTAAGTCTCCTTTATGGCCTTGTGATTCCAACAGTTGGGTGCTTTAAAGGAATGTATCTAATATATGTTTAGTATACAAGGGCACTCTGTAACTGTGCATCTAAGTTTCTTTGTTTAACTTCTAAAAATGTACAGAAGATATATTTATATATATGGACTAATTAAAGGTATTACATGTACCTTTAAAACTAAAAGTATTAAAAACACCTAATTACAATTACTAACACACTTGCTCCCTATTGACAAGTGAATTCTACATCTAAGTTGATTGAACAAAAACCCTAGTAGAGGCTGCCAATCTTATAGTAGCCTTTTTCTTTTCTATCTTTCTACATTCCCTCCTCGTGTCCTTCTCAAGGACAACAATTTTAATCTACTCGAATCTTGTAAAGGCTAGGAAAGAGCATCTGATTATCCACTCTGTCCATACCACTCATAATCTTGTAAACTTCTATCAGGTCACCCCTCAACCTCCGTTGTTCCAGTAAAAACAAACCGAGTTTATCCAACATCTCCTCATAGCTAATACCCTTCAGACCAGGCAACACCCTGGTAAACCTCTTCTGTACCCTCTCCAAAACATCTACATCCTTCTGATAGTGTAGCGACCAGAATTGTACAAAATATTTTAAATGAGGCCTAACTACGGTTCTGTACAGCTGCAGCATGACCTGCAAATTTCTATACTCAATGCCCCGACTGATGAAGACAAGCATGTTGTATGTCTTCTTGACTACCATGTCCACCTGCGTTGCCACTTTCAGTGATCGGTGGACATGCATGCCCAGATCTCTCTGCCTGTCAATACTCCTCAGGGTTCTACCATTTACTATATAATTCCTACGTGCATTGGACCTTCCAAAATGCATTATCTCACACTTGTCCAGATTAAACTCCATCTGCCATTTCTCTACCCAAATCTCTAACCAGTCCATATCATACTGTATCCTCTGACAATCCTCTTCACTATCTGCAACTCCACCAATTTTTATGTCGTCTGCGAACTTACTAATCAGACCAGCTACGTTTTCCTCCAAATTATTTACAGATACTACTACGAACAACAAAGGTCCCAGAACTGATCCCTGTGGAACACCGCAAGTCACAGCCTTCCATTCAGAAAAGCACCCCTCTCCTGCTACCCTCTGTCTGCTATGGCCAAGATGTGGAGATGCCGGCGTTGGACTGGGGTAAACACAGTAAGAAGTTTAACAACACCAGGTTAAAGTCCAACAGGTTTATTTGGTAGCAAAAGCCACACAAGCTTTCAGAGCCTTCAGCCCCTTCTTCAGGTGAGTGGGAATTCTGTTCACAAACAGAGCATATGAAGACACAAACTCAATTTACATGAATAATGATTGGAATGCAAATACTTACAGCTAATCAAGTCTTTAAGATACAAACAATGTGAGTGGAGAGAGCATCAAGACATGCCAAAGAGATGTGTATTGTCTCCATTCAGAACAGCCAGTGAGACTCTGCAGGTCCAGGCAACCTGTGGGGATATTGGGTTCATGTCACACGATTTGTAATCCCCACAGCTTGCCTGGACCTGCAGAGTCTCACTGGTTGTCCTGTCTGGAGACAATACACATCTCTTTAGCATGTCTTGATGCTCTCTCCACTCACATTGTTTGTATCTTAAAGACTTGATTAGCTGTAAGTATTTGCATTCCAACCATTATTCATGTAAATTGAGTTTGTGTCTTTATATGCCCTGTTTGTGAACAGAATTCCCACTCACCTGAAGAAGGAGCTTAAGGCTCCGAAAGCTTGTGGCTTTTGCTACCAAATAAACTTGTTGGACTTTAACCTGGTGTTGTTAAACTTCTTACTGTGCTATGGCCAAGCCAGTTCTGTATCCATCTTGCGAGCTCTTCTCTGATCCCATGTGACTTCACCTTTCATACCAGTCTACCATGAGGTACCTTGTCAAAGGCTTTACTGGAGTCCATGTATATTCAACATCTACTGCCTTTCCCTCATCTATCACACCTGGAGTATTGTGTGCAGTTTTGGTGCCCTTAGCTGAGGAAGGATGTCCTTGCTATAGAGGGAGTACAGCGAAGGCTTAGAGACATAGAAAAACCACAGCACAAACAGGCCCTTCGGCCCCACAAGTTGTGCCGAACATATCCCTACCTTCTAGGCCTACCTATAACCCTCCATCCTATTAAGTCCCATGTACTCATCCAGGAGTCTCTTAAAAGTCCCCATTGAGTTTGCCTCCACCACCACTGATGGCAGCCGATTCCACTCGCCCACCACCCTGTGTGAAAAACTTCCCCCGAACATTTCCCCTGTACCTACTCCCCAGCACCTTAAACCTGTGTCCTCTCGCAGCAGCCATTTCCACCCTGGGGAAAAGCCTCCAAGAGTCCACCTGATCTATGCCTCTCAACATCTTATATACCTCCATTAGGTCTCCTCTCATCCTACGTCTCTCCAAGGAGAAAAGACCGAGCTCCCTCAGCCTATCCTCATAAGGCATGCCACTCAATCCAGGCAACATTTTTGTAAATCTCCTCTGCACCCTTTCAATCTTTTCCACATGCTTCCTGTAATGAGGCGACCAGAACTGAGCACAGTACTCCAAGTGGGGTCTGACGAGGGTCTTATATAGCTGCATCATTATCCCCGGACTCCTAAACTCAATCCCTCGATTGATAAAGGCCAGCACACCATACGCCTTCTTAACAACCTCCTCCACCTGCGGGGCCGATTTTAGAGTCCTATGGACCCGGACCCCAAGGTCCTTCTGATCCTCTACAGTACTAAGAGTCTTTCCCTTTATATTGTACTCCTTCATCCCATTTGACCTGCCAAAATGGACCACTACGCATTTATCTGGGCTGAAGTCCACCTGCCACTTCTCCGCCCAGTCTTGCATCCTATCTATGTCCCTCTGTAACTTCTGACATCCCTCCAGACTATCCACAACCCCACCAACCTTCGTGTCGTCGGCAAACCTACCAACCCATCCCTCCACTTCCTCATCCAGGTCATTTATGAAAATGACAAACAGCAAGGGTCCTAGAACAGATCCCTGGGGCACACCGCTGGTGACCGACCTCCATTTAGAAAAAGACCAATCTATACACACTCTCTGCCTCCTTTGGGCAAGCCAGTTCTGGATCCACAGGGCAGCAGCACCTTGGATCCCATGCCCTCTCACTTTTTCTAGAAGCCTTGCATGGGGACCTTATCGAACGCCTTGCTAAAATCCATATAAACCACATCTACCACTTTCCCTTCGTCAATGTGTTTAGTCACATTTTCGAACAACTCCACCAGGCTCGTAAGGCACGATCTGCCTTTGACAAAGCCGTGCTGAGTATTCTTGAGCATACTAAACCTCTCTCAATGCTCATAAATCCTGTCCCTCAGGATCTTCTCCATCAGCTTACCAACCACTGAGGTTAGACTCACCGGTCGGTAATTTCCTGGGCTATCCCTATTCCCCTTCTTGAAAATAGGAACCACATCCGCAATCCTCCGGCACCTCTCCCGTCTCCATTGATGACGCAAAGATCATTGTCAGAGGCTCTGCAATCTCTTCCCTCGCCTCCCACAGTAACCTGGGGTACATCCCATCCGGACCTGGCGACTTATCTATCTTGATGCCATTCAAAGATTCCAGCACAACCTCTTTCTTAAAGTCCACATACTCAATCTTTTCAGTCCACCGCAAACCCGCAGTACATCCACCCAGGTCCTTTTCCTCTGTGAAAACCGAGGCAAAATACTCATTAAAAACCTCTGCCATTTCTACTGGTTCCGTATAGACTTTCCCGTCTTCACCTTTGTAGGCCCTATTCCTTCACGTCTCATCCTTTTACTTTTCACATATTTATAGAACGCCTTACGGTTCTCCTTAATCCTACCTGCCAAGGCCTTCTCGTGACCCCTTCTGGCTCTCCTAATTTCCTTCTTTAGTCCCTTCCTACAAGCCGTATACTCATCTAGATCCCTATCTTCGCCAAGCTCTCTGAACCTTTTGTACGCTTTCCTTTTCTTCTCGACTCGGTCCCGCACAGCTTTCGTGCACCACGGTTCTTTTAACCTACCAACTCCTCCCTGTCTGCTCGGAACGTTGTCCTGTAGAACTCTAGGCAGACATTCCTTGAAAAACTGCCACTTCTCTTCAGTACATTTCCCCGAGGTTTACCAGGTTGATTCCTGGGATGGCAGGTCTGTCATATGAGGAGAGACTAAATTGGTTAGGATTATGGAGTTTAAAAGAGTGAGAGGGGATCTCATAGAAACTTAAACATTCTAACAGCGTTAGACAGGGTAGATTCAGAAAGAATGTTCCCAATGGTGGGGGAGTCCAGAACTAGTTTGAAGATAAGGGGTAAACCTTTCAGAGCTGAGGTGAGGAGAAATTTCTTCACCCAGAGGGTGGTGAATGTGTGGAATTCACAAGCACCAAAGGTAGTCAAAGCCAAAACACTGTCTGATTTCAAGAAGAAATTAGATATAACTCTTGGGGCTAAAGCTATCAAGGGAAATTAGAGAAAGGGGGAATCAGGATATTGAATTGGATGACCAGCCATGATCAAGATTAATGGCGGAGCAGGCTCGGAGGTCCGAATGGCCTATTCCTGCTTCTAGTTTCTGTACAGAGACACCTGCATCGTGAATCTTGTATTGTCTAAACTTTGGGCAGTACCAATCACCTCGGTACCCTACCACACTTCCACTTCTGATGGATGATCATCAATCGATCCAAAACATTATCCCCGACACCGGCCTTAACTCTGGTCTTGTTCCCTCAAGTGCCTCCTCCGGCCCCTGTCCCCCTTCGACCCACTACGGCAATTACTGATTGGCTACGCTGACCCTCGTGCGTCATCACGCACACCCAGCAGTCTCCGATTGGACGATGCAGAGGAGTTGTGCGCATGTGCAAAGTTGCTCTGCTCCAAAGATGGCGCTGAGCTCGACCAACCCGTCTCAGTTACTACCACTGGGTAAGAACTGGAGAAGGAAAGTCAAGAATACCGAGCTAGGGCTCAAAAGTCAAATCGTTTTCGGCAGTACCGCCTCTGTTAAATGGTTTTTATTCTAGTAAAGTGGTGAGCAAGGAGAGGCAGAGTGGGGTTGACTAAAGTGGGTGAAAAGGTGCAGATGCGGAGGAGCATTCGGCGTAATTAGGAGGGGATGCGAGAAACGAAGGAGGCGAAGGTCAACTGAGCGGGCTTGTGGGTGCTGGGATCAAATTGGTGTCAGTGAGTGGAGAGAAGGATGAGTACAGTATGGGAGATTGGAGTGGAGGTTTGAATGTTGGAGAAATGATGACAGGTTTGAATGAAGTGAGAGAAATGGGGGCTGGATGAAATTGTGAAGGGCAGGGTTGGCTTGCGTGTGGGGTGGGGGGGGGGGGGGTATATGGTGATAGAAGGAAATGTAGGGAAAGAATGGGGGGAAAGGGGAAAAGGATGTAAAAAGGAAGGAGACAGTAGAGGATACAGCAGGCAAAGTGGGTGGAAGGGATATGAAGGTAGTAGAAGCAGGGGATGGGAGGTAAGAAAAGGGAAGTAAGACCTGAAGGAGGCAGAAGTTAAGACAGGTCACAGAGATGCAGTGTTGCCTCACGGTGCCCGGGACCTAAGTTCAATTCAGGCCTTGGGGGACTGTGTGGAGTTTGCACATTTTCCCCTTGCCTGTATGGTTTTCCTCTGGGTGCTCTAAAGATGTGAAGTTTCAGTGGATTGGCTGGGCCAAATTGCCCCTTAGTGTCCCAAGGTGTGTAAGTTATATGGATTAGCCATGGTAAATGTGTGGGGTTACAGGGATAGGTGGGAGAGGGGGCCTGGGTAAGATACTCTGTCAGAGTTGGTGCAGACTCGATGGACTGAATGGCCTCTGCACTGTAGGGATTCTATGAATCTATGAGGTGGGAGGGTGAGTATTATTGGACAGAAATACTTGAAGCCCTTTGCATGGAAATGTGATCAGATCCTAAATTGGCAAGCAGAAGTCTGTGCTTTCTGATCAACTTGCTTTAAATTTACTGCTGTATTTTAATCGTTTAAAAGTTATTTGCAAACTATTTTTTTTTCTATTCCAGAGCTGGTGGACAAATGCATCGGTTCACGAATTCACATTGTCATGAAGAATGACAAGGAGATTGTAGGAACACTGTTGGGTTTTGATGATTTTGTCAGTATCCTTTTATGGCATTTTCCACATCAAAATATCTTGCTTAACAGATTTTGGGATTTGCAAATTTATTCACACTTGGTGATTCAGTGGACTAGTTCAGCCAGCTGGCACAGAAGTAAATAGCGTTCAATTCAGAGAGACCTGTGGTAATGCACTTGGGGAAGGTGAACACGGCAAAGGAATGCACAATAAATTGTGAGATACTGAGTAATATGGAGAAACGGAAGGACTTGTAGTGAATGTCCACAAATCACTGAAAGTGATTGGATGGGAAGATGAGGTGGTTGAGAAAGTACATGGGATTTTTGCCTTTATTAACAAAGGCATAGACTTTTAAGAGGTGGAAGGTTATGTTTGAACTGTATAAAACACTGGTTGAGCTAAGGTACAGTTCTGGTCACTGCACTGCAGCAAAAATGCGATTGCACTGGAGATGATATAGAGGAGATGTGTGAGGCTATAGTTTGGACAGAATTTTAGTTGAGGAAGGCTATAGGGTAGAGTTGTTTTCTTAGAACAGATGAGGGTGACCAAATTGAATTGTATAAATTGAGCGGTCAAGCTGAAAACACTTTATTCCTCTCGGTTGAGGGCCTATAACCATGGGCATGGATTTAGGGTAAGAGGTTGGCTTGAGGGAATTGAAGGGGACTTTTTCCATCCAGAGGGTGGTTGGAATATGGAATTCACTCATTGAAAGGAATGATGGAGGCAGAAACCTTCAGTATTTAAAATGCACTTGGATTTAGACTTGAATTGCTGTAACTCCTCACAGACCTTGATGGAAAGTGGGCACCAGGCTTCTTGGCTACTTGTCTGTCAACATGGATGTGATGGGTTGAATGGCTTCCTGAGTGCTGTAAATTTCTATGATGCTGAAGATTTATGATTTATTAATAGTTATCACGTCACTAAGATGCATACCAAGTGTAATAATTGTAAATACTGGTATAGAATGCGAAAGGTCTCAACACAATGGACTTGTCCTAACCTCTGCTGGGTGTGAATAGATTTTCCCTCAAGCAAAACTATGGGATAAAGTTCTTTATCATGTAATCTTATATTTTGATATTTTAAGCCTATTTGGCTTGATTTAATATTTACATGTTAAGCAGGTCAGGCCTGTTTGATTTGCGTCTGTACCTATTAAAACTCAGCATTTGAATTACCCTTTTTAAAACGTATAATTATTCAATACATTGTTTAATCTGAATGTTAATCTTCTGCTGCTGTTCCATTATTTTAAAATGATAGGAGATAATAAAGAAATTATGGACTATTAATCTAAAATCATAAGAGCATAAGACATAGGAGCAGAATTAGGCCACTCGGCCCATCGAGTCTGCTCCGCCATTCAATCATGGCTGATATTTTTCTCATCCCCATTTTACTGCCTGGGAGGATCAAAATCAGTTGTAAAGAGTTTACTTAGATTTGTTATTTGTGACTAAGCGACCATCTGGGAAAAATGTACCGACATAAATTTGTAAGAGGTCATGTCTAACAAGTATTTTCACAAAATAAACAAATGTGGTAGATAAGGAATATCTATGGATGTTATTTCTATGGATTTCCAGAAGACATTCAACAAGATTCCATGTAATAGGTTTAACAAAATTGAATACATGGTATTGGAGCAACCTATTGGCTTGGATAAGGAATTGGTTAAGATATTGGAGATTGAGTAGGAATATCAGTATCTACGCCAGTACGTGGATGTGGAAAATGGTACTCCCGTGGGTGGACTTTTTTTTAATTGAATCTATAAAACAAAGTATGTGTAAAAAGAATGTAGCAGAAATTCAAAACTTTACTTTTGTATTGGATGCACCCATCCAGATGACCAGTGAGTTTTGATTTGATTTATTATTACATGTCGATTAGTCAAACCAGATCGGTCAAGGTAACCTTGAGGAGGAGTTCATAGAACGTATCCACGATAGTTTCTTTGAACAATATGTAATGGCACTAATGGGGGAGCAAGCTATCCTAGATCTGGTCCTGTATAATGATGATGTGGAGATGCTGGTGTTGGACTGGGGTGAACAGTGAGGTGATTCATTTTGGTAGGACTAATTTAAATGTGGAGTACAAGGTCAAAGGTAGGGTTCTGAAGACTGTGGAGGAATAGAGAGATCTTGGGGTTCATATCCACAGATCTCTAAAGGTTGCCACTCAAGTGGATAGAGCTCTGAAGAAGGCCTATAGTGTGTTAGCTTTTATTAACAGGGGGTTGGAGTTTAAGAGCCGTGGGGTTATGCTGCAACTGTACAGGACCTTGGTGAGACCACATTTGGAGTATTGTGTGCAGTTCTGGTCACCTCACTATAGGAAGGATGTGGAAGCGCTGGAAAGAGTGCAGAGGAGATTTACCAGGATGCTGCCTGGTTTGGAGGGTAGGTCTTATGAGGAAAGGTTGCGGGAGCTAGGGCTGTTCTGTCTGGAGCGGAGGAGGCTGAGGGGAGACTTAATAGAGGTTTATAAAATGATGAAGGGGATAGATAGAATGACCGTTCAAAGATTATTTCCTCGGGTGGATGGAGCTATTACAAGGGGGTATAACTATAGGGTTCGTGGTGGGAGATACAGGAAGGATATCAGAGGTAGGTTCTTTACGCAGAGAGTGGTTGGGGTGTGGAATGGACTGCCTGCAGTGATAGTGGAGTCAGACACTTTAGGAACATTTAAGCGGTTATTGGATAGGCACATGGAGCACACCAGGATGGTAGGGAGTGGGATAGCTTGATCTTGGTTTCAGATGAAGCTCGGCACAACATCGTGGGCCGAAGGGCCTGTTCTGTGCTGTACTGTTCTATGTTCTAGCACAGTAAGAAGTCTCACAACACCAGGTTAAAGTCCCAACAGGTTTATTTGGTAGCAAATACCAGTGCTCCGAAAGCTTATAATGAGACAGGGATAATTAATGATCTCATAGTTAGGGATCCTTTCGGAAGAGGTGATCGCAGTATGGTTGAGACAGGGATAATTAATGATCTCATAGTTAGGGATCCTTTCGGAAGAGGTGATCGCAGTATGGTTGAGACAGGGATAATTAATGATCTCATAGTTAGGGATCCTTTCGGAAGAGGTGGTCGCAGTATGGTTGAATTTAAAATACAGATGGAGCGTGAGAAGGTCAAATCCAATACCAGTGTCTTGTGCTTAAACAAAGGAGACTACAATGGGATGAGGGAGGAGTTGGGTAAGGTAGACTGGGAGCAAAAGCTTTATGGTGGGACAATTGAGCAACAATGGAGGACTTTCAAGTTGATTTTTCACAGTACTCCGCAAAAGTATATACCAGTGATAAGGAAGGACTGTGGAAAGAGGGAAAATCAGCTGTGGATATCTAAGGAAATAAAGGAGAGTCTCAAATTGAAAGCAAAGGCATACAAAGTGGCAAAGATTAGTGAGGAAACTAGAGGATTGGGAAATCTTTAAAGGTCAACAGAAAGCTATAAAGAAAAGTATAAAGAAAAGTAAGATAGATTGAGAGTAAACTAGCTCAGAATAAAATTGGTCCTCTTGAAGACCAGAGTGGTACACTGTGTATGGAACCAAAAGAGATGGGGGAGATACTAAATGGTTTTTTTGCATCCGTATTTACTGAGGAAACGGGCATGGAGCCTACGGAAATAGGGCAAACTGGTAGGGAGGCCATGGAACCTTTACAGATTAAAGGGGAGGAGGTGCTCGCTGTCTTGAGGCAAATCAGAGTGGATAAATCCCCAGGACCGGACAGGGTATTCCCACGGACCTTGAGGGAAGCTAGTGTTGAACTTGCAGGGGCCCTGGCAGACATATTTAAAATGTCAGTATTCACGGGGGAGGTGCCGGATGATTGGAGGGTGGCTCATGTTGTTCCGTTGTTTAAAAAAGGTTCCAAAAGAAATCCGGGAAATTATCGGTCAGTAAGTTTGACGTCGGTGGTGGGCAAGTTATTGGAAGGTGTGATACGGGATAGGATCTACAAATATTTGGATAGACAGGGACTTATTAGGGAGAGTCAACATGGCTTTGTGCGTGGTAGGTCATGTTTGACCAATCTATTGGAGTTTTTCGAGGAGGTTACCAGGAAAGTGGATGAAGGGAAGGCGGTGGATGTTGTCTACCTGGATTTCAGCAAGGCCTTTGACATGGTCCCTCATGGGAGGTTAGTTAGGAAGGTTCAGTCGCTAGGTATACATGGGGAGGTAGTAAATTGGATAAGACACTGGCTCAATGGAAGAAACCAGAGAGTGGTTGTGGAGGATTGCTTCTCTGAGTGGAGGCCTGTGACTAGTGGTGTGCTGCTGAAGATGTCGACCATTTCTAATTCATCCCCATTGATGTAGACAGGGGCATGCCCTCCACTATGCTTCCTGAACTCGATGACTATCTCCTTTGTTTTGTTGACATTGAGGGAGAGATTATTGTCATCGCACCAGTTCACCAGATTCTCAATCGCTTTCCTGTACTCCGTCTCATCATTATTTGAAATCCGACCCACAACGGTGTCATCAGCAAACTTGAAAATTGAGTTGGAGGGGAATTTGGCCATACAGTCAAAGGTGCATAAGGAATAGTAAGGGGCTGAGGAGACAGCCTTGCGGACCACTGGTGTTGAGGATGATCGTGGAGGAGGCGTTGGTGCCTATCCTTACTGACTGCGGTCTGTGGGTTAGGAAGTCTCGGATCCAGTTGCAGAGGGCGGAGCCAAGCTTCAGGCCACGGAGTTTGGAGATGAGTCTCATAGGAATAATGGTGTTGAAGACTGAGCTGTAGTCTATGAATAGGAGTTTGACATAGGTGTCTTTGTTATCTAGGTGTTCCAGGGTTGTGTGTAGGGCCAGGGAGATGTCATCTGCTGTGGACCTGTTGCGGCGATAGGCAAACTGCAGCAATCCTCAGTTTAGCTTTGTTGTACTTGGATGTCACTGATTCCTCTGCTCATTTTTAACATTTCAGTAGATGCCTTAAACTGGTCACTAAAAATCTGAACACTGTTGGTACCCTGAACTTCCAGGGTCTGCTGGGAATCTAAATAAACTGATTCTTATTTACTGCAGAATGTGCATTTCTTAACTCTAATCCTTGGATATGGTGCTTGAAGATGTCACAGAATTGTAAGTTTGTTTTTCATACACCTTTGTATCGTTTGGAGTTCAGTAACTGATATATAAGGATAGCTAACAGTCTTAGCTCCTAGTGGAGGTTGAAAAGTACAACTTGTAAACAAATTCAAAATTAAAGTTAATTTAAATTTCAGTCTCAGAAAGCATTAGGACAAGAAACTGGCACAGGCAAGAATGTTCAGCCTTAATTATCCAGTGACTGTAGAATCTCAATTCAGTGAATTTATTTTAATCTTTTGAAAGATCTCTCGATCATCGAAGACTTTTGGAAAAATATACTTTGGAGCTATTGTAGCTGAACTAGTTTAATTTGATTTTTTTCAATCAGTTAGTTTCAACAAACTATTTAAATTAGTTCAACAACCATAATGTGTTTTGAGAAATGACCTGGGTTCTCCTTTTAAGTAAGTTTTTAGAATTTGTATTGTTCTGTGGATACTTGACTTGTGGAGAATTGGGCTTGTTTTGCATGTCAATTAAGAATGGCCAATACTGATACAGGCTAACACAAACTGATGCTTACTATACTCTGCAGACATGGAGGTTTATATCCTTGCACTTTAATCTGCCCTCTGTTACTGCAGTGTAGAGTATTCTAGGTAGTAGCTGTTAAACTGTTTACAGTAAGAAATCTCACAACACCAGGTTAAAGTCCAGCAGGTTTATTTGGTAACATGAGCTTTTGGAGCGCTGCTCCTTCATTAGGTGAGTGGAGACTCTCCAAATAAACCTGTTGGACTTTAATCTGGTGTTGTGAGACTTCTTCATGTGCCCACCCCGGCGTCTCCCAATGCTAAGCTGTTTAGTTAGTGTTTTCCATTCTTGCTCCACTATAGTGAGATCACACCAGAAGGCAGAAGAATCACAAAGCTGGACCAAATCTTATTAAATGGAAACAACATAACAATGGTAAGTAGTGGAATCCAGATGGTAAAAACAAAATTGCAAAAAGATTTGGTTAGGTTTCTCCAAGCTCTTTCTGCTTTTTGGACAGAGACGCACAGGAAATGCAACAGAGAAAATCTGTTCCTACAACTGCCTTGTTTATATTATTTTACTGTTGAATAAGTACAATACGGAGAAATCTGATTGAAGTTGGCAGATTTTCATAGAAATCATAGAAACCCTACAGTGCAGAAGGAGGCCATTTGGCCCATCGAGTCTGCACCGACCACAATCCCACCCAGGCCCTAACCCCACATATTTACCCGCTAATCCCGTTAACCTATGCATCTCAGGACTCTAAGGGGCAATTTTTAACCTGGCCAATAAACCTAACCCGCACATCTTTGGACTGTGGGAGGAAACCGGAGCACCCGGAGGAAACCCACGCAGACACGAGGAGAATGTGCAAACTCCACACAGACAGCGACCCGAGCCGGGAATCGAACCTAGGACCCTGGAGCTGTGAAGCAGCAGTGCTAACCACTGTGCTACCGTGCCGCCCCATTAACATTTTTAGGCACCATTTTCCTTTGGTTAAGAATAAATTCAGTGCACTGAAATTTAATTTTCATGAGTTGGTTTGATATGTTTGATATGTTTAGATCATGGAAATATTATCTGAAGACTCATGGTGCTGTTTCTCCATGAAGATTGTCAGAGAATACAGCAGGATATAGTAGACTGGAAAACTGGGCAAAGAAATGGCAGATGGAATTTCATCTGGACAAATGCGAGATGATGCATTTTGATAGATCCAATTCATGTGGGAGCTACAAAATAAATGGCAGAACTATCGGGAGCATAGCGCACAGAGAGATCTGGGAGTACAGGTCCACAGAAAAGTGGCAGCACAGGTGGAAAAGGTGGTCAGAAAGCATATGACATGCTTGCCTTCATCAGACAGCGCATCAAGTATAAAAGTTGGCAAATTATGTTAGTTATATAAAACGTTTGTTCGGTCACATTTGGAAGACTGTCCAATTCTGGTCACCACACTACCAGAATGACGTAGAGGCTTTGGAGAGAATGCAGAAAGGTTTATCAGGATGTTGTCTGGTATGGAGGGTATTAGCTATGAGGAGAGATTGAATAAACTGGGATTGTTCTCCCTGGAAAGATGGAGACTGAGGGGCGACCTGATAGACGTTTATAAAATTGAGAGGTATAGATAGGGTGAACAGTTGGAAGCTTTTTCCAGGGGCAGAAATGACAATTACAAGGAGGCACAAGTTCAAGATAAGGGGGGAAAGGTTCATTGGTGTTGTGCGGTGGAAGTTTTTTTACACAGAGCGTGCTGGGGGCCTGGAATGCACTGCCAAGAAGGTGGTTGAGGCAGTTACGTCAGCCACATTTAAGACTTATCTTGATAGACATATGAACAAACGGGGAATAGAGGGATATAAGTAGTTGGTTAGATAGGTAAACGTGATCGGCGCAGGCTTGGAGGGCCAAAGGGCCTGTTCCTGTGCTGTACTGTTCTTTTGTTCTATGTCCAGCCTCTCCTTATAGCTCATACCCTCTAATCTAGGCAGCGTCCTGGTAAACTTCTTCTGCACCCTCTCCAAAGCCTCCATCTTTCCTTTAATGTGGCGACCATAATTGAACACAATATTCATAAGTGCAGCCTAGCCAAAGTTTTATAAAGCTGACTCTTGTGCTCAATGTCCCGACCAATAAAGGCAAGCATGCCATACACCTTCTTTGCCATCCTATCTACTTGTGTCGCCACTTTCGGAGAGCTATGGACTTGAACCCCCAGATTCCTCTCTACATCAGTGTTGTTCAGGGTCCTGCTATTAACTGTATACTTACCCTTAACATTTGATCTCCCAAAGTGCCTTACACTTGCCTGCATTAAACTCCATCTGCCATTTCTCTGTTCATATCTGCAAATGATCTATATCCCACTGTATCCTTTGACAACCTTCTACATTATCCACAACTCCACCTATCTTTTTGTCATCTGCAAACTTGCTAACCCACCTATCTACGTTTTCATCCAAGTCATTTATATATCACAAACAGCAGAGGTCCCAGTACAGATCCTTGCGGAACGCCACTAGTCACAAACCACCAGCCAGAAAAATACCCTTCCACTACTATCTGATTTCCATGGATAAGCCAATTCTGAATCCAAGCAACCAAGTCACTGTGGGTCCCATACATCTTAATCTTCTGGATGAGCCTACCATGAGGGATCATGTCAAAAGCCTTACTAAAATCCATGTGGACAAAATCCACTGCTCTATCCTCATCAATCACCTTCGTCATCTCCCCAAAAATCAAGTCAAGTTAGTAATGCATGACCTGCCCCGCACAAAGCCATGTTGACTTTCCCTAATTAGGCCACACTTTTCCAAATGTGCTCATCAAGGTAGGATATAAATTTAGCATAACTTCTCTACTTTTCACTTCTATTCCTCTCGACATAAACCTAGTTTTTTTTAATGGCCTTCTTAACATATGTCACTACTTTGTGATTTGTGTTTGTTTTCCCAGATTCCTCTGCTCCAATCCTGGATTTGGAATCTTATTTTCCAAGTGATATGTTTATTCAGTTTTTCTTTCCAAAATTTAGAAATAGTTTCTGATGACAAGTCTCAGATGCTAAAATAAATTGTGATTTGAGTGGATCCAGCATCGGCCAATGAAGGACCTTACTTCCCACCTTCTGCCTATTTGAATAGCTGCCCTTTTTCTCTTTATGCCTTGCTGCCAGCTAGCTATCCATTCTGCTACTTGACCCTGAGCCAACATTGGACCAATTATTTGGGATCTTATTGAATGACTTTGGAAAATCTCAATATACTAGATCTACTGCGTTGTGCGCAATTTTCCCGCTACGCTGGTTGAGTAGCATAGTGGGGTGGGAAATGTAAGCGGGAGGCCACTTTTATTGACGTAATCAGCCTCGCACTGGGGAACGGCTTGCCGCTGATATTAATACTCATGACTCAATTTAAATCAGTTTGGTGAGTCCGGGATGGTATTGTCTGGGCTCACTTAGGTTTCCGACCTTGCTGGTGGAGGTCCACACTAGTGGAGATCACAGCTGATACCAAGCAACGGGGATCAGGTATGATGGCCATGCTGGTGGGACCGAAGGCAATTGAGGCCCCTCAGAAGATTGGGAGTGGGGGGAGCAGTGCCCTGTGCTGGCACTGCCCACCAGGCAGCCTGGCACACTGGCAGTGCCCACCAGGGCCAGGTAGTGCCAAGGGGATGGGACCTGGGTAGGTGAAGCTGATATTTTTTCCCTGGTCTGTAGGAGGATGAGGGGTGACCTTAGAGGTTTGTAAAATCATGAGGGGCATAGATAAGTGAATAACAAAGGTTTTTTTCCCCAAGGTAGGGAGGGTCCAAAACCAGAGAGCATAGGTTTAAGCTGAGAGATAGGAAATACATAGATAGAAAAGGTTTAGAGGGATATGGGCTAAACGCAGGCAAATGGACTAGTTCAGAGAAGTTCAGTTTAGGAAACCTGGTCAGCATGGACGAATTGGGCCGAAAGGCCTGTTTCCGTGCTGTCTATCTCTATGACTCTATCATTTTTATCTGGTCCATTCCTTGGTGGCTGAGTTTTAATTCCAACTTTCATTTTTATGTTCCTGTGAAATATTTACCAGTTACAGTCAAACAGGAGAATTCATAATGGGGGAATAAAGCAATGGCTAAGGAATTAAATTTGTACTTTGCTTCAGTCTTCACAAAGGAAGATGAATGACGTACCAGAGGTACTGAGAGAAACATGTTTTAGTGAAGAGCTGAAGGAGGTAGTAGAGAAATGGTTTTGGGAAAATTGATGGGATAGAAGGTGGAAAAATTCCTAGGTCCTGATAATCTTCATCCCAGAGTATTTAAGGAAGTGGCCCTGGAAATAGTAGATCCACTGATGGTTATTTTCCAAAATTCTATGGACTCTGGGATTGTTCCTAAAAATTGGAGGGTAGGTAAGCCCACAATTCAAAAAAGGAGGTCGAGAGAAAACAGGGAACTACAGACCAGTGAGCCCAACTTTGGTAATGGGGAAGTTGCTAGAGTCTCTTATCGAGGATTTCGTAACTCGGCATTTGGAAGACTGGTATAATCAGACAAAGTCAGCATGGATTTACGCAAGGGAAATCATGCTTGACGAAACTATTGGAATTCTTTGAGGATGTTACTTATTTAGACTTTCAGAAGGTTTTTGACAGGGTCTCACATAACAGACTACTATGTAAAGTTAAAGCACATGGGATTGCAGGTAATATGTTGAAATGGATAGAAAGCTGGTGAGCAGACAGGAAGCAAAGAGTTGGCATAAAGGGTCTTTTTCTGATTGGCAGTCAGTGACTTGTGGGATTCCGCAGGGATCTGTGCTAGGACCCCAACTGTTCACATTATGTATTAATGATTTGGAAGAGGGAACGAAATGTACTATCTCCAAATTTGCAGATGATGCAAAGTTGGGTGGGAGGATGAGTTGTAGGCGGATGCAGAGATGCTTCAGCCTGATTTGGACAGGCTGTGTGTGTGAGTATCTGCATGGCAGATGCAGATTAATGTGGATAAATGTGAGGTTATCCACTTTGGTAGTAATAATAGGAAAACAGATTATTACTTGGATGTAAATTGAGAGAAATGGATTCTCAACGAGACCTTGGTGTCCTTGTGCATCAGTCGCTGAAAGTAAACGTGCAGGTACAGCAGGCAGTAAACAAGGCAAATGGTATGTTGACCTTCATAGTGAGAAGATTTGATAATAGGGATGTTTTGCTGCATTTATGCAAGGTATTGGTGAGGCCACACCTGAAGTATTGTGTGGAAGGATGTCCTTGCTTTAGAGGGAATACACTGAAGGTTTACCAGACTGATTCCTGAGATGGGATGTCTGTCATATGAGGATGGATATAAAGTCGATTAGGATTATGTTCATTGGAGTTTAGAAGAGTGAGAAGGGATCTCATAGAAACTTATAAAGTTCTAACAGGGTTAGACAGGATAGATTCAGAAAGCATGCTTCCAATTGTGGGGGAGTCCAGAACGAGGGATCATAGTTTGAGGATAAAGGGTAAACCTTTTATAACTGAAGTGAGGAGAAATTTCTTCACCCAGAGGGTGGTGAATGTGTGGAATTCACTATCTCAAAGTAGTTGAGGCCAAAACGTTGTCTAATTTCAAGAAGAAATTAGATACAGCTCTTGGGGCTGAAGGGATATGGGGGAAAGGAGGATTCAGGATATTGAATTTGGTGATCAGTCATGATCGAAATGAATGGCAGAGCAGGCTGGAAAGGCTGAACAGGCTACCCCTGCTTCTAGTTTCTATCCATATTGCATGACAATTTAATTTCATATTTTCTCTTTGCCTTTCTAATTGTTTGATTTCTCACCTAATCTCTTCATATTATTCCATTATGCATTCCCCTGCTATACGCATACTTTGTGTATAGACCTCTTTTTCATTGCCCTGAATTCAGGGTTTCTAAAACTGTGGGTCCCAGTGGGGTCGTGGGCAGGGTTTTGGAAACACAAACTCAAAGCAGCAGTGGAGGTCTGGAGCTAGAACTGTTCCAAGCAAATATTTTTACTGGTTAAAAAGACAAATTTCAATATAAAATATGCAGAGTTTCTTGTACAAAATACAAGGTCATTAGCTACTCAAATATATAAAAATCCCCTTTAACCTGATGATGCCGATTGTACTTTGCTCCTGAGATTTGTGGGTTAATGTATATTGCTGTAATTTATCACTTGTAATGAATAATGGAGATGATGGCAATTCATCACTTAAATTACTTATCTAACTATTCTTTAAACATTCCAGCTTATTCCTGGTGGTGAAGGTCCTGAAGTATGAGTCGAGCTCTCTGACTTCAACGAAGTGGATTTGAGTTTCTACTACTTCTGTTTCCTTATGTTCACTTCTGTATTTTGACAATTATTTTTTAGTTTATTTTTTATGTCAGACTCTCCTGAACAGTTCCATTTATTTTGTATGTGGAAAGAAGTGTCACAGAAATGAGGTGAATCATGGTTTATGTATGAAAGACCTTATTTATTTTTAAAGAGGAAATAAAGTGTTTTCCTTTCCACTAATTTGCTGGTTTCAATTTTATATTGTGTGCAATTTGTAAATCGACTGTTCGTTCCATAATTCTTCATAGTCCCAGATATTAGGCTCGAAGGGCTGAATGGCCTACTCATGTTTCTATCTCCATTGACCTCCCAAGGCCATTATTATCTTACAATGTCAGCACAAAATTAATTGGAGCTGAAAGATAACCACAAATCCCAGCACTCAACATATGATCACTCCAGCAAATTCTAAATCTAAGTTCAGGAGAGGAGGTCAAGTAAGACGATTTTGCCCATGTCCTAATGAAACAAGAGATAGTTGAGACACTGGGGGGCTAAATAAATTTTTAAAAATAGGCTGACTATAAACTGTCTTCGACACAGATTGAAGGACAAATCACAAGGACCAGATGAGCAATGCATCCAAAGATACTTAGGGAAGGGTGGAAGTTGCATCAGCACAGGCCAGTTTTCCTTAGATACAGGAATGGTCCAGAGAAATGGAGAATTGCAAATACTACAACTTGTTCAAAAAAATGGTGCAAGGATAAGACTAACATCTACAGGCCACACAGTTTTGCCTCAATGGAAAAGCTTCTGGAAATCATAATCTGGAACAAAACTAACAGTCACTTGGACACATATGCATTAGTTAAGGAAAGCCAACACTGATTGAATGGCAAATTATGTTCAAAAACAGTGAGACCTCCAGGAGAGAGGTTAAAACAGATTTTGTAGGAGTGAGAACAGGGGATAAAATTCAGACTTCTGCGAAGAGAGGTTAAAACAGCAGAGACTCCATGGAATGGAAAGGTTCAAAGCAAGACTTTGGAGAGAAGTTAAAGCAGTGAGATTTCAGGGAGAGAAGTTAAAACAGTGAGACCACAGAGGAGATAGGTTAAAAATAAGAATTTGGAGGAGAGGGGTTGAAAAGATGAGACTTCGGGCAAAGGTTAGGACAGCAAGACTTAAGGGGATTGAGAGGTTAAAACAGCGAGACTTTGGGGAGAAAGAGGACAAAACAGTGAGACTTCAGGAGGGGGAGGTTGCAAAAGTGAGACCTTGGGGGAGAATGGTTTAAACAGCGAGACTTCGGTGAAAGAGAGTTTAAAGCAGTGAGACATTGCGGGGAGAGAGGTTAAATCAATTGGACTTCTGATGAGAGAACGGTTAAAACAGTGAGACTTAAGAGCAGAGGACTTGCGGATAGCGAAGAGCATTGTCGGGCAATACAGCAGGATATAGATAGGCTGGAAAATTGGGCGGAGAGGTGGCAGATGGAGTTTAATCCGGATAAATGCGAAGTGATGCATTTTGGAAGAAATAATGTAGGGAGGAGTTATACAATAAATGGCAGAGTCATCAGGAGTATAGAAACACAGAGGGACCGAGGTGTGCAAGTCCACAAATCCTTGAAGGTGGCAACACAGGTGGAGAAGGTGGTGAAGAAGGCCTATGGTATGCTTGCCTTTATAGGACGGGGTATAGAGTATAAAAGCTGGGGTATAGAGTATAAAAGCTGGAGTCTGATGATGCAGCTGTATAGAACGCTGGTTAGGCCACATTTGGAGTACTGCGTCCAGTTCTGGTCGCCGCACTACCAGAAGGACGTGGAGGCGTTAGAGAGAGTGCAGAGAAGGTTTACCAGGATGTTGCCTGGTATGGAGGGTCTTAGCTATGAGGAGAGATTGGGTAAACTGGGGTTGTTCTCCCTGGAAAGACGGAGAATGAGGGGAGATCTAATAGAGGCGTACAAGATTATGAAGGGGATAGATAGGGTGAATGCTGGGAAGCTTTTTCCCAGGTCGGAGGTGACGATCACGAGGGGTCACGGGCTCAAGGTGAGAGGGGCGAAGTATAACTCAGACATCAGAGGGATGTTTTTTACACAGAGGGTGGTGGGGGCCTGGAATGCGCTGCCAAGTAGGGTGGTGGAGGCAGGCACGCTGACATCGTTTAAGACTTACCTGGATAGTCACATGAGCAGCCTGGGAATGGAGGATACAAACGATTGGTCTAGTTGGACCAAGGAGCGGCACAGGCTTGGAGGGCCAAAGGGCCTGTTTCCTGTGCTGTACTGTTCTTTGTTCTTTGTTTGTTCTTTTGAGGTTAAAACAACTGCACTATTGGGGGAATTGGAGTTAAAACAGATTTTGGGGAGAGCGTATAACAATGAGACTTAAGGGGAGAAAGAGGTTAAAACAGATGTCGGGGGCGAGAGGTTAAATTGGGGAGACTTTGCTGGAAGTGTGTTTAAAACAGTGAGACTTAAGGGGAAAGAGACTTCAACACCGTGAGACCTACGAGGAGAGATGTTTACACAGTGTGACTTACAGGGAGAGTGAGGATAAAACAGTGAAAATTCAGAAGCGGAATGGTGTAGAGTTGTCAGCATCCAGAATCATGGGGACATGGGGTTTTGGGTGGGTCTGAGGGGCCCAGGATGGATAACCATACAGACTGTCTCTCCCTCTCGCTGGACCCCCATCCCACTCCGAGCAAGCGAGCAAGAATTTTGGTGCGAGGTGGCAGTAATAGTCGTTGCTGCCAATGACATCACCTCCCGCAGGCTGGAGGCTGCACCAGAGCAACAGCAGATTGCTGGTCAGGGTTAGGACCTGGCTGCCTATGAGTCCTAGGTGGCAGGGGGAGGGGTGCAGAAGATGACAGAGACTTCAGCTATAGAGGACATGCATGTCATACTATGAGCTGCTGGATGGCACCTCATGGAGTGGGGGGAGGGAGAAGAGGGAGGACACTTGCACCCGATATCAGTGTGAAGGTGACTGCAGCTATAAACCTCTACACCACTGGATCATTCCAGGACTTGAGTGGGGACCTTTGTGGCATCTGCCAGTCATCAACCCACAAAGTGCATCCAGGATGTCATGGACACCCTGTACGTTCAGACAGTGCATCCACTTTGACCCAGGCCAGACCCAACAGGATGCCTGAACTGCAGGCTTCACTACCATCGCCAGTATGCCGTAAGTGCGGGGGGTTACAGACTGCATTCATGTCACCCTGTGGAATCAGGAAGTGCCCTACATCAACAGGACGAGGTTCCACTCCCTGAATATCCAAATCACGTGCGACCACCTTGCCAACATCATGCAGGTGTGTGCACACTATCCAGGGAGCATGTATGACAGCTTCATCCTGGGGCACTCGCACAGGGTCTTCGAGGCCCACCTCAGGCTGCCGGGATGGCAGGGCTGCCCACTGAGGTCATGGCTGATGACGCTGGTGTGAAGGTCTGAGACAGGTGGCGACCTGCTACAATGTGGCCCATACTGCCACCTGGTCCACCATTGAATGGTGCATCGGCCTGCTCAAGATGCGATGGATCGCTCTAACGATACTCTGCAGTACAGTCCCCAGATGGTCTCGTGTCATGGTGATCTGCTGTGCACTCCACAACCTTGCACAGCAGCAAGGTGACATCCTGGAGGAGGAGGAGACAAGGTGGATGCCCCTCAGGAGGAGGCGGACCTGGAGGGTGTGGAGGACGATGTAAGGCAAACCCGCAAGAGTCAAGCAGGCCAAGTTGCCCAGTTCACCAATCAAGAGGAGTGGTGTCTGGCAGCCCAAATCCCCATCTCCCACCCTCAACCTTTCCCAGGAGGCCTTCACTGCCCCCCTCCACCTCCAGAACCCTTGTCCACACTCCCTGACATAGCACATCCCTTTACTCCTCAGAGGGTTGCATTGATAGCACACCAGAGTGATGGCCTGGGTTAGCTATGTCAGTGCGTTATTTATCCAGTCAGGATGGTAATGATGACTCACTTTGAGGCATGCTGTGATGCTGCACTAATACTGCAACGTCTGACTTCTGCCTGTCATCTGACTGCAAACAGACAACTGGGCCCATGTGTGAGTGAGGGTTGGGGGCACCACTGTGCCGCCCAATGCACTGTGGGTGGTTTTGGGGGTATATGAGACATTTGCTTGCATCAGTTGTGGCATAGAGTGTAAGGGTGGGAAGGTCATGTTGGCGCTGCATGGAACGTTAGCCAGGTCGCAGTTGGAGTACTACGCTTTCCTGGTCACCTCACCCTCATGAGGTTATGGTTGCACTTGATGGGGTAGTGAGGGTGCCACCAGAACATTCCCTGGGATGGAGCATTTGCACTATGAGCCATGGCAGGATGGGCCTGGATTGCTTCCTTTACAGCAGAACAAGCTGAGGGGGGACATGCTTGAGGTGCATGAGTTTGTGCAATGTTTGGATGGGGTGAACAGGGAGCATCTGTTCCCTTGGTTGAGGAGTCAATCAGAAGGGGGCATAGCTTCAGGGTGAGGAGCAGGAGTTGCAGAGGGGTCTTGAGGACAACGTCCACATCCCGGGAGTGATGATGGCCTGGGATGCACGGTCCAGGACGGTTGTGGAGGTTGGTTACCCTACAACCTCTGACAGGTGTTTTGCTGGAATATCATGTCAGTCAGAGATATGGTACAGATGCTGGACAATGTGATTGAAATGGTAATTATCATTGGTACGGACTCAATAGGCCGAATGGCTTTTCTCACGCTGTGCGACGCTTTATGCCCCTAAAGGTACAGAAGGGATATTAACCCCCTGCAGGAGAAGGGTCACAGACGGAGGAGTTGCGGTTTTGGCTGCAATATCCTCCAATCGTGATTATTTGCAGTGCATACTACCCAATCCCCACTACAGTGTCTGCCTTCACCCATGCCCTCATGCTAACCCTAAAACTTGTTAATCTTGCGTGTTCTACCACTACAACTAGGTGACCACCCCCGCAGGATGCACATCAGAGGTGGAGGCAGCCTGCTGTGTTCCATGCCCCATGGCATATAACGCCCTTGGCGGGTGTCCCTTGGAGGGCCAGGACCTAGGGGATCCCATCTGATTTTCCGTTGTCGTGGATGTAGTTGTGCCATGCTGTTTGGCTTGCAGTCCGTGAGATGTACTGGTGTCAAGAAAGGTGTATTCAGAAGGGTTGTAGATGGCCGTGGTCTACTCAGTGGAAAGCCCTACCACGGCTTCCAGCGCTTCCTCCTCCCTCGACGTGCTCATGGGCCCGTTGGACACTCCATGGACTGGAGGGGCAGCTGGAGTGAACGCCTGAAGCCTCAGTATCATCCAGCACTACCAGCCCTGAAGGTCCAACATTGTCTTCACCATGGTCTGTGAGTCCTCAGTGGAAGCTCTCTGAGCCTGGATCAAACTGTGATCCGAGCCGGGCAGCACGGTGGTTAGCACTGCAGCTTCACAGCTCCAGGGTCCCGGGTTCGATTCCCGGCTCGGGTCACTGTCTGTGTGGAGTTTGCACATTCTCCTCGTGTCTGCGTGGGTTTCCTCCGGGTGCTCCGGTTTCCTCCCACAGTCCAAAGATGTGCGGGTTAGGTTGATTGGCCAGGTTAAAAATTGCCCCTTAGAGTCCTGAGATGCGTAGGTTAGAGGGATTAGTGGGTAAAATGTGTGGGGGTGGGGCCTGGGTGGGATTGTGGTCGGTGCAGATTCGATGGGCCAAATGGCCTCCTTCTGCACTGTATGGATTCTATGATTCTATGAAACTCTGGAGCCCCTCTGCAATTCCTTGTTGTGTCTTGAGGATGCTCCCGAGGACCTCAACCATGGTCGTCAGTGACTTGGCTATGCCTTGGACCCTGCCACCAATGGCTACATTTCCTGCCCCAGACTTTCCATCTTAGTCACCACCCTTGCAATGTTGGCCTGGGTGCCACGCAATGCTGGCACCATCTCCTGTGCCTGAAGAATGTGGGACTCCTAGAGGCAACTTTGCAGTTGCCGGAATGTCTCTAACACCCCCTCCTGCAGTCCGCGGCTCTGATTCTGCATCTCCAGCAGCTCTGAGAACCGTTTCCAGTGGCTTAGCAGGCACCTGGTTGGGGGCCAGCTGTTTCCTTGGCTCCGGCAGACCTCCACCTGCCTGATTCCTCAGCTGTTCCCGCCTCCACCCAATGTGCATCAGCAGATGTGTGGTGCTCACCAGAAAGGGACCCCAAAGACTGTCTGCTAATTCCACCCACTGAGATGTTTCTCTGCACTGGTGGATGGCATGGGTGATGCCTGTGATGCCTGGTCTGCTTTCCTTGGAGTTTTTCCCTAAGTGTTGGTAGCGATCACAGTTGGGGCACTGACTCCAGTGGTCCTGGCCTCATTTGGTGTTGTTCCTGGTTCAGTGCAAGGGAGGGACAAGTATGGGCAGCTTGCAACTTGAGACAGGTTAAATGGATGAAGGTTTTGTGGATTCTCACTTCTGTGGTGGATGCCGACCTCATACCCCCACCGGTCTTTCTTCGCTCTCTTCGTTTGTGGGCCATCTTTTCCTGCAGAGACAAACGGGGATGATTGAGAGCTTGATGGCTGGTGGGCCTGGAGGAGGCAGGTGGGTGGTGGGAGAACAGGTAATGTATGTCAGCATCATGCCTCAGCAGGCAGGGGTAATGATGGGGAGTATCTGAAGGATTTAAGGAAGATGCTGGGAGGGGGCCCGAGTGCTGGACAGCTGCAGGGTATCAGGGAGTGAACATTCCATGTGTAACAGACGGGACTATTGTCAGGATGAGCAGATGGATACTTGCCTTTGCAGCCCGAACAATGTCATTAATTTTCTTCCAGCATTGGGCAATGGTCCTCAGTGTCAAGCCACTGCCACTGACTACCACGACTACCGCATCCCAGCTGCATTGGAGTCCCTACTCCTAGGTTGTCAGCCCCTCAGGGTTACAGGATGACCTGTCTCTCCTCCACGGCATCCAGCTCTCTCCCTATGTTGCCATTCTCCTGGCATGACTGGCTGTGGGTAAATGCGGGCTCCCCTTTACTAATGGTTTACAGCTGTGGCCATTTCGGGGGTGTCACACACCTGGAGTCTCCTGATTCAAGTGGAGGCTCTTTCAGTGCACTAAGTATGGGAGGATTCCGATGCGGCATGCTCCGATAGGACCGGTGCAAACGCTCCTGTTTTCTTGCTGTTATGACACTTAGAAATAGTTTGAGCGGCACGGAGGCACAGTGGTTGGCACTGCTGCCTCACAGAGCCAGGGACCTGGGTTTGATTCCCGGCTTGGGTCACTGTCTGTGCAGAGTTTGTACATAAGAACTAGGAGCAGGAGTACCCATCTGGCCCCTCGAGCCTGCTCCACCATTCAATAGGATCATGGCTGATCTTTTCGTGGACTCAGTTCTACTTACCTGCTCGCTCACCATAGTCTTTAATTCCTTTATTGTTCAAAAATGTATCTATCCTTGCCTTAAAAACATTCAATCAGGTAGCCCCAAATGCTTCACTGGGCAAGGAATTCCACAGATTCACAATCCTTTGTGTGAAGAAGTTCCTCCTCAACTCAGTCCTAAATCTGCTCCCCCTTATTTTGAGGCCATGCCCCCAAGTTCCAATTTCACCTGCCATTGGAAACAACTTCCCTGCTTCTATCTTATCTATTCCCTTTATAATCTTATATGTTTTTGTAAGATCTTCTCTCATTCTTCTGAATTCCAATGAGTATAGCCTTAGTCTATTCAGTCTCTCTTCATAAGCCAACCCTCTCAACTCCGGAATCAACCTAGTGACTCTCCTCTGCATCCCCTCCAGTGCCAGTATATCCTTTCCCAAGTAAGGAGACCAAAACTGTACACAGTACTCCAGGTGTGGCCTCACCAGCACCTTATACAGCTGCAACATAATCTCGCTGTTTTTAAACTCCATTCTTCTCGCACTGAAGGACAAAATTCCATTTGCCTTCTTAATTACCTCCTGCACCTGCAAACCAACTCCTTGAGATTCCTGCAGAAGGACACCCAGGTCCCTCTGCACAGCAGCATGCTGCAATTTTTTACCATTTAAATAATAGTCCATTTTGCTGTTATTCCTACCAAAATGGGTGACCTCACGTTTACCAACATTGTACTCCATCTGCCCACTCACTTAGACTATCTATATCCCTTTGCAGATCTTCAGTGTCCTCTGCACACTTTGTTCTGCCACTCATCTTAGTGTCATCTCCGAATTTTGACACACAACACTTGGTCCCCAACTCCAAATCATCTATGTGAATCGTAAACAGTTGTGTTCCCAACATTGATCTCTGAGGCACACCACTAGTCACTGATCGCCAACCAGAAAACACCCATTTACCCCCACTGCATGCCGTCTGTTAGTTAACCAATCCTCTATCCATGCTAATACATTACCCGTAGCACCGTACACCTTTATCTTATGCAGCAGCCTTTGGTGAGGCACCTTGTCAAATGCCTTTTGGAAATCCAGATATACCACATTCGCAGGTTCCCCATAGTCCACTGCGCATGTAATTATCTCAAAGAATTCTACCAAATTAATCAAACATGACCTGCCCTGCACGTTCTGCCCATGTCTGGGTGGGTTTCCTCCGGGTACTCTGGTTTCCTCCCATAGACCAAAGATGTGCAGGTTAGGTGGATTGGCAATACTAAATTGACCTTTAGTGTCAGGGGGACTAGCTAGGGTAAATACATGGGGTTGTGGATGGGATTGTGGCCGGTGCAGACTCAATAGGCCAAATGGCCTCCTTCTGCATTGTATGATTCTGTGATCTATGATCTATTTTGAGTGAATTCTGCCCATAGCGGAAGTGTTGAACAATAATTGGTTAATTTAACTGTCATTTATAATTATGATGTCTTGAATAAAGGCATATTCTTTTCTCGAGTCAAGCTTAACAAAAGGTTAGAGTCATAGAGTCATCGAGGTTTACAGCATGGAAACAGGCCCTTCGGCCTAACTTGTCCATGCCGCCCTTTTTTTAAACCCTGAAGCTAGTCCCATTTGCCTGCATTTGGCCCATATCACTCTATACCCATCTTACCCATGTAACTCTCTGAAGGGGGCGACCTTTATGCTTAAGACGACTTTTATGCTTAATATCATGGACATTTTTACGCGTGGATATCAAATTTATTTTAAAATATTGTCAGCAGCTCACAGCAATGCGATGACTCATGGGCACCCCTTAATCACTTCAGACAGCCTAATCACTTTAGACTCCAAGCAGGGAAAACATAGACAATAGCTCAACTGATTAGATTATGCAAGAAACTCAAAACACAAAGGGAACCCTCCAGAAAGAGATCAGGCCAGGGAAATGGGTTCACATCATCATCAGCCACAGATCAATTCCACCTATCTATAATGGCTTTTTAACATCTTGCTATTGTGCCACTGCTTTGTGTTATTAGCAGGCACTGATCATGTAACTAGTAGTAAATGATGAGCCTATTACCATATGTTTGGCGCGAAGTTCAAAACCCTATAAATTGTAAAGCGCACAATGGCCAAGGAGAGCAGTTGACGAGCAGCTGTCTCTCCCCAGGCCTGCGGTTTTTGTTATTTTAAACAGAGAATAAAGTTTGTGTTGCCCATTTGTACTGTACTCATGTCTGCTTGTCTTTTATGCTGGTAGGAAGCGGAAACTTCCCCTTACAGTTTGGTGCTGAAACCCGGGAGGAAGTGACCACTCGCTAGACCCACGGTGACAAGGATCAAGTGGGTGAGAAGTCAATTTCAGACCACCAGAGTCTGGAAGGATCCGAGCGCCGTCGGGACCACGAGGGGACTTCCTCCAACCTGGATACCAGCCTGTAGACTGAGTGGGTACAAAAGGTGCACTTACACTGATTGGCTACTGCACAAATTTCACTGATTGAGAACTTTAAATTTGTAACACGGTTCGGTACACTGCTGTCGGCTACCTATTGGTCGGCTACCTATTGTGAGAGGGACTTGTAAGCGTCCACAAGAGGTGGACCATTGTCATGGCAGGTCTTCATGTCCCTGCTAACCACCCGGTGCGCCAATAGGGGGGATAAAGCAAAAGGCCTTATTGGATGAGCTGGTAGGTTAGGCACACCTCTGCGAGCCAGGAACTTAGGGAACCGAAAGGGTTGACAGATTCCAGAAGCACTCACAATAGGAGTGGGGTACAGGCTAGTGGGGAACGCGAAAGGTACAGAAAGACAAAAGAGAGAGAAAGAGAGACAGAATGCCCCATGAAGGAAAGCCCAAGGAAAGGTTACCCAGGACAGAGATTCCGAAGTAGGTTGCGCATACGTAGGGGGAGGAAGGGAGCAAGAGGATAGCCTCTCCCTAGAATGGGGGCCAGAAGGATCTCTTAGCCGAGCATTTGGGATGCAACAGCAGAAACGAATCAGGAAAATGTGCAAGGAGGGATGGGACCCCTGTGCGTCCTTCCCCCTACAAAGGGAATGGTGGAATAGCCACCAGTGGGACGCTTCTAAAAAGGCTGCAGTAATTTTAGTTAAACAGTTTGTGATAGCGGTACGTATGAACCAGGTTTACCAGGAAAAGATAGAGGAAAAGAACAAGAGTATTGCAAGTTTAGAGGCTCGGATCACAGAGTTACGAGCCGAACCCCGTAAAATTAGCGCCCTGGAGACCACCATGTCTTCGGTGTACCCCGCACTTCCTGGTGCACCACCCGAGTACGAACCCGGCAGCGTACAGAAATGTGCCCCAGTACAGAGGACAGCTAATGGCCAGGATCGCTATAAAGCATTCACTCCCTTAGCAAAGCACACTATCCTAAAGGAGTTAGGTACTCTGCGCACCCGAAGTAAAAATACAGAGTTCTGGAGGACTCTTGAGGAGATGTGGGATGACCACGATCTCCACCCCCGTGATATCCACCAGATAGTCAGAGCAAAGTGCCCCTCAGATAAATGGAGGACTCTAACCAGCACTGACCCGGAGAACCCTGCCACCTCCACCATCCAGGATGGGGCATGGGTGAACGGAGTCCCTAACAATGACTCCAGGGCAATCCAAAGGGAAGCATATAATGCCTTTAAACGCGCAGTCTGTACAGCTCTGGGAAACCCTTCCACCAACTGGGGAAAAATCCAATCCTGGAGGCAGGAAAAGGGAGAATCAAGCAGCAACTATGCTGCTCGCCTGTATGAGGCTTATTGTGAGTCGTCCGGGCAGGAAAACCCCAACCCTAACGATGCCCCATACATCCAAATGTTTTTAGATAGGCTTTCCCCAACACATCAGGAAGTTTTAAAATTAGAAATCGTCACTACGGACACCTACGATACCGCAGTACAGTGGGCAAGCCGGGTAGATGCGAGGGCCGGGCCAGGGAGCAACCGAACCGCACCCAGGTCCCGGACAGCCTCTGCAAAAATAGATGCCCCTAACTTTAAACCAACAGCTAAGTGTTTCCGTTGTGAAAGACCCGGGCACATAGCTAGGCACTGTCGATCAGAACCTGGACAAACTTGTGGGACCTGTGGCAGAACAGATCACTCAGCTGAACAGTGCAGGCTAAAGCCCAAGCCCGAAACCCACATAGACATGCAGGAAGCCTTCCTGAACTGGCTGAGGGACCAGCGGAAGGCATGAACACAGGCGGCTCCCATAGACACGGAGGGAGACAACCGTGTCTACATGCCTGCCCCCCTGGGGGCTGCCTTGCAAAATGTTAGTAAGCACAGGAGCCTCTGTATCCCTGACCGACCTACCCCTTCCCGTGACCAAGGATTACACCCACATAGTAGGGGTGGGGGGAACTCGTATTAAGGCTTACAAGAGCAAGACGGTCGTCTTAGAGGTAGCAGGGCGACTGGTGCCGGTCCAGTTCTTTGTATGCCAGAATAACGAGGGAACCGTGCTAGGAATGGATATTTTAGAGGAATTAAGCAAACTCAAAGACCCAAGGAATCATAAGATTCATTGGCCCCACAGTAATGGGAACAAATGTAAGCTCCACCAACCCTGCCAAAACATCGCAACGATCGGGAGTGTGAAAACATTTCAGAGGGACTGGGACACAGAGCCCCAGCCTTTTGGAATAATTTGTAAAGTACTGACAGAAGTATGGGCCAGGGATAAGCAGGACACAGGAAAGGTCCCTATGGATCGGGTCCACGTCCCCGGCCCAGACCACAAACCCCACAGACAGTATCCCATAAAGCCGGAGGCATACCAAGCCGTGCGGGCTAGTGTACAGGACCTAGAAGGGAGGGAGGTAATACGCTCCCCTACTAGTACCACAAACTCCCCAGTATGGCCAGTAGCAAAGCCCGATAAAAGCTTCCGTTTAACAATCGATTATACAGAGCTAAACAAAGTCACCCCAAAAGTACATCCCATAGTGGCAAGCCCCTCCACAATCCTGAATGGATTGGGCCCTCAGTATAGTATTTTCACGGTGTTAGACATAGCAAACGGCTTCTGGTCGGTGCCATTAGACACGGAGTCTCTGGACAAATTTGCATTCACTGTGGGCGAAAAGCAATATACCTGGACGAGACTCCCCCAGGGGTTCCATAACAGCCCCGCCATCTTCCACCAAGTTATGAATAGGATATTAGAGGGAGTAGATCTCACCCCCGACCGCTGCGCTGTCCTTCAGTATGTGGACGACATCCTAATCGCCTCAGAGGACAGGCGAGGACATGCTGCAGCCCTGATTGAGGTGCTGCAAGCCTTAGAAAGGGGCAGGTTGAAGGTGAACGCCAAAAAGGCCCAGATAGGAAGAGACACTGTCCTGTACTTAGGACAGGAGATATCCCAGGGTACTAGGACCATGGGCACATTTGATAAGGTCCCCCATGGTTGGCTTATGATGAAAGTGAGGAGGTGTGGGATAGAGGAAATGTTGGCTGATTGGATAGGTAACTGGCTGTCTGATCGAAGACAGAGGGTGGTGGTGGATGGAAAATTTTCGGATTGGAGGCAGGTTGCTAGTGGAGTGCCACAGGGATCAGTGCTTGGTCCTCTGCTCTTTGTGATTTTTATTAATGACTTAGAGGAGGGGGCTGAAGGGTGGATCAGTGAATTTGCTGATGACACCAAGATTGGTGGAGTAGTGGATGAGGTGGAAGGCTGTTGTAGGCTGCAAAGAGACATAGATAGGATGCAAAGCTGGGCTGAAAAATGGCAAATGGACTTTAACCCTGATAAATGTGAGGTGATTCATTTTGGTAGGACAAATTTAAATGTGGATTACAGGATCAAAGGTAGGGTTCTGAAGACTGTGGAGGAACAGAGAGATCTTGGGGTCCATATCCACAGATCTCTGAAGGTTGCCACTCAAGTGGATAGAGCTGTGAAGAAGGCCTATAGTGTGTTAGCTTTTATTAACAGGGGGTTGGAGTTTAAGAGCCGTGGGGTTATGCTGCAACTGTACAGGACCTTGGTGAGACCACATTTGGAATATTGTGTGCAGTTCTGGTCACCTCACTATAAGAAGGATGTGGAAGCGCTGGAAAGAGTGCAGAGGAGATTTACCAGGATGCTGCCTGGTTTGGAGGGTAGGTCTTATGAGGAAAGGTTGAGGGAGCTAGGGCTGTTCTGTCTGGAGCGGAGGAGGCTGAGGGGAGACTTAATAGAGGTTTATAAAATGATGAAGGGGATAGATAGAGTGAACATTCAAAGACTATTTCCTCGGGTGGATGGAGCTATTACAAGGGGGCATAACTATAGGGTTCGTGGTGGGAGATACAGGAAGGATATCAGAGGTAGGTTCTTTACGCAGAGAGTGGTTGGGGTGTGGAATGGACTGCCTGCAGTGATAGTGGAGTCAGACACTTTAGGAACATTTAAGCAGTTATTGGATAGGCACATGGAGCACACCAGGATGATAGGGAGTGGGATAGCTTGATCTTGGTTTCAGATGAAGGTCGGCACAACATCGTGGGCCGAAGGGCCTGTTCTGTGCTGTACTGTTCTATATGTTCTATATGCCTCACGAGAGGAGGGTTGCCATCCAGGTCATGCCCAGGCCAGTCTCCCTGAGGGGAGTCCGCAAGGTTTTGGGACTGTTCAACTGCAGCCGAACCTTTATCCCCAATTTCAGAACCTTCGCCGAGCCCATACAGCGGCTAGTAAAGGGGGGAGGCCCGGGGGGCAAACTGATAGAATGGGGACCCGAACAGGAGGAAGCTTATGCAAGGTTAAAACAAGCCTGAGCCTCGGTTTACCTGACCCGAGGAAGCCCTTCCATATCTTTTGTGAGAATGAGGAGGGATTCTATGCCGCAGTAATAGCCCAAACACATGGGGACACCCTGCGACCCGTAGCATACTACTCCACACAGCAGTCACCAGTGGCAGCCGACTTGTCCCGCTGCGTTGCAGCACTTGACTGTGCTGCATGAGCAGTTAGTATTAGCGAGCCCACGGTCATGACGGGGGAAATCATCCTCCACACCAGGCATACCATCGTTGAAATGCTTAACAATCGTAAGCTCAGAACAGTCTCTAATGTAAGGAGAGCTAAGTGGGAATCAGTTCTGCTCCCCAAAGACCGATCAGTCACCATAATAAGGGACACAGGAGTAAACCCCGCTGCAGGGATTTTAACCACTGGCGAATCACACGTGTGCGCTGAAATCAACCTAGAGGTAGATGCAGCCCCAGTAGAAGAGCTCCCCTTAGGACAGGCAGATTTAACATTCTATGTAGATGGGTCCAGGAAATATATTGACAGTACCCCCAAAACAGGGTGGGCAGTAGTTAACGACAAGTTAGAAGTGGTAGCCTCAGGGCGATTAGACAGCATCCTGTCAGCTCAAGTCGCAGAATTAGAGGCTTTAACACAGGCTCTGACCCCGGCAGAGGGCAAAACCGTGAATGTATATACCGACAGCCAATACGCGTTCGGAGTCATACATGACTATATGACCGCCTGGGATTTGTCACATCGGGAGGGGACAGGATAAAGCACCAGGAAAGGATTGAACTCTATTCCGCGCCTCAAAGCTGCCCAAAGAAGCAGCAGTAATTAAAATCGAAGCGCATAAGAAAATAGAAACTCCTGAACAAACAGGGAATGCTGCAGCTGATAAGGTAGCGCAGCAGATTTTAAGTCACGCTCTCCCAACAGCTAGTATCACCACAGACAGTGTGGACACAGTCCAGTTACACCGGGACACCCCTGAGGCAGAGAAGCAGGTCTGGGAAGAAAGGGACGGGAAACCAGATGCCCAGGGCGTCTGGAGGAAGGAAAGAAAGGTAATAGCCCCAGACTGCATCAGGCGCACCCTGCTGCAGTTAAACCATGGCCGTGATCACACCGGCAGAAACACCATGACCATCTCCTGAGTAGGGATTGGTGGTGGCCGGGGATGGGAAGAGACATAGGTAAATACTGTCAGCGATGTCTCACATGCGCGCAGCATAACCCTGGGCGACCCATAAAGATCCGAATGGCTCACCGGGGGCCGTGGGAAAATCTCCAGATAGATTTCATGGGACCACTTCCTGCTTCAGGGGGCAAGAGATATTGTTTAGTCATAATTGACCAATTCACCCGCTGGGTGGAAGCATTCCCCACCCGGGATTGCACTGCTTCCACTGTGGCAAAAATCCGAGCGAGTGAAGTAATTCCCAGATGGGGAGTCCCTTTGCAGATCGACTCCGATCAGGGCACCCACTTCACGGGAACAGTTATGAAAAAGACGTGTGAGTGGATGGGAATAAAGCAGAAGTTCCACATCCCCCACCATCCACAGAGTTCAGGTATGGTAGAGAGGATGAATCGGACCCTGAAGTCTGCACTCGCAAAGGCTTTACATGGAAAACACAGCAGGTGGACAGAGATCCGACCCACTGTGCTTATGAAACTCAGGGCATCCCCAAATCGCGTTACGGGATTAACCCCTTACGAACTGATGACCGGGCGGGCCATGCAATTGCCCCAAGGCATAATTACCGGAGGGGAAGATTTGGGACCCTTAAAAGACAAAATCAGCAGATATGTCTTAGAACTGAGTGAGCAGCTAAAATAAATGAGACAGCAGGCGAGAGAACAGCAGGAACTTAAAGATAAAGAAAGGCAGTACCCTGAACAGGCCATGGTGCCAAAAGCAGGATCCCAAGTAATGGTTAAATTGCTACTTGAAAGGCCTGGTCTAGCGCCCCACTGGTCAGGGCCACACCGAGTCCTCATTAGTGGGGATACCTGCACATGCGTTGAAATCAGGGGAAAGGGGCAATGGAAGCATTGGACACAACTAAAAAGATGTGAGAACAGCAATGATCCAGTAACGCGAGTCTAATAATAATAATTGTACCTCCAAGCTCATTGTACCTGTTTTTCAGGCAGGTCACAGCACCGGACAAGAAGATGTATATCGCTGTTTGTTTTTATGCTTTACTGCTTAGCAGGGGAGATTGTCTCTCAAACCGTTACTGACGTGAGTTGAATGTAAATACGTACTTGTATATGTCGCATGTATATGCTGAGAAATGGAATGCATCTAAATGCTGGATATGTACCCACATTCCAATACATTCCAAAGGTGGAATCCCCCTCAGGCCAATCCCTTTGACAGCCCAAGAGACCATAGAGTGGGTTATACAGGAAGCAGACAGGAGCCTCACGCACCACCTTAAATCTATATAGGAGAAATTACAGTCTGCTGGGTGCAAGGCCTTTAAATGGCGACAGCCGGGTTACGACTGCACACACCAGCCACCCTCCCTGACCCTGACAAACACCACTGGGATAGGGCGCCCAATCGGGCCAGTCTGTATATCCAAAACAGGGACAGACAGGGCCCTCAGAGTAGGGAAGAGCGACTGTAACCAGGCCTTCGACATTACACCAGCAGCACCTGATAGTTCCCTTAGAGTCCAGTGTGCACCAAACAGCACAGTGCAGATCCTTCTGCAGCCAGGAATTTTAAAAGCCCTGCTGCTTATAATGGGACTTACTTTGTCTGCAGTCACAGGGCATACCCTTGGTTACCCCATGACTGGACAGGGAAATGCTATCTAGGCTATGCTATTCCCTACATACACCACATCCCCACCCTAAAGGACCATCCCCGGTGGAAGGGGGGTAGGCAGAGGAGGGGGGTCTTTTCGTATCTGGGATTCCTTTTCCCTTCCCTGGGAGGGCTAGGATTACAGATGGGCAAACTCACAGCACGAGTACAAAAAGAAGCTCGTATTCTGGAAGAAGTTGCTAAGGTTCAATCTACCAAAATGTATCACCTCGCATTTATCTAAATTAAACTCCATCTGCCGTTCGTCAGCCCACTGGCCCAGCTTGTTTTCAATCTTTTCAGCTTGTTTGGGAAGGCAGTATCTTACAATTCTCATGACATCTAAGAATTGTATTAAAATCAAGTGTTCAGTGTTTATTAATTCAGAAGTTATAAACTTTGTATTGCAGATCATATTACCAGCCTTACTAATACATCTATTAATGAATTACTTTCTATTTAATTGTCTCACAATTAATTTGATTTGATTTACTATTGTCATACATGGGATACAGTGAAAAGTATTGTTTCTTGCACGCTATACAGACAAAACTGCTCATAGAGTACATAGGGAAGAAGGAAGGGAGAAAATACAGAATATAGTGTTACAGTCACATCTAGAGTGTAGAGAAAGACCAGCTTAATAATATGCTATAAGACTGTCTATAACTTATCTGGCTGGTTTCCAATCATGCAGGATCCGTTTTTTAATGACGTTTGTCAATTTAGCACAAAATGCTAAAAAAAAATTCAAATTCCAAAATTATAGTTGTGGTGAACCATAGATGGTTACCACTATGGGTACTGAACCATAGATGGTTAGCACTATGGGTACTGAACCATAGATGGTTAGCACTATGGGTACTTGTATATATGTTACTGTTGTCACTGTTGGGGTTAGGGTTGGGGTGTTCTACCTGTTGGTATTGTTCTGTGGTACACTCCGGTTGGCTCCGCCTACCTGTAGGAGTATAAAGGTCACTGCACTGCCAAGTGACCCTTTAGTCTGGGATTGTATTGTTAAGCAGTATGCTCCATTCTTGTTACTAATAAAAGCCTTTATTTCCTGGGTACGATCCAGCCTCCCGAGTGAATTAATCGCACATCAATAGTCATACGAAAATGATTGATTTTGAAATTACCAGCACCACCATGAATTTAGAAACACTCTCAACGAAGAATTGGCGTGCTCCCCTCAAATGGTCCAGACCCATTGCTTGGGAATGACAACAGTTTACTCCCAGAGCCAATTTTCAAAGTGCTGATCAAATGGGTAAGTTTGAATGAAAGATTTTGTATGGAGCTGCTCCTCTAACCATAGACCATTTCTTTCCTGTGTTTGCTGTTGATAGACACTAAGCAGGAAAGAGAAGTTCGCTGGGAAAATTTATGAAAGTGCAAATTGTATGTGATCTTTTGGTATGTGTTATATAAAGGAATTACATACATAGCTGCAAACCTGAGTTATTTTTGTAGTCAGTCAAATAGCTTTTCAAAAAAAAACAACTGTGAGGTTTTCCCAAGTGGTTCCTCAATATATATATATATATTATGTGATGATTCATGTCTTCCTTTCGTTAAGTTGCTTTTCCTTGGTTATTATTAGTCGCTGGAGCATAATAGAGCTACTTTAATTCTGATAATTGGTGTGTTCCTGCACAGATTAAAAACCATAAAAAGCAGCACACCATAGCAATGGTCTCAAATGAATAAAGGTCAACTTCAGTTGAAAGATGAACCTTTACTCCATAGCCTTTGCTCATCACACTAAGTAATGAGCAAAGGCTATGGAGTAATGACTAAAGGTTCTGTCATAAGAAAGAGTGTTAAATCTGCATGGAAATTGGCAAAACTAGTAAGTATTAACTTCAGTAAGGAGTATAGCATTTAATCCTCGGTGCCCAAGCATTCTGCATTCTCCTGACTCTGGTCTCTTCTGCATCCCTCACACCCTTCGCGACAGTATTGACAACTCTGTCTTCAGTCACTTGGGCTCTAAGTTCTGCATTATTCCCTCTCTCAAATTCCGCACCTCTCTTGTTTTTACATTCTCTTTAAAACTTACTTTTTGATTAAGACTTTTATTCCCCTGTCTTAATATATCCTTCTTTGTTCAGTGTCTGTTTTTAGTTTGATTACAGACGTTTGCAGCAAATCAGGATGATATAAATATTGAGCCACAGAAACCTCCAAGAACACAATTTAAAGTTTTAATTTCAATAATTAATTCATAATAGACCTCTTGTGGCTTTTATTTAGATCTAAGCTGAATTTTCTTTTATGCATTTCCATTTTTCCTCCAAGTTAAAATATTTTACTTTGATTTGTTGTAAACCAATATATTAGAGTCATTTGAGGAAGTGACGTGCTGTGGATTGAGGCAAATGTGTGGACATTTACAAACAGGGCATATAAAGACACAAACTCAATTTACAGAATAATGGTTGGAATGCGAATACTTACAGCTAATCAAGTCTTTAAGATACAAACAATGTGAGTGGAGAGAGCATTAAGACAGGTTAAAGAGATGTGTATTGTCTCCAGACAGGACAGCCAGTGAGACTCTGCAGGTCCAGGCAAGCTGTGGAGATTACAGACAGTGTGACATGAACCCAATATCCCGTTGGATAATCCCAATATCCACTTCTCCAGCTTCCACCCTAAACATGTTAAAAAAGCCATCCCCTACGGACAAGCCCTCCGTATACACAGGATCTGCTCGGATGAGGAGGATCACAACAGACACTTCCAGACCCTGAAAGATGCCCGCATAAGAACAGGATATGGCGCACGACTCATCGATCGACAGTTCCGACCCGCCACAGTGAAAAACCGCACCGACCTCAGAAGACAAACACGGGACACAGTGGACAGAGTACCCTTCATCGTCCAGTATTTCCCTGGAGCGGAGAAGCTACGGCATCTCCTCTGGAGTCTTCAACATGTCATTGATGAAGACGAACATCTCGCTAAGGCCATCCCCACACCCCCACTTCTTGCGTTCAAACAACCGCACAACCTCAAACAGACCATTGTCTACAGCAAAATACCCAGCCTTCAGGAGAACAGTGACCACGACACCACTCAACCCTGCCACAGCAACCTCTGCAAGACGTGCCGGATCATCGACACGGATGCCATCATCTCACATGAGAACACCATCCACCAGGTACACGGTACATACACTTGCAACTCGGCCAACGTTGTCTACCTGATACACTGCAGGAAAGGATGTCCCGAGGCACGGTACATTGGGGAAACCATGCAGACGCTACGACAACGGATGAATGAACACCGCTCGACAATCACCAGGCAAGATTGTTCTCTTCCTGTTGGGGAACACTTCAGCGGTCACGGGCATTCGGCCTCTGATATTCGGGTAAGCGTTCTCCAAGGCGGCCTTCACGACACACGATGGCGCAGAGTCGCTGAGCAGAAACCGATAGCCAAGTTCCGCACACATGAGGACGGCCTCAACCGGGATATTGGGTTCATGTCACACTATCTGTAACCCCCACAGCTTGCCTAGACCTGCAGAGTCTCACTGGCTGTCCTGTCTGGAGACAATACACATCTCTTTAACCTGTCTTAATGCTCTCTCCACTCACATTGTTTGTATCTTAAAGACTTGATTAGTTGTAAGTATTCGCATTCCAACCATTATTCATGTAAATTGAGTCTGTGTCTTTATATGCTCTGTTTGTGAACAGAATTCCCACTCACCTGAAGAAGGGGCTTAGAGCTCCGAAAGCTTGTGTGGCTTTTGCTACCAAATAAACCTGTTGGACTTTAACCTGGTGTTGTTAAACTTCTTACTGTGTTTACCCCAGTCCAACGCCGGCATCTCCACATCATGACTTCTATGGCCAAGCCAGTTTTGAATCCATCTAGCTAGTTCAGCCCTGATCCCGTAAGATCTTTTGCACCTGCCTGCCATGAGGGACCTTGTCAAATGCCTTACTAAAGTCCATGTAGACAACATCCTTAGCCCTTTCCTCGTCAATCATTTTTGTCACCTCCATAAAAAATTCAATTAAATTAGTGAGACACGACCCCCCTCATATAAAACCATGCCGTCTGTCACTAACAAGATCATTCAATTCCAAATGTATATAGATTTTATTCCTAAGAATCTTCTCCAACAATTTCACTTTCACTGACGTCAAGCTCACTGGCCTATAATTACCCGGGTTATCCTTGCTACCCTTCTTAAATAATGGGACAACTATCCTCCAATCCTCTGTGACCTCACCAGTGGCCAACAAAGAAACAAAGATTTCTGTTGGAGGCCCTGCAATTTCATCTCTTGCCTCCCTCAGTAATCTGGGATAGATGCCATTTTGCCCTGGGGCAATGTTTTTTAATTCACCGAACACTTCCTCCGTCGTAATGATCCGAGACACCATCAATCGATGTGTCCCTCTCCTTTGTGAATACTAATGCAAAGTACTCATTAAGGATCTTACCCACTTACTTTGGTTCAACGCATAATTTCCCTCCTTTGTCCTTATGTGGACCAACTCTTTCTCTAGCTACCCTCTTGTTTCTAATATATGTATATAATGTCTTGGGATTCTCCTTAATCCTGTCTGCCAAGGACCTTTCGTGACCCCCTTCTTGCCCTCCTAACTCCCTGTTTGAGCTCTTTTCTACTTTCCCTGTATTCTTCAAATGCTTTTAGATGCCTGGACCCCATGTATGCATACTTTTTCTTTTTGATTAGACTCACAATTTCCATGGTCATCCACGGTTCCTGAATTCTGCCTTTCTTGTCCTTTCTTCTCATAGGCACATGCCTGTCCTGCACTCTGATCAACTGCTCCTTAAAAGACTCACACATGCCAAATGTGGATTTCCTCTCAAACAGCCTCTCCCAAACAACAACCTTGTCGTTAGCCTTCCCCCAATTTAGCACCTTAACCCTAGGACAACACTCTTCCTTTACAGCAGTATTTGAAAGCTGATGGAATTGTGGTCACTGTTCGCCACATGTTACGCCACTGCAACTTTGGTGACCTGCCAGCTCATTTCCTAGTACTTGGTCCAGTATAGCCCTCTCTCTAGCCAGACTATCCACATATTGTTCCAAAAAGCTTTCCTGGACACACTTAACAAATTCCTCACCAACCGGACCATTAGCCCTAAGGGATTTCCAGTCTGGCTTTTTCTCCTACAGCAGAGTAAGACCACTTCCATCCAGAAATTGATGAACAATCAGAAACTAGCTCTGAAATGTTCAATTCACAGAATCCAATTTAAAATCCTCTTGGAGTTCCAAAGAAAATTTATTTTGGACATGAAACATTAAGGGGGCGATCTTACCAGTTGATAGGTGGAGTGAACCAGTAATATTGTGAGAGAGATGTAAAATCAGGTTCGCATTCGATTTCTCCCCTATCACGATCTTACCGGGCCTGGACATCTGGCGAGAGTGAGGCCGATTTCAATATTTAAATCAATGTGCATATTGATTTAAATATTATTAGTGAGCCTGGGATGCAATCGTCTGGGTTCACTTGCCTCAGAGTTCTCGCCAGTGAACGTCCTCACCAGTGAGGATCATGTATTGTCAGCAATGGGAATCTGTTGTGATGACCTTGCCAGTGGGACCAGAGGTCATTGAGACCAGGGGCAGGGAGGCAGTGCCCCTGGCATCCTGGCACTGCTTGCTGGGCACCCTGGCACTGATTTTGATTTGATTTATTATTGTCACATGTATTAGTATACAGTGAAAAATATTGTTTCTTGCGCGCTATACAAAGCATACTGTTCATAGAGAAGGAAATGAGAGAGTGCAGAATGTAGTATTATAGTCATAGCTAAGGTGTAGAGAAAGATCGACTTAATGCAAAGTAGATCCATTCAAAAGTCTGATGGCAGCAGGGAAGAAGCTGCTCTTGAGTCGGTTGGTATGTGACCTCAGACTTTTGTATTTTTTTCCTGATGGAAGAAGGTGGAAGAGAGAATGCCTGGGTCCTTAATTATTCTGGCTATTTTGCCGAGACAGTGGGAAGTGTCGACAGAGTCAATGGATGGGAAGCTGATTTGGGTGATGGATTGGGCGACATTTGTAATTTCTTGCGGGCTTGGGTAGAGCAGGAGCCATACCAAGCTGTGATACAACCAGAAAGAATACTTTCTATGGTGCATCTGTAAAAGTTAGTGAGAGTCGTGGCTAAGACGCCAAATTTCCTGCCAGCTTATCACACTGGCAGAGACCATTGAACACAGTGAGTGCCAAGTGGGCAGGTCCTGATGGAGCGGTCCTAAAGGGAGGGGGCAGTGCCTGGATGGGAACAGGGCATAAGGGGAGGTAGAGGGAAAGCTGCGCACTCTGCAACTGGTGATCAACCGGCAGGCTGGCGATCGAACTGGGAGGGGGTGATCAACCAAGTGGCCCAGGGGGTTATCGGCCGGGCTAGGCCAGGGGGTGAGGGGTGATCAACCAGGCCAGGGGAGTGGTTGGGGGCCGATCAGCCAGGAGGGGTATGCAATATACAGGATGTGACTGACAGTTCTCTCTGTTCTGTGTAACATCTGTCCATGCACGATGGCACCCTCTACTGTCACCTGTCAGTATTCTGGTGAACCCCCTTATGACCTCTCTGAAAATGTAGTCAGACCAGCTCAGATTTTCCAGCACTTTCGGCTTAATTTCAACAACTCAGGTGAAGAAAACTAATAATACTAAATTTCTCGCTAACCAGTTGGTTGCTTGAGTTGCCTTGATCTAAACAATAAAGTGGATTTATTCAAGTATATGAAGAATGGCATATTCAAGCTGCAAATTATACTTCAAAATTTGTCACTCACGCCTTTTTTTCGTTTAACAGATAGTTGTAGAAGTATAAACTCATTTTGATTCTTATGATGGACTTCAGGTTGATATACGGCAGCTTTCATTGATCCTTTTATACTTTGGAAAATGAGTAGCATAGTAACATTGGAAAGCAGTTGAAAAAGAGATTAAAACACAAGTTATACTGACATACACAAGGTGATTGTTTATAACAGTTGTGAGCATCAAGTTAGCTGACATTGCACTTCCATGTGGGAATGTGTCATGGATATATTGAGAGCAGGTGTGATATTGCAAATCACTGACAAGGCTACTGCATGTTTCAAGTTATTTGAAGGTTTCTTTGTTGCAAGTGGTAAATTTCTGCTGTTCTGACATGGAGCAAGAAAGGACTGTTTTCTTGGATTTTGACACTTATGTGTGTCAATTTCTAGATAAAGATCTGGTAGACATTGATTTTCCTGCAGTTTTCTTGTATTATAGTGCTCAAAAATACTGTATTTGAGACACTTTAAAAATTATTTTAAAAAGTCAAACAAGCAACCCCCCCAAAATTATTTCTCCCCAAAAATGAATGCAAATTTCAGAAATGTCCACTGACCTAAATGGATATCACCAAATATTTCCAAAAACAATATATACAGGAAGCTATCCTTTAAGACCTCTACATATCACACAGCTTCCTGTCTGGAGACAATACACATCTTTTTAGCCTGTCTTGATACTCTCTCCACTCACATTGTTTTGTTTCTTAAAGACTTGATTAGTTGTAAGTATTCGCATTCCAACCATTATTCATGTAAATTGAGTTTGTGTCTTTATATGCTCTGTTTGTGAACAGAATTCCCACTCACCTGAAGAAGGGGCTTGCAGCTCCGAAAGCTTGTGTGGCTTTTGCTACCAAATAAACCTGTTGGACTTTAACCTGGTGTTGTTAAACTTCTTACTGTGTTTACCCCAGTCCAACGCCGGCATCTCCACATTATTTTAAAAATGCAGCAGATTGGAATTGCAACCTTGGAGGAAATGTCTGCAGGTCCAGATTTCTCAATTCTGTGATTGTCCCCTGCATTTGTGCTGTAACTGCTCATGTGACATTCTGCACGAATGAATCTCAATAATTTGAATGAAGATGAAATAAATTTGTCCTAGTACAGATGCTAGTGCATATTCAGGCCTGGGTGTCAGTAGGGTCCCCAATTATTTCATGCAGCAAGTGATTAGTGTCTGAAATTCAGTGCCTAAGAGTCTGGTGGAGGCAGGTTCAATTATGACTTTCAAAAGGGAATTGGATAATTATTTTGAACAGAAACAAATTACAGGGACTTGGAGAAAGTGCTGGAAAATGGGACTTATTGGATTGCTCTTGCAGAGCTGGCATGGATGAGTAGAGTAACTAAGGTGTCATAAATTGCAAAAAGGTAAATCAAGTCATTTCAAGGCTAAATATCATTTTATGGATATGGTAATTGTTAGTTATAGAATCAGTTTGTCCAATAAAAACATCACATAATTATCACTTACACGGATAGAGACCAAAAGACGATCTTACCAAAATAACTCTGAAGTGCCAAACAAGCATGAAAATGGGAGAGAATCATGCTGGTTTTTTGGGTGAGTTAAAAATCCAATCTCACCACACTCTGAGGAAAAATGAAGCAAGATCAGTTTCCTGCCAGCAGGGGGAGGGGGCATGGCCTAAGCTCACCCAGAAGCCAGCAGTTACAGCAGAGGACTTCATTGCACATGCGGAGATCTCTGTTCTGTGCAGAACTGCACAGGCCAGCTGATCATGCCTCCGCACAGGCCAGCTGTTCGCCCCCCCTCCCCCTCACAGACCGGGTCAATCGCCGGTTGCAGAATGTGCAATGACCCCTCCCCACCCTGATTGCACAGTGCGCAGTGCCCTTGCCCCCCTTCCCCTTAGGCTCTGCCCCTTTCCAATAGGCCCATCCCCTCAGGCCCCACCCCCTTGGAACTGCATGGTGCCTGGTGGGCACTGCCAGAGTGCCAGACTGGCAGTGCCAAGGTGCCCAGTGGGCAGTGCCAGTCTGCCATGCTGGCACTGCCAGGGTCTCAGGCTGGCAATGCACAAAGGACACCGCCCTTGCCTCCCAGAGGGCATCAATGACCTCCAGTCCTCCCGGCGAGGCCATCATGATAGGTCCCCATTAATGTGGACCATACTTGACCTTCACTAGCGAGGCTGCTAAGGCAAGTACCTCAAATGATAACGGGCACGAGGCTGGTTTCACCTGATATCCGGTGCTGGTAAGATCGTGAGAGGTGAGAAATCAGATATGAACCTGATTTTTCAGTTCTCTCGCAATCTTACCGGCTCACCCCGCCCATCAACTGACAGGGCGAGAAGGTCAGATCACCCACCAAATTTTTCTCAAATAGATCAGATTGAAATTATCTATTACACTTTGGGGTTTCATTCCTCTAGGTTTTAATTATTAAGAGTTTTTTTAATAAGATTGCTTTTCACTGTCATCTTCTGTCTCTTTTTGTTCTCCCGCTCTTAATCTGATCTCTCTATTGCTCATTTTTTTTTTACCTGATTTCACATGAAATTCATCAACTCTAACTTCCATTTTCTTGTTCAGGCATTGATTGTTTATTTTACTTCCTGCAATCTGATTTCACAAGGAGATATACAGTTGCTTGACAAGTTTACTCAAATCCCAGCTGCTCTAATTCTTTACATTATCAACGCTTACTTTCAGCTGCTTGTTGCCCAGAAAAATTAAGAAACAAATTCAAAACCTCAAGAAATAAAACTCCATACTTGTGTTTGTTAATCTGCAGTTGCAGAAAAATTGATTGGGAGTCATTCACGCTTGTCATGCCATTATGAGGGCACTTGTACTAATTCCTCGCCTGAAATATCTGTGGTGGATTTATTTTGTACTCATCCCAAACAATGGAAGGTAATGATAATGAAGGTAAGGAGTGACATAACTTGGGTAACAAAATTCCGATATTTACATCTATTTTTTGCCTGAATTTTCTGTACATAGCATCAACATTATTTTAACAGCAATGTTTCATCTGAATATTTGCATTAAGAATTATTGAATTTTGTAATAATGAAATTTTCTGATGGTACCAAATATGCTGCATTAATTAAACACCATAGAACATAATACTCTTATTATGTTAATGAAGCAAATTGAAATGTTCCTATTTGTCAGTCTGTGGAATATGGATGTTTGAAGGATACACTCAAATTCCATGAATCGCTGGGGCTTTAATCTCACTTGCAGTACTGTGGATTTCATTGATTTTAATGAGCTATATTTCTATATTAAAATAGTAACATTATGAATAACCAGTGATGTCAGCTTCATGTATTAATTAGTCAGTGTATTTAGGAAATAAACTCTTTCATCTAGGAAGTAGCTGAATGAAAATGTTGGAGTTAATTATATAAATAATGTCACAATGCACCAAAATAGCATTGCAGCATTTTAAAGTATTCTCTGAATACTGTATTGCTTCAGCTTCTCTGAATTCAAAGAATAACTTTACATAAATGATCAGAAATGAGCAGAAGTCAGTAATTGTAAGTTAGATTATTCAAGGAATATATGCAAATTGGTTTACAAAATATGATTGTCTAAAGAAGTGAAAGTCATATTTTTAGGTTTCGAATCAAGTTAATTCATGAATATTACCTGCAGCTGGTTACAACAAATCATTATTTGGGTCAATTTTACAGTTTGAAGATGTAAACAGTTTTCTGCTTTTTACTAATGCCAATTAAGATGCTTTCCCTCAAATTTCAACAAACTTTACCGTTTTGGGAATACAAGTAAATACAGAGACAGCAGCCTTTGTCTCCTTGTGGATGAAACTGTGACAGTGTTGCAGGAGAAGGGTCAGGATTTGGGATGTAGGTTAAATGATGGTGTAGTGGTATTGTCACTGGACTAGTAATCCAGAAAGCCAGGCTAATGCTCTGGGACACAAGTTCAAATCCCACCACGGCAGCTGGTGGAATTTAAATTCAATGAATAAATGTGAAACATAATAAATCTAGTCTCATGACAACTAGCAGTGATTGGCAGTACTCGAGGGACTAGGGACCCAGGTTCGATTCCCAGTTTGGGTCACTGTCTGTGTGGAGTTTACACATTCTCTCCGCGCCTGCGTGGGTTTCCTCCGGGTGCTTCGGTTTCCTCCCACAGCCCAAAAATGTGCAGGTTAGGTTGATTGGCCATGCTCAATTGGCCCTAGTTTCAGGGGGATTAGTAGGGTAAATGTGTAGGGTTATGGGGATAGGGTAGGATTGTTGTTGGTGCAGGCTCAATGGGCTGAATGGCCTCCTTCCATACTGTAGAGATTCTATGATTCTATAAAAACCCATCTGGTTCACTAATGTACTTTAGTGAAGGAAATCTGTCATCCTTACCTGATCTGGCCGACAGATGACTCCAGGTCCACAGCAGTGTGGTTGACTCTTAAATGCCCTCTGACTAGCAAGCCACTCAGTTCAAGGAGCAATTAAGGTTGGGCAACAAATGCTGGCCTTGCCAGTGGCACCCATATCCCATGAATGAATACAGAAAAAATATCTGCCAAGCTTTCACTCTAATTCCCACTGCAAATTTTAATCTGGCGTAGGAACACTTGTCCTATCCATGCGTTCAAATTTCAGCAGTTGTTTTTGGGGCCATTGCTGGAAAAGTTTCATTTGTGTGCGATTATGGCCCCTGTTTTAAATCTTAATTGGAGTAATTAGCTGCCTGCCTCCATAGACTGAAACACTTGAAACACTCTTTTGTGGTGGTTTATAGTTTTGTGTTTGGAATGAGGAGCCATATGAAACCCCAGTGAGAAGAATCATAGAATCCTACAGTGCAGAAAGAGGCCATTCGGTCCATTGAGTCTGCACCCACCACAATCCCACCCAGGCCCTATCCACATATCCCTACATATTTACCCACTAACCCCTCTAACCTATGCATCCCGGGACACTAAGGGGCAATTTAGAATGGCCAATCAACCTAGCCCGCACATCTTTGGACTGTGGGAGGAAACCGGAGCACCCGGAGGAAACCCACACAGACACAGGGAGAATGTGCAAACTCCACACAGACAGCGACCCGAGCCAGGATTCGAATCCAGGTCCCTGGAGCTGTGAAGCAGCAGTGCTAACCACTGTGCTACTGTGCCGCCCAGTCCAGTCGTTTATTTATTAGATTAAAGAAAAGACAAATACACACAAACTGGACGACAGTACTCCAAGACAATTAATTATATGAATCACCAAACACAAATACAGTTTATGTAGAAATTACTCCTTGTTCCAAAATATATTTATGATTCCTGAACTCCGAAAGACAGCCCCCTTCCAAAACAGCATTCAAATTAATTAAATCTATACGTCAAATCTAGTTTATAGTTATCACACAATACAGCAAAGGATCAAATCTAGGAAACGTCTTTTTGTGGTCCAGCGAAGATATTTGAACTATCTTTGTGAAGTTTTCTGCAATGCCTTGGCTCTAAGTCTCAGATGTGGCCTAACCTCCTGGCTGGGAATAGTAGGCTGCTCTTTCATCTGCTTTAAATTAGGCTTTTGACTGGCAGATGTAAATTGGCCTGCCTCCTTCTGAAGGTGCTGGCCTCAGAAAAAAAATTCCTCTTTGATTCTTCATTCTGTGTATTTTGCTGGCAGCATCTCCCAAATTCCTGGACACGAGACATTAACGGCTGTACACTTGCACTGATCTCTCAGTTGTCGAGGGAAGCTGTTGCACACTAATAGGGTGACTTACATTTTTTTCTGTCATGATGCATGCTAATCATGTTACAGGGAAAATCATTTTTTTAAAATATTGGCTACGACTGTCACGAGACAGGTTTCTAACTGTTGCTGGGCAAATGAAGTCCGAATATGCGTTGTTAAATTCTTGTTACTGCTGTTACTAGGCAGATCCATGATAGCATGAGATACGTGCATGCGTACATGCGTGTGTGTGTGTGCATGTGGCTGAGCTAGATGACTGTGAGAGAGAGATGAGCGTGTATGAGAGACATGAGTGTGTGCATGAGAGATGAGTGTGTGTATGAGAGAGAACAACAAAGAACAAAGAACAGTACAGCACAGGAAACAGGCCCTTCGGCCCTCCAAGCCTGTGCCGCTCCTTGGTCCAACTAGACCAATCGTTTGTATCCCTCCATTCCCAGGCTGCTCATGTGACTATCCAGGTAAGTCTTAAACGATGTCAGCGTGCCTGCCTCCACCACCCTACTTGGCAGCGCATTCCAGGCCCCCACCACCCTCTGTGTAAAAAACGTCCCTCTGATGTCTGAGTTATACTTCGCCCCTCTCAGCTTGAGCCCGTGACCCCTCGTGATCGTCACCTCCGACCTGGGAAAAAGCTTCCCACTGTTCACCCTATCTATACCCTTCATAATCTTGTGTACCTCTATTAGATCTCCCCTCATTCTCCGTCTTTCCAAGGAGAACAACCCCAGTCTACCCAATCTCTCCTCATAGCTAAGACCCTCCATACCAGGCAACATCCTGGTAAACCTTCTCTGCACTCTCTCCAATGCCTCCACGTCCTTCTGGTAGTGCGGCGACCAGAACTGGATGCAGTACTCCAAATGTGGCCTAACCAGCGTTCTATACAGCTGCATCATCAGACTCCAGCTTTTATACTCTATACCCCGTCCTATAAAGGCAAGCATACTATATGCCTTCTTCACCACCTTCTCCACCTGTGTTGCCACCTTCAAGGATTTGTGGACTTGCACACCTAGGTCCCTCTGTGTTTCTATACTCCTGATGACTCTGCCATTTATTGTATAACTCCTCCCTACATTATTTCTTCCAAAATGCATCACTTCGCATTTATCCGGATTAAACTCCATCTGCCACCTCTCCGTCCAATTTCCCAGCCTATCTATATCCTGCTGTATTGCCCGACAATGCTCTTCGCTATCCGCAATTCCAGCCATCTTCGTGTCATCCGCAAACTTGCTGATTACACCAGTTACACCTTCTTCCAAATCATTTATATATATCACAAATAGCAGAGGTCCCAGTACAGAGCCCTGCGGAACACCACTGGTCACAGACCTCCAGCCGGAAAAAGACCCTTCGACCACTACCCTCTGTCTCCTATGGCCAAGCCAGTTCTCCACCCATCTAGCCACTTCTCCTTGTATCCCATGAGCCTTAACCTTCTTAACCAACCTGCCATGTGGGACTTTGTCAAATGCCTTACTGAAATCCATATAGACAACATCCACGGCCCTTCCTTCATCAACCGTTTTTGTCACTTCCTCAAAAAACTCCACCAAATTTGTAAGGCACGACCTCCCTCTTACAAAACCATGCTGTCTGTCACGAATGAGATTGTTTCGTTCTAAATGCACATACATCCTGTCTCTAAGAATCCTCTCCAACAACTTCCCTACCACGGACGTCAAGCTCACCGGCCTATAATTTCCTGGGTTATCCCTGCTACCCTTCTTAAACAACGGGACCACATTCACTATCCTCCAATCCTCAGGGACCTCACCCGTGTCCAAAGAAGCGACAAAGATTTCCGTCAGAGGCCCAGCAATTTCACCTCTCGTCTCCCTGAGCAGTCGAGAATAGATGCCATCAGGCCCTGGGGCTTTGTCAGTTTTAATGTTCCCTAAAAAACCTAACACTTCCTCTCTTGTAATGGAGATTTTCTCTTAACGGGTCAACACCTCCCTCCGAGACACTCCTGGTTAACACGCCCCTCTCCTTCGTGAATACCGATGCAAAGTATTCATTTAGGATCTCCCCTATTCCCTTGGGTTCTAAGCATAATTCCCCTCCTTTGTCCCTGAGAGGTCTGATTTTCTTTCTGACAACTCTTTTGTTCCTAACGTATGAATAGAATGCCTTAGGATTCTCCTTAATCCTCTCTGCCAAGAACATCTCGTGACCTCTTTTTGCCCTTCTAACTCCCCGTTTGAGATCTTTCCTACTCTCTCTGTATTCCTCCAGAGCTCCATCTGTTTTCAGTTGCCTGGACTTAACGTACTCCTCCCTTTTCATTTTAATCAGATCCTCAATTTCCCTGGTTATCCACGGCTCTCGAATCCTACCTTTCCTATCTTTCCTTTTTACAGGCACATGCCGATCCTGCAGCCTTATCAATAGTTCCTTAAAAGACTCCCACATGCCAGATGCGGACTTACCCTCGAACATCCTCTCCCAATCAACATCCACCAATTCCTGCCGAAGCCGGCTATAGTCAGCCTTCCCCCAATTTAGCACCCTGCCCGTAGGACAGCACTCATCCTTGTCCATTACTATCCTAAAGTTAACAGAGTTGTGGTCACTATTTGCCACATGTTCCCCTACCGAAACTTTGACGACCTGACCGGGCTCATTTCCCAGAACTAGGTCCAGTATAGCCCCCTCTCTAGTCGGGCTATCTACATACTGTTCCAAAGAACCTTCCAGTACGCATTTTACTAATTCCTCCCCGTCCGGACCCCCAGCTCTAAGCACTTTCCAGTCTGTGCCAGGGAAATTAAAGTCCCCCACTACAACAACCCTATTTTTTCTGCACCTATCCAGAATCTCCTGACATATCCTTTCCTCCACTTCCCGTGGGCTGTTGGGTGGTCTGTAGTACACCCCCAGCATAGTGACTGCGCCCTTCCTGTTTCTGAGTTCCACCCACAGCGACTCAGTACATGACCCCTCTAAGTTGTCTACCCTCTGCACCGCGGTAATGTGCTCTTTAACTAATATCGCTACTCCCCCACCTTTTTTAGCCCCTCCTCTGTCTCGCCTAAAACACTTATACCCCGGAATATTCAGCTGCCAGTCCTGTCCTTCTTTTAACCAAGTTTCCGTCACCGCAACCACATCCAAATTCCGCATAAGCATTAAGGCCCTAAGTTCGTCTGTTTTACCCGTTACACTCCTCGCATTGAAGCAGATGCACTCCAGACCTCCAGGCCCAGTCAGGTCCTCCTCCTCCAGAGTGCTCCTCTTCTTAGCTAGCCTTGCCCTGGCCCCCAGCTCAACCCCAGCCTCAGTATTTACTGACCTCCTGTTTTGTTCCCCACCCCCCTGCCACACTAGTTTAAATCCTGCCGAAACACTCTAGCAAAACTCCCAGCCAGGATATTTGCTCCCTTCCAGTTAAGGTGTAACCCATCCTTTCTGTACAGTTGCCGTCCTGACTTGAAGATTTCCCAGTTATCTATGAATTTAAAACCCTCCCTCTTGCACCAGTCCTTTAGCCACGCGTTCAACTGTAGAATCTCCCTGTTCCGAGCCTCACTTGCACTCGACACCGGGAGCAGTCCAGAGATTGCTACCCTGGAGGTCTTACTTTTTAGCCTAGCACCCAACTCCCTGAATTTCTCTCGTATGACCCCCCCTGCTCTTCCTACCTACATCATTTCCACCAATGTGTACAATCACATCAGTTTGACTACCTTCCTTTTTAAATATGCTTCCTATCCTCTCGGAGACATCCAGTACCCCGGCACCAGGGAGGCAGACTACCATCCTGGATTCTCATTCAGTCCCACAGAAGCGCCTGTCCGTGCCTCTAACCATTGCGTCCCCCACAACTATCGCTCTCCTAAACCCCTTCTTTCCCTTCCGGACCCCTGAGCCTGTCTCCGTGGAGGCGATCTGGTCCTCGTGGCTTACCCCTGGAGGGTCATCCCCCTCCACAGAATCCAAAACAATATACCTATTTTGGAGGGGGACAACCACAGGGGATCCCTCCACAGACTGCTCACTCCCTTCCCTTCTCCCATCTGTTGCCCATCCCTTTCTTTTATGGGAGACTGCCACTGGGGTACTTTCTGGCACATCACCCTTCTGACTATTACCCCTCCTAACCGTGACCCACGTGTCTTCCTTCCGAGACCCTGGTGTCACTACCTGACTATAACTTTTATCTATTACTCTCTCATTTTCCCTAACTAAATTGAGTTCATCGAGCCTCAGCTCCAGCTCCCTTACACGATCCTTCAGGAGTTGCAGTTCCACACATCTGGCACAGATATGGACTTCCGGGAGGCAAGTTGTCTCCAGGAATTCCCACATCCCACACCGAATGCAGTATACTGGCCTCCCACTCATACCAGCCATGTCCTTTTTAGTTTTTGGGAGATAAAACAAAAAAGGGGGGTGTAACCGAAGAAAAACAAACAAACAACCTTCCTCGCCTTCGCCGAAGCCCTGTGAGCCAAAGCCCTTATAGCTCTCACTCTGTCTCCTGCTCACTCCACTACCTGCTAACGACGCTGCCCGCTCAAAGGTGCGGCCTACTTTTAAACCCTCCAAAACCTTCCCAGGCTGCTGCTGGGCCTATTTCCTGTTTAGAAAAAAAACCTCCGTTTTTTTCACTAATTTAACTGAAAAATAATTAAATAAATTAGTGCACAAACAAGCTCCCTTACCCTCAGCCTGCTCCTGTGGAACAATGAGGAGAGAGATGAGTGTGTGTATGAGAGAGATGAGTGTGGGTATGAGAGAGATGTGTGTATATGAGAGAGATGAGTGTATGCATGAGAGAGATGAGTGTGTGCATGAAAGAGATGAGTGTGTGCGTGACAGAGAGATGAGTGTGTGCCTGAGAGAGATGACTGTGCGCGTGAGGGACAGAGATGAGTGTTTGCGTGAGAGAGGGATGAGTGCGTGCATGAGAGAGAGATGACTGCGTGAGAGAAAGATGAGTGTGTGCGTGAGAGAGAGAGAGATAAGTGTGTGCATGAGAGAGAGAGATAAGTGTGAGCATGAGAGAGAGAGATAAGTGCGCGCATGAGAGAGAGATAAGTGTGTGCATGAGAGAGATGAGTGTGTGCATGAGAGAGATGAGTGTGTGCCCAAGAGAGATGAGTGTGTGCGTGACAGAGATTACTGTGTGCATGAGAGAGAGATGAATGTGTGCCTGAGAGAGAGATGATTGTGTGCGCGAGGGACAGAGATGAGTGTTTGCGTGAGAGAGAGAGATGAGTGTGTGCGCAAGAGATGAATGTGTGCGTGAGAGAGTTGGATGAGTGTGTGCATGAGAGAGAGAGAGTGTGTGAGTGAGAGAGAGAGAGATGACTGTGTGCGCAAGGGAGAGACTTGAGTGTGTGCATGATGCAGAGATGAGTGTGTGCATGATGCAGAGATGGGTGTGTGTGCATGAGAGAGATGAGTGTGTGCATGAGAAAGGGAGATGAGTGCGCGCATGAGAGAGGGATCAGTGTGTAGATGAGAGTGAGATGAGTGTGTGTATGAGCAAGATGAATGTGTGCATGAAAGGTGAGTATGTGCATTATGGAGATATGAGTATGTATGTGAGAGAGAGATGGGTGTGTGCATGAGAGAGAGATGAGTGTGTGCATGACAGAGAGAGATGAGTGTTTGAATGAGAGGGAGAGTTGAGTGTGTGCATGAGAGAAAGATGACAGCGTGAGAGAAAGATGACTGTGTGCGTGAGAGAGAGAGAGAAGTGCGTGCATGAGAGAGAGAGAGAGAGGTAAGTGTGTGCATGAGAGAGAGATATGACAGCGTGCATGAGGGAGAGAGATGAGTGTGTGCATGAGAGAGGTAAGTGTGTGTATGAGGGAGATGAGTGTGTGTATGAGAGAGGAGTGTGTGCATGAGAGAGAAGAGTATTTGCATGAGAGAGATGATTGTGCGTATGAGAGAGATGAGTGTGTGCATGAGAGAGAGAGATGAGTGCGTGCATGAGAGAGAGAGAGAAGTGCGTGCATGAGAGAGAGAGAGAGAGAGATAAGTGTGTGCATGAGAGAGAGAGATGACTGCGTGCATGAGGGAGAGAGATGAGTGTGTGCATGAGGGAGATGAATGCGTGCATGAGAGAGATGAACGTGTGCATGAGAGAGAAGAGCGTGTTCATGAGAGAGATGAGCGTGTGCATGAGAGAAATGAGCGTGTGCATGAGAGAGATAAGTGTGTGCATGAGAGAGAGAGAGATAAGTGTGTGCATGAGAGAGAGAGATGACTGCGTGCATGAGGGAGAGAGATGAGTGTGTGCATGAGGGAGATGAATGTGTGCATGAGAGAGATGAGCGTGTGCATGAGAGAGATGAGTGTGTGCATGAGAGAGATGAGTGTGTGCATGAGAAAGAAGAGTGTGTGCCTGAGAGAGATGAGTGGGTGCATGAGCGAGAGGAGTGCGTGCATGAGAGAGATGAGTGTTTGCATGAGAGAGATGAGTGTGTGCATGAGAGAGAGACATGAGTGTGTGCATGAGGGAGATGAGTGTGTGCATGAGAGAGATGAGTGTTTGCATGAGAGAGATGAGTGTGTGCGTGAGAGAGATGAGTGTGTGCGTGAGAGAGATGAGTGTGTGCGTGAGAGAGATGAGTCTCTGCGTGAGAGGGATGAGTCTGTGCCTGAGAGGGATGAGTGAGCGTGTGAGAGAGATGAGTGTGTGTATGAGAGAGATGAGTGTGTGTATGAGAGAGATGAGTGTGTGTAAGAGAGAGATGTGTGTGTGCGTGAGAGAGAGAGATGAGTGTGTGCGTGAGAGAGATGAGTCTCTGCGTGAGAGGGATGAGTCTGTGCCTGAGAGGGATGAGTGAGCGTGTGAGAGAGATGAGTGTGTGTATGAGAGAGATGAGTATGTGCATGAGAGAGATGAGTGTGTGTGTGACAGAGAGATGAGTGTGTGCGTGAGAGAGATGAGTGTGTGCATGAGAGAGATGAGTGTGTGCATGAGAGAGATGTGTGTGTGCGTGAGAGAGATGAGTCTGTGCGTGAGAGGGATGAGTCTGTGCCTGAGAGAGATGAGTGTGTGCATGAGAGATGAGTCTGTGCATGAGAGAGATGTGTGTTTGCATGAGAGAGATGTGTGCGTGCGTGAGAGAGATGAGTCTGTGCGTGAGAGGGATGAATCTGTGCCTGAGAGAGATGAGTGTGTGCATGTGAGAGATGAGTGTGTGCCTGAGAGAGAGAGAGATAAGTGTGTGCATGAGAGAGATGAGTGTGTGCATGAGAGAGATGAGTGTGTGTGTGACAGAGAGATGAGTGTGTGCGTGAGAGAGATGAGTGTGTGCGTGAGAGAGATGAGTGTGTGCATGAGAGAGATGAGTGTGTGCATGAGAGAGATGAGTGTTTGCATGAGAGAGATGTGTGTGTGCGTGAGAGAGATGAGTCTGTGCCTGAGAGGGATGAGTCTGTGCCTGAGAGAGATGAGTGTGTGCATGAGAGAGATGAGTGTGTGCATGAGAGAGATGAGCGTGTGCGTGAGGGAGAGGAGTGTGTGCGTGAGAGAGATGTGTGTGTGCGTGAGAGAGATGTGTGTGTGCGTGAGAGAGATGAGTCTGTGCATGAGAGGGATGAGTCTGTGCCTGAGAGAGATGAGTGTGTGCATGAGAGATGAATGTGTGCATGAGAGATGAGCGTGTGCATGAGAGAGATGAGTGTGTGCATGAGAGAGATGAGTGTGTGCATGAGAGAGATGAGTGTGTGCATGAGAAAGAAGAGTGTGTGCCTGAGAGAGATGAGTGGGTGCATGAGCGAGAGGAGTGCGTGCATGAGAGAGATGAGTGTTTGCATGTGAGAGATGAGTGTGTGCATGAGAGAGAGACATGAGTGTGTGCATGAGGGAGATGAGTGTGTGCATGAGAGAGATGAGTGTTTGCATGAGAGAGATGAGTGTGTGCGTGAGAGAGATGAGTGCGTGTGTGAGAGAGATGAGTCTCTGCGTGAGAGGGATGAGTCTGTGCCTGAGAGGGATGAGTGAGCGTGTGAGAGAGATGAGTGTGTGCATGAGAGATGAGTCTGTGCATGAGAGAGATGTGTGTTTGCATGAGAGAGATGTGTGCGTGCGTGAGAGAGATGAGTCTGTGCGTGAGAGGGATGAGTATGTGCCTGAGAGAGATGAGTGTGTGCATGTGAGAGATGAGTGTGTGCCTGAGAGAGAGAGAGAGATAAGTGTGTGCATGAGAGAGATGAGTGTGTGCATGAGAGAGATGAGTGTGTGTGTGACAGAGAGATGAGTGTGTGCGTGAGAGAGATGAGTGTGTGCGTGAGAGAGATGAGTGTGTGCAAGAGAGAGATGAGTGTGTGCATGAGAGAGATGAGTGTTTGCATGAGAGAGATGTGTGTGTGCGTGAGAGAGATGAGTCTGTGCATGAGAGGGATGAGTCTGTGCCTGAGAGAGATGAGTGTGTGCATGAGAGATGAGTGTGTGCATGAGAGAGATGAGTGTCTGCATGTGAGAGATGAGTGTGTGTCTGAGAGAGATGAGTGAGGGTATGAGAGAGATGAGAGTGTGTATGAGAGAGATGAGTGTGTGCATGAGAGAGATGAGTGTGTGCATGAGAGAGATGAGTGTGTGCATGAGAGAGATGAGTGTGTGCATGAGAGAGATGAGCGTGTGCGTGAGGGAGAGGAGTGTGTGCGTGAGAGAGATGAGTGTGTGCATGAGAGAGATGAGTGTGTGCATGAGAGAGATGAGTGTGTGCATGAGAGAAATGAGTGTGTGCATGAGAGAGATGAGCGTGTGCGTGAGGGAGAGGAGTGTGTGCGTGAGAGAGATGAGTGTGTGCGTGAGAGAGATGAGTGTATGCGTGAGAGAGAGAGATGAGTGTATGCATGAGAGAAAGAGATGAGTGTGTGCATGAGAGAGATGAGTGTGCGTGAGAAAGATGAGTGAGTGCGTGAGAGAGATGAGTGTATGCGTGAGAGAGAGAGATGAGTGTATGCTTGAGAGAGAGAGATGAGTGTGTGCGTGAGAGAGATGAGAGTGTGCGTGAGAGAGAGGTGAGTGTGTCCATGAGAGAGAGAGATGAGTGTGTATGAGAGATGAGTGTGTGCATGAGAGAGAGATGAGTGTGTGTATGAGAGAGATGATTGTGTGTATGAGAGAGATGAGTGTGTGCATGAGAGAGATGAGTGTGTGCATGAGAGAGATGAGCGTGTGCATGAGAGAGATGAGTATGTGCGTGACAGAGAGATGAGTGTGTGCATGAGAGAGATGTGTGTGTGCGTGAGAGAGATGTGTGTGCGTGAGAGAGAGAGATGAGAGTGTGCCTGAGAGGGAGAGGGATAAGTGCTTGCATGAGAGAGATGAGTGTGTGCGTGAGAGAGAGATGAATCCGTGCATGAGAGAGATGAGTGTGTGCATGAGAGAGAGCGAGATAAGTGTGTAAATGAGAGAGAGAGAGATGAGTGCGTGCATGAGAGAGATGAGTGTGTGCGTGAGAGAGAGATGAGTGTGTGCATGAGAGGGAGAGATGAGTGTGTATGAGAGATGAGTGTGTGCATGAGAGAGAGATGAGTGTGTGTATGAGAGAGATGAGTGTGTGTATGAGAGAGATGAGTGTGTGCATGAGAGAGATGAGTGTGTGCATGAGAGAGATGAGCGTGTGCATGAGAGAGATGAGTATGTGCGTGACAGAGAGATGAGTGTGTGTCTGAGAGAGATGACTGTGTGCTCGAGGGACAGAGATGAGCGTTTGCGTGAGAGAGAGGGATGAGTGTGTGCATGAGAGAGAGAGATGAGTGTGTATGAGAGAGATGAGTGTGTGCATGAGAGAGAGATGAGTGTGTGTATGAGAGAGATGAGTGTGTGTATGAGAGAGAGATGAGTGTGTGTATGAGAGAGATGAGTGTGTGCCCAAGTGAGATGAGTGTGTGCGTGACAGAGATGAGTGTATGCGTGAGAGAGAGATGAATGTGTGCCTGAGAGAGAGATGACTGTGTGCGAGAGGGACAGAGATGAGTGTTTATGTGAGAGAGAGAGATGAGTGTGTGTATGAGAGTAATGAGTGTGCGTATGAGAGAGATGAGTGTGTGTATGAGAGAGATGAGTGTGCGTATGAGAGAGATGAGTGTGTGTATGAGAGACGTGAGTGTGTGTATGAGAGAGATGAGTGTGTGTATGAGAGAGATGAGTGTGTGTATGAGAGAGATGAGTGTGTGTATGAGAGAGATGAGTGTGTGTATGAGAGACGTGAGTGTGTGTATGAGAGACGTGAGTGTGTGTATGAGAGAGATGAGTGTGTGTATGAGAGAGATGAGTGTGTGTATGAGAGACGTGAGTGTGTGTATGAGAGAGATGAGTGTGTGTATGAGAGAGATGAGTGTGTGTATGAGAGAGATGAGTGTGTGTATGAGAGATATGAGTGTGTGCGTGACAGAGAGATGAGTGTGTGTATGAGAGACGTGAGTGTGTGTATGAGAGAGATGAGTGTGTGTATGAGAGACGTGAGTGTGTGTATGAGAGAGATGAGTGTGTGTATGAGAGAGATGAGTGTGTGTATGAGAGATATGAGTGTGTGTATGAGAGATATGAGTGTGTGCGTGACAGAGAGATGAGTGTGTGTCTGAGAGAGATGAGTGTGTGTATGAGAGAGATGAGTGTGTGTATGAGAGAGATGAGTGTGTGTGTGAGAGAGATGAGTGTGTGTATGAGAGAGATGAGTGTGTGTATGAGAGACGTGAGTGTGTGTATGAGAGAGATGAGTGTGTGTATGAGAGAGATGAGTGTGTGTATGAGAGAGATGAGTGTGTGTATGAGAGACGTGAGTGTGTGTATGAGAGAGATGAGTGTGTGTATGAGAGAGATGAGTGTGTGTGTGAGAGAGATGAGTGTGTGTATGAGAGATATGAGTGTGTGTATGAGAGAGATGAGTGTGTGTATGAGAGACGTGAGTGTGTGTATGAGAGAGATGAGTGTGTGTATGAGAGAGATGAGTGTGTGTATGAGAGACGTGAGTGTGTGTATGAGAGAGATGAGTGTGTGTATGAGAGAGATGAGTGTGTGCATGAGAGCGAGAGATGAGTGTGTGCCTGAGAGAGATGAGTGTGTGCATGAGAGCGAGAGATGAGTGTGTGCATGAGAGCGAGAGATGAGTGTGTGCATGAGAGGGAGAGATGAGTGTGTGCATGAGAGAAAGATGACTGCGTGAGAGAAAGATGACTGTGTGCGTGAGAGAGAGAAGAGTGTGTGCATGAGAGAGATAGAGAAGTGCGTGCATGAGAGAGAGAGATAAGTGTGTGCATGAGAGAGAGAGATGACAGCGTGCATGAGGGAGAGAGATGAGTGTGTGCATGAGAGAGGTAAGTGTGTGTATGAGGGAGATGAGTGTGTGTATGAGAGAGAAGAGTGTGTGCATGAGAGAGAAGAGTGTTTGCATGAGAGAGATGATTGTGCGTATGAGAGAGATGAGTGTGTGCATGAGAGAGAGAGATGAGTGTGTGCATGAGAGAGAGAGAGAAGTGCGTGCATGAGAGAGAGAGAGAGAGAGAGATAAGTGTGTGCATGAGAGAGAGATGACTGCGTTCATGAGGGAGAGCGATGAGTGTGTGCATGAGGGACATGAATGCGTGCATGAGAGAGATGAGCGTGTGCATGAGAGAGAAGAGCGTGTTCATGAGAGAGATGAGCGTGTGCATGAGAGAGATGAGTGTGTGCATGAGAGATAGAGAGAAGTGCGTGCATGAGAGAGAGAGAGATAAGTGTGTGCATGAGAGAGAGAGATGACTGCGTGCATGAGGGAGAGAGATGAGTGTGTGCATGAGGGAGATGAGTGTGTGTATGAGCGAGATGAGTGTGTGTATGAGAGAGAAGAGTGTGTGCATGAGAGAGAAGAGTGTTTGCATGAGAGAGATGATTGTGCGTATGAGAGAGATGAGTGTGTGCATGAGAGAGAGAGATGAGTGTGTGCATGAGAGAGAGAGAGAAGTGCGTGCATGAGAGAGAGAGAGAGAGATAAGTGTGTGCATGAGAGAGAGATGACTGCGTGCATGAGGGAGAGCGATGAGTGTGTGCATGAGGGAGATGAATGCGTGCATGAGAGAGATGAGGGTGTGCATGAGAGAGATGAGCGTGTGCATGAGAGAAATGAGCGTGTGCATGAGAGAGATAAGTGTGTGCATGAGAGAGAGAGAGAGAAGTGCATGCATGAGAGAGAGAGAGATAAGTGTGTGCATGAGAGAGAGAGATGACTGCGTGCATGAGGGAGAGAGATGAGTGTGTGCATGAGGGAGATGAGTGTGTGTATGAGAGAGATGAGTGTAAAGGAGAAGAGGGGGAGTTAGAGGAACTCCGCATAATTCGGGAGGCGGAGGTGGAAGTTGATAGGAGTTATAGAGAAATAGTAACTCCTAGAAATGAGGCTTGGGTCAATGCCAGGAGGAGGGGTAAGAAGCAATCGGGAAGACAATCCCCTGGGGCGGATCCCCTCCATAATAGGTTTTCGGTGCTGGAGGCTACAGTTGAGGAGGAATCAACTGAGCATAGAGAGCAGATCTCTGGGGGTGAGCCGAGTGAGAAAGCTCAGGTGGTTAGGGGCTGTAAAAGACTGGGCCTTGTGATTGGGGACTCCACAATTAAGGGGACAGATAGGAGGGTCGGAACTAAAGGTAGGGACTCAGGGTTGGTGTGTTGCCTACCAGGGGCTGGGGTCCGGGATGTGTCTGACAGGGTATTCAGGACTCTTAGGGGGGAGGGAGATAAACCACAAGTTATTGTACATGTGGGGACACACGACATAGGGAGGATAGGGGAAGGGGATATTAGGCAGGGATTTATGGAGTTGGGGTGGAAACTAAAGGCCAAGACTGACAGAGTGGTTATCTCTGGACTCTTGCCTGTACCACGGGATAGTTTAGAGAGGAATAGGGAGAGGGAAGGTTTGAATTCATGGCTGAGGGGATGGTGCAGGAGGGAGGGGTTCAGGTACTTAAGCAATTGGGGCTCGTACTGGGGAAGGTGTGACCTCTATGAGAAGGATGGTCTACACCTTAATCAGAAGGGGACCAATATCCTGGGGGGTAAATTTGCTAAGGCCATGCAGGGAGGTTTAAACTGATTCGGGGGGGGGGAGGGATCCTGAGTAGTGGGGCTGAAAGTGAGGGATGCATGGATGGGGACTGCAATGCACGGCATTGCAGAGGTGGGGTGGAGCAGGGTTTGAAATGTGTATACTTCAATGCCAGGAGTATTCGCAATAAAGTGGGTGAACTTGCAGCGTGGATCAGTACCTGGGACTTCGATGTTGTGGCTATTTCAGAGACATGGATAGAGCAGGGGCAGGAATGGATGCTGCAGGTCCCGGGGTTCAAATGTTTTAGTCGAAGTAGGGAAGGAGGTAGAAGAGGGGGAGGGGTAGCATTATTGGTCAGAGATTGTATCACAGTGTCAGAGAGGAGGTTTGATGAGGACTTATCTGTTGAGGTAGTATGGGCGGAGATTAGAAATAGGAGAGGAGAGGTCACCCTGTTGGGAGTCTTTTATAGACCTCCTAAAAGTTCTAGAGAGGTTGAGGAAAGGATTGCGGAGTCAATCCTGCTTAGGAGTGAAAGTAATAGGGCAATTGTTATGGGGGATTTTAACTTGACTAATATTGACTGGAATTGTTATAGCTCTAGCTCGTTAGAGGGGTCAGTTTTTGTTCAAAGCGTGCAGGAAGGTTTTTTGACTCAGTATGTAGACAGGCCAACTAGAGGTGAGGCTATATTGGATCTGGTGCTGGGAAATGAGCCAGACCAGGTGCTAGACTTGGAAGTTGGTGTGCATTTTGGTGATAGTGACCACAATTCGGTTACGTTCACCTTAGTGATGGAAAGGGATAGGTATGAACCTCGGGCCAGTGGTTTTAGCTGGGGGAAGGGTAATTATGAGGCTATTAGGAGAGAATTAGGAAACATAGGTTGGACTAGGAGATTACAGGGACTGGGAACGTCCGACATGTGGAGTTTTTTCAAGGAGCAGCTACTGCGAGTCTGTGATAGGTATGTCCCTGTCAGGCAAGGAGGAATTGGTAGGGCTAGGGAACCGTGGTGCACCAAAAAAGTTTCTTTGTTGGTTAAAAAGAAAAAGGAGGCTTATGTTCGGATGAGACGTGAGCACTCGGGTAGTGCACTAGAAAGCTTTAGATTGGCTAAGAGGGAGTTGAAGAGCGAGCTTAGAAGGGCTAAAAGGGGACATGAGAAGACTTTGGCGGATAGGGTTAAAGAGAATCCTAAGGCGTTCTATAGGTATGTCAAGAACAGAAGGTTGGTTAGGGCAAGTTTAGGGCCAGTTATAGATGGCAGAGGGAAGTTATGTGTGGAACCGGAGGAGATTGGTGAAGCATTGAACCAATATTTCTCTTCGGTGTTCACGCAAGGGGACATGAATATAGCTGAGGAGGACACTGGGTTGCAGGGGAGTAGAATAGACAGTATTACAGTTGATAAGGAGGATGTGCAGGATATTCTGGAGGGTCTGAAAATAGATAAATCCCCTGGTCCGGATGGGATTTATCCAAGGATTCTCTGGGAGGCAAGAGAAGTGATTGCAGAGCCTCTGGCTCTGATCTTCAGGTCGTCGTTGGCCTCTGGTATAGTACCAGAAGATTGGAGGTTAGCGAATGTTGTCCCATTGTTTAAGAAGGGGAACAGAGACTTCCCCGGGAATTATAGACCGGTGAGTCTCACTTCTGTTGTCGGCAAGATGTTGGAAAAAATTATAAGGGATAGGATTTATAGTTATTTGGAGAGTAATGAATTGATAGGTGATAGTCAGCATGGTTTTGTGGCAGGTAGGTCGTGCCTTACTAACCTTATTGAGTTTTTTGAGAAAGTGACCAAGGAGGTGGATGGGGGCAAGGCAGTGGACGTGGTATATATGGATTTTAGTAAGGCGTTTGATAAGGTTCACCATGGTAGGCTTCTGCAGAAAATGCAGATGTATGGGATTGGGGGTGATCTAGGAAATTGGATCAGGAATTGGCTAGCGGATAGGAAACAGAGGGTGGTGGTTGATAGTAAATATTCATCATGGAGTGCGGTTACAAGTGGTGTACCTCAGGGATCTGTTTTGGGGCCACTGCTGTTTGTAATATTTATTAATGATCTGGATGAGGGTATAGTTGGGTGGATTAGCAAATTTGCTGATGACACCAAAGTCGGTGGTGTGGTAGACAGTGAGGAAGGGTGTCGTAGTTTGCAGGAAGACTTAGACAGGTTGCAAAGTTGGGCCGAGAGGTGGCGGATGGAGTTTAATGCGGAGAAGTGTGAGGTAATTCACTTTGGTAGGAATAACAGATGTGTTGAGTATAGGGCTAACGGGAGGACTTTGAATAGTGTGGAGGAGCAGAGGGATCTAGGTGTATGTGTGCATAGATCCCTGAAAGTTGGGAATCAAGTAGATAAGGTTGTTAAGAAGGCATATGGTGTCTTGGCGTTTATTGGTAGGGGGATTGAATTTAGGAGTCGTAGCGTTATGTTGCAACTGTACACAACTCTGGTGCGGCCGCACTTGGAGTACTGTGTGCAGTTCTGGTCCCCACATTACAGGAAGGATGTGGAGGCTTTGGAGAGGGTGCAGAGGAGGTTTACCAGGATGTTGCCTGGTATGGAGGGGAGATCCTATGAGGAGAGGCTGAGGGATTTGGGATTGTTTTCGCTGGAAAGGCGGCGGCTAAGAGGGGATCTTATTGAAACATATAAGATGATTAGAGGTTTAGATAGGGTGGATAGTGATAGCCTTTTTCCTCTGATGGAGAAATCCAGCACGAGGGGGCATGGCTTTAAATTGAGGGGGGGTAGTTATAGAACCGATGTCAGGGGTAGGTTCTTTACCCAGAGGGTGGTGAGGGATTGGAATGCCCTGCCAGCATCAGTTGTAAATGCGCCTAGTTTGGGGGCGTTTAAGAGATCCGTAGATAGGTTCATGGACGAAAAGAAATTGGTTTAGGTTGGAGGGTCACAGTTTTTTTTTTTAACTGGTCGGTGCAACATCGTGGGCCGAAGGGCCTGTTCTGCGCTGTAATGTTCTATGTTCTATGTTCTATGAGTGTGTGTATGAGAGAGATGAATGTGTGCATGAGAGAGATGAGCGGGTGCATGAGAGAGATGAGCGTGTGCATGAGAGAGATGAGTGTGTGCATGAGAGAGATGAGTGCGTGCATGAGAGAGATGAGTGTGTGCATGAGAAAGAAGAGTGTGTGCCTGAGAGAGATGAGTGGGTGCATGAGAGAGATGAGTGTGTGCATGAGAAAGAAGAGTGTGTGCCTGAGAGAGATGAGTGGGTGCATGAGAGAGAGACATGAGTGTGTGCATGAGGGAGATGAGTGTGTGCATGAGAGAGATGAGTGTTTGCATGAGCGAGAGGAGTGCGTGCATGAGAGAGATGAGTGTGTGCATGAGAGAGAGACATGAGTGTGTGCATGAGGGAGATGAGTGTGTGCATGAGAGAGATGAGTATGTGCATGAGAGAGATGAGTGTGTGCATGAGAGAGATGAGTGTGTGCGTGAGAGAGATGAGTCTGTGCGTGAGAGGGATGAGTCTGTGCCTGAGAGGGATGAGTGAGCGTGTGAGAGAGATGAGTGTGTGTATGAGAGAGATGAGTGTGTGTAAGAGAGAGATGTGTGTGTGCGTGAGAGAGAGATGAGTGTGTCCGAGAGAGAGAGAGATGAGTATGTGCATGAGAGAGATGAGTGTGTGCATGAGAGAGATGAGTGTGTGTGTGTGACAGAGAGATGAGTGTGTGCGTGAGAGAGATGAGTGTGTGCATGAGAGAGATGAGTGTGTGCATGAGAGAGATGTGTGTGTGCGTGAGAGAGATGAGTCTGTGCGTGAGAGGGAAGAGTCTGTGCCTGAGAGAGATGAGTGTGTGCATGAGAGATGAGTCTGTGCATGAGAGAGATGTGTGTTTGCATGAGAGAGATGTGTGTGTGCGTGAGAGAGATGAGTCTGTGCGTGAGAGGGATGAGTCTGTGCCTGAGAGAGATGAGTGCGTGCATGTGAGAGATGAGTGTGTGCCTGAGAGAGAGAGAGATAAGTGTGTGCATGAGAGAGATGAGTGTGTGCATGAGAGAGATGAGTGTGTGTGTGACAGAGAGATGAGTGTGTGCGTGAGAGAGATGAGTGTGTGCGTGAGAGAGATGAGTGTGTGCATGAGAGAGATGAGTGTGTGCATGAGAGAAATAGAGAAGTGCGTGCATGAGAGAGAGAGATAAGTGTGTGCATGAGAGAGAGAGATGACAGCGTGCATGAGGGAGAGAGATGAGTGTGTGCATGAGAGAGGTAAGTGTGTGTATGAGGGAGATGAGTGTGTGTATGAGAGAGAAGAGTGTGTGCATGAGAGAGAAGAGTGTTTGCATGAGAGAGATGATTGTGCGTATGAGAGAGATGAGTGTGTGCATGAGAGAGAGAGATGAGTGTGTGCATGAGAGAGAGAGAGAAGTGCGTGCATGAGAGAGAGAGATAAGTGTGTGCATGAGAGAGAGATGACTGCGTGCATGAGGGAGAGCGATGAGTGTGTGCATGAGGGAGATGAATGCGTGCATGAGAGAGATGAGCGTGTGCATGAGAGAGAAGAGCGTGTTCATGAGAGAGATGAGCGTGTGCATGAGAGAGATGAGTGTGTGCATGAGAGATAGAGAGAAGTGCGTGCATGAGAGAGAGAGAGATAAGTGTGTGCATGTGAGAGAGAGATGACTGCGTGCATGAGGGAGAGAGATGAGTGTGTGCATGAGGGAGATGAGTGTGTGTATGAGCGAGATGAGTGTGTATGAGAGAGATGAATGTGTGCATGAGAGAGATGAGGGTGTGCATGAGAGAGATGAGCGTGTGCATGAGAGAAATGAGCGTGTGCATGAGAGAGAGAGAGAGAAGTGCGTGCATGAGAGAGAGAGAGATAAGTGTGTGCATGAGAGAGAGAGATGACTGCGTGCATGAGGGAGAGAGATGAGTGTGTGCATGAGGGAGATGAGTGTGTGTATGAGAGAGATGAGTGTGTGTATGAGAGAGATGAATGTGTGCATGAGAGAGATGAGCGGGTGCATGAGAGAGCTGAGCGTGCGCATGAGAGAGATGAGTGTGTGCATGAGAGAGATGAGTGTGTGCATGAGAGAGATGAGTGTGTGCATGAGAGAGATGAGTGTGTGCATGAGAAAGAAGAGTGTGTGCCTGAGAGAGAGGAGTGCGTGCATGAGAGAGATGAGTGTGTGCATGAGAGAGAGACATGAGTGTGTGCATGAGGGAGATGAGTGTGTGCATGAGAGAGATGAGTGTTTGCATGAGAGAGATGAGTGTGTGCGTGAGAGAGATGAGTGTGTGCGTGAGAGAGATGAGTCTGTGCGTGAGAGGGATGAGTCTGTGCCTGAGAGGGATGAGTGAGCGTGTGAGAGAGATGAGTGTGTGTATGAGAGAGATGAGTGTGTGTAGGAGAGAGATGTGTGTGTGCGTGAGAGAGAGATGAGTGTGTCCGAGAGAGAGAGAGATGAGTATGTGCATGAGAGAGATGAGTGTGTGCATGAGAGAGATGAGTGTGTGTGTGACTGAGAGATGAGTGTGTGCGTGAGAGAGATGAGTGTGTGCATGAGAGAGATGAGTGTGTGCATGAGAGAGATGTGTGTGTGCGTGAGAGAGATGAGTCTGTGCGTGAGAGGGAAGAGTCTGTGCCTGAGAGAGATGAGTGTGTGCATGAGAGATGAGTCTGTGCATGAGAGAGATGTGTGTTTGCATGAGAGAGATGTGTGTGTGCGTGAGAGAGATGAGTCTGTGCGTGAGAGGGATGAGTCTGTGCCTGAGAGAGATGAGTGTGTGCATGTGAGAGATGAGTGTGTGCCTGAGAGAGAGAGAGATAAGTGTGTGCATGAGAGAGATGAGTGTGTGCATGAGAGAGATGAGTGTGTGTGTGACAGAGAGATGAGTGTGTGCGTGAGAGAGATGAGTGTGTGTATGAGAGAGATGAGTGTGTGTAAGAGAGAGATGTGTGTGTGCGTGAGAGAGAGATGAGTGTGTCCGAGAGAGAGAGAGATGAGTATGTGCATGAGAGAGATGAGTGTGTGCATGAGAGAGATGAGTGTGTGTGTGTGACAGAGAGATGAGTGTGTGCGTGAGAGAGATGAGTGTGTGCATGAGAGAGATGAGTGTGTGCATGAGAGAGATGTGTGTGTGCGTGAGAGAGATGAGTCTGTGCGTGAGAGGGAAGAGTCTGTGCCTGAGAGAGATGAGTGTGTGCATGAGAGATGAGTCTGTGCATGAGAGAGATGTGTGTTTGCATGAGAGAGATGTGTGTGTGCGTGAGAGAGATGAGTCTGTGCGTGAGAGGGATGAGTCTGTGCCTGAGAGAGATGAGTGCGTGCATGTGAGAGATGAGTGTGTGCCTGAGAGAGAGAGAGATAAGTGTGTGCATGAGAGAGATGAGTGTGTGCATGAGAGAGATGAGTGTGTGTGTGACAGAGAGATGAGTGTGTGCGTGAGAGAGATGAGTGTGTGCGTGAGAGAGATGAGTGTGTGCATGAGAGAGATGAGTGTGTGCATGAGAGAAATAGAGAAGTGCGTGCATGAGAGAGAGAGATAAGTGTGTGCATGAGAGAGAGAGATGACAGCGTGCATGAGGGAGAGAGATGAGTGTGTGCATGAGAGAGGTAAGTGTGTGTATGAGGGAGATGAGTGTGTGTATGAGAGAGAAGAGTGTGTGCATGAGAGAGAAGAGTGTTTGCATGAGAGAGATGATTGTGCGTATGAGAGAGATGAGTGTGTGCATGAGAGAGAGAGATGAGTGTGTGCATGAGAGAGAGAGAGAAGTGCGTGCATGAGAGAGAGAGATAAGTGTGTGCATGAGAGAGAGATGACTGCGTGCATGAGGGAGAGCGATGAGTGTGTGCATGAGGGAGATGAATGCGTGCATGAGAGAGATGAGCGTGTGCATGAGAGAGAAGAGCGTGTTCATGAGAGAGATGAGCGTGTGCATGAGAGAGATGAGTGTGTGCATGAGAGATAGAGAGAAGTGCGTGCATGAGAGAGAGAGAGATAAGTGTGTGCATGTGAGAGAGAGATGACTGCGTGCATGAGGGAGAGAGATGAGTGTGTGCATGAGGGAGATGAGTGTGTGTATGAGCGAGATGAGTGTGTATGAGAGAGATGAATGTGTGCATGAGAGAGATGAGGGTGTGCATGAGAGAGATGAGCGTGTGCATGAGAGAAATGAGCGTGTGCATGAGAGAGAGAGAGAGAAGTGCGTGCATGAGAGAGAGAGAGATAAGTGTGTGCATGAGAGAGAGAGATGACTGCGTGCATGAGGGAGAGAGATGAGTGTGTGCATGAGGGAGATGAGTGTGTGTATGAGAGAGATGAGTGTGTGTATGAGAGAGATGAATGTGTGCATGAGAGAGATGAGCGGGTGCATGAGAGAGCTAAGCGTGCGCATGAGAGAGATGAGTGTGTGCATGAGAGAGATGAGTGTGTGCATGAGAGAGATGAGTGTGTGCATGAGAGAGATGAGTGTGTGCATGAGAAAGAAGAGTGTGTGCCTGAGAGAGAGGAGTGCGTGCATGAGAGAGATGAGTGTGTGCATGAGAGAGAGACATGAGTGTGTGCATGAGGGAGATGAGTGTGTGCATGAGAGAGATGAGTGTTTGCATGAGAGAGATGAGTGTGTGCGTGAGAGAGATGAGTGTGTGCGTGAGAGAGATGAGTCTGTGCGTGAGAGGGATGAGTCTGTGCCTGAGAGGGATGAGTGAGCGTGTGAGAGAGATGAGTGTGTGTATGAGAGAGATGAGTGTGTGTAGGAGAGAGATGTGTGTGTGCGTGAGAGAGAGATGAGTGTGTCCGAGAGAGAGAGAGATGAGTATGTGCATGAGAGAGATGAGTGTGTGCATGAGAGAGATGAGTGTGTGTGTGACTGAGAGATGAGTGTGTGCGTGAGAGAGATGAGTGTGTGCATGAGAGAGATGAGTGTGTGCATGAGAGAGATGTGTGTGTGCGTGAGAGAGATGAGTCTGTGCGTGAGAGGGAAGAGTCTGTGCCTGAGAGAGATGAGTGTGTGCATGAGAGATGAGTCTGTGCATGAGAGAGATGTGTGTTTGCATGAGAGAGATGTGTGTGTGCGTGAGAGAGATGAGTCTGTGCGTGAGAGGGATGAGTCTGTGCCTGAGAGAGATGAGTGTGTGCATGTGAGAGATGAGTGTGTGCCTGAGAGAGAGAGAGATAAGTGTGTGCATGAGAGAGATGAGTGTGTGCATGAGAGAGATGAGTGTGTGTGTGACAGAGAGATGAGTGTGTGCGTGAGAGAGATGAGTGTGTGCGTGAGAGAGATGAGTGTGTGCATGAGAGAGATGAGTGTGTGCATGAGAGAGATAGAGAAGTGCGTGCATGAGAGAGAGAGATAAGTGTGTGCATGAGAGAGAGAGATGACAGCGTGCATGAGGGAGAGAGATGAGTGTGTGCATGAGAGAGGTAGGTGTGTGTATGAGGGAGATGAGTGTGTGTATGAGAGAGAAGAGTGTGTGCATGAGAGAGAAGAGTGTTTGCATGAGAGAGATGATTGTGCGTATGAGAGAGATGAGTGTGTGCATGAGAGAGAGAGATGAGTGTGTGCATGAGAGATAGAGAGAAGTGCGTGCATGAGAGAGAGAGAGAGATAAGTGTGTGCATGAGAGAGAGATGACTGCGTGCATGAGGGAGAGCGATGAGTGTGTGCATGAGGGAGATGAATGCGTGCATGAGAGAGATGAGCGTGTGCATGAGAGAGAAGAGCGTGTTCATGAGAGAGATGAGCGTGTGCATGAGAGAGATGAGTGTGTGCATGAGAGATAGAGAGAAGTGCGTGCATGAGAGAGAGAGAGATAAGTGTGTGCATGTGAGAGAGAGATGACTGCGTGCATGAGGGAGAGAGATGAGTGTGTGCATGAGGGAGATGAGTGTGTGTATGAGCGAGATGAGTGTGTATGAGAGAGATGAATGTGTGCATGAGAGAGATGAGGGTGTGCATGAGAGAGATGAGCGTGTGCATGAGAGAAATGAGCGTGTGCATGAGAGAGAGAGAGAGAAGTGCGTGCATGAGAGAGAGAGAGATAAGTGTGTGCATGAGAGAGAGAGATGACTGCGTGCATGAGGGAGAGAGATGAGTGTGTGCATGAGGGAGATGAGTGTGTGTATGAGAGAGATGAGTGTGTGTATGAGAGAGATGAGTGTGTGTATGAGAGAGATGAATGTGTGCATGAGAGAGATGAGCGGGTGCATGAGAGAGCTGAGCGTGTGCATGAGAGAGATGAGTGTGTGCATGAGAGAGATGAGTGTGTGCATGAGAGAGATGAGTGTGTGCATGAGAAAGAAGAGTGTGTGCCTGAGAGAGATGAGTGGGTGCATGAGCGAGAGGAGTGCGAGCATGAGAGAGATGAGTGTGTGCATGAGAGAGATGAGTGTGTGCATGAGAGAGAGACATGAGTGTGTGCATGAGGGAGATGAGTGTGTGCATGAGAGAGATGAGTGTTTGCATGAGAGAGATGAGTGTGTGCGTGAGAGAGATGAGTGTGTGCGTGAGAGAGATGAGTCTGTGCGTGAGAGGGATGAGTCTGTGCCTGAGAGGGATGAGTGAGCGTGTGAGAGAGATGAGTGTGTGTATGAGAGAGATGAGTGTGTGTAAGAGAGAGATGTGTGTGTGCGTGAGAGAGAGAGATGAGTGTGTCCGAGAGAGAGAGAGATGAGTATGTGCATGAGAGAGATGAGTGTGTGCATGAGAGAGATGAGTGTGTGTGTGACAGAGAGATGAGTGTGTGCGTGAGAGAGATGAGTGTGTGCATGAGAGAGATGAGTGTGTGCATGAGAGAGATGTGTGTGTGCGTGAGAGAGATGAGTCTGTGCGTGAGAGGGAAGAGTCTGTGCCTGAGAGAGATGAGTGTGTGCATGAGAGATGAGTCTGTGCATGAGAGAGATGTGTGTTTGCATGAGAGAGATGTGTGTGTGCGTGAGAGGGATGAGTCTGTGCGTGAGAGGGATGAGTCTGTGCCTGAGAGAGATGAGTGTGTGCATGTGAGAGATGAGTGTGTGCCTGAGAGAGAGAGAGATAAGTGTGTGCATGAGAGAGATGAGTGTGTGCATGAGAGAGATGAGTGTGTGTGTGACAGAGAGATGAGTGTGTGCGTGAGAGAGATGAGTGTGTGCGTGAGAGAGATGAGTGTGTGCATGAGAGAGATGAGTGTGTGCATGAGAGAGATGAGTGTTTGCATGAGAGAGATGTGTGTGTGCATGAGAGAGATGAGTGTTTGCATGAGAGAGATGAGTGTGTGCATGAGAGAGATGAGTGTGTGCATGAGAGAGATGAGTGTTTGCATGAGAGAGATGAGTGTGTGCATGAGAAAGAAGAGTGTGTGCCTGAGAGAGAGGAGTGCGTGCATGAGAGAGATGAGTGTGTGCATGAGAGAGAGACATGAGTGTGTGCATGAGGGAGATGAGTGTGTGCATGAGAGAGATGAGTGTTTGCATGAGAGAGATGAGTGTGTGCGTGAGAGAGATGAGTGTGTGCGTGAGAGAGATGAGTCTGTGCGTGAGAGGGATGAGTCTGTGCCTGGGAGGGATGAGTGAGCGTGTGAGAGAGATGAGTGTGTGTATGAGAGAGATGAGTGTGTGTAGGAGAGAGATGTGTGTGTGCGTGAGAGAGAGATGAGTGTGTCCGAGAGAGAGAGAGATGAGTATGTGCATGAGAGAGATGAGTGTGTGTGTGACTGAGAGATGAGTGTGTGCGTGAGAGAGATGAGTGTGTGCATGAGAGAGATGAGTGTGTGCATGAGAGAGATGTGTGTGTGCGTGAGAGAGATGAGTCTGTGCGTGAGAGGGAAGAGTCTGTGCCTGAGAGAGATGAGTGTGTGCATGAGAGATGAGTCTGTGCATGAGAGAGATGTGTGTTTGCATGAGAGAGATGTGTGTGTGCGTGAGAGAGATGAGTCTGTGCGTGAGAGGGATGAGTCTGTGCCTGAGAGAGATGAGTGTGTGCATGTGAGAGATGAGTGTGTGCCTGAGAGAGAGAGAGATAAGTGTGTGCATGAGAGAGATGAGTGTGTGCATGAGAGAGATGAGTGTGTGTGTGACAGAGAGATGAGTGTGTGCGTGAGAGAGATGAGTGTGTGCGTGAGAGAGATGAGTGTGTGCATGAGAGAGATGAGTGTGTGCATGAGAGAGATAGAGAAGTGCGTGCATGAGAGAGAGAGATAAGTGTGTGCATGAGAGAGAGAGATGACAGCGTGCATGAGGGAGAGAGATGAGTGTGTGCATGAGAGAGGTAAGTGTGTGTATGAGGGAGATGAGTGTGTGTATGAGAGAGAAGAGTGTGTGCATGAGAGAGAAGAGTGTTTGCATGAGAGAGATGATTGTGCGTATGAGAGAGATGAGTGTGTGCATGAGAGAGAGAGATGAGTGTGTGCATGAGAGAGAGAGAGAAGTGCGTGCATGAGAGAGAGAGAGAGATAAGTGTGTGCATGAGAGAGAGATGACTGCGTGCATGAGGGAGAGCGATGAGTGTGTGCATGAGGGAGATGAATGCGTGCATGAGAGAGATGAGCGTGTGCATGAGAGAGAAGAGCGTGTTCATGAGAGAGATGAGCGTGTGCATGAGAGAGATGAGTGTGTGCATGAGAGATAGAGAGAAGTGCGTGCATGAGAGAGAGAGAGATAAGTGTGTGCATGTGAGAGAGAGATGACTGCGTGCATGAGGGAGAGAGATGAGTGTGTGCATGAGGGAGATGAGTGTGTGTATGAGCGAGATGAGTGTGTATGAGAGAGATGAATGTGTGCATGAGAGAGATGAGGGTGTGCATGAGAGAGATGAGCGTGTGCATGAGAGAAATGAGCGTGTGCATGAGAGAGAGAGAGAGAAGTGCGTGCATGAGAGAGAGAGAGATAAGTGTGTGCATGAGAGAGAGAGATGACTGCGTGCATGAGGGAGAGAGATGAGTGTGTGCATGAGGGAGATGAGTGTGTGTATGAGAGAGATGAGTGTGTGTATGAGAGAGATGAATGTGTGCATGAGAGAGATGAGCGGGTGCATGAGAGAGCTGAGCGTGTGCATGAGAGAGATGAGTGTGTGCATGAGAGAGATGAGTGTGTGCATGAGAGAGATGAGTGTGTGCATGAGAAAGAAGAGTGTGTGCCTGAGAGAGATGAGTGGGTGCATGAGCGAGAGGAGTGCGAGCATGAGAGAGATGAGTGTGTGCATGAGAGAGATGAGTGTGTGCATGAGAGAGAGACATGAGTGTGTGCATGAGGGAGATGAGTGTGTGCATGAGAGAGATGAGTGTTTGCATGAGAGAGATGAGTGTGTGCGTGAGAGAGATGAGTGTGTGCGTGAGAGAGATGAGTCTGTGCGTGAGAGGGATGAGTCTGTGCCTGAGAGGGATGAGTGAGCGTGTGAGAGAGATGAGTGTGTGTATGAGAGAGATGAGTGTGTGTAAGAGAGAGATGTGTGTGTGCGTGAGAGAGAGAGATGAGTGTGTCCGAGAGAGAGAGAGATGAGTATGTGCATGAGAGAGATGAGTGTGTGCATGAGAGAGATGAGTGTGTGTGTGACAGAGAGATGAGTGTGTGCGTGAGAGAGATGAGTGTGTGCATGAGAGAGATGAGTGTGTGCATGAGAGAGATGTGTGTGTGCGTGAGAGAGATGAGTCTGTGCGTGAGAGGGAAGAGTCTGTGCCTGAGAGAGATGAGTGTGTGCATGAGAGATGAGTCTGTGCATGAGAGAGATGTGTGTTTGCATGAGAGAGATGTGTGTGTGCGTGAGAGAGATGAGTCTGTGCGTGAGAGGGATGAGTCTGTGCCTGAGAGAGATGAGTGTGTGCATGTGAGAGATGAGTGTGTGCCTGAGAGAGAGAGATAAGTGTGTGCATGAGAGAGATGAGTGTGTGCATGAGAGAGATGAGTGTGTGTGTGACAGAGAGATGAGTGTGTGCGTGAGAGAGATGAGTGTGTGCGTGAGAGAGATGAGTGTGTGCATGAGAGAGATGAGTGTGTGCATGAGAGAGATGAGTGTTTGCATGAGAGAGATGTGTGTGTGCGTGAGAGAGATGAGTCTGTGCATGAGAGGGATGAGTCTGTGCCTGAGAGAGATGAGTGTGTGCATGAGAGATGAGTGTGTGCATGAGAGAGATGAGTGTCTGCATGTGAGAGATGAGTGTGTGTCTGAGAGAGATGAGTGAGGGTATGAGAGAGATGAGAGTGTGTATGAGAGAGATGAGTGTGTGCATGAGAGAGATGAGTGTGTGCATGAGAGAAATGAGTGTGTGCATGAGAGAGATGAGCGTGTGCGTGAGAGAGAGGAGTGTGTGCGTGAGAGAGATGAGTGTGTGCGTGAGAGAGATGAGTGTATGCGTGAGAGAGAGAGATGAGTGTATGCATGAGAGAGAGATGAGTGTGTGCATGAGAGAGATGAGTGTGCTTGAGAAAGATGAGTGAGTGCGTGAGAGAGATGAGTGTATGCGTGAGAGAGAGATGAGTGTATGCGTGAGAGAGAGAGATGAGTGTGTGCGTGAGAGAGATGAGTGTGTGCGTGAGAGAGATGAATGTGTGCATGAGAGAGATGAGCGGGTGCATGAGAGAGCTGAGCGTGTGCATGAGAGAGATGAGTGTGTGCATGAGAGAGATGAGTGTGTGCATGAGAGAGATGAGTGTGTGCATGAGAAAGAAGAGTGTGTGCCTGAGAGAGATGAGTGGGTGCATGAGCGAGAGGAGTGCGAGCATGAGAGAGATGAGTGTGTGCATGAGAGAGATGAGTGTGTGCATGAGAGAGAGACATGAGTGTGTGCATGAGGGAGATGAGTGTGTGCATGAGAGAGATGAGTGTTTGCATGAGAGAGATGAGTGTGTGCGTGAGAGAGATGAGTGTGTGCGTGAGAGAGATGAGTCTGTGCCTGAGAGGGATGAGTGAGCGTGTGAGAGAGATGAGTGTGTGTATGAGAGAGATGAGTGTGTGTAAGAGAGAGATGTGTGTGTGCGTGAGAGAGAGAGATGAGTGTGTCCGAGAGAGAGAGAGATGAGTATGTGCATGAGAGAGATGAGTGTGTGCATGAGAGAGATGAGTGTGTGTGTGACAGAGAGATGAGTGTGTGCGTGAGAGAGATGAGTGTGTGCATGAGAGAGATGAGTGTGTGCATGAGAGAGATGTGTGTGTGCGTGAGAGAGATGAGTCTGTGCGTGAGAGGGAAGAGTCTGTGCCTGAGAGAGATGAGTGTGTGCATGAGAGATGAGTCTGTGCATGAGAGAGATGTGTGTTTGCATGAGAGAGATGTGTGTGTGCGTGAGACAGATGAGTCTGTGCGTGAGAGGGATGAGTCTGTGCCTGAGAGAGATGAGTGTGTGCATGTGAGAGATGAGTGTGTGCCTGAGAGAGAGAGAGATAAGTGTGTGCATGAGAGAGATGAGTGTGTGCATGAGAGAGATGAGTGTGTGTGTGACAGAGAGATGAGTGTGTGCGTGAGAGAGATGAGTGTGTGCGTGAGAGAGATGAGTGTGTGCATGAGAGAGATGAGTGTGTGCATGAGAGAGATGAGTGTTTGCATGAGAGAGATGTGTGTGTGCGTGAGAGAGATGAGTCTGTGCATGAGAGGGATGAGTCTGTGCCTGAGAGAGATGAGTGTGTGCATGAGAGATGAGTGTGTGCATGAGAGAGATGAGTGTCTGCATGTGGGAGATGAGTGTGTGTCTGAGAGAGATGAGTGAGGGTATGAGAGAGATGAGAGTGTGTATGAGAGAGATGAGTGTGTGCATGAGAGAGATGAGTGTGTGCATGAGAGAAATGAGTGTGTGCATGAGAGAGATGAGCGTGTGCGTGAGAGAGAGGAGTGTGTGCGTGAGAGATGAGTGTGTGCGTGAGAGAGATGAGTGTATGCGTGAGAGAGAGAGATGAGTGTATGCATGAGAGAGAGATGAGTGTGTGCATGAGAGAGATGAGTGTGCTTGAGAAAGATGAGTGAGTGCGTGAGAGAGATGAGTGTATGCGTGAGAGAGAGATGAGTGTATGCGTGAGAGAGAGAGATGAGTGTGTGCGTGAGAGAGATGAGTGTGTGCGTGAGAGAGAGGTGAGTGTGTCCATGAGAGAGAGAGATGAGAGTGTGCCTGAGAGGGAGAGGGATAAGCGCTTGCATGAGAGAGATGAGTGTGTGCGTGAGAGAGAGAGATGAATGCGTGCATGAGAAAGATGAGTGTGTGCATGAGAGAGAGAGAGATAAGTGTGTAAATGAGAGAGAGAGAGATGAGTGCGTGCATGAGAGAGATGAGTGTGTGCGTGAGAGAGAGATGAGTGTGTCCATGAGAGAGAGAGATGAGTGCATGCATGAGAGAGATGAGTGTGTGCGTGAGAGAGAGGTGAGTATGTCCATGAGAGAGAGCGATGAGTGTTTCCATGAGAGAGAGAGATGAGTGCGTGCATGAGAGAGATGAGTGTGTGCGTGAGTGAGAGATGAGTGCGTGCATTAGAGAGATGAGTGTGTGCATGAGAAAGAGCGAGATAAGTGTGTACATGAGAGAGCGAGAGATGAGTGTGTTCACAAGAGAGATGAGTGTGTGCGTGAGAGAGAGATGAGTGTGTCCATGAGTGAGAGAGATGAGTGCGTGCAAGAGAGAGATGAGTGTGTGCATGAGAAAGAGAGAGATAAGTGTGTACATGAGAGAGAGAGAGATGAGTGTGTGCACAAGAGAGATGAGTGTGTGCGTGAGAGGGAGATGAGTGTGTCCATGAGAGAGAGAGATGAGTGCGTGCATGAGAGAGATAAGATGGGGCGGCACGGTAGCACAGTGTTTAGCACTGCTGCTTCACAGCTCCAGGGTCCCGGGTTCGATTCCCGGCTCGGGTCACTGTCTGTGTGGAGTTTGCACATTCTCCTCGTGTCTGCGTGGGTTTCCTCCGGGTGCTCCGGTTTCCTCCCACAGTCCAAAGATGTGCGGGTTAGGTTGATTGGCCAGGTTAAAAAAAAAATTGCCCTTAGAGTCCAGGGATGTGGAGGTTAGAGGGATTAGCGGGTAAAATATGTGGGGGTAGGGCCTGGGTGGGATTATGGTCGGTGCAGACTCGATGGGCCGAATGGCCTCCTTCTGCACTGTAGGGTTTCTATGATTTCTATGAGTGCGTGCGATAGAGAGCGATGAGTGTGTCCGTGAGAGAGAGAGAGAGAGATAAGTGTGTGCATGAGAGAGAGAGATGAGTGCGTGCATGAGTGAGATGAGTGTGTGCGTGAGAGAGAGATGAGTGTGTCCATGAGAGAGAGAGGTGAGTGTGTGTATGAGAGAGATGAGTGTGTGTATGAGAGACATGAGTGTGTGTATGAGAGAGATGGGTGTGTTTGAGAGAGATGAGTGTGTGCATGAGAGATGAGTGTGTGTATGAGAGAGATGAGTGTGTGCATGAGAGAGATGAGTGTGTGTATGAGAGAGATGAGTGTGTGTATGAGAGAGATGAGTGTGTGTATGGGAGAGATGAGTGTGTGCATGAGAGAGATGAGTGTGTGTATGGGAGAGATGAGTGTGTGCATGAGAGAGATGAGTGTGTGTATGGGAGAGATGAGTGCGTGCATGAGAGATATGAGTGTGTGCGTGACAGAGATGAGTGTGCGCGTCAGAGAGATGAGTGTGTGCATGAGAGAGAGAGATGAGTGTGTGCGTGAGAGTGATGAGTGTGCACGAAAGAGAGATGTGTGTGTGCGTGAGAGATGAGTGTGTGCATGAGAGAGAGGAGTGCGTGTATGAGAGAGATGATTGTGTGCGTGAGAGAGATGAGTGTGTGCGTGAGAGTGAGATGAGCGTGCGCGTGAGAGATGAGTGTGTGCATGAGATGAGTGTGTGTATGAGAGAGATGAGTGTGTGTGTGAGAGATGAGTGTGTGCGTGAGAGAGATGGAAGTGTGCATGAGTGAAATGAGTTGGTGTATGAGAGAGATGAGTGTGTGCCTGAGAGGGATGAGTGTGTGCCTGAGAGGGATGAGTCTGTGCATGAGAGAGATGAGTGTGTGCCTGAGAGGGATGAGTCTGTGCCTGAGAGAGATGAGTTGGTGCAAGAGAGAGGTGAGTGTGCGCATGTGAGAGATGAGTGTGTGCATGAGAGAGATGAGTCTGTGCATGAGGGAGATGAGTGTGTGCGTGAGAGAGATGAGTGTGTGCGTGAGAGAGATGAGTGTGTGCGTGAGAGAGATGAGTGTGTGCGTGAGAGAGATGAGTGTGTGCATGAGAGAGATGAGTGTGTGCGTGAGAGAGATGAGTCTGTGCATGAGGGAGATGAGTGTGTGCGTGAGAGAGATGGGTGTGTGCGTGAGAGTGATGAGTGTGTGCGTGAGAGAGATGAGTGTGTGCGTGAGAGAGATGAGTGTGTGCATGAGAGAGATGAGTCTGTGCCTGGAGAGATGAGTGTGTGTGTGAGAGAGATGAGTCTGTGCATGAGGGAGATGAGTGTGTGCGTGAGAGAGATGTGTGTGTGCATGAGAGAGATGTGTGTGTGCCTGAGAGGGATGAGTGTGTGCCTGAGAGAGATGAGTGTGTGCATGAGACAGAGAGGGATGAGTGTGTGCATGTGAGAGATGAGTGTGTGCCTGAGAGGGATGAGTGTGTGCCTGAGAGAGATGAGTGTGTGCATGAGACAGAGAAGGATGAGTGTGTGCATGTGAGAGATGAGTGTGTGCCTGAGAGGGATGAGTGTGTGCATGAGAGAGATGTGAGTGTGCCTGAGAGGGATGAGTGAGCGTGTGAGAGAGATGAGTCTGTGCATGAGGGAGATGAGTGTGTGTGTGAGAGAGATGAGTGTGTGCGTGAGAGAGATGAGTGTGTGCGTGAGAGAGATGAGTCTGTGCATGAGGGAGATGAGTGTGTGCGTGAGAGAGATGAGTGTGTGCGTGAGAGAGTTGAGTGTGTGCGTGAGAGCGATGAGTCTGTGCATGAGGGAGATGAGTGTGTGCATGTGAGAGATGAGTGTGTGCCTGAGAGGGATGAGTGTGTGCATGAGAGAGATGAGTGTGTGTGTGACAGAGAGATGAGTGTGTGCGTGAGAGAGATGAGTGTTTGCATGAGAGAGATGTGTGTGTGCGTGAGAGAGATGAGTCTGTGCATGAGAGAGATGAGTGCGTGCCTGAGAGATGAGTGTGTGCCTGAGAGAGATGTGTGTTTGCATGAGAGAGATGAGTGTGTGCATGTGAGAGATGAGTGTGTGCCTGAGAGAGAGAGAGATAAGTGTGTGCATGAGAGAGATGAGTGTGTGCATGAGAGAGATGAGTGTGTGCCTGAGAGATGAGTCTGTGCATGAGAGAGATGTGTGTTTGCATGAGAGAGATGAGTGTGTGCATGTGAGAAATGAGTGTGTGCCTGAGAGAGAGAGAGATAAGTGTGTGCATGAGAGAGATGAGTGTGTGCATGAGAGAGATGAGTGTGTGTGTGACAGAGAGATGAGTGTGTGCGTGAGAGAGATGAGTGTGTGCATGAGAGGGATGAGTGTGTGCATGAGAGAGATGAGTGTTTGCATGAGAGAGATGTGTGTGTGCGTGAGAGAGTGAGATGAGAGTGTGCCTGAGAGGGATGAGTCTGTGCCGGAGAGAGATGAGTGTGTGCATGAGAGATGAGTCTGTGCATGAGAGAGATGAGTGTGTGCATGTGAGAGATGAGTGTGTGCCTGAGAGAGAGAGAGATAAGTGTGTGCATGAGAGAGATGAGTGTGTGCATGAGAGAGATGAGTGTGTGTGTGACAGAGAGATGAGTGTGTGCGTGAGAGTGATGAGTGTGTGCGTGAGAGAGATGAGTGTGTGCATGAGAGAGATGAGTGTGTGCATGAGAGAGATGAGTGTTTGCATGAGAGAGATGTGTGTGTGCGTGAGAGAGAGAGATGAGTGTGTGTGTGACAGAGAGATGAGTGTGTGCGTGAGAGAGATGAGTGTGTGCATGAGAGAGATGAGTGTGTGCATGAGAGAGATGAGTGTTTGCATGAGAGAGATGTGTGTGTGCGTGAGAGAGATGCGTCTCTGCATGAGAGGGATGAGTCTGTGCCTGAGAGAGATGAGTGTGTGCATGAGAGAGATGAGTGTCTGCATGTGAGAGATGAATGTGTGTCTGAGAGAGATGAGTGAGGGTATGAGAGAGATGAGAGTGTGTATGAGAAAGATGAGTGTGTGCATGAGAGAGATGATTGTGTGCATGAGAGAAATGAGTGTGTGCATGAGAGAGATGAGCGTGTGCGTGAGAGAGAGGAGTGTGTGCGTGAGAGAGATGAGTGTGTGCGTGAGAGAGATGAGTGTATGCGTGAGAGAGAGAGATGAGTGTATGCATGAGAGATTGAGATGAGTGTGTGCATGAGAGAGATGAGTGTGCGTGAGAAAGATGAGTGTGTGCGTGAGAGAGATGAGTGTATGCGTGCGAGAGAGAGATGAGTGTATGCGTGAGAGAGAGAGATGAGTGTGTGCGTGAGAGAGATGAGTGTGTGCGTGAGAGAGAGGTGAGTGTGTCCATGAGAGAGAGAGATGAGAGTGTGCCTGAGAGGGAGAGGGATAAGTGCTTGCATGAGAGAGATGAGTGTGTGCGTGAGAGAGAGATGAATGCGTGCATGAGAGAGATGAGTGTGTGCATGAGAGAGAGAGAGATAAGTGTGTAAATGAGAGAGAGAGAGATGAGTGCGTGCATGAGAGAGATGAGTGTGTGCGTGAGAGAGAGATGAGTGTGTCCATGAGAGAGAGAGATGAGTGCATGCATGAGAGAGATGAGTGTGTGCGTGAGAGAGAGGTGAGTATGTCCATGAGAGATGAAGATGAGTGTTTCCATGAGAGAGAGAGATGAGTGCGTGCATGAGAGAGATGAGTGTGTGCGTGAGTGAGAGATGAGTGCGTGCATTAGAGAGATGAGTGTGTGCATGAGAAAGAGCGAGATAAGTGTGTACATGAGAGAGAGAGATGAGTGTGTTCACAAGAGAGATGAGTGTGTGCATGAGAGAGAGATGAGTGTGTCCATGAGTGAGAGAGATGAGTGCGTGCAAGAGAGAGATGAGTGTGTGCATGAGAAAGAGAGAGATAAGTGTGTACATGAGAGAGAGAGAGATGAGTGTGTGCACAAGAGAGATGAGTGTGTGCGTGAGAGAGAGATGAGTGTGTCCATGAGAGAGAGAGATGAGTGCGTGCATGAGAGAGATGAGTGCGTGCATGAGAGAGATGAGATGGGGCGGCACGGTAGCACAGTGTTTAGCACTGCTGCTTCACAGCTCCAGGGTCCTGGGTTCGATTCCCGGCTCGGGTCACTGTCTGTGTGGAGTTTGCACATTCTCCTCGTGTCTGCGTGGGTTTCCTCCGGGTGCTCTGCTTTCCTCCCACAGTCCAAAGATGTGCGGGTTAGGTTGATTGGCCAGGATAAAAAAAAAAAAATTGCCCTTAGAGTCCAGGGATGCGTAGGTTAGAGGGATTAGTGGGTAAAATATGTGGGGGTAGGGCCTGGGTGGGATTGTGGTCGGTGCAGACCCAATGGGCCGAATGGCCTCCTTCTGCACTGTAGGGTTTCTATGATTTCTATGATTTCTATGAGTGCGTGCGATAGAGAGCGATGAGTGTGTCCATGAGAGAGAGAGATGAGTGCGTGCATGAGTGAGATGAGTGAGTGCGTGAGAGAGAGATGAGTGTGTCCATGAGAGAGAGAGGTGAGTGTGTGCATGAGAGAGATGAGAGTGTGTATGAGAGACATGAGTGTGTGTATGAGAGAGATGTGTGTGTTTGAGAGAGATGCGTGTGTGCATGAGAGAGATGTGTGTTTGCATGAGAGAGATGAGTGTGTGCATGTGAGAGATGAGTGTGTGCCTGAGAGAGAGAGAGATAAGTGTGTGCATGAGAGAGATGAGTGCGTGCATGAGAGAGATGAGTGTGTGCCTGAGAGATGAGTGTGTGCGTGAGAGAGATGAGTGTGTGCATGAGAGGGATGAGTGTGTGCATGAGAGAGATGAGTGTTTGCATGAGAGAGATGTGTGTGTGCGTGAGAGAGAGAGATGAGAGTGTGCCTGAGAGGGATGAGTCTGTGCCTGAGAGAGATGAGTGTGTGCATGAGAGAGATGAGTCTGTGCATGAGAGAGATGAGTGTGTGCATGTGAGAGATGAGTGTGTGCCTGAGAGAGAGAGAGATAAGTGTGTGCATGAGAGAGATGAGTGTGTGCATGAGAGAGATGAGTGTGTGTGTGACAGAGAGATGAGTGTGTGCGTGAGAGAGATGAGTGTGTGCGTGAGAGAGATGAGTGTGTGCATGAGAGAGATGAGTGTGTGCATGAGAGAGATGAGTGTTTGCATGAGAGAGATGTGTGTGTGCGTGAGAGAGAGAGATGAGTGTGTGTGTGACAGAGAGATGAGTGTGTGCGTGAGAGATATGAGTGTGTGCATGAGAGAGATGAGTGTGTGCATGAGAGAGATGAGTGCTTGCATGAGAGAGATGTGTGTGTGCGTGAGAGAGATGCGTCTCTGCATAAGAGGGATGAGTCTGTGCCTGAGAGAGATGAGTGTGTGCATGAGAGATGAGTGTGTGCATGAGAGAGATGAGTGTCTGCATGTGAGAGATGAATGTGTGTCTGAGAGAGATGAGTGAGGGTATGAGAGAGATGAGAGTGTGTATGAGAGAGATGAGTGTGTGCATGAGAGAGATGATTGTGTGCATGAGAGAAATGAGTGTGTGCATGAGAGAGATGAGCGTGTGCGTGAGAGAGATGAGTGTGTGCGTGAGAGAGATGAGTGTGTGCGTGAGAGAGATGAGTGTATGCGTGAGAGAGAGAGATGAGTGTATGCATGAGAGAGAGAGATGAGTGTGTGCATGAGAGAGATGAGTGTGCGTGAGAAAGATGAGTGTGTGCGTGAGAGAGATGAGTGTATGCGTGAGAGAGAGAGATGAGTGTATGCGTGAGAGAGAGATGAGTGTGTGCGTGAGAGAGATGAGTGTGTGCGTGAGAGAGAGGTGAGTGTGTCCATGAGAGAGAGAGATGAGAGTGTGCCTGAGAGGGAGAGGGATAAGTGCTTGCATGAGAGAGATGAGTGTGTGCGTGAGAGAGAGATGAATGCGTGCATGAGAGAGATGAGTGTGTTCCTTGAGAGAGAGAGAGATAAGTGTGTAAATGAGAGAGAGAGAGATGAGTGCGTGCATGAGAGAGATGAGTGTGTGCGTGAGAGAGAGATGAGTGTGTCCATGAGAGAGAGAGATGAGTGCATGCATGAGAGAGATGAGTGTGTGCGTGAGAGAGAGATGAATGCGTGCATGAGAGAGATGAGTGTGTGCATGAGAGAGAGAGAGATAAGTGTGTAAATGAGAGAGAGAGAGATGAGTGCATGCATGAGAGAGATGAGTGTGTGCGTGAGAGAGAGATGAGTGTGTCCATGAGAGAGAGAGATGAGTGCATGCATGAGAGAGATGAGTGTGTGCGTGAGAGAGAGGTGAGTATGTCCATGAGAGAGAGAGATGAGTGTTTCCATGAGAGAGATGAGTGCGTGCATTAGAGAGATGAGTGTGTGCATGAGAAAGAGCGAGATAAGTGTGTACATGAGAGAGAGAGATGAGTGTGTTCACAAGAGAGATGAGTGTGTGCGTGAGAGAGAGATGAGTGTGTCCATGAGTGAGAGAGATGAGTGCGTGCAAGAGAGAGATGAGTGTGTGCATGAGAAAGAGAGAGATAAGTGTGTACATGAGAGAGAGAGAGATGAGTGTGTGCACAAGAGAGATGAGTGTGTGCATGAGAGAGAGATGAGTGTGTCCATGAGAGAGAGAGATGAATGCGTGCATGAGAGAGATGAGTGCGTGCATGAGAGAGATGAGATGGGGTGGCACGGTAGCACAGTGTTTAGCACTGCTGCTTCACAGATCCAGGGTCCCGGGTTCGATTCCCGGCTCGGGTCACTGTCTGTGTGGAGTTTGCACATTCTCCTCGTGTCTGCGTGGGTTTCCTCCGGGTGCTCCGGTTTCCTCCCACAGTCCAAAGATGTCCAGGGATGTGGAGGTTAGAGGGATTAGTGGGTAAAATATGTGGGGGTAGGGCCTGGGTGGGATTGTGGTCGGTGCAGACTCGATGGGCCGAATGGCCACCTTCTGCACTGTAGGGTTTCTATGATTTCTATGATTTCTATGAGTGCGTGCGATAGAGAGCGATGAGTGTGTCCGTGAGAGAGAGAGATGAGTGTGTGCATGAGAGAGAGAGAGAGATAAGTGTGTGCATGAGCGAGAGAGATGAGTGCGTGCATGAGTGAGATGAGTGTGTGCGTGAGAGAGAGATGAGTGTGTCCATGAGAGGGAGAGGTGAGTGTGTGCATGAGAGAGATGAGTGTGTGTATGAGAGACATGAGTGTGTGTATGAGAGAGATGTGTGTGTTTGAGAGAGATGCGTGTGTGCATGAGAGAGATGTGTGTTTGCATGAGAGAGATGAGTGTGTGCATGTGAGAGATGAGTGTGTGCCTGAGAGAGAGAGAGATAAGTGTGTGCATGAGAGAGATGAGTGTGTGCATGAGAGATGAGTGTGTGCCTGAGAGATGAGTCTGTGCATGAGAGAGATGTGTGTTTGCATGAGAGAGATGAGTGTGTGCATGAGAGAGATGAGTGTGTGTCTGACAGAGAGATGAGTGTGTGCGTGAGAGAGATGAGTGTGTGCATGAGAGGGATGAGTGTGTGCATGAGAGAGATGAGTGTTTGCATGAGAGAGATGTGTGTGTGCGTGAGAGAGAGAGATGAGAGTGTGCCTGAGAGGGATGAGTCTGAGCCTGAGAGAGATGAGTGTGTGCATGAGAGATGAGTCTGTGCATGAGAGAGATGAGTGTGTGCATGTGAGAGATGAGTGTGTGCCTGAGAGAGAGAGAGATAAGTGTGTGCATGAGAGAGATGAGTGTGTGCATGAGAGAGATGAGTGTGTGTGTGACAGAGAGATGAGTGTGTGCGTGAGAGAGATGAGTGTGTGCGTGAGAGAGATGAGTGTGTGCATGAGAGAGATGAGTGTGTGCATGAGAGAGATGAGTGTTTGCATGAGAGAGATGTGTGTGTGCGTGAGAGAGAGAGATGAGTGTGTGTGTGACAGAGAGATGAGTGTGTGCGTGAGAGAGATGAGTGTGTGCATGAGAGATGAGTGTGTGCATGAGAGAGATGAGTGTCTGCATGTGAGAGATGAATGTGTGTCTGAGAGAGATGAGTGAGGGTATGAGAGAGATGAGAGTGTGTATGAGAGAGATGAGTGTGTGCATGAGAGAGATGATTGTGTGCATGAGAGAAATGAGTGTGTGCATGAGAGAGATGAGCGTGTGCGTGAGAGAGATGAGTGTGTGCGTGAGAGAGATGAGTGTGTGCGTGAGAGAGATGAGTGTATGCGTGAGAGAGAGAGATGAGTGTATGCATGAGAGAGAGAGATGAGTGTGTGCATGAGAGAGATGAGTGTGCGTGAGAAAGATGAGTGTGTGCGTGAGAGAGATGAGTGTATGCGTGAGAGAGAGAGATGAGTGTATGCGTGAGAGAGAGATGAGTGTGTGCGTGAGAGAGATGAGTGTGTGCGTGAGAGAGAGGTGAGTGTGTCCATGAGAGAGAGAGATGAGAGTGTGCCTGAGAGGGAGAGGGATAAGTGCTTGCATGAGAGAGATGAGTGTGTGCGTGAGAGAGAGATGAATGCGTGCATGAGAGAGATGAGTGTGTTCCTTGAGAGAGAGAGAGATAAGTGTGTAAATGAGAGAGAGAGAGATGAGTGCGTGCATGAGAGAGATGAGTGTGTGCGTGAGAGAGAGATGAGTGTGTCCATGAGAGAGAGAGATGAGTGCATGCATGAGAGAGATGAGTGTGTGCGTGAGAGAGAGATGAATGCGTGCATGAGAGAGATGAGTGTGTGCATGAGAGAGAGAGAGATAAGTGTGTAAATGAGAGAGAGAGAGATGAGTGCATGCATGAGAGAGATGAGTGTGTGCGTGAGAGAGAGATGAGTGTGTCCATGAGAGAGAGAGATGAGTGCATGCATGAGAGAGATGAGTGTGTGCGTGAGAGAGAGGTGAGTATGTCCATGAGAGAGAGAGATGAGTGTTTCCATGAGAGAGATGAGTGCGTGCATTAGAGAGATGAGTGTGTGCATGAGAAAGAGCGAGATAAGTGTGTACATGAGAGAGAGAGATGAGTGTGTTCACAAGAGAGATGAGTGTGTGCGTGAGAGAGAGATGAGTGTGTCCATGAGTGAGAGAGATGAGTGCGTGCAAGAGAGAGATGAGTGTGTGCATGAGAAAGAGAGAGATAAGTGTGTACATGAGAGAGAGAGAGATGAGTGTGTGCACAAGAGAGATGAGTGTGTGCATGAGAGAGAGATGAGTGTGTCCATGAGAGAGAGAGATGAATGCGTGCATGAGAGAGATGAGTGCGTGCATGAGAGAGATGAGATGGGGTGGCACGGTAGCACAGTGTTTAGCACTGCTGCTTCACAGATCCAGGGTCCCGGGTTCGATTCCCGGCTCGGGTCACTGTCTGTGTGGAGTTTGCACATTCTCCTCGTGTCTGCGTGGGTTTCCTCCGGGTGCTCCGGTTTCCTCCCACAGTCCAAAGATGTCCAGGGATGTGGAGGTTAGAGGGATTAGTGGGTAAAATATGTGGGGGTAGGGCCTGGGTGGGATTGTGGTCGGTGCAGACTCGATGGGCCGAATGGCCACCTTCTGCACTGTAGGGTTTCTATGATTTCTATGATTTCTATGAGTGCGTGCGATAGAGAGCGATGAGTGTGTCCGTGAGAGAGAGAGATGAGTGTGTGCATGAGAGAGAGAGAGAGATAAGTGTGTGCATGAGCGAGAGAGATGAGTGCGTGCATGAGTGAGATGAGTGTGTGCGTGAGAGAGAGATGAGTGTGTCCATGAGAGGGAGAGGTGAGTGTGTGCATGAGAGAGATGAGTGTGTGTATGAGAGACATGAGTGTGTGTATGAGAGAGATGTGTGTGTTTGAGAGAGATGCGTGTGTGCATGAGAGAGATGTGTGTTTGCATGAGAGAGATGAGTGTGTGCATGTGAGAGATGAGTGTGTGCCTGAGAGAGAGAGAGATAAGTGTGTGCATGAGAGAGATGAGTGTGTGCATGAGAGATGAGTGTGTGCCTGAGAGATGAGTCTGTGCATGAGAGAGATGTGTGTTTGCATGAGAGAGATGAGTGTGTGCATGAGAGAGATGAGTGTGTGTCTGACAGAGAGATGAGTGTGTGCGTGAGAGAGATGAGTGTGTGCATGAGAGGGATGAGTGTGTGCATGAGAGAGATGAGTGTTTGCATGAGAGAGATGTGTGTGTGTGTGAGAGAGAGAGATGAGAGTGTGCCTGAGAGGGATGAGTCTGAGCCTGAGAGAGATGAGTGTGTGCATGAGAGATGAGTCTGTGCATGAGAGAGATGAGTGTGTGCATGTGAGAGATGAGTGTGTGCCTGAGAGAGAGAGAGATAAGTGTGTGCATGAGAGAGATGAGTGTGTGCATGAGAGAGATGAGTGTGTGTGTGACAGAGAGATGAGTGTGTGCGTGAGAGAGATGAGTGTGTGCGTGAGAGAGATGAGTGTGTGCATGAGAGAGATGAGTGTGTGCATGAGAGAGATGAGTGTTTGCATGAGAGAGATGTGTGTGTGCGTGAGAGAGAGAGATGAGTGTGTGTGTGACAGAGAGATGAGTGTGTGCGTGAGAGAGATGAGTGTGTGCATGAGAGAGATGAGTGTGTGCATGAGAGAGATGAGTGTTTGCATGAGAGAGATCTGTGTGTGCGTGAGAGAGATGCGTCTCTGCATGAGAGTCTCTTAAATCGGCCTCGCAGGTGGAGGATGCGGTCAAGAAGGCGTATGGCGTACTGGCCTTCATTAATCGAGGGATTGAGTTTAGGAGTCGGGAGATAATGCTGCAGCTTTATAGGACCCTGGTTAGACCCCACTTGGAGTACTGCGCGCAGTTCTGGTCACCTCATTACAGGAAAGATGTTGAAGCCATTGAAAGGGTGCAGAGGAGATTTACAAGGATGTTGCCTGGATTGGGGGGCATGCCTTATGAGGATAGGTTGAGGGAGCTTGGTCTCTTCTCCCTGGAGAGACGAAGGATGAGAGGTGACCTGATAGAGGTTTACAAGATGTTGAGGGGTCTGGATAGGGTGGACTCTCAGAGGCTATTTCCAAGGGCTGAAATGGTTGCTACGAGAGGACACAGGTTTAAGGTGCTGGGGGGTAGGTACAGGGGGGATGTCAGGGGTAAGTTTTTCACTCAGAGGGTGGTGGGTGAGTGGAATCGGCTGACGTCGGTGGTGGTGGAGGCAAACTCGTTGGGGTCTTTTAAGAGACTTCTGGATGAGTACATGGGATTTAATGGGATTGAGGGCTATAGATAGGCCTAGAGGTGGGGATGTGATCGGCGCAACTTGTGGGCCGAAGGGCCTGTTTGTGCTGTGACTTTCTATGTTCTATGTTCTATGTTCTATGAGAGGGATGAGTCTGTGCCTGAGAGAGATGAGTGTGTGCATGAGAGATGAGTGTGTGCATGAGAGAGATGAGTGTCTGCATGTGAGAGATGAATGTGTGTCTGAGAGAGATGAGTGAGGGTATGAGAGAGATGAGAGTGTGTATGAGAGAGATGAGTGTGTGCATGAGAGAGATGAGTGTGTGCATGAGAGAGATGATTGTGTGCATGAGAGAAATGAGTGTGTGCATGAGAGAGATGAGCGTGTGCGTGAGAGAGAGGAGTGTGTGCGTGAGAGAGAGGAGTGTGTGCGTGAGAGAGATGAGTGTATGCGTGAGAGAGAGAGATGAGTGTATGCATGAGAGAGAGATGAGTGTGTGCATGAGAGAGATGAGTGTGTGTATGAGAGACATGAGTGTGTGTATGAGAGACATGAGTGTGCGTGTGAGAGAGATGTGTGTGTTTGAGAGAGATGCGTGTGTGCATGAGAGAGATGAGTGTGTGTATGAGAGAGATGAGTGTGTGCATGAGAGAGATGAGTGTGTGTATGAGAGAGATGAGTGTGTGCATGAGAGAGATGAGTGTGTGCCTGAGAGATATGATTGTGTGCGTGACAGAGATGAGTGTGCGCGTCAGAGAGATGAGTGTGTGCGTGAGAGAGATGAGTGTGCACGTCTGAGAGATGTGTGTGTGTGTGAGAGATGAGTGCGTGTATGAGAGAGATGATTGTGTGCGTGAGAGAGATGAGTGTGTGCGTGAGAGTGAGATGAGTGTGCGCGTGAGAGATGAGTGTGTGCATGAGATGAGTGTGTGTATGAGAGAGATGAGTGTGTATGAGAGAGATGAGTGTGTGCAAGAGAGAGATGAGTGTGTGTATGGGAGAGATGAGTGTGTGCATGAGAGAGATGAGTGTGTGCATGAGGGAGATGAGTGAGGGTATGAGAGAGATGAGTGTGTGTCTGACAGAGAGATGAGTGTGTGCGTGAGAGAGATGAGTGTGTGCATGAGAGGGATGAGTGTGTGCATGAGAGAGATGAGTGTTTGCATGAGGGAGATGTGTGTGTGCGTGAGAGAGAGAGATGAGAGTGTGCCTGAGAGGGATGAGTCTGTGCCTGAGAGAGATGAGTGTGTGCATGAGAGATGAGTCTGTGCATGAGAGAGATGAGTGTGTGCATGTGAGAGATGAGTGTGTGCCTGAGAGAGAGAGAGATAAGTGTGTGCATGAGAGAGATGAGTGTGTGCATGAGAGAGATGAGTGTGTGTGTGACAGAGAGATGAGTGTGTGCGTGAGAGAGATGAGTGTGTGCGTGAGAGAGATGAGTGTGTGCATGAGAGAGATGAGTGTGTGCATGAGAGAGATGAGTGCTTGCATGAGAGAGATGTGTGTGTGCGTGAGAGAGATGCGTCTCTGCATAAGAGGGATGAGTCTGTGCCTGAGAGAGATGAGTGTGTGCATGAGAGATGAGTGTGTGCATGAGAGAGATGAGTGTCTGCATGTGAGAGATGAATGTGTGTCTGAGAGAGATGAGTGAGGGTATGAGAGAGATGAGAGTGTGTATGAGAGAGATGAGTGTGTGCATGAGAGAGATGATTGTGTGCATGAGAGAAATGAGTGTGTGCATGAGAGAGATGAGCGTGTGCGTGAGAGAGATGAGTGTGTGCGTGAGAGAGATGAGTGTGTGCGTGAGAGAGATGAGTGTATGCGTGAGAGAGAGAGATGAGTGTATGCATGAGAGAGAGAGATGAGTGTGTGCATGAGAGAGATGAGTGTGCGTGAGAAAGATGAGTGTGTGCGTGAGAGAGATGAGTGTATGCGTGAGAGAGAGAGATGAGTGTATGCGTGAGAGAGAGATGAGTGTGTGCGTGAGAGAGATGAGTGTGTGCGTGAGAGAGAGGTGAGTGTGTCCATGAGAGAGAGAGATGAGAGTGTGCCTGAGAGGGAGAGGGATAAGTGCTTGCATGAGAGAGATGAGTGTGTGCGTGAGAGAGAGATGAATGCGTGCATGAGAGAGATGAGTGTGTTCCTTGAGAGAGAGAGAGATAAGTGTGTAAATGAGAGAGAGAGAGATGAGTGCGTGCATGAGAGAGATGAGTGTGTGCGTGAGAGAGAGATGAGTGTGTCCATGAGAGAGAGAGATGAGTGCATGCATGAGAGAGATGAGTGTGTGCGTGAGAGAGAGATGAATGCGTGCATGAGAGAGATGAGTGTGTGCATGAGAGAGAGAGAGATAAGTGTGTAAATGAGAGAGAGAGAGATGAGTGCATGCATGAGAGAGATGAGTGTGTGCGTGAGAGAGAGATGAGTGCATGCATGAGAGAGATGAGTGTGTGCGTGAGAGAGAGGTGAGTGTTTCCATGAGAGAGATGAGTGCGTGCATTAGAGAGATGAGTGTGTGCATGAGAAAGAGCGAGATAAGTGTGTACATGAGAGAGAGAGATGAGTGTGTTCACAAGAGAGATGAGTGTGTGCGTGAGAGAGAGATGAGTGTGTCCATGAGTGAGAGAGATGAGTGCGTGCAAGAGAGAGATGAGTGTGTGCATGAGAAAGAGAGAGATAAGTGTGTACATGAGAGAGAGATGAGTGTGTGCACAAGAGAGATGAGTGTGTGCATGAGAGAGAGATGAGTGTGTCCATGAGAGAGAGAGATGAATGCGTGCATGAGAGAGATGAGTGCGTGCATGAGAGAGATGAGATGGGGTGGCACGGTAGCACAGTGTTTAGCACTGCTGCTTCACAGATCCAGGGTCCCGGGTTCGATTCCCGGCTCGGGTCACTGTCTGTGTGGAGTTTGCACATTCTCCTCGTGTCTGCGTGGGTTTCCTCCGGGTGCTCCGGTTTCCTCCCACAGTCCAAAGATGTCCAGGGATGTGGAGGTTAGAGGGATTAGTGGGTAAAATATGTGGGGGTAGGGCCTGGGTGGGATTGTGGTCGGTGCAGACTCGATGGGCCGAATGGCCACCTTCTGCACTGTAGGGTTTCTATGATTTCTATGATTTCTATGAGTGCGTGCGATAGAGAGCGATGAGTGTGTCCGTGAGAGAGAGAGATGAGTGTGTGCATGAGAGAGAGAGAGAGATAAGTGTGTGCATGAGCGAGAGAGATGAGTGCGTGCATGAGTGAGATGAGTGTGTGCGTGAGAGAGAGATGAGTGTGTCCATGAGAGGGAGAGGTGAGTGTGTGCATGAGAGAGATGAGTGTGTGTATGAGAGACATGAGTGTGTGTATGAGAGAGATGTGTGTGTTTGAGAGAGATGCGTGTGTGCATGAGAGAGATGTGTGTTTGCATGAGAGAGATGAGTGTGTGCATGTGAGAGATGAGTGTGTGCCTGAGAGAGAGAGAGATAAGTGTGTGCATGAGAGAGATGAGTGTGTGCATGAGAGATGAGTGTGTGCCTGAGAGATGAGTCTGTGCATGAGAGAGATGTGTGTTTGCATGAGAGAGATGAGTGTGTGCATGAGAGAGATGAGTGTGTGTCTGACAGAGAGATGAGTGTGTGCGTGAGAGAGATGAGTGTGTGCATGAGAGGGATGAGTGTGTGCATGAGAGAGATGAGTGTTTGCATGAGAGAGATGTGTGTGTGCGTGAGAGAGAGAGATGAGAGTGTGCCTGAGAGGGATGAGTCTGAGCCTGAGAGAGATGAGTGTGTGCATGAGAGATGAGTCTGTGCATGAGAGAGATGAGTGTGTGCATGTGAGAGATGAGTGTGTGCCTGAGAGAGAGAGAGATAAGTGTGTGCATGAGAGAGATGAGTGTGTGCATGAGAGAGATGAGTGTGTGTGTGACAGAGAGATGAGTGTGTGCGTGAGAGAGATGAGTGTGTGCGTGAGAGAGATGAGTGTGTGCATGAGAGAGATGAGTGTGTGCATGAGAGAGATGAGTGTTTGCATGAGAGAGATGTGTGTGTGCGTGAGAGAGAGAGATGAGTGTGTGTGTGACAGAGAGATGAGTGTGTGCGTGAGAGAGATGAGTGTGTGCATGAGAGAGATGAGTGTGTGCATGAGAGAGATGAGTGTTTGCATGAGAGAGATCTGTGTGTGCGTGAGAGAGATGCGTCTCTGCATGAGAGGGATGAGTCTGTGCCTGAGAGAGATGAGTGTGTGCATGAGAGATGAGTGTGTGCATGAGAGAGATGAGTGTCTGCATGTGAGAGATGAATGTGTGTCTGAGAGAGATGAGTGAGGGTATGAGAGAGATGAGAGTGTGTATGAGAGAGATGAGTGTGTGCATGAGAGAGATGAGTGTGTGCATGAGAGAGATGATTGTGTGCATGAGAGAAATGAGTGTGTGCATGAGAGAGATGAGCGTGTGCGTGAGAGAGAGGAGTGTGTGCGTGAGAGAGATGAGTGTGTGCGTGAGAGAGATGAGTGTATGCGTGAGAGAGAGAGATGAGTGTATGCATGAGAGAGAGATGAGTGTGTGCATGAGAGAGATGAGTGTGTGTATGAGAGACATGAGTGTGTGTATGAGAGACATGAGTGTGCGTATGAGAGAGATGTGTGTGTTTGAGAGAGATGAGTGTGTCCATGAGAGAGAGAGATGAGTGTGTGTATGAGAGACATGAGTGTGCGTATGAGAGAGATGTGTGTGTTTGAGAGAGATGAGTGTGTGCCTGAGAGATATGATTGTGTGCGTGACAGAGATGAGTGTGCGCGTCAGAGAGATGAGTGTGTGTGTGTGAGAGATGAGTGCGTGTATGAGAGAGATGATTGTGTGCGTGAGAGAGATGAGTGTGTGCGTGAGAGTGAGATGAGTGTGCGCGTGAGAGATGAGTGTGTGCATGAGATGAGTGTGTGTATGAGAGAGATGAGTGTGTGTGTGAGAGATGAGTATGTGCGTAAGAGAGAGAAATGAGTGTGTGCATGAGAGAGAGAATTGAGTGTGTGCATGAGAGAGATGGAAGTGTGCATGAGTGAAATGAGTCGGTGTATGAGAGAGATGAGTGTGTGCATGAGAGAGATGAGTGTGTGCAAGAGAGAGATGAGTGTGTGTATGAGAGAGATGAGTGTGTGCAAGAGAGAGATGAGTGTGTGCATGAGAGAGATGAGTATGTGCATGAGGGAGATGAGTGAGGGTATGAGAGAGATGAGTGTGTGTCTGACAGAGAGATGAGTGTGTGCGTGAGAGAGATGAGTGTGTGCATGAGAGGGATGAGTGTGTGCATGAGAGAGATGAGTGTTTGCATGAGGGAGATGTGTGTGTGCGTGAGAGAGAGAGATGAGAGTGTGCCTGAGAGGGATGAGTGTGTGCATGAGAGATGAGTCTGTGCATGAGAGAGATGAGTGTGTGCATGTGAGAGATGAGTGTGTGCCTGAGAGAGAGAGAGATAAGTGTGTGCATGAGAGAGATGAGTGTGTGCATGAGAGAGATGAGTGTGTGTGTGACAGAGAGATGAGTGTGTGCGTGAGAGAGATGAGTGTGTGCGTGAGAGAGATGAGTGTGTGCATGAGAGAGATGAGTGTGTGCATGAGAGAGATGAGTGTTTGCATGAGAGAGATGTGTGTGTGCGTGAGAGAGAGAGATGAGTGTGTGTGTGACAGAGAGATGAGTGTGTGCGTGAGAGAGATGAGTGTGTGCATGAGAGAGATGAGTGTGTGCATGAGAGAGATGAGTGTTTGCATGAGAGAGATCTGTGTGTGCGTGAGAGAGATGCGTCTCTGCATGAGAGGGATGAGTCTGTGCCTGAGAGAGATGAGTGTGTGCATGAGAGATGAGTGTGTGCATGAGAGAGATGAGTGTCTGCATGTGAGAGATGAATGTGTGTCTGAGAGAGATGAGTGAGGGTATGAGAGAGATGAGTGTGTGCATGAGAGAGATGATTGTGTGCATGAGAGAAATGAGTGTGTGCATGAGAGAGATGAGCGTGTGCGTGAGAGAGAGGAGTGTGTGCGTGAGAGAGATGAGTGTGTGCGTGAGAGAGATGAGTGTATGCGTGAGAGAGAGAGATGAGTGTGTGCATGAGAGAGATGAGTGTGTGTATGAGAGACATGAGTGTGTGTATGAGAGAGATGAGTGTGTGTATGAGAGAGATGAGTGTGTGCATGAGAGAGATGAGTGTGTGCCTGAGAGAGATGAGTGTGTGTATGAGAGAGATGAGTGTGTGTATGAGAGAGATGAGTGTGTGCGTGAGAGAGATGAGTGTGTGCATGAGAGGGATGAGTGTGTGCATGAGAGAGATGAGTGTTTGCATGAGGGAGATGTGTGTGTGCGTGAGAGAGAGAGATGAGAGTGTGCCTGAGAGGGATGAGTGTGTGCATGAGAGATGAGTCTGTGCATGAGAGAGATGAGTGTGTGCATGTGAGAGATGAGTGTGTGCCTGAGAGAGAGAGAGATAAGTGTGTGCATGAGAGAGATGAGTGTGTGCATGAGAGAGATGAGTGTGTGTGTGACAGAGAGATGAGTGTGTGCGTGAGAGAGATGAGTGTGTGCGTGAGAGAGATGAGTGTGTGCATGAGAGAGATGAGTCTGTGCATGAGAGAGATGTGTGTTTGCATGAGAGAGATGTGTGTGTGCGTGAGAGAGATGAGTCTGTGCGTGAGAGGGATGAGTCTGTGCCTGAGAGAGATGAGTGTGTGCATGTGAGAGATGAGTGTGTGCCTGAGAGAGAGAGAGATAAGTGTGTGCATGAGAGAGATGAGTGTGTGCATGAGAGAGATGAGTGTGTGTGTGACAGAGAGATGAGTGTGTGCGTGAGAGAGATGAGTGTGTGCGTGAGAGAGATGAGTGTGTGCATGAGAGAGATGAGTGTGTGCATGAGAGAGATGAGTGTTTGCATGAGAGAGATGTGTGTGTGCGTGAGAGAGAGAGATGAGTGTGTGTGTGACAGAGAGATGAGTGTGTGCGTGAGAGAGATGAGTGTGTGCATGAGAGAGATGAGTGTGTGCATGAGAGAGATGAGTGTTTGCATGAGAGAGATCTGTGTGTGCGTGAGAGAGATGCGTCTCTGCATGAGAGGGATGAGTCTGTGCCTGAGAGAGATGAGTGTGTGCATGAGAGATGAGTGTGTGCATGAGAGAGATGAGTGTCTGCATGTGAGAGATGAATGTGTGTCTGAGAGAGATGAGTGAGGGTATGAGAGAGATAAGTGTGTGCATGAGAGAGATGATTGTGTGCATGAGAGAAATGAGTGTGTGCATGAGAGAGATGAGCGTGTGCGTGAGAGAGAGGAGTGTGTGCGTGAGAGAGATGAGTGTGTGCGTGAGAGAGATGAGTGTATGCGTGAGAGAGAGAGATGAGTGTGTGCATGAGAGAGATGAGTGTGTGTATGAGAGACATGAGTGTGTGTATGAGAGAGATGAGTGTGTGTATGAGAGAGATGAGTGTGTGCATGAGAGAGATGAGTGTGTGCCTGAGAGAGATGAGTGTGTGTATGAGAGAGATGAGTGTGTGTATGAGAGAGATGAGTGTGTGCATGAGAGAGATGAGTGTGTGCCTGAGAGATATGATTGTGTGCGTGACAGAGATGAGTGTGCGCGTCAGAGAGATGAGTGTGCACGTCTGAGAGATGTGTGTGTTTGTGAGAGATGAGTGCGTGTATGAGAGAGATGATTGTGTGCGTGAGAGAGATGAGTGTGTGCGTGAGAGTGAGATGAGTGTGCGCGTGAGAGATGAGTGTGTGCATGAGATGAGTGTGTGTGTGAGAGATGAGTATGTGCGTGAGAGAGAAATGAGTGTGTGCATGAGAGAGATGGAAGTGTGCATGAGTGAAATGAGTCGGTGTATGAGAGAGATGAGTGTGTGCAAGAGAGAGATGAGTGTGTGCAAGAGAGAGATGAGTGTGTGTATGGGAGAGATGAGTGTGTGCATGAGAGAGATGTGTGTGTGCATGAGAGAGATGTGTGTGCGTGAGAGAGAGAGATGAGAGTGTGCCTGAGAGGGAGAGGGATAAGTGCGTGCATGAGAGAGATGAATGTGTGCGTGAGAGAGAGATGAGTGCGTGCATGAGAGAGATGAGTGTGTGCATGAGACAGAGAGAGATAAGTGTATAAATGAGAGAGAGAGAGATGAGTGTGTCCATGAGAGAGAGAGATGAGTGCATGCATGAGAGAGATGAGTGTGTGCGTGAGAGAGAGATGAGTGTGTCCATGAGAGAGAGAGATGAGTGTGTCCATGAGCGAGAGAGATGAGTGCGTGCTTGAGAGTGATGAGTGCGTGTATGAGAGAGATGATTGTGTGCGTGAGAGAGAGATGAGTGTGTGTATGTGAGAGATGAGTGTGTGCATGAGAAAGAGAGAGATTAGTGTGTACATGAGAGAGAGAGAGAGAGATGAGTGTGTGCACAAGAGAGATGAGTGTGTGCGTGAGAGAGAGATGAGTGTGTCCATGAGAGAGAGAGATGAGTGCGTGCATGAGAGAGATGAATGTGTGCGTGAGAGAGAGATGAGTGTGTCCATGGGAGAGAGAGATGAGTGTGTCCATGAGAGAGAGAGATGAGTGTGCGCAGGAGTGAGATGAGTGTGTCCGTGAGAGAGAGATGAGTGTGTCCATGAGAGAGAGAGATGAGTGTGTGCATGAGGGAGATGAGTGTGTGCAAGAGAGAGTTGAGTGTGTTTATGTGAGAGATGAGTGTGTGTATGAGAGAGATGAATGTGTGCATGAGAGAGATGATTGTGTGTATGAGAGAGATGAGTGTGTGTATGAGAGAGATGAGTGTGTGCATGAGAGAGAAGAGTGTGTGCCTGAGAGAGATGCGTGTGTGCATGAGAGAGATGTGTGTGTGCGTGCGAGAGATGAATCTGTGCGTGAGAGGGATGAGTCTGTGCATGAGAGATGAGTGTGTGCATGAGAGATGAGTCTGTGCATGAGAGAGATGAGTGTGTGTCTGAGAGAGATGAGTGTGTGTATGAGAGAGATGAGTGTGTGTAAGAGACAGATGTGTGTGTGCGTGAGAGAGAGAGATGAGTGTGTCCGAGAGAGAGAGAGATGAGTATATGCCTGAGAGAGAGAGAGTGATAAGTGTATGCCTGAGAGAGAGAGAGATAAGTGTGTGCATGAGAGAGATGAGTGTGTGTGTGACAGAGAGATGAGTGTGTGCATGAGAGAGAGAGATGAGTGTGTGCATGAGAGTGATGAGTGTTTGCATGAGGGAGATGTGTGTGTGCGTGAGAGAGATGAGTCTGTGCATGAGAGATGAGTGTGTGCATGAGAGATGAGTCTGTGCATGAGAGAGATGAGTGTGTGCATGAGAGATGAGTCTGTGCATGAGAGAGATGAGTGTGTGCATGTGAGAGATGAGTGTGTGCCTGAGAGAGATGAGTGAGGGTGTGAGAGAGATGAGTGTGTGTATGAGGGAGATGAGTGTGCACATGAGAGAGATGGGTGTGCGCGTGAGAGAGATAAGAGTGTGCATGAGAGAGAGAGCAGAGTGTGTGCATGAGAGAGATGTGGGTGTGCGTGAGAGAGATGAGTGTGTGCATGAGAGAGATGAGTGTGTGCATGAGAGATGAGTCTGTGCATGAGAGAGATGAGTGTGTGCATGAGAGATGAGTCTGTGCATGAGAGAGATGAGTGTGTGCATGTGAGAGATGAGTATGTGCCTGAGAGAGATGAGTGAGGGTGTGAGAGAGATGAGTGTGTGTATGAGAGAGATGAGTGTGTGTATGAGAGAGATAAGTGTGTGTATGAGAGAGATGAGTGTGCACATGAGAGAGATGGGTGTGCGCGTGAGAGAGATAAGAGTGTGCATGAGAGAGAGAGCTGAGTGTGTGCATGAGAGAGATGTGTGTGTGTGTGACAGAGAGATGAGTGTGTGCATGAGAGAGATGAGTGTATGCGTGAGAGAGAGATGAGTGCGTGCATGAGAGAGATGAGTGTGTAAATGAGAGAGAGAGAGAGATGAGTGTGTCCATGAGAGAGAGAGATGAGTGCATGCATGAGAGAGATGAGCGTGTGCGTGAGAGAGAGATGAGTGTGTCCATGAGAGAGAGAGATGAGTGTGTCCATGAGAGAGATGAGTGTGTGCATGAGAGAGAGAGAGATAAGTGTGTAAATGAGAGAGAGAGATGAGTGCATGCATGAGAGAGATGAGTGTGTGCGTGAGAGAGAGATGAGTGTGTCCATGAGAGAGAGAGATGAGTGTGTCCATGAGAGAGATGAGTGTGTGCATGAGAGAGATAGAGATAAGTGTGTAAATGAAAGAGAGAGATGAGTGCATGCATGAGAGAGATGAGTGTGTGTGTGACAGAGAGATGAGTGTGTGCATGAGAGAGATGAGTGTATGCGTGAGAGAGAGAGATGAGTGTGTGCATGAGAGAGATGAGTGTGTGCGTGAGAGAGAGATGAGTGCGTGCATGAGAGAGATGAGTGTGTAAATGAGAGAGAGAGAGATGAGTGTGTCCATGAGAGAGAGAGATGAGTGCATGCATGAGAGAGATGAGTGTGTGCGTGAGAGAGAGATGAGTGTGTCCATGAGAGAGATGAGTGCATGCATGAGAGAGATGAGTGCGTGCGTGAGAGAGAGATGAGTGCGTGCATGAGAGAGATGAGTGTGTAAATGAGAGAGAGAGAGATGAGTGTGTCCATGAGAGAGAGAGATGAGTGCATGCATGAGAGAGATGAGTGTGTACATGAGAGAGAGAGAGATGAGTGTGTGCACAAGAGAGATGAGTGTGTGCATGAGAGAGAGATGAGTGTGTCCATGAGAGAGAGAGATGAGTGCATGCATGAGAGAGATGGGTGTGTGCATGAGAAAGAGAGAGATAAGTGTGTACGTGAGAGAGAGAGAGATGAGTGTGTGCGTGAGAGAGAGATGAGTGTGTCCATGAGAGAGAGAGAGAGATGAGTGTGTGCATGAGAGAGAGAGAGAGATAATTGTGTGCATGAGAGAGAGAGATGAGTGCATGCATGAGTGAGATGGGTGTGTGCGTGGGAGAGAGATGAGTGTGTCCATGATAGAGAGAGATGAGTGTGTGCATGAGAGAGATGAGTGTGTGCATGAGGGAGATGAGTGTGTGCATGAGAGAGATGAGTGTGTGTATGTGAGAGATGAGTGTGTGCATGAGAGAGATGAGTGTGTGTATGTGAGAGATGAGTGTGTGTATGAGAGTGGTTTGTGTGTATAAGAGAGATGAGTGTGTGCATGAGAGTGAGGAGTGTGTGTATGAGAGAGATGAGTGTGTGTATGAGAGAGATGAGTGTGTGCATGAGAGAGAAGAGTGTGTGCCTGAGAGAGATGTGTGTGTGCATGAGAGAGATGTGTGTGTGCGTGCGAGAGATGAGTCTGTGCGTGAGAGGGATGAGTCTGTGCATGAGAGAGATGAGTGTGTGCATGTGAGAGATGGGTGTGTGCCTGAGAGGGATGAGTGAGGGTGTGAGAGACATGAGTGTGTGTAAGAGAGTGATGTGTGTGTGCGTGAGAGAGAGAGATGAGTGTGTCCGAGAGAGAGAGAGATGAGTATATGACTGAGAGAGAGACTGATAAGTGTATGCCTGAGAGAGAGAGATAAGTGTGTGCATGAGAGAGATGAGTGTGTGTGTGACAGAGAGATGAGTGTGTGCATGAGAGAGAGAGATGAGTGTGTGCATGAGAGAGATGAGTGTTTGCATGAGAGAGATGTGTGTGTGCGTGAGAGAGATGAGTCTGTGTATGAGAGATGAGTGTGTGCATGAGAGATCAGTCTGTGCATGAGAGAGATGAGTGTGTGCATGAGAGATGAGTCTGCGCATGAGAGAGATGAGTGTGTCCATGAGTGAGATGAGTGTGTCCGTGAGAGAGAGATGAGTGTGTCCATGAGAGAGAGAGATGAGTGTGTGCATGAGGGAGATGAGTGTGTGCATGAGAGAGTTGAGTGTGTTTATGTGAGAGATGAGTGTGTGTATGAGAGAGATGAATGTGTGCATGAGAGAGATGATTGTGTGTATGAGAGAGATGAGTGTGTGTATGAGAGAGCTGAGTGTGTGCATGAGAGAGATGTGTGTGTGTGTGTGACAGAGAGATGAGTGTGTGCATGAGAGAGATGAGTGTATGCGTGAGAGAGAGAGATGAGTGTGTGCATGAGAGAGATGAGTGTGTGCGTGAGAGAGAGATGAGTGCGTGCATGAGAGAGATGTGTGTGTGTGTGACAGAGAGATGAGTGTGTGCATGAGAGAGCTGTGTGTGTGTGTGACAGAGAGATGAGTGTGTGCATGAGAGAGATGAGTGTATGCGTGAGAGAGAGAGATGAGTGTGTGCATGAGAGAGATGAGTGTGTGCGTGAGAGAGAGATGAGTGCGTGCATGAGAGAGATGAGTGTGTAAATGAGAGAGAGAGAGATGAGTGCGTCCATGAGAGAGAGAGATGAGTGCATGCATGAGAGAGATGAGTGTGTGCGTGAGAGAGAGTTGAGTGTGTCCATGAGAGAGAGAGATGAGTGTGTCCATGAGAGAGAGATGAGTGCATGCATGAGAGAGATGAGTGTGTGCGTGAGAGAGAGATGAGTGTGTGCGTGAGAGAGAGATGAGTGTGTCCATGAGAGAGAGATGAGTGCATGCATGAGAGTGATGAGTGTGTGCGTGAGAGAGAGATGAGTGTGTCCATGAGAGAGAGAGATGAGTGTGTCCATGAGAGAGAGAGATGAGTGTGTCCATGAGAGAGATGAGTGCGTGCACCAGAGAGATGAGTGTGTGCGAGAGAGAGAGAGATGAGTGCGTGCATGAGAGAGATGAGTGCGTGCATTAGAGAGATGAGTGTGTGCATGAGAAAGAGAGAGATGAGTGTGTCCATGAGAGAGAGAGATGAGTGCATGCATGAGAGAGATGGGTGTGTGCATGAGAAAGAGAGAGATAAGTGTGTACATGAGAGAGAGAGAGATGAGTGTGTGCGTGAGAGAGAGATGAGTGTGTCTATGAGAGAGAGAGAGAGATGAGTGTGTGCATGAGAGAGAGAGAGAGATAATTGTGTGCATGAGAGAGAGAGATGAGTGCATGCATGAGTGAGATGAGTGTGTGCGTGGGAGAGAGATGAGTGTGTCCATGATAGAGAGAGATGAGTGTGTGCATGAGAGAGATGAGTGTGTGCATGAGGGAGATGAGTGTGTGCATGAGAGAGATGAGTGTGTGTATGTGAGAGATGAGTGTGTGCATGAGAGAGATGAGTGTGTGTATGTGAGAGATGAGTGTGTGTATGAGAGTGTTTTGTGTGTATAAGCGAGATGAGTGTGTGCATGAGAGAGATGAGTGTGTGTATGAGAGAGATGAGTGTGTGTGAGAGAGATGAGTGTGTGCATGAGAGAGAAGAGTGTGTGCCTGAGAGAGATGTGTGTGTGCATGAGAGAGATGAGTGTGTGCGTGCGAGAGATGAGTCTGTGCGTGAGAGGGATGAGTCTGTGCATGAGAGATGAGTGTGTGCATGAGAGATGAGTTTGTGCATGAGAGAGATGAGTGTGTGTATGTGAGAGATGAGTGTGTGCATGGGAGAGATGAGTGTGTGTATGTGAGAGATGAGTGTGTGTATGAGAGTGTTTTGTGTGTATAAGCGAGATGAGTGTGTGTATGAGAGAGATGAGTGTGTGTGAGAGAGATGAGTGTGTGCCTGAGAGAGATGTGTGTGTGCATGAGAGAGATGTGTGTGTGCGTGCGAGAGATGAGTCTGTGCGTGAGAGGGATGAGTCTGTGCATGAGAGATGAGTCTGTGCATGAGAGATGAGTCTGTGCATGAGAGAGATGAGTGTGTGCATGTGAGAGATGAGTGTGTGCCTGAGAGGGATGAGTGTGTGTAAGAGAGAAACGTGTGTGTGCGTGAGAGAGAGAGATGAGTGTGTCCGAGAGAGAGAGAGATGAGTACATGCCTGAGAGAGAGAGTGATAAGTGTATGCCTGAGAGAGAGAGAGATAAGTGTGTGCATGAGAGAGATGAGTGCGTGTGTGACAGAGAGATGAGTGTGTGCATGAGAGAGAGAGATGAGTGTGTGCATGAGAGAGATGTGTGTGTGCGTGAGAGAGATGAGTCTGTGCATGAGAGATGAGTGTGTGCATGAGAGATGAGTCTGTGCATGAGAGAGATGAGTGTGTGCATGAGAGATGAGTCTGTGCATGAGAGAGATGAGTGTGTGCATGAGTGAGATGAGTGTGTCCGTGAGAGAGAGATGAGTGTGTCCATGAGAGAGAGAGATGAGTGTGTGCATGAGGGAGATGAGTGTGTGCATGAGAGAGTTGAATGTGTTTATGTGAGAGATGAGTGTGTGTATGAGAGAGATGAATGTGTGCATGAGAGAGATGATTGTGTGTATGAGAGAGATGAGTGTGTGTATGAGAGAGCTGAGTGTGTGCATGAGAGAGATGTGTGTGTGTGTGACAGAGAGATGAGTGTGTGCATGAGAGAGATGAGTGTATGCGTGAGAGAGAGAGATGAGTGTGTGCATGAGAGAGATGAGTGTGTGCGTGAGAGAGAGATGAGTGCGTGCGTGAGAGAGATGTGTGTGTGTGTGACAGAGAGATGAGTGTGTGCATGAGAGAGATGTGTGTGTGTGTGACAGAGAGATGAGTGTGTGCATGAGAGAGATGAGTGTATGCGTGAGAGAGAGAGATGAGTGTGTCCATGAGAGAGAGATGAGTGCATGCATGAGAGTGATGAGTATGTGCGTGAGAGAGAGATGAGTGTGTCCATGAGAGAGAGAGATGAGTGTGTCCATGAGAGAGAGAGATGAGTGTGTGCATGAGAGAGATGAGTGCGTGCACCAGAGAGATGAGTGTGTGCGAGAGAGAGAGAGATGAGTGCGTGCATGAGAGAGATGAGTGCGTGCATTAGAGAGATGAGTGTGTGCATGAGAAAGAGAGAGATAAGTGTGTACATGAGAGAGAGAGTGATGAGTGTGTGCACAAGAGAGATGAGTGTGTGCATGAGAGAGAGATGAGTGTGTCCATGAGAGAGAGAGAGATGAGTGCATGCATGAGAGAGATGGGTGTGTGCATGAGAAAGAGAGAGATAAGTGTGTACATGAGAGAGAGAGAGATGAGTGTGTGCGTGAGAGAGAGATGAGTGTGTCTATGAGAGAGAGAGAGAGATGAGTGTGTGCATGAGAGAGAGAGAGAGATAATTGTGTGCATGAGAGAGAGAGATGAGTGCATGCATGAGTGAGATGAGTGTGTGCGTGGGAGAGAGATGAGTGTGTCCATGATAGAGAGAGATGAGTGTGTGCATGAGAGAGATGAGTGTGTGCATGAGGGAGATGTGTGTGTGCATGAGAGAGATGAGTGTGTGTATGTGAGAGATGAGTGTGTGCATGAGAGAGATGAGTGTGTGTATGTGAGAGATGAGTGTGTGTATGAGAGTGTTTTGTGTGTATAAGCGAGATGAGTGTGTGCATGAGAGAGATGAGTGTGTGTATGAGAGAGATGAGTGTGTGTGAGAGAGATGAGTGTGTGCATGAGAGAGAAGAGTGTGTGCCTGAGAGAGATGTGTGTGTGCATGAGAGAGATGTGTGTGTGCGTGCGAGAGATGAGTCTGTGCGTGAGAGGGATGAGTCTGTGCATGAGAGATGAGTGTGTGCATGAGAGATGAGTCTGTGCATGAGAGAGATGAGTGTGTGCATGTGAGAGATGAGTGTGTGCCTGAGAGGGATGAGTGAGGGTGTGAGAGAGATGAGTGTGTGTAAGAGAGAAACGTGTGTGTGCGTGAGAGAGAGAGATGTGTGTGTCCGAGAGAGAGAGAGATGTGTGTGTCCGAGAGAGAGAGAGATGAGTATATGCCTGAGAGAGAGAGTGATAAGTGTATGCCTGAGAGAGAGAGAGATAAGTGTGTGCATGAGAGAGATGAGTGCGTGTGTGACAGAGAGATGAGTGTGTGCATGAGAGAGAGAGATGAGTGTGTGCATGAGAGAGATGTGTGTGTGCGTGAGAGAGATGAGTCTGTGCATGAGAGATGAGTGTGTGCATGAGAGATGAGTCTGTGCATGAGAGAGATGAGTGTGTGCATGAGAGATGAGTCTGTGCATGAGAGAGATGAGTGTGTGCATGAGTGAGATGAGTGTGTCCGTGAGAGAGAGATGAGTGTGTCCATGAGAGAGAGAGATGAGTGTGTGCATGAGGGAGATGAGTGTGTGCATGAGAGAGTTGAATGTGTTTATGTGAGAGATGAGTGTGTGTATGAGAGAGATGAATGTGTGCATGAGAGAGATGATTGTGTGTATGAGAGAGATGAGTGTGTGTATGAGAGAGCTGAGTGTGTGCATGAGAGAGATGTGTGTGTGTGTGACAGAGAGATGAGTGTGTGCATGAGAGAGATGAGTGTATGCGTGAGAGAGAGAGATGAGTGTGTGCATGAGAGAGATGAGTGTGTGCGTGAGAGAGAGATGAGTGCGTGCGTGAGAGAGATGTGTGTGTGAGTGACAGAGAGATGAGTGTGTGCATGAGAGAGATGTGTGTGTGTGTGACAGAGAGATGAGTGTGTGCATGAGAGAGATGAGTGTATGCGTGAGAGAGAGAGATGAGTGTGTGCATGAGAGAGATGAGTGTGTGCGTGAGAGAGAGATGAGTGCGTGCATGAGAGAGATGAGTGTGTAAATGAGAGAGAGAGAGAGATGAGTGTGTCCATGAGAGAGAGAGATGAGTGCATGCATGAGAGAGATGAGTGTGTGCGTGAGAGAGAGATGAGTGTGTCCATGAGAGAGAGAGATGAGTGTGTCCATGAGAGAGATGAGTGTGTGCATGAGAGAGAGAGAGATAAGTGTGTAAATGAGAGAGAGAGATGAGTGCATGCATGAGAGAGATGAGTGTGTGTGTGACAGAGAGATGAGTGTGTGCATGAGAGAGATGAGTGTATGCGTGAGAGAGAGAGATGAGTGTGTGCATGAGAGAGATGAGTGTGTGCGTGAGAGAGAGATGAGTGCGTGCATGAGAGAGATGAGTGTGTAAATGAGAGAGAGAGAGATGAGTGTGTCCATGAGAGAGAGAGATGAGTGCATGCATGAGAGAGATGAGTGTGTGCGTGAGAGAGAGATGAGTGTGTCCATGAGAGAGAGAGATGAGTGTGTCCATGAGAGAGATGAGTGCATGCATGAGAGAGATGAGTGCGTGTATGAGAGAGATGAGTGTGTGCGTGAGAGAGAGATGAGTGCGTGCATTAGAGAGATGAGTGTGTGCGTGAGAGAGAGATGAGGGCGTGTATGAGAGAGTGAGATGAGTGTGTCCATGAGAGAGAGAGAGATAAGTGTGTAAATGAGAGAGAGAGAGATGAGTGCGTGCATGAGAGAGATGAGTCAGTGCGTGAGAGAGAGATGAGTGTGTCCATGAGAGAGAGATGAGTGCATGCATGAGAGTGATGAGTGTGTGCGTGAGAGAGAGATGAGTGTGTCCATGAGAGAGTGAGATGAGTGTGTCCATGAGAGAGAGAGATGAGTGCGTGCATGAGAGAGATGAGTGCGTGCATCAGAGAGATGAGTGTGTGCGAGAGAGAGAGATGAGTGCGTGCATGAGAGATGAGTCTGTGCATGAGAGAGATGAGTGTGTGCATGTGAGAGATGAGTGTGTGCCTGAGAGAGAGAGAGATAAGTGTGTGCATGAGAGAGATGAGTGTGTGCATGAGAGAGATGAGTGTGTGTGTGACAGAGAGATGAGTGTGTGCGTGAGAGAGATGAGTGTGTGCGTGAGAGAGATGAGTGTGTGCATGAGAGAGATGAGTGTGTCCATGAGAGAGTGAGATGAGTGTGTCCATGAGAGAGAGAGATGAGTGCGTGCATGAGAGAGATGAGTGCGTGCATCAGAGAGATGAGTGTGTGCAAGAGAGAGAGATGAGTGCGTGCATGAGAGATGAGTCTGTGCAGGAGAGAGATGAGTGTGTGCATGTGAGAGATGAGTGTGTGCCTGAGAGAGAGAGAGATAAGTGTGTGCATGATAGAGATGAGTGTGTGCATGAGAGAGATGAGTGTGTGTGTGACAGAGAGATGAGTGTGTGCGTGAGAGAGATGAGTGTGTGCGTGAGAGAGATGAGTGTGTGCATGAGAGAGATGAGTGTGTGCATGAGAGAGATGAGTGTTTGCATGAGAGAGATGAGTGTGTGCGTGAGAGAGATGAGTGTGTGCATGAGAGAGATGAGTGTGTGCATGAGAGAGATGAGTGTGTGTATGAGAGAGCTGAGTGTGTGCATGAGAGAGATGTGTGTGTGTGTGAGAGAGAGAGATGAGTGTGTGCATGAGAGAGATGAGTGTGTGCGTGAGAGAGATGGTTCCTGCATGAGAGAGATGTGTGTGTGTGTGACAGAGAGATGAGTGTGTGCATGAGAGAGCTGTGTGTGTGTGTGACAGAGAGATGAGTGTGTGCATGAGAGAGATGAGTGTATGCGTGAGAGAGAGAGATGAGTGTGTGCATGAGAGAGATGAGTGTGTGCGTGAGAGAGAGATGAGTGCGTGCATGAGAGAGATGAGTGTGTAAATGAGAGAGAGAGAGATGAGTGCGTCCATGAGAGAGAGAGATGAGTGCATGCATGAGAGAGATGAGTGTGTGCGTGAGAGAGAGATGAGTGTGTCCATGAGAGAGAGAGATGAGTGTGTCCATGAGAGAGAGATGAGTGCATGCATGAGAGAGATGAGTGTGTGCGTGAGAGAGAGATGAGTGTGTCCATGAGAGAGAGATGAGTGCATGCATGAGAGTGATGAGTGTGTGCGTGAGAGAGAGATGAGTGTGTCCATGAGAGAGAGAGATGAGTGTGTCCATGAGAGAGAGAGATGAGTGTGTGCATGAGAGAGATGAGTGCGTGCACCAGAGAGATGAGTGTGTGCGAGAGAGAGAGAGATGAGTGCGTGCATGAGAGAGATGAGTGCGTGCATTAGAGAGATGAGTGTGTGCATGAGAAAGAGAGAGATAAGTGTGTACATGAGAGAGAGAGAGATGAGTGTGTGCACAAGAGAGATGAGTGTGTGCATGAGAGAGAGATGAGTGTGTCCATGAGAGAGAGAGATGAGTGCATGCATGAGAGAGATGGGTGTGTGCATGAGAAAGAGAGAGATAAGTGTGTACATGAGAGAGAGAGAGATGAGTGTGTGCGTGAGAGAGAGATGAGTGTGTCTATGAGAGAGAGAGAGAGATGAGTGTGTGCATGAGAGAGAGAGAGAGATAATTGTGTGCATGAGAGAGAGAGATGAGTGCATGCATGAGTGAGATGAGTGTGTGCGTGGGAGAGAGATGAGTGTGTCCATGATAGAGAGAGATGAGTGTGTGCATGAGAGAGATGAGTGTGTGCATGAGGGAGATGTGTGTGTGCATGTGAGAGATGAGTGTGTGTATGTGAGAGATGAGTGTGTGCATGAGAGAGATGAGTGTGTGTATGTGAGAGATGAGTGTGTGTATGAGAGTGTTTTGTGTGTATAAGCGAGATGAGTGTGTGCATGAGAGAGATGAGTGTGTGTATGAGAGAGATGAGTGTGTGTGAGAGAGATGAGTGTGTGCATGAGAGAGAAGAGTGTGTGCCTGAGAGAGATGTGTGTGTGCATGAGAGAGATGTGTGTGTGCGTGCGAGAGATGAGTCTGTGCGTGAGAGGGATGAGTCTGTGCATGAGAGATGAGTGTGTGCATGAGAGATGAGTCTGTGCATGAGAGAGATGAGTGTGTGCATGTGAGAGATGAGTGTGTGCCTGAGAGGGATGAGTGAGGGTGTGAGAGAGATGAGTGTGTGTAAGAGAGAAACGTGTGTGTGCGTGAGAGAGAGAGATGTGTGTGTCCGTGAGAGAGAGAGATGTGTGTGTCCGAGAGAGAGAGAGATGAGTATATGCCTGAGAGAGAGAGTGATAAGTGTATGCCTGAGAGAGAGAGAGATAAGTGTGTGCATGAGAGAGATGAGTGCGTGTGTGACAGAGAGATGAGTGTGTGCATGAGAGAGAGAGATGAGTGTGTGCATGAGAGAGATGTGTGTGTGCGTGAGAGAGATGAGTCTGTGCATGAGAGATGAGTGTGTGCATGAGAGATGAGTCTGTGCATGAGAGAGATGAGTGTGTGCATGAGAGATGAGTCTGTGCATGAGAGATGAGTCTGTGCATGAGAGAGATGAGTGTGTGCATGAGTGAGATGAGTGTGTCCGTGAGAGAGAGATGAGTGTGTCCATGAGAGAGAGAGATGAGTGTGTGCATGAGGGAGATGAGTGTGTGCATGAGAGAGTTGAATGTGTTTATGTGAGAGATGAGTGTGTGTATGAGAGAGATGAATGTGTGCATGAGAGAGATGATTGTGTGTATGAGAGAGATGAGTGTGTGTATGAGAGAGCTGAGTGTGTGCATGAGAGAGATGTGTGTGTGTGTGACAGAGAGATGAGTGTGTGCATGAGAGAGATGAGTGTATGCGTGAGAGAGAGAGATGAGTCTGTGCATGAGAGAGATGAGTGTGTGCGTGAGAGAGAGATGAGTGCGTGCGTGAGAGAGATGTGTGTGTGTGTGACAGAGAGATGAGTGTGTGCATGAGAGAGATGTGTGTGTGTGTGACAGAGAGATGAGTGTGTGCATGAGAGAGATGAGTGTATGCGTGAGAGAGAGAGATGAGTGTGTGCATGAGAGAGATGAGTGTGTGCGTGAGAGAGAGATGAGTGCGTGCATGAGAGAGATGAGTGTGTAAATGAGAGAGAGAGAGAGATGAGTGTGTCCATGAGAGAGAGAGATGAGTGTGTCCATGAGAGAGATGAGTGTGTGCATGAGAGAGAGAGAGATAAGTGTGTAAATGAGAGAGAGAGATGAGTGCATGCATGAGAGAGATGGGTGCGTGTGTGAGAGAGATGAGTGTGTGCGTGAGAGAGAGATGAGTGCGTGCATTAGAGAGATGAGTGTGTGCGTGAGAGAGAGATGAGGGCGTGTATGAGAGAGATGAGTGTGTGCATGAGAGAGAGAGAGATAAGTGTGTAAATGAGAGAGAGAGAGATGAGTGCGTGCATGAGAGAGATGAGTCAGTGCGTGAGAGAGAGATGAGTGTGTCCATGAGAGAGAGATGAGTGCATGCATGAGAGTGATGAGTGTGTGCGTGAGAGAGAGATGAGTGTGTCCATGAGAGAGTGAGATGAGTGTGTCCATGAGAGAGAGAGATGAGTGCGTGCATGAGAGAGATGAGTGCGTGCATCAGAGAGATGAGTGTGTGCGAGAGAGAGAGATGAGTGCGTGCATGAGAGATGAGTCTGTGCATGAGAGAGATGAGTGTGTGCATGTGAGAGATGAGTGTGTGCCTGAGAGAGAGAGAGATAAGTGTGTGCATGAGAGAGATGAGTGTGTGCATGAGAGAGATGAGTGTGTGCATGAGTGAGATGAGTGTGTCCGTGAGAGAGAGATGAGTGTGTCCATGAGAGAGAGAGATGAGTGTGTGCATGAGGGAGATGAGTGTGTGCATGAGAGAGTTGAATGTGTTTATGTGAGAGATGAGTGTGTGTATGAGAGAGATGAATGTGTGCATGAGAGAGATGATTGTGTGTATGAGAGAGATGAGTGTGTGTATGAGAGAGCTGAGTGTGTGCATGAGAGAGATGTGTGTGTGTGTGACAGAGAGATGAGTGTGTGCATGAGAGAGATGAGTGTATGCGTGAGAGAGAGAGATGAGTGTGTGCATGAGAGAGATGAGTGTGTGCGTGAGAGAGAGATGAGTGCGTGCGTGAGAGAGATGTGTGTGTGTGTGACAGAGAGATGAGTGTGTGCATGAGAGAGATGTGTGTGTGTGTGACAGAGAGATGAGTGTGTGCATGAGAGAGATGAGTGTATGCGTGAGAGAGAGAGATGAGTGTGTGCATGAGAGAGATGAGTGTGTGCGTGAGAGAGAGATGAGTGCGTGCATGAGAGAGATGAGTGTGTAAATGAGAGAGAGAGAGAGATGAGTGTGTCCATGAGAGAGAGAGATGAGTGTGTCCATGAGAGAGATGAGTGTGTGCATGAGAGAGAGAGAGATAAGTGTGTAAATGAGAGAGAGAGATGAGTGCATGCATGAGAGAGATGGGTGCGTGTGTGAGAGAGATGAGTGTGTGCGTGAGAGAGAGATGAGTGCGTGCATTAGAGAGATGAGTGTGTGCGTGAGAGAGAGATGAGGGCGTGTATGAGAGAGATGAGTGTGTGCATGAGAGAGAGAGAGATAAGTGTGTAAATGAGAGAGAGAGAGATGAGTGCGTGCATGAGAGAGATGAGTCAGTGCGTGAGAGAGAGATGAGTGTGTCCATGAGAGAGAGATGAGTGCATGCATGAGAGTGATGAGTGTGTGCGTGAGAGAGAGATGAGTGTGTCCATGAGAGAGTGAGATGAGTGTGTCCATGAGAGAGAGAGATGAGTGCGTGCATGAGAGAGATGAGTGCGTGCATCAGAGAGATGAGTGTGTGCGAGAGAGAGAGATGAGTGCGTGCATGAGAGATGAGTCTGTGCATGAGAGAGATGAGTGTGTGCATGTGAGAGATGAGTGTGTGCCTGAGAGAGAGAGAGATAAGTGTGTGCATGAGAGAGATGAGTGTGTGCATGAGAGAGATGAGTGTGTGCATGAGTGAGATGAGTGTGTCCGTGAGAGAGAGATGAGTGTGTCCATGAGAGAGAGAGATGAGTGTGTGCATGAGGGAGATGAGTGTGTGCATGAGAGAGTTGAATGTGTTTATGTGAGAGATGAGTGTGTGTATGAGAGAGATGAATGTGTGCATGAGAGAGATGATTGTGTGTATGAGAGAGATGAGTGTGTGTATGAGAGAGCTGAGTGTGTGCATGAGAGAGATGTGTGTGTGTGTGACAGAGAGATGAGTGTGTGCATGAGAGAGATGAGTGTATGCGTGAGAGAGAGAGATGAGTCTGTGCATGAGAGAGATGAGTGTGTGCGTGAGAGAGAGATGAGTGCGTGCGTGAGAGAGATGTGTGTGTGTGTGACAGAGAGATGAGTGTGTGCATGAGAGAGATGTGTGTGTGTGTGACAGAGAGATGAGTGTGTACATGAGAGAGATGAGTGTATGCGTGAGAGAGAGAGATGAGTGTGTGCATGAGAGAGATGAGTGTGTGCGTGAGAGAGAGATGAGTGCGTGCATGAGAGAGATGAGTGTGTAAATGAGAGAGAGAGAGAGATGAGTGTGTCCATGAGAGAGAGAGATGAGTGCATGCATGAGAGAGATGAGTGTGTGCGTGAGAGAGAGATGAGTGTGTCCATGAGAGAGAGAGATGAGTGTGTCCATGAGAGAGATGAGTGTGTGCATGAGAGAGAGAGAGATAAGTGTGTAAATGAGAGAGAGAGATGAGTGCATGCATGAGAGAGATGAGTGCGTGTGTGAGAGAGATGAGTGTGTGCGTGAGAGAGAGATGAGTGCGTGCATTAGAGAGATGAGTGTGTGCGTGAGAGAGAGATGAGGGCGTGTATGAGAGAGATGAGTGTGTGCATGAGAGAGAGAGAGATAAGTGTGTAAATGAGAGAGAGAGAGATGAGTGCGTGCATGAGAGAGATGAGTCAGTGCGTGAGAGAGAGATGAGTGTGTCCATGAGAGAGAGATGAGTGCATGCATGAGAGTGATGAGTGTGTGCGTGAGAGAGAGATGAGTGTGTCCATGAGAGAGTGAGATGAGTGTGTCCATGAGAGAGAGAGATGAGTGCGTGCATGAGAGAGATGAGTGCGTGCATCAGAGAGATGAGTGTGTGCGAGAGAGAGAGATGAGTGCGTGCATGAGAGATGAGTCTGTGCATGAGAGAGATGAGTGTGTGCATGTGAGAGATGAGTGTGTGCCTGAGAGAGAGAGAGATAAGTGTGTGCATGAGAGAGATGAGTGTGTGAATGAGAGAGATGAGTGTGTGTGTGACAGAGAGATGAGTGTGTGCGTGAGAGAGATGAGTGTGTGCGTGAGAGAGATGAGTGTGTGCATGAGAGAGATGAGTGTGTCCATGAGAGAGTGAGATGAGTGTGTCCATGAGAGAGACAGATGAGTGCGTGCATGAGAGAGATGAGTGCGTGCATCAGAGAGATGAGTGTGTGCGAGAGAGAGAGATGAGTGCGTGCATGAGAGATGAGTCTGTGCATGAGAGAGATGAGTGTGTGCATGTGAGAGATGAGTGTGTGCCTGAGAGAGAGAGATAAGTGTGTGCATGATAGAGATGAGTGTGTGCATGAGAGAGATGAGTGTGTGTGTGACAGAGAGATGAGTGTGTGCGTGAGAGAGATGAGTGTGTGCGTGAGAGAGATGAGTGTGTGCATGAGAGAGATGAGTGTGTGCATGAGAGAGATGAGTGTTTGCATGAGAGAGATGAGTGTGTGCGTGAGAGAGATGAGTGTGTGCATGAGAGAGATGAGTGTGTGCATGAGAGAGATGAGTGTGTGTATGAGAGAGCTGAGTGTGTGCATGAGAGAGATGTGTGTGTGTGTGTGACAGAGAGATGAGTGTGTGCATGAGAGAGATGAGTGTATGCGTGAGAGAGAGAGATGAGTGTGTGCATGAGAGAGATGAGTGTGTGCGTGAGAGAGAGATGAGTGCGTGCATGAGAGAGATGTGTGTGTGTGTGACAGAGAGATGAGTGTGTGCATGAGAGAGCTGTGTGTGTGTGTGACAGAGAGATGAGTGTGTGCATGAGAGAGATGAGTGTATGCGTGAGAGAGAGATGAGTGTGTGCATGAGAGAGATGAGTGTGTGCGTGAGAGAGAGATGAGTGCATGCATGAGAGAGATGAGTGTGTAAATGAGAGAGAGAGAGATGAGTGCGTCCATGAGAGAGAGAGATGAGTGCATGCATGAGAGAGATGAGTGTGTGCGTGAGAGAGAGATGAGTGTGTCCATGAGAGAGAGAGATGAGTGTGTCCATGAGAGAGAGATGAGTGCATGCATGAGAGAGATGAGTGTGTGCGTGAGAGAGAGATGAGTGTGTCCATGAGAGAGAGATGAGTGCATGCATGAGAGTGATGAGTGTGTGCGTGAGAGAGAGATGAGTGTGTCCATGAGAGAGAGAGATGAGTGTGTCCATGAGAGAGAGAGATGAGTGTGTGCATGAGAGAGATGAGTGCGTGCACCAGAGAGATGAGTGTGTGCGAGAGAGAGAGAGATGAGTGCGTGCATGAGATAGATGAGTGCGTGCATTAGAGAGATGAGTGTGTGCATGAGAAAGAGAGAGATAAGTGTGTACATGAGAGAGAGAGAGATGAGTGTGTGCACAAGAGAGATGAGTGTGTGCATGAGAGAGAGATGAGTGTGTCCATGAGAGAGAGAGATGAGTGCATGCATGAGAGAGATGGGTGTGTGCATGAGAAAGAGAGAGATAAGTGTGTACATGAGAGAGAGAGAGATGAGTGTGTGCGTGAGAGAGAGATGAGTGTGTCTATGAGAGAGAGAGAGAGATGAGTGTGTGCATGAGAGAGAGAGAGAGATAATTGTGTGCATGAGAGAGAGAGATGAGTGCATGCATGAGTGAGATGAGTGTGTGCGTGGGAGAGAGATGAGTGTGTCCATGATAGAGAGAGATGAGTGTGTGCATGAGAGAGATGAGTGTGTGCATGAGGGAGATGTGTGTGTGCATGAGAGAGATGAGTGTGTGTATGTGAGAGATGAGTGTGTGCATGAGAGAGATGAGTGTGTGTATGTGAGAGATGAGTGTGTGTATGAGAGTGTTTTGTGTGTATAAGCGAGATGAGTGTGTGCATGAGAGAGATGAGTGTGTGTATGAGAGAGATGAGTGTGTGTGAGAGAGATGAGTGTGTGCATGAGAGAGAAGAGTGTGTGCCTGAGAGAGATGTGTGTGTGCATGAGAGAGATGTGTGTGTGCATGCGAGAGATGAGTCTGTGCGTGAGAGGGATGAGTCTGTGCATGAGAGATGAGTGTGTGCATGAGAGATGAGTCTGTGCATGAGAGAGATGAGTGTGTGCATGTGAGAGATGAGTGTGTGCCTGAGAGGGATGAGTGAGGGTGTGAGAGAGATGAGTGTGTGTAAGAGAGAAACGTGTGTGTGCGTGAGAGAGAGAGATGTGTGTGTCCGTGAGAGAGAGAGATGTGTGTGTCCGAGAGAGAGAGAGATGAGTATATGCCTGAGAGAGAGAGTGATAAGTGTATGCCTGAGAGAGAGAGAGATAAGTGTGTGCATGAGAGAGATGAGTGCGTGTGTGACAGAGAGATGAGTGTGTGCATGAGAGAGAGAGATGAGTGTGTGCATGAGAGAGATGTGTGTGTGCGTGAGAGAGATGAGTCTGTGCATGAGAGATGAGTGTGTGCATGAGAGATGAGTCTGTGCATGAGAGAGATGAGTGTGTGCATGAGAGATGAGTCTGTGCATGAGAGAGATGAGTGTGTGCATGAGTGAGATGAGTGTGTCCGTGAGAGAGAGATGAGTGTGTCCATGAGAGAGAGAGATGAGTGTGTGCATGAGGGAGATGAGTGTGTGCATGAGAGAGTTGAATGTGTTTATGTGAGAGATGAGTGTGTGTATGAGAGAGATGAATGTGTGCATGAGAGAGATGATTGTGTGTATGAGAGAGATGAGTGTGTGTATGAGAGAGCTGAGTGTGTGCATGAGAGAGATGTGTGTGTGTGTGACAGAGAGATGAGTGTGTGCATGAGAGAGATGAGTGTATGCGTGAGAGAGAGAGATGAGTGTGTGCATGAGAGAGATGAGTGTGTGCGTGAGAGAGAGATGAGTGCGTGCGTGAGAGAGATGTGTGTGTGTGTGACAGAGAGATGAGTGTGTGCATGAGAGAGATGTGTGTGTGTGTGACAGAGAGATGAGTGTGTGCATGAGAGAGATGAGTGTATGCGTGAGAGAGAGAGATGAGTGTGTGCATGAGAGAGATGAGTGTGTGCGTGAGAGAGAGATGAGTGCGTGCATGAGAGAGATGAGTGTGTAAATGAGAGAGAGAGAGAGATGAGTGTGTCCATGAGAGAGAGAGATGAGTGTGTCCATGAGAGAGATGAGTGTGTGCATGAGAGAGAGAGAGATAAGTGTGTAAATGAGAGAGAGAGATGAGTGCATGCATGAGAGAGATGAGTGCGTGTGTGAGAGAGATGAGTGTGTGCGTGAGAGAGAGATGAGTGCGTGCATTAGAGAGATGAGTGTGTGCGTGAGAGAGAGATGAGGGCGTGTATGAGAGAGATGAGTGTGTGCATGAGAGAGAGAGAGATAAGTGTGTAAATGAGAGAGAGAGAGATGAGTGCGTGCATGAGAGAGATGAGTCAGTGCGTGAGAGAGAGATGAGTGTGTCCATGAGAGAGAGATGAGTGCATGCATGAGAGTGATGAGTGTGTGCGTGAGAGAGAGATGAGTGTGTCCATGAGAGAGTGAGATGAGTGTGTCCATGAGAGAGAGAGATGAGTGCGTGCATGAGAGAGATGAGTGCGTGCATCAGAGAGATGAGTGTGTGCGAGAGAGAGAGATGAGTGCGTGCATGAGAGATGAGTCTGTGCATGAGAGAGATGAGTGTGTGCATGTGAGAGATGAGTGTGTGCCTGAGAGAGAGAGAGATAAGTGTGTGCATGAGAGAGATGAGTGTGTGCATGAGAGAGATGAGTGTGTGTGTGACAGAGAGATGAGTGTGTGCGTGAGAGAGATGAGTGTGTGCGTGAGAGAGATGAGTGTGTGCATGAGAGAGATGAGTGTGTCCATGAGAGAGTGAGATGAGTGTGTCCATGAGAGAGAGAGATGAGTGCGTGCATGAGAGAGATGAGTGCGTGCATCAGAGAGATGAGTGTGTGCGAGAGAGAGAGATGAGTGCGTGCATGAGAGATGAGTCTGTGCATGAGAGAGATGAGTGTGTGCATGTGAGAGATGAGTGTGTGCCTGAGAGAGAGAGAGATAAGTGTGTGCATGAGAGAGATGAGTGTGTGCATGAGAGAGATGAGTGTGTGTGTGACAGAGAGATGAGTGTGTGCGTGAGAGAGATGAGTGTGTGCGTGAGAGAGATGAGTGTGTGCATGAGAGAGATGAGTGTGTGCATGAGAGAGATGAGTGTTTGCATGAGAGAGATGAGAGTGTGCGTGAGAGAGATGAGTGTGTGCATGAGAGAGATGAGTGTGTGCATGAGAGAGATGAGTGTTTGCATGAGAGAGATGTGTGTGTGTGCGTGAGAGAGATGCGTCTCTGCATGAGAGGGATGAGTCTGTGCCTGAGAGAGATGAGTGTGTGCATGAGAGATGAGTGTGTGCATGAGAGAGATGAGTGTCTGCATGTGAGAGATGAATGTGTGTCTGAGAGAGATGAGTGAGGGTATGAGAGAGATGAGAGTGTGTATGAGAGAGATGATTGTGTGCATGAGAGAGATGATTGTGTGCATGAGAGAAATGAGTGTGTGCATGAGAGAGATGAGCGTGTGCGTGAGAGAGAGGAGTGTGTGCGTGAGAGAGATGAGTGTGTGTATGAGAGAGATGTGTGTGTATGAGAGAGATGAGTGTGTGCAAGAGTGATATGAGTGTGTGTATGGGAGAGATGAGTGTGTGCATGAGAGAGATGAGTGTGTGCATGAGGGAGATGAGTGTGTGCATGAGAGAGATGTGTGTGTGCATGAGAGAGATGTGTGTGCGTGAGAGAGAGAGATGAGAGTGTGCCTGAGAGGGAGAGGGATAAGTGCGTGCATGAGAGAGATGAATGTGTGCGTGAGAGAGAGATGAGTGCGTGCATGAGAGAGATGAGTGTGTGCATGAGACAGAGAGAGATAAGTGTGTAAATGAGAGAGAGAGAGATGAGTGTGTCCATGAGAGAGAGAGATGAGTGCATGCATGAGAGACATGAGTGTGTCCATGAGAGAGAGAGATGAGTGTGTCCATGAGAGAGAGAGATGAGTGCGTGCTTGAGAGAGATGAGTGCGTGTATGAGAGAGATGAGTGTGTGTATGTGAGAGATGAGTGCGTGCATGAGAGAGATGAGTGTGTGTATGTGAGAGATGAGTGTGTGTATGAGAGTGTTTTGTGTGTATAAGAGAGATGAGTGTGTGCATGAGAGAGATGAGTGTGTGTGTGAGAGAGATGAGTGTGTGTATGGGAGAGATGAGTGTGTGCCTGAGAGAGATGAGTGTGTGCCTGAGAGAGATGAGTGTGTGCATGAGCGAGAGGAGTGTGGGCATGAGAGAGAGATGAGTGTGTCCATGAGAGAGAGAGATGAGTGTGTCCATGAGAGAGAGAGATGAGAGCATGCATGAGAGAGATGAGTGCGTGTATGAGAGAGATGAGTGTGTGCGTGAGAGAGAGAGATGAGTGCGTGCATTAGAGAGATGAGTGTGTGCATGAGAAAGAGAGAGATAAGTGTGTACATGAGAGAGAGAGAGATGAGTGTGTGCACAAGAGAGATGAGTGTGTGCATGAGAGAGAGATGAGTGTGTCCATGAGAGAGAGAGATGAGTGCATGCATGAGAGAGATGGGTGTGTGCATGAGAAAGAGAGAGATAAGTGTGTACATGAGAGATAGAGAGATGAGTGTGTGCGTGAGTGAGAGATGAGTGTGTGCATGAGAGAGAGAGAGAGATAATTGTGTGCATGAGAGAGAGAGATGAGTGCATGCATGAGTGAGATGAGTGTGTGCGTGGGAGAGAGATGAGTGTGTCCATGATAGAGAGAGATGAGTGTGTGCATGAGAGAGATGAGTGTGTGCATGAGGGAGATGAGTGTGTGCATGAGAGAGATGAGTGTGTGTATGTGAGAGATGAGTGTGTGCATGAGAGAGATGAGTGTGTGTATGAGAGAGATGAGTGTGTGTATGGGAGAGATGAGTGTGTGCCTGAGAGAGATGAGTGTGTGCCTGAGAGAGATGATTGTGTGCATGAGCGAGAGGAGTGTGTGCATGAGAGAGATGAGTGTTTGCATGAGAGAGATGAGTGTGTGCATGAGAGAGAGAGATGAGTGTGTGCATGAGGGAGATGAGTGTGTGCGTGAGAGAGATGAGTCTGTGCGTGAGAGGGATGAGTTTGTGCATGAGAGAGATGAGTGTGTGCATGAGAGATGAGTCTGTGCATGAGAGAGATGAGTGTGTGTATGAGAGAGATGAGTGTGTGTAGGAGAGAGATGAGTGTGTGTATGAGAGAGATGTGTGTGTGTGTGCGTGAGAGAGAGAGATGAGTGTGTCCTTGAGAGAGAGAGATGAGTACGTGCATGAGAGAGATGAGTGCGTGCATCAGAGAGATGAGTGTGTGCGAGAGAGAGAGATGAGTGCGTGCATGAGAGATGAGTCTGTGCATGAGAGAGATGAGTGTGTGCATGTGAGAGATGAGTGTGTGCCTGAGAGAGAGAGAGATAAGTGTGTGCATGAGAGAGATGAGTGTGTGCATGAGAGAGATGAGTGTGTGTGTGACAGAGAGATGAGTGTGTGCGTGAGAGAGATGAGTGTGTGCGTGAGAGAGATGAGTGTGTGCATGAGAGAGATGAGTGTGTCCATGAGAGAGTGAGATGAGTGTGTCCATGAGAGAGAGAGATGAGTGCGTGCATGAGAGAGATGAGTGCGTGCATCAGAGAGATGAGTGTGTGCGAGAGAGAGAGATGAGTGCGTGCATGAGAGATGAGTCTGTGCATGAGAGAGATGAGTGTGTGCATGTGAGAGATGAGTGTGTGCCTGAGAGAGAGAGAGATAAGTGTGTGCATGAGAGAGATGAGTGTGTGCATGAGAGAGATGAGTGTGTGTGTGACAGAGAGATGAGTGTGTGCGTGAGAGAGATGAGTGTGTGCGTGAGAGAGATGAGTGTGTGCATGAGAGAGATGAGTGTGTGCATGAGAGAGATGAGTGTTTGCATGAGAGAGATGAGAGTGTGCGTGAGAGAGATGAGTGTGTGCATGAGAGAGATGAGTGTGTGCATGAGAGAGATGAGTGTTTGCATGAGAGAGATGTGTGTGTGTGCGTGAGAGAGATGCGTCTCTGCATGAGAGGGATGAGTCTGTGCCTGAGAGAGATGAGTGTGTGCATGAGAGATGAGTGTGTGCATGAGAGAGATGAGTGTCTGCATGTGAGAGATGAATGTGTGTCTGAGAGAGATGAGTGAGGGTATGAGAGAGATGAGAGTGTGTATGAGAGAGATGATTGTGTGCATGAGAGAGATGATTGTGTGCATGAGAGAAATGAGTGTGTGCATGAGAGAGATGAGCGTGTGCGTGAGAGAGAGGAGTGTGTGCGTGAGAGAGATGAGTGTGTGTATGAGAGAGATGTGTGTGTATGAGAGAGATGAGTGTGTGCAAGAGTGATATGAGTGTGTGTATGGGAGAGATGAGTGTGTGCATGAGAGAGATGAGTGTGTGCATGAGGGAGATGAGTGTGTGCATGAGAGAGATGTGTGTGTGCATGAGAGAGATGTGTGTGCGTGAGAGAGAGAGATGAGAGTGTGCCTGAGAGGGAGAGGGATAAGTGCGTGCATGAGAGAGATGAATGTGTGCGTGAGAGAGAGATGAGTGCGTGCATGAGAGAGATGAGTGTGTGCATGAGACAGAGAGAGATAAGTGTGTAAATGAGAGAGAGAGAGATGAGTGTGTCCATGAGAGAGAGAGATGAGTGCATGCATGAGAGACATGAGTGTGTCCATGAGAGAGAGAGATGAGTGTGTCCATGAGAGAGAGAGATGAGTGCGTGCTTGAGAGAGATGAGTGCGTGTATGAGAGAGATGAGTGTGTGTATGTGAGAGATGAGTGCGTGCATGAGAGAGATGAGTGTGTGTATGTGAGAGATGAGTGTGTGTATGAGAGTGTTTTGTGTGTATAAGAGAGATGAGTGTGTGCATGAGAGAGATGAGTGTGTGTGTGAGAGAGATGAGTGTGTGTATGGGAGAGATGAGTGTGTGCCTGAGAGAGATGAGTGTGTGCCTGAGAGAGATGAGTGTGTGCATGAGCGAGAGGAGTGTGGGCATGAGAGAGAGATGAGTGTGTCCATGAGAGAGAGAGATGAGTGTGTCCATGAGAGAGAGAGATGAGAGCATGCATGAGAGAGATGAGTGCGTGTATGAGAGAGATGAGTGTGTGCGTGAGAGAGAGAGATGAGTGCGTGCATTAGAGAGATGAGTGTGTGCATGAGAAAGAGAGAGATAAGTGTGTACATGAGAGAGAGAGAGATGAGTGTGTGCACAAGAGAGATGAGTGTGTGCATGAGAGAGAGATGAGTGTGTCCATGAGAGAGAGAGATGAGTGCATGCATGAGAGAGATGGGTGTGTGCATGAGAAAGAGAGAGATAAGTGTGTACATGAGAGATAGAGAGATGAGTGTGTGCGTGAGTGAGAGATGAGTGTGTGCATGAGAGAGAGAGAGAGATAATTGTGTGCATGAGAGAGAGAGATGAGTGCATGCATGAGTGAGATGAGTGTGTGCGTGGGAGAGAGATGAGTGTGTCCATGATAGAGAGAGATGAGTGTGTGCATGAGAGAGATGAGTGTGTGCATGAGGGAGATGAGTGTGTGCATGAGAGAGATGAGTGTGTGTATGTGAGAGATGAGTGTGTGCATGAGAGAGATGAGTGTGTGTATGAGAGAGATGAGTGTGTGTATGGGAGAGATGAGTGTGTGCCTGAGAGAGATGAGTGTGTGCCTGAGAGAGATGATTGTGTGCATGAGCGAGAGGAGTGTGTGCATGAGAGAGATGAGTGTTTGCATGAGAGAGATGAGTGTGTGCATGAGAGAGAGAGATGAGTGTGTGCATGAGGGAGATGAGTGTGTGCGTGAGAGAGATGAGTCTGTGCGTGAGAGGGATGAGTTTGTGCATGAGAGAGATGAGTGTGTGCATGAGAGATGAGTCTGTGCATGAGAGAGATGAGTGTGTGTATGAGAGAGATGAGTGTGTGTAGGAGAGAGATGAGTGTGTGTATGAGAGAGATGTGTGTGTGTGTGCGTGAGAGAGAGAGATGAGTGTGTCCTTGAGAGAGAGAGATGAGTACGTGCCTGAGAGAGAGAGAGATAAGTGCGTGCATGAGAGAGATGAGTGTGTGTGTGAGAGAAAGATGAGTGTGTGCATGAGAGAGAGATGAGAGCGTGCATGAGAGAGATGAGTGTGTGCGTGAGAGAGATGAGTGTGTGCATGAGAGAGATGAGTGTGTGCATGAGAGAGATGAGTGTGTGCATGAGAGAGATGAGTGTGTGCATGAGAGAGATGTGTGTGTATGAGAGAGATGAGTGTGTGCATGAGAGAGATGAGTGCATGCCTGAGAGAGATGAGTGCGTGCCTGAGAGAGATGAGGGTGTGCATGAGAGATTGAGTGTGTGTATGTGAGAGATGAGTGTTTGCATGAGAGAGATGAGTGTGTGTATGTGAGAGATGAGTGTTTGCATGAGAGAGATGTGTGTGTGCATGAGAGAGAGGTGTGTGTGCGTGAGAGAGATGAGAGTGTGCCTGAGAGGGAGAGGGATAAGTGAGTGCATGAGAGAGATGAATGTGTGCGTGAGAGAGAGATGAGTGCGTGCATGAGAGAGATGAGTGTGTAAATGAGAGAGAGAGAGATGAGTGTGTCCATGAGAGAGAGAGATGAGTGCATGCATGAGAGAGATGAGTGTGTGCGTGAGAGAGAGATGAGTGTGTCCATGAGAGAGAGAGATGAGTGTGTCCATGAGAGAGAGAGATGAGAGCATGCATGAGAGAGATGAGTGCGTGTATGAGAGTGATGCGTGTGTGCGTGAGAGAGAGAGATGAGTGCGTGCTTGAGAGAGATGAGTGTGTGCATGAGAAAGAGAGAGATAAGTGTGTACATGAGAGAGAGAGAGATGAGTGTGTGCACAAGAGAGATGAGTGTGTGCGTGGGAGAGAGATGAGTGTGTCCATGAGAGAAAGAGATGAGTGCGTGCATGAGAGAGATGAATGTGTGCGTGACAGAGAGATGAGTGTGTCCATGGGAGAGAGAGATGAGTGTGTCCGTGAGAGAGAGAGATGAGTGTGCGCATGAGTGGGATGAGTGTGTCCGTGAGAGAGAGATGAGTGTGTCCATGAGAGAGAGAGATGAGTGTGTGCATGAGGGAGATGAGTGTGTGCATGAGAGAGTTGAGTGTGTTTATGTGAGAGATGAGTGTGTGTATGAGAGAGATGAATGTGTGCATGAGAGAGATGATTGTGTGTATGAGAGAGATGAGTGTGTGTATGAGAGAGATGAGTGTGTGCATGAGAGAGAAGAGTGTGTGCCTGAGAGAGATGTGTGTGTGCATGAGAGAGATGTGTGTGTGCGTGCGAGAGATGAGTCTGTGCGTGAGAGGGATGAGTCTGTGCATGAGAGATGAGTGTGTGCATGAGAGATGAGTCTGTGCATGAGAGAGATGAGTGTGTGCATGTGAGAGATGAGTGTGTGCCTGAGAGGGATGAGTGAGGGTGTGAGAGAGATGAGTGTGTGTATGAGAGAGATGAGTGTGTGTATGAGAGAGATGAGTGTGTGTAAGAGAGAGATGTGTGTGTGTGCGTGAGAGAGAGAGATGAGTGTGTCCGAGAGAGAGAGAGATGAGTATATGCCTGAGAGAGAGAGAGTGATAAGTGTATGCCTGAGAGAGAGAGAGAGAGAGAGAAGTGTGTGCATGAGAGAGATGAGTGTGTGTGTGACAGAGAGATGAGTGTGTGCATGAGAGAGAGAGATGAGTGTGTGCATGAGAGTGATGAGTGTTTGCATGAGAGAGATGTGTGTGTGCGTGAGAGAGGTGAGTCTGTGCATGAGAGATGAGTGTGTGCATGAGAGATGAGTCTGTGCATGAGAGAGATGAGTGTGTGCATGAGAGATGAGTCTGTGCATGAGAGAGATGAGTGTGTGCATGTGAGAGATGAGTGTGTGCCTGAGAGAGAGAGAGATAAGTGTGTGCATGATAGAGATGAGTGTGTGCATGAGAGAGATGAGTGTGTGTGTGACAGAGAGATGAGTGTGTGCGTGAGAGAGATGAGTGTGTGCGTGAGAGAGATGAGTGTGTGCATGAGAGAGATGAGTGTGTGCATGAGAGAGATGAGTGTTTGCATGAGAGAGATGAGTGTGTGCGTGAGAGAGATGAGTGTGTGCATGAGAGAGATGAGTGTGTGCATGAGAGAGATGAGTGTGTGTATGAGAGAGATGTGTGTGTGTGTGTGACAGAGAGATGAGTGTGTGCATGAGAGAGATGAGTGTATGCGTGAGAGAGAGAGATGAGTGTGTGCATGAGAGAGATGAGTGTGTGCGTGAGAGAGAGGTGAGTGCGTGCATGAGAGAGATGTGTGTGTGTGTGACAGAGAGATGAGTGTGTGCATGAGAGAGCTGTGTGTGTGTGTGACAGAGAGATGAGTGTGTGCATGAGAGAGATGAGTGTATGCGTGAGAGAGAGAGATGAGTGTGTGCGTGAGAGAGAGATGAGTGCGTGCATGAGAGAGATGAGTGTGTAAATGAGAGAGAGATGAGTGTGTGCGTGAGAGAGAGATGAGTGCGTGCATGAGAGAGATGAGTGTGTGCGTGAGAGAGAGATTAGTGTGTCCATGAGAGAGAGAGATGAGTGCATGCATGAGAGAGATGAGTGTGTGCGTGAGAGAGAGATGAGTGTGTCCATGAGAGAGAGAGATGAGTGTGTCCATGAGAGAGAGATGAGTGCATGCATGAGAGAGATGAGTGTGTGCGTGAGAGAGAGATGAGTGTGTCCATGAGAGAGAGATGAGTGCATGCATGAGAGTGATGAGTGTGTGCGTGAGAGAGAGATGAGTGTGTCCATGAGAGAGAGAGATGAGTGTGTCCATGAGAGAGAGAGATGAGTGTGTGCATGAGAGAGATGAGTGCGTGCACCAGAGAGATGAGTGTGTGCGAGAGAGAGAGAGATGAGTGCGTGCATGAGAGAGATGAGTGCGTGCATTAGAGAGATGAGTGTGTGCATGAGAAAGAGAGAGATAAGTGTGTACATGAGAGAGAGAGAGATGAGTGTGTGCACAAGAGAGATGAGTGTGTGCATGAGAGAGAGATGAGTGTGTCCATGAGAGAGAGAGATGAGTGCATGCATGAGAGAGATGGGTGTGTGCATGAGAAAGAGAGAGATAAGTGTGTACATGAGAGAGAGAGAGATGAGTGTGTGCGTGAGAGAGAGATGAGTGTGTCTATGAGAGAGAGAGAGAGATGAGTGTGTGCATGAGAGAGAGAGAGAGATAATTGTGTGCATGAGAGAGAGAGATGAGTGCATGCATGAGTGAGATGAGTGTGTGCGTGGGAGAGAGATGAGTGTGTCCATGATAGAGAGAGATGAGTGTGTGCATGAGAGAGATGAGTGTGTGCATGAGGGAGATGTGTGTGTGCATGAGAGAGATGAGTGTGTATGTGAGAGATGAGTGTGTGCATGAGAGAGATGAGTGTGTGTATGTGAGAGATGAGTGTGTGTATGAGAGTGTTTTGTGTGTATAAGCGAGATGAGTGTGTGCATGAGAGAGATGAGTGTGTGTATGAGAGAGATGAGTGTGTGTGAGAGAGATGAGTGTGTGCATGAGAGAGAAGAGTGTGTGCCTGAGAGAGATGTGTGTGTGCATGAGAGAGATGTGTGTGTGCGTGCGAGAGATGAGTCTGTGCGTGAGAGGGATGAGTCTGTGCATGAGAGATGAGTGTGTGCATGAGAGATGAGTCTGTGCATGAGAGAGATGAGTGTGTGCATGTGAGAGATGAGTGTGTGCCTGAGAGGGATGAGTGAGGGTGTGAGAGAGATGAGTGTGTGTAAGAGAGAAACGTGTGTGTGCATGAGAGAGAGAGATGTGTGTGTCCGTGAGAGAGAGAGATGTGTGTGTCCGAGAGAGAGAGAGATGAGTATATGCCTGAGAGAGAGAGTGATAAGTGTTTGCCTGAGAGAGAGAGAGATAAGTGTGTGCATGAGAGAGATGAGTGCGTGTGTGACAGAGAGATGAGTGTGTGCATGAGAGAGAGAGATGAGTGTGTGCATGAGAGAGATGTGTGTGTGCGTGAGAGAGATGAGTCTGTGCATGAGAGATGAGTGTGTGCATGAGAGATGAGTCTGTGCATGAGAGAGATGAGTGTGTGCATGAGAGATGAGTCTGTGCATGAGAGAGATGAGTGTGTGCATGAGTGAGATGAGTGTGTCCGTGAGAGAGAGATGAGTGTGTCCATGAGAGAGAGAGATGCGTGTGTGCATGAGGGAGATGAGTGTGTGCATGAGAGAGTTGAATGTGTTTATGTGAGAGATGAGTGTGTGTATGAGAGAGATGAATGTGTGCATGAGAGAGATGATTGTGTGTATGAGAGAGATGAGTGTGTGTATGAGAGAGCTGAGTGTGTGCATGAGAGAGATGTGTGTGTGTGTGACAGAGAGATGAGTGTGTGCATGAGAGAGATGAGTGTATGCGTGAGAGAGAGAGATGAGTGTGTGCATGAGAGAGATGAGTGTGTGCGTGAGAGAGAGATGAGTGCGTGCATGAGAGAGATGAGTGTGTAAATGAGAGAGAGAGAGAGATGAGTGTGTCCATGAGAGAGGGAGAGATGAGTGCATGCATGAGAGAGATGAGTGTGTGAGAGAGAGAGATGAGTGTGTGCATGAGAGAGATGAGTGTGTGCATGAGAGAGATGAGTGTGTGCATGAGAGAGATGAGTGTGTGCATGAGAGAGATGTGTGTGTATGAGAGAGATGAGTGTGTGCATGAGAGAGATGAGTGCGTGCCTGAGAGAGATGAGTGCGTGCCTGAGAGAGATGAGGGTGTGCATGAGAGATTGAGTGTGTGTATGTGAGAGATGAGTGTTTGCATGAGAGAGATGAGTGTGTGTATGTGAGAGATGAGTGTTTGCATGAGAGAGATGTGTGTGTGCATGAGAGAGAGGTGTGTGTGCGTGAGAGAGATGAGAGTGTGCCTGAGAGGGAGAGGGATAAGTGAGTGCATGAGAGAGATGAATGTGTGCGTGAGAGAGAGATGAGTGCGTGCATGAGAGAGATGAGTGTGTAAATGAGAGAGAGAGAGATGAGTGTGTCCATGAGAGAGAGAGATGAGTGCATGCATGAGAGAGATGAGTGTGTGCGTGAGAGAGAGATGAATGTGTCCATGAGAGAGAGAGATGAGTGTGTCCATGAGAGAGAGAGATGAGAGCATGCATGAGAGAGATGAGTGCGTGTATGAGAGTGATGCGTGTGTGCGTGAGAGAGATGAGTGTGTGCATGAGGGAGATGTGTGTGTGCATGAGAGAGATGAGTGTGTGTATGTGAGAGATGAGTGTGTGCATGAGAGAGATGAGTGTGTGTATGTGAGAGATGAGTGTGTGTATGAGAGTGTTTTGTGTGTATAAGCGAGATGAGTGTGTGCACAAGAGAGATGAGTGTGTGCGTGGGAGAGAGATGAGTGTGTCCATGAGAGAAAGAGATGAGTGCGTGCATGAGAGAGATGAATGTGTGCGTGACAGAGAGATGAGTGTGTCCATGGGAGAGAGAGATGAGTGTGTCCGTGAGAGAGAGAGATGAGTGTGCGCATGAGTGGGATGAGTGTGTCCGTGAGAGAGAGATGAGTGTGTCCATGAGAGAGAGAGATGAGTGTGTGCATGAGGGAGATGAGTGTGTGCATGAGAGAGTTGAGTGTGTTTATGTGAGAGATGAGTGTGTGTCTGAGAGAGATGAATGTGTGCATGAGAGAGATGATTGTGTGTATGAGAGAGATGAGTGTGTGTATGAGAGAGATGAGTGTGTGCATGAGAGAGAAGAGTGTGTGCCTGAGAGAGATGTGTGTGTGCATGAGAGAGATGTGTGTGTGCGTGCGAGAGATGAGTCTGTGCGTGAGAGGGATGAGTCTGTGCATGAGAGATGAGTGTGTGCATGAGAGATGAGTCTGTGCATGAGAGAGATGAGTGTGTGCATGTGAGAGATGAGTGTGTGCCTGAGAGGGATGAGTGAGGGTGTGAGAGAGATGAGTGTGTGTAAGAGAGAAACGTGTGTGTGCGTGAGAGAGAGAGATGTGTGTGTCCGAGAGAGAGAGAGATGAGTATATGCCTGAGAGAGAGAGTGATAAGTGTATGCCTGAGAGAGAGAGAGATAAGTGTGTGCATGAGAGAGATGAGTGCGTGTGTGACAGAGAGATGAGTGTGTGCATGAGAGAGAGAGATGAGTGTGTGCATGAGAGAGATGTGTGTGTGCGTGAGAGAGATGAGTCTGTGCATGAGAGATGAGTGTGTGCATGAGAGATGAGTCTGTGCATGAGAGAGATGAGTGTGTGCATGAGAGATGAGTCTGTGCATGAGAGAGATGAGTGTGTGCATGAGTGAGATGAGTGTGTCCGTGAGAGAGAGATGAGTGTGTCCATGAGAGAGAGAGATGAGTGTGTGCATGAGGGAGATGAGTGTGTGCATGAGAGAGTTGAATGTGTTTATGTGAGAGATGAGTGTGTGTATGAGAGAGATGAATGTGTGCATGAGAGAGATGATTGTGTGTATGAGAGAGATGAGTGTGTGTATGAGAGAGCTGAGTGTGTGCATGAGAGAGATGTGTGTGTGTGTGACAGAGAGATGAGTGTGTGCATGAGAGAGATGAGTGTATGCGTGAGAGAGAGAGATGAGTGTGTGCATGAGAGAGATGAGTGTGTGCGTGAGAGAGAGATGAGTGCGTGCGTGAGAGAGATGTGTGTGTGTGTGACAGAGAGATGTGTGTGTGCATGAGAGAGATGTGTGTGTGTGTGACAGAGAGATGAGTGTGTGCATGAGAGAGATGAGTGTATGCGTGAGAGAGAGAGATGAGTGTGTGCATGAGAGAGATGAGTGTGTGCGTGAGAGAGAGATGAGTGCGTGCATGAGAGAGATGAGTGTGTAAATGAGAGAGAGAGATGAGTGCATGCATGAGAGAGATGAGTGTGTGTGTGAGAGAGATGAGTGTGTGCGTGAGAGAGAGATGAGTGCGTGCATTAGAGAGATGAGTGTGCGTGAGAGAGAGATGAGTGTGTCCATGAGAGAGAGAGATGAGTGTGTCCATGAGAGAGATGAGTGTGTGCATGAGAGAGAGAGAGATAAGTGTGTAAATGAGAGAGAGAGATGAGTGCATGCATGAGAGAGATGGGTGCGTGTGTGAGAGAGATGAGTGTGTGCGTGAGAGAGAGATGAGTGTGTCCATGAGAGAGAGAGATGAGTGTGTCCATGAGAGAGAGATGAGTGCATGCATGAGAGAGATGAGTGTGTGCGTGAGAGAGAGATGAGTGTGTCCATGAGAGAGAGATGAGTGCATGCATGAGAGTGATGAGTGTGTGCGTGAGAGAGAGATGAGTGTGTCCATGAGAGAGAGAGATGAGTGTGTCCATGAGAGAGAGAGATGAGTGTGTGCATGAGAGAGATGAGTGCGTGCACCAGAGAGATGAGTGTGTGCGAGAGAGAGAGAGATGAGTGCGTGCATGAGAGAGATGAGTGCGTGCATTAGAGAGATGAGTGTGTGCATGAGAAAGAGAGAGATAAGTGTGTACATGAGAGAGAGAGAGATGAGTGTGTGCACAAGAGAGATGAGTGTGTGCATGAGAGAGAGATGAGTGTGTCCATGAGAGAGAGAGATGAGTGCATGCATGAGAGAGATGGGTGTGTGCATGAGAAAGAGAGAGATAAGTGTGTACATGAGAGAGAGAGAGATGAGTGTGTGCGTGAGAGAGAGATGAGTGTGTCTATGAGAGAGAGAGAGAGATGAGTGTGTGCATGAGAGAGAGAGAGAGATAATTGTGTGCATGAGAGAGAGAGATGAGTGCATGCATGAGTGAGATGAGTGTGTGCGTGGGAGAGAGATGAGTGTGTCCATGATAGAGAGAGATGAGTGTGTGCATGAGAGAGATGAGTGTGTGCATGAGGGAGATGTGTGTGTGCATGAGAGAGATGAGTGTGTGTATGTGAGAGATGAGTGTGTGCATGAGAGAGATGAGTGTGTGTATGTGAGAGATGAGTGTGTGTATGAGAGTGTTTTGTGTGTATAAGCGAGATGAGTGTGTGCATGAGAGAGATGAGTGTGTGTATGAGAGAGATGAGTGTGTGTGAGAGAGATGAGTGTGTGCATGAGAGAGAAGAGTGTGTGCCTGAGAGAGATGTGTGTGTGCATGAGAGAGATGTGTGTGTGCGTGCGAGAGATGAGTCTGTGCGTGAGAGGGATGAGTCTGTGCATGAGAGATGAGTGTGTGCATGAGAGATGAGTCTGTGCATGAGAGAGATGAGTGTGTGCATGTGAGAGATGAGTGTGTGCCTGAGAGGGATGAGTGAGGGTGTGAGAGAGATGAGTGTGTGTAAGAGAGAAACGTGTGTGTGCGTGAGAGAGAGAGATGTGTGTGTCCGTGAGAGAGAGAGATGTGTGTGTCCGAGAGAGAGAGAGATGAGTATATGCCTGAGAGAGAGAGTGATAAGTGTTTGCCTGAGAGAGAGAGAGATAAGTGTGTGCATGAGAGAGATGAGTGCGTGTGTGACAGAGAGATGAGTGTGTGCATGAGAGAGAGAGATGAGTGTGTGCATGAGAGAGATGTGTGTGTGCGTGAGAGAGATGAGTCTGTGCATGAGAGATGAGTGTGTGCATGAGAGATGAGTCTGTGCATGAGAGAGATGAGTGTGTGCATGAGAGATGAGTCTGTGCATGAGAGAGATGAGTGTGTGCATGAGTGAGATGAGTGTGTCCGTGAGAGAGAGATGAGTGTGTCCATGAGAGAGAGAGATGCGTGTGTGCATGAGGGAGATGAGTGTGTGCATGAGAGAGTTGAATGTGTTTATGTGAGAGATGAGTGTGTGTATGAGAGAGATGAATGTGTGCATGAGAGAGATGATTGTGTGTATGAGAGAGATGAGTGTGTGTATGAGAGAGCTGAGTGTGTGCATGAGAGAGATGTGTGTGTGTGTGACAGAGAGATGAGTGTGTGCATGAGAGAGATGAGTGTATGCGTGAGAGAGAGAGATGAGTGTGTGCATGAGAGAGATGAGTGTGTGCGTGAGAGAGAGATGAGTGCGTGCATGAGAGAGATGAGTGTGTAAATGAGAGAGAGAGAGAGATGAGTGTGTCCATGAGAGAGGGAGAGATGAGTGCATGCATGAGAGAGATGAGTGTGTGCGTGAGAGAGATGAGTGTGTGCATGAGAGAGATGAGTGTGTGCATGAGAGAGATGAGTGTGTGCATGAGAGAGATGAGTGTGTGCATGAGAGAGATGTGTGTGTATGAGAGAGATGAGTGTGTGCATGAGAGAGATGAGTGCGTGCCTGAGAGAGATGAGTGCGTGCCTGAGAGAGATGAGGGTGTGCATGAGAGATTGAGTGTGTGTATGTGAGAGATGAGTGTTTGCATGAGAGAGATGAGTGTGTGTATGTGAGAGATGAGTGTTTGCATGAGAGAGATGTGTGTGTGCATGAGAGAGAGGTGTGTGTGCGTGAGAGAGATGAGAGTGTGCCTGAGAGGGAGAGGGATAAGTGAGTGCATGAGAGAGATGAATGTGTGCGTGAGAGAGAGATGAGTGCGTGCATGAGAGAGATGAGTGTGTAAATGAGAGAGAGAGAGATGAGTGTGTCCATGAGAGAGAGAGATGAGTGCATGCATGAGAGAGATGAGTGTGTGCGTGAGAGAGAGATGAGTGTGTCCATGAGAGAGAGAGATGAGTGTGTCCATGAGAGAGAGAGATGAGAGCATGCATGAGAGAGATGAGTGCGTGTATGAGAGTGATGCGTGTGTGCGTGAGAGAGATGAGTGTGTGCATGAGGGAGATGTGTGTGTGCATGAGAGAGATGAGTGTGTGTATGTGAGAGATGAGTGTGTGCATGAGAGAGATGAGTGTGTGTATGTGAGAGATGAGTGTGTGTATGAGAGTGTTTTGTGTGTATAAGCGAGATGAGTGTGTGCACAAGAGAGATGAGTGTGTGCGTGGGAGAGAGATGAGTGTGTCCATGAGAGAAAGAGATGAGTGCGTGCATGAGAGAGATGAATGTGTGCGTGACAGAGAGATGAGTGTGTCCATGGGAGAGAGAGATGAGTGTGTCCGTGAGAGAGAGAGATGAGTGTGCGCATGAGTGGGATGAGTGTGTCCGTGAGAGAGAGATGAGTGTGTCCATGAGAGAGAGAGATGAGTGTGTGCATGAGGGAGATGAGTGTGTGCATGAGAGAGTTGAGTGTGTTTATGTGAGAGATGAGTGTGTGTATGAGAGAGATGAATGTGTGCATGAGAGAGATGATTGTGTGTATGAGAGAGATGAGTGTGTGTATGAGAGAGATGAGTGTGTGCATGAGAGAGAAGAGTGTGTGCCTGAGAGAGATGTGTGTGTGCATGAGAGAGATGTGTGTGTGCGTGCGAGAGATGAGTCTGTGCGTGAGAGGGATGAGTCTGTGCATGAGAGATGAGTGTGTGCATGAGAGATGAGTCTGTGCATGAGAGAGATGAGTGTGTGCATGTGAGAGATGAGTGTGTGCCTGAGAGGGATGAGTGAGGGTGTGAGAGAGATGAGTGTGTGTAAGAGAGAAACGTGTGTGTGCGTGAGAGAGAGAGATGTGTGTGTCCGAGAGAGAGAGAGATGAGTATATGCCTGAGAGAGAGAGTGATAAGTGTATGCCTGAGAGAGAGAGAGATAAGTGTGTGCATGAGAGAGATGAGTGCGTGTGTGACAGAGAGATGAGTGTGTGCATGAGAGAGAGAGATGAGTGTGTGCATGAGAGAGATGTGTGTGTGCGTGAGAGAGATGAGTCTGTGCATGAGAGATGAGTGTGTGCATGAGAGATGAGTCTGTGCATGAGAGAGATGAGTGTGTGCATGAGAGATGAGTCTGTGCATGAGAGAGATGAGTGTGTGCATGAGTGAGATGAGTGTGTCCGTGAGAGAGAGATGAGTGTGTCCATGAGAGAGAGAGATGAGTGTGTGCATGAGGGAGATGAGTGTGTGCATGAGAGAGTTGAATGTGTTTATGTGAGAGATGAGTGTGTGTATGAGAGAGATGAATGTGTGCATGAGAGAGATGATTGTGTGTATGAGAGAGATGAGTGTGTGTATGAGAGAGCTGAGTGTGTGCATGAGAGAGATGTGTGTGTGTGTGACAGAGAGATGAGTGTGTGCATGAGAGAGATGAGTGTATGCGTGAGAGAGAGAGATGAGTGTGTGCATGAGAGAGATGAGTGTGTGCGTGAGAGAGAGATGAGTGCGTGCGTGAGAGAGATGTGTGTGTGTGTGACAGAGAGATGTGTGTGTGCATGAGAGAGATGTGTGTGTGTGTGACAGAGAGATGAGTGTGTGCATGAGAGAGATGAGTGTATGCGTGAGAGAGAGAGATGAGTGTGTGCATGAGAGAGATGAGTGTGTGCGTGAGAGAGAGATGAGTGCGTGCATGAGAGAGATGAGTGTGTAAATGAGAGAGAGAGATGAGTGCATGCATGAGAGAGATGAGTGTGTGTGTGAGAGAGATGAGTGTGTGCGTGAGAGAGAGATGAGTGCGTGCATTAGAGAGATGAGTGTGCGTGAGAGAGAGATGAGTGTGTCCATGAGAGAGAGAGATGAGTGTGTCCATGAGAGAGATGAGTGTGTGCATGAGAGAGAGAGAGATAAGTGTGTAAATGAGAGAGAGAGATGAGTGCATGCATGAGAGAGATGAGTGTGTGTGTGAGAGAGATGAGTGTGTGCGTGAGAGCGAGATGAGTGCGTGCATTAGAGAGATGAGTGTGTGCGTGAGAGAGAGATGAGGGCATGTATGAGAGAGATGAGTGTGTGCATGAGAGAGAGAGAGATAAGTGTGTAAATGAGAGAGAGGGAGATGAGTGCATGCATGAGAGAGATGAGTCAGTGCGTGAGAGAGAGATGAGTGTGTCCATGAGAGAGAGATGAGTGCATGCATGAGAGTGATGAGTGTGTGCGTGAGAGAGAGATGAGTGTGTCCATGAGAGAGTGAGATGAGTGTGTCCATGAGAGAGAGAGATGAGTGCGTGCATGAGAGAGATGAGTGCGTGCATCAGAGAGATGAGTGTGTGCGAGAGAGAGAGATGAGTGCGTGCATGAGAGATGAGTCTGTGCATGAGAGAGATGAGTGTGTGCATGTGAGAGATGAGTGTGTGCCTGAGAGAGAGAGAGATAAGTGTGTGCATGAGAGAGATGAGTGTGTGCATGAGAGAGATGAGTGTGTGTGTGACAGAGAGATGAGTGTGTGCGTGAGAGCGATGAGTGTGTGCGTGAGAGAGATGAGTGTGTGCATGAGAGAGATGAGTGTGTCCATGAGAGAGTGAGATGAGTGTGTCCATGAGAGAGAGAGATGAGTGCGTGCATGAGAGAGATGAGTGCGTGCATCAGAGAGATGAGTGTGTGCGAGAGAGAGAGATGAGTGCGTGCATGAGAGATGAGTCTGTGCATGAGAGAGATGAGTGTGTGCATGTGAGAGATGAGTGTGTGCCTGAGAGAGAGAGAGATAAGTGTGTGCATGAGAGAGATGAGTGTGTGCATGAGAGAGATGAGTGTGTGTGTGACAGAGAGATGAGTGTGTGCGTGAGAGAGATGAGTGTGTGCGTGAGAGAGATGAGTGTGTGCATGAGAGAGATGAGTGTGTGCATGAGAGAGATGAGTGTTTGCATGAGAGAGATGAGTGTGTGCGTGAGAGAGATGAGTGTGTGCATGAGAGAGATGAGTGTGTGCATGAGAGAGATGAGTGTTTGCATGAGAGAGATGTGTGTGTGTGCGTGAGAGAGATGCGTCTCTGCATGAGAGGGATGAGTCTGTGCCTGAGAGAGATGAGTGTGTGCATGAGAGATGAGTGTGTGCATGAGAGAGATGAGTGTCTGCATGTGAGAGATGAATGTGTGTCTGAGAGAGATGAGTGAGGGTATGAGAGAGATGAGAGTGTGTATGAGAGAGATGATTGTGTGCATGAGAGAGATGATTGTGTGCATGAGAGAAATGAGTGTGTGCATGAGAGAGATGAGCGTGTGCGTGAGAGAGAGGAGTGTGTGCGTGAGAGAGATGAGTGTGTGTATGAGAGAGATGTGTGTGTATGAGAGAGATGAGTGTGTGCAAGAGTGATATGAGTGTGTGTATGGGAGAGATGAGTGTGTGCATGAGAGAGATGAGTGTGTGCATGAGGGAGATGAGTGTGTGCATGAGAGAGATGTGTGTGTGCATGAGAGAGATGTGTGTGCGTGAGAGAGAGAGATGAGAGTGTGCCTGAGAGGGAGAGGGATAAGTGCGTGCATGAGAGAGATGAATGTGTGCGTGAGAGAGAGATGAGTGCGTGCATGAGAGAGATGAGTGTGTGCATGAGACAGAGAGAGATAAGTGTGTAAATGAGAGAGAGAGAGATGAGTGTGTCCATGAGAGAGAGAGATGAGTGCATGCATGAGAGACATGAGTGTGTCCATGAGAGAGAGAGATGAGTGTGTCCATGAGAGAGAGAGATGAGTGCGTGCTTGAGAGAGATGAGTGCGTGTATGAGAGAGATGAGTGTGTGTATGTGAGAGATGAGTGCGTGCATGAGAGAGATGAGTGTGTGTATGTGAGAGATGAGTGTGTGTATGAGAGTGTTTTGTGTGTATAAGAGAGATGAGTGTGTGCATGAGAGAGATGAGTGTGTGTGTGAGAGAGATGAGTGTGTGTATGGGAGAGATGAGTGTGTGCCTGAGAGAGATGAGTGTGTGCCTGAGAGAGATGAGTGTGTGCATGAGCGAGAGGAGTGTGGGCATGAGAGAGAGATGAGTGTGTCCATGAGAGAGAGAGATGAGTGTGTCCATGAGAGAGAGAGATGAGAGCATGCATGAGAGAGATGAGTGCGTGTATGAGAGAGATGAGTGTGTGCGTGAGAGAGAGAGATGAGTGCGTGCATTAGAGAGATGAGTGTGTGCATGAGAAAGAGAGAGATAAGTGTGTACATGAGAGAGAGAGAGATGAGTGTGTGCACAAGAGAGATGAGTGTGTGCATGAGAGAGAGATGAGTGTGTCCATGAGAGAGAGAGATGAGTGCATGCATGAGAGAGATGGGTGTGTGCATGAGAAAGAGAGAGATAAGTGTGTACATGAGAGGTAGAGAGATGAGTGTGTGCGTGAGTGAGAGATGAGTGTGTGCATGAGAGAGAGAGAGAGATAATTGTGTGCATGAGAGAGAGAGATGAGTGCATGCATGAGTGAGATGAGTGTGTGCGTGGGAGAGAGATGAGTGTGTCCATGATAGAGAGCGATGAGTGTGTGCATGAGAGAGATGAGTGTGTGCATGAGGGAGATGAGTGTGTGCATGAGAGAGATGAGTGTGTGTATGTGAGAGATGAGTGTGTGCATGAAAGAGATGAGTGTGTGTATGTGAGAGATGAGTGTGTGTATGAGAGTGTTTTGTGTGTATAAGAGAGATGAGTGTGTGCATGAGAGAGATGAGTGTGTGTATGAGAGAGATGAGTGTGTGTATGGGAGAGATGAGTGTGTGCCTGAGAGAGATGAGTGTGTGCCTGAGAGAGATGATTGTGTGCATGAGCGAGAGGAGTGTGTGCATGAGAGAGATGAGTGTTTGCATGAGAGAGATGAGTGTGTGCATGAGAGAGAGAGATGAGTGTGTGCATGAGGGAGATGAGTGTGTGCGTGAGAGAGATGAGTCTGTGCGTGAGAGGGATGAGTTTGTGCATGAGAGAGATGAGTGTGTGCATGAGAGATGAGTCTGTGCATGAGAGAGATGAGTGTGTGTATGAGAGAGATGAGTGTGTGTAGGAGAGAGATGAGTGTGTGTATGAGAGAGATGTGTGTGTGCGTGAGAGAGAGAGATGAGTGTGTCCTTGAGAGAGAGAGATGAGTACGTGCCTGAGAGAGAGAGAGATAAGTGTGTGCATGAGAGAGATGAGTGTGTGTGTGAGAGAAAGATGAGTGTGTGCATGAGAGAGAGATGAGAGCGTGCATGAGAGAGATGAGTGTGTGCGTGAGAGAGATGAGTGTGTGCATGAGAGAGATGAGTGTGTGCATGAGAGAGATGAGTGTGTGCATGAGAGAGATGAGTGTGTGCATGAGAGAGATGTGTGTGTATGAGAGAGATGAGTGTGTGCATGAGAGAGATGAGTGCGTGCCTGAGAGAGATGAGTGCGTGCCTGAGAGAGATGAGGGTGTGCATGAGAGATTGAGTGTGTGTATGTGAGAGATGAGTGTTTGCATGAGAGAGATGAGTGTGTGTATGTGAGAGATAAGTGTTTGCATGAGAGAGATGTGTGTGTGCATGAGAGAGAGGTGTGTGTGCGTGAGAGAGATGAGAGTGTGCCTGAGAGGGAGAGGGATAAGTGAGTGCATGAGAGAGATGAATGTGTGCGTGAGAGAGAGATGAGTGCGTGCATGAGAGAGATGAGTGTGTAAATGAGAGAGAGAGAGATGAGTGTGTCCATGAGAGAGAGAGATGAGTGCATGCATGAAAGAGATGAGTGTGTGCGTGAGAGAGAGATGAGTGTGTCCATGAGAGAGAGAGATGAGTGTGTCCATGAGAGAGAGAGATGAGAGCATGCATGAGAGAGATGAGTGCGTGTATGTGAGTGATGCGTGTGTGCGTGAGAGAGATAGATGAGTGCGTGCTTGAGAGAGATGAGTGTGTGCATGAGAAAGAGAGAGATAAGTGTGTACATGAGAGAGAGAGAGATGAGTGTGTGCACAAGAGAGATGAGTGTGGGCGTGGGAGAGAGATGAGTGTGTCCATGAGAGAAAGAGATGAGTGCGTGCATGAGAGAGATGAATGTGTGCGTGACAGAGAGATGAGTGTGTCCATGGGAGAGAGAGATGAGTGTGTCCGTGAGAGAGAGAGATGAGTGTGCGCATGAGTGGGATGAGTGTGTCCGTGAGAGAGAGATGAGTGTGTCCATGAGAGAGAGAGATGAGTGTGTGCATGAGGGAGATGAGTGTGTGCATGAGAGAGTTGAGTGTGTTTATGTGAGAGATGAGTGTGTGTATGAGAGAGATGAATGTGTGCATGAGAGAGATGATTGTGTGTATGAGAGAGATGAGTGTGTGTATGAGAGAGATGAGTGTGTGCATGAGAGAGAAGAGTGTGTGCCTGAGAGAGATGTGTGTGTGCATGAGAGAGATGTGTGTGTGCGTGCGAGAGATGAGTCTGTGCGTGAGAGGGATGAGTCTGTGCATGAGAGATGAGTGTGTGCATGAGAGATGAGTCTGTGCATGAGAGAGATGAGTGTGTGCATGTGAGAGATGAGTGTGTGCCTGAGAGGGATGAGTGAGGGTGTGAGAGAGATGAGTGTGTGTATGAGAGAGATGAGTGTGTGTATGAGAGAGATGAGTGTGTGTAAGAGAGAGATGTGTGTGTGCGTGAGAGAGAGAGATGAGTGTGTCCGAGAGAGAGAGAGATGAGTATATGCCTGAGAGAGAGAGAGTGATAAGTGTATGCCTGAGAGAGAGAGAGAGAAGTGTGTGCATGAGAGAGATGAGTGTGTGTGTGACAGAGAGATGAGTGTGTGCATGAGAGAGAGAGATGAGTGTGTGCATGAGAGTGATGAGTGTTTGCATGAGAGAGATGTGTGTGTGCGTGAGAGAGGTGAGTCTGTGCATGAGAGATGAGTGTGTGCATGAGAGATGAGTCTGTGCATGAGAGAGATGAGTGTGTGCATGAGAGATGAGTCTGTGCATGAGAGAGATGAGTGTGTGCATGTGAGAGATGAGTGTGTGCCTGAGAGAGATGAGTGAGGGTGTGAGAGAGATGAGTGTGTGTATGAGAGAGATGAGTGTGTGTATGTGAGAGATGAGTGTGTGTATGAGAGAGATGAGTGTGCACATGAGAGAGATGGGTGTGCGCGTGAGAGAGATAAGAGTGTGCATGAGAGAGAGAGCTGAGTGTGTGCATGAGAGAGATGTGTGTGTGCGTGAGAGAGATGAGTCTGTGCATGAGAGATGAGTGTGTGCATGAGAGATGAGTCTGTGCATGAGAGAGATGAGTGTGTGCATGAGAGATGAGCCTGTGCATGAGAGAGATGATTGTGTGCATGTGAGAGATGAGTGTGTGCCTGAGAGAGATGAGTGAGGGTGTGAGAGAGATGAGTGTGTGTATGAGAGAGATGAGTGTGTGTATGAGAGAGATAAGTGTGTGTATGAGAGAGATGAGTGTGCACATGAGAGAGATGGGTGTGCGCGTGAGAGAGATAAGAGTGTGCATGAGCGAGAGAACTGAGTGTGTGCATGAGAGAGATGTGTGTGTGTGTGACAGAGAGATGAGTGTGTGCATGAGAGAGATGAGTGTATGCGTGAGAGAGAGAGATGAGTGTGTGCATGAGAGAGATGAGTGTGTGCGTGAGAGAGAGATGAGTGCGTGCATGAGAGAGATGAGTGTGTAAATGAGAGAGAGAGAGAGATGAGTGTGTCCATGAGAGAGGGAGAGATGAGTGCATGCATGAGAGAGATGAGTGTGTGCGTGAGAGAGAGATGAGTGTGTCCATGAGAGAGATGAGTGTGTGCATGAGAGAGAGAGAGAGATAAGTGTGTAAATGAGAGAGAAAGATGAGTGCATGCATGAGAGAGATGAGTGTGTGTGTGACAGAGAGATGAGTGTGTGCATGAGAGAGATGAGTGTATGCGTGAGAGAGAAAGATGAGTGTGTGCATGAGAGAGATGAGTGTGTGCGTGAGAGAGAGATGAGTGCGTGCATGAGAGAGATGAGTGTATGCGTGAGAGAGAGAGATGAGTGTGTGCGTGAGAGAGAGATGAGTGCGTGCATGAGAGAGATGTGTGTGTGTGTGACAGAGAGATGAGTGTGTGCATGAGAGAGATGTGTGTGTGTGTGACAGAGAGATGAGTGTGTGCATGAGAGAGATGAGTGTATGCGTGAGAGAGAGAGATGAGTGTGTGCATGAGAGAGATGAGTGTGTGCGTGAGAGAGAGATGAGTGCGTGCATGAGAGAGATGAGTGTGTCCATGAGAGAGGGAGAGATGAGTGCATGCATGAGAGAGATGAGTGTGTGTGTGAGAGAAAGATGAGTGTGTGCATGAGAGAGAGATGAGAGCGTGCATGAGAGAGATGAGTGTGTGCGTGAGAGAGATGAGTGTGTGCATGAGAGAGATGAGTGTGTGCATGAGAGAGATGAGTGTGTGCATGAGAGAGATGAGTGTGTGCATGAGAGAGATGTGTGTGTATGAGAGAGATGAGTGTGTGCATGAGAGAGATGAGTGCGTGCCTGAGAGAGATGAGTGCGTGCCTGAGAGAGATGAGGGTGTGCATGAGAGATTGAGTGTGTGTATGTGAGAGATGAGTGTTTGCATGAGAGAGATGAGTGTGTGTATGTGAGAGATAAGTGTTTGCATGAGAGAGATGTGTGTGTGCATGAGAGAGAGGTGTGTGTGCGTGAGAGAGATGAGAGTGTGCCTGAGAGGGAGAGGGATAAGTGAGTGCATGAGAGAGATGAATGTGTGCGTGAGAGAGAGATGAGTGCGTGCATGAGAGAGATGAGTGTGTAAATGAGAGAGAGAGAGATGAGTGTGTCCATGAGAGAGAGAGATGAGTGCATGCATGAAAGAGATGAGTGTGTGCGTGAGAGAGAGATGAGTGTGTCCATGAGAGAGAGAGATGAGTGTGTCCATGAGAGAGAGAGATGAGAGCATGCATGAGAGAGATGAGTGCGTGTATGTGAGTGATGCGTGTGTGCGTGAGAGAGATAGATGAGTGCGTGCTTGAGAGAGATGAGTGTGTGCATGAGAAAGAGAGAGATAAGTGTGTACATGAGAGAGAGAGAGATGAGTGTGTGCACAAGAGAGATGAGTGTGGGCGTGGGAGAGAGATGAGTGTGTCCATGAGAGAAAGAGATGAGTGCGTGCATGAGAGAGATGAATGTGTGCGTGACAGAGAGATGAGTGTGTCCATGGGAGAGAGAGATGAGTGTGTCCGTGAGAGAGAGAGATGAGTGTGCGCATGAGTGGGATGAGTGTGTCCGTGAGAGAGAGATGAGTGTGTCCATGAGAGAGAGAGATGAGTGTGTGCATGAGGGAGATGAGTGTGTGCATGAGAGAGTTGAGTGTGTTTATGTGAGAGATGAGTGTGTGTATGAGAGAGATGAATGTGTGCATGAGAGAGATGATTGTGTGTATGAGAGAGATGAGTGTGTGTATGAGAGAGATGAGTGTGTGCATGAGAGAGAAGAGTGTGTGCCTGAGAGAGATGTGTGTGTGCATGAGAGAGATGTGTGTGTGCGTGCGAGAGATGAGTCTGTGCGTGAGAGGGATGAGTCTGTGCATGAGAGATGAGTGTGTGCATGAGAGATGAGTCTGTGCATGAGAGAGATGAGTGTGTGCATGTGAGAGATGAGTGTGTGCCTGAGAGGGATGAGTGAGGGTGTGAGAGAGATGAGTGTGTGTATGAGAGAGATGAGTGTGTGTATGAGAGAGATGAGTGTGTGTAAGAGAGAGATGTGTGTGTGCGTGAGAGAGAGAGATGAGTGTGTCCGAGAGAGAGAGAGATGAGTATATGCCTGAGAGAGAGAGAGTGATAAGTGTATGCCTGAGAGAGAGAGAGAGAGAGAGAAGTGTGTGCATGAGAGAGATGAGTGTGTGTGTGACAGAGAGATGAGTGTGTGCATGAGAGAGAGAGATGAGTGTGTGCATGAGAGTGATGAGTGTTTGCATGAGAGAGATGTGTGTGTGCGTGAGAGAGGTGAGTCTGTGCATGAGAGATGAGTGTGTGCATGAGAGATGAGTCTGTGCATGAGAGAGATGAGTGTGTGCATGAGAGATGAGTCTGTGCATGAGAGAGATGAGTGTGTGCATGTGAGAGATGAGTGTGTGCCTGAGAGAGATGAGTGAGGGTGTGAGAGAGATGAGTGTGTGTATGAGAGAGATGAGTGTGTGTATGTGAGAGATGAGTGTGTGTATGAGAGAGATGAGTGTGCACATGAGAGAGATGGGTGTGCGCGTGAGAGAGATAAGAGTGTGCATGAGAGAGAGAGCTGAGTGTGTGCATGAGAGAGATGTGTGTGTGCGTGAGAGAGATGAGTCTGTGCATGAGAGATGAGTGTGTGCATGAGAGATGAGTCTGTGCATGAGAGAGATGAGTGTGTGCATGAGAGATGAGCCTGTGCATGAGAGAGATGATTGTGTGCATGTGAGAGATGAGTGTGTGCCTGAGAGAGATGAGTGAGGGTGTGAGAGAGATGAGTGTGTGTATGAGAGAGATGAGTGTGTGTATGAGAGAGATAAGTGTGTGTATGAGAGAGATGAGTGTGCACATGAGAGAGATGGGTGTGCGCGTGAGAGAGATAAGAGTGTGCATGAGCGAGAGAACTGAGTGTGTGCATGAGAGAGATGTGTGTGTGTGTGACAGAGAGATGAGTGTGTGCATGAGAGAGATGAGTGTATGCGTGAGAGAGAGAGATGAGTGTGTGCATGAGAGAGATGAGTGTGTGCGTGAGAGAGAGATGAGTGCGTGCATGAGAGAGATGAGTGTGTAAATGAGAGAGAGAGAGAGATGAGTGTGTCCATGAGAGAGGGAGAGATGAGTGCATGCATGAGAGAGATGAGTGTGTGCGTGAGAGAGAGATGAGTGTGTCCATGAGAGAGATGAGTGTGTGCATGAGAGAGAGAGAGAGATAAGTGTGTAAATGAGAGAGAAAGATGAGTGCATGCATGAGAGAGATGAGTGTGTGTGTGACAGAGAGATGAGTGTGTGCATGAGAGAGATGAGTGTATGCGTGAGAGAGAAAGATGAGTGTGTGCATGAGAGAGATGAGTGTGTGCGTGAGAGAGAGATGAGTGCGTGCATGAGAGAGATGAGTGTATGCGTGAGAGAGAGAGATGAGTGTGTGCGTGAGAGAGAGATGAGTGCGTGCATGAGAGAGATGTGTGTGTGTGTGACAGAGAGATGAGTGTGTGCATGAGAGAGATGTGTGTGTGTGTGACAGAGAGATGAGTGTGTGCATGAGAGAGATGAGTGTATGCGTGAGAGAGAGAGATGAGTGTGTGCATGAGAGAGATGAGTGTGTGCGTGAGAGAGAGATGAGTGCGTGCATGAGAGAGATGAGTGTGTCCATGAGAGAGGGAGAGATGAGTGCATGCATGAGAGAGATGAGTGTGTGCGTGAGAGAGAGATGAGTGTGTCCATGAGAGAGATGAGTGTGTGCATGAGAGAGAGAGAGAGATAGGTGTGTAAATGAGAGAGAAAGATGAGTGCATGCATGAGAGAGATGAGTGTGTGTGTGACAGAGAGATGAGTGCGTGCATGAGAGAGATGAGTGTATGCGTGAGAGAGAAAGATGAGTGTGTGCATGAGAGAGATGAGTGTGTACGTGAGAGAGAAAGATGAGTGTGTGCATGAGAGAGATGAGTGTGTGCGTGAGAGAGAGATGAGTGCGTGCATGAGAGAGATGAGTGTGTAAATGAGAGAGAGAGAGATGAGTGTGTCCATGAGAGAGAGAGATGAGTGCATGCATGAGAGAGATGAGTGTGTGCGTGAGAGAGAGATGAGTGTGTCCATGAGAGAGAGAGATGAGTGTGTCCATGAGAGAGATGAGTGCATGCATGAGAGAGATGAGTGCGTGTATGAGAGAGATGAGTGTGTGCGTGAGAGAGAGATGAGTGCGTGCGTGAGAGAGATGAGTGTGTGCGTGAGAGAGAGATGAGTGCATGCATGAGAGAGATGAGTGTGTGCATGAGAGAGAGAGAGATAAGTGTGTAAATGAGAGAGAGAGAGATGAGTGCGTGCATGAGAGAGATGAGTGTGTGCGTGAGAGAGAGATGAGTGTGTCCATGAGAGAGAGATGAGTGCATGCATGAGAGTGATGAGTGTGTGCGTGAGAGAGAGATGAGTGTGTCCATGAGAGAGAGAGATGAGTGTGTCCATGAGAGAGAGAGATGAGTGCGTGCATGAGAGAGATGAGTGCGTGCATCAGAGAGATGAGTGTGTGCGAGAGAGAGATAGATGAGTGCGTGCATTAGAGAGATGAGTGTGTGCATGAGAAAGAGAGAGATAAGTGTGTACATGAGAGAGAGAGAGATGAGTGTGTGCACAAGAGAGATGAGTGTGTGCATGAGAGAGAGATAAGTGTGTCCATGAGAGAGAGAGATGAGTGCATGCATGAGAGAGATGGGTGTGTGCATGAGAAAGAGAGAGATAAGTGTGTACATGAGAGAGAGATGAGTGTGTGCGTGAGAGAGAGATGAGTGTGTCAATGAGAGAGAGAGAGAGAGATGAGTGTGTGCATGAGAGAGAGAGAGAGATAATTGTGTGCATGAGAGAGAGAGATGAGTGCATGCATGAGTGAGATGAGTGTGTGCGTGGGAGAGAGATGAGTGTGTCCATGATAGAGAGAGATGAGTGTGTGCATGAGAGAGATGAGTGTGTGCATGAGGGAGATGAGTGTGTGCATGAGAGAGATGAGTGTGTGTATGAGAGAGATGAGTGTGTGCATGAGAGAGATGAGTGTGTGTATGTGAGAGATGAGTGTGTGTATGAGAGTGTTTTGTGTGTATAAGAGAGATGAGTGTGTGCATGAGAGAGATGAGTGTGTGTATGAGAGATGAGTGTGTGTATGAGAGAGATGAGTGTGTGCATGAGAGAGAAGAGTGTGTGCCTGAGAGAGATGTGTGTGTGCATGAGAGAGATGTGTGTGTGCGTGCGAGAGATGAGTCTGTGCATGAGAGAGATGAGTGTGTGCATGTGAGAGATGAGTGTGTGCCTGAGAGGGATGAGTGAGGGTGTGAGAGAGATGAGTGTGTGTAAGAGAGAGATGTGTGTGTGCGTGAGAGAGAGAGATGAGTGTGTCCGAGAGAGAGAGAGATGAGTATATGCCTGAGAGAGAGAGTGATAAGTGTATGCCTGAGAGAGAGAGATAAGTGTGTGCATGAGAGAGATGAGTGTGTGTGTGACAGAGAGATGAGTGTGTGCATGAGAGAGAGAGATGAGTGTGTGCATGAGAGAGATGTGTGTGTGCGTGAGAGAGATGAGTCTGTGCATGAGAGAGATGAGTGTGTGCATGAGAGATGAGTCTGTGCATGAGAGAGATGAGTGTATGCATGAGAGATGAGTCTGTGCATGAGAGAGATGAGTGTGTGCATGAGTGAGATGAGTGTGTCCGTGAGAGAGAGATGAGTGTGTCCATGAGAGAGAGAGATGAGTGTGTGCATGAGGGAGATGAGTGTGTGCATGAGAGAGTTGAGTGTGTTTATGTGAGAGATGAGTGTGTGTATGAGAGAGATGAATGTGTGCATGAGAGAGATGATTGTGTGTATGAGAGAGATGAGTGTGTGTATGAGAGAGCTGAGTGTGTGCATGAGAGAGATGTGTGTGTGTGTGACAGAAAGATGAGTGTGTGCATGAGAGAGATGAGTGTGTGCGTGAGAGAGAGATGAGTGCGTGCATGAGAGAGATGTGTGTGTGTGTGACAGAGAGATGAGTGTGTGCATGAGAGAGAGAGATGAGTGTGTGCATGAGAGTGATGAGTGTTTGCATGAGAGAGATGTGTGTGTGCGTGAGAGAGGTGAGTCTGTGCATGAGAGATGAGTGTGTGCATGAGAGATGAGTCTGTGCATGAGAGAGATGAGTGTGTGCATGAGAGATGAGTCTGTGCATGAGAGAGATGTGTGTGTGCATGTGAGAGATAAGTGTGTGCCTGAGAGAGATGAGTGAGGGTGTGAGAGAGATGAGTGTGTGTATGAGAGAGATGAGTGTGTGTATGAGAGAGATGAGTGTGTGTATGAGAGAGATGAGTGTGCACATGAGAGAGATGGGTGTGCGCGTGAGAGAGATAAGAGTGTGCATGAGAGAGAGAGCTGAGTGTGTGCATGAGAGAGATGTGTGTGTGCGTGAGAGAGATGAGTCTGTGCATGAGAGATGAGTGTGTGCATGAGAGATGAGTGTGTGCCTGAGAGAGATGAGTGAGGGTGTGAGAGAGATGAGTGTGTGTATGAGAGAGATGAGTGTGTGTATGAGAGAGATAAGTGTGTGTATGAGAGAGATGAGTGTGCACATGAGAGAGATGGGTGTGCGCGTGAGAGAGATAAGAGTGTGCATGAGCGAGAGAGCTGAGTGTGTGCATGAGAGAGATGTGTGTGTGTGTGACAGAGAGATGAGTGTGTGCATGAGAGAGATGAGTGTATGCGTGAGAGAGAGAGATGAGTGTGTGCATGAGAGAGATGAGTGTGTGCGTGAGAGAGAGATGAGTGCGTGCATGAGAGAGATGAGTGTGTAAATGAGAGAGAGAGAGAGATGAGTGTGTCCATGAGAGAGGGAGAGATGAGTGCATGCATGAGAGAGATGAGTGTGTGCGTGAGAGAGAGATGAGTGTGTCCATGAGAGAGATGAGTGTGTGCATGAGAGAGAGAGATAAGTGTGTAAATGAGAGAGAAAGATGAGTGCATGCATGAGAGAGATGAGTGTGTGTGTGACAGAGAGATGAGTGTGTGCATGAGAGAGATGAGTGTATGCGTGAGAGAGAAAGATGAGTGTGTGCATGAGAGAGATGAGTGTGTGCGTGAGAGAGAGATGAGTGCGTGCATGAGAGAGATGAGTGTGTAAATGAGAGAGAGAGAGATGAGTGTGTCCATGAGAGAGAGAGATGAGTGCATGCATGAGAGAGATGAGTGTGTGCGTGAGAGAGAGATGAGTGTGTCCATGAGAGAGAGAGATGAGTGTGTCCATGAGAGAGATGAGTGCATGCATGAGAGAGATGAGTGCGTGTATGAGAGAGATGAGTGTGTGTGTGAGAGAGAGATGAGTGCGTGCGTGAGAGAGATGAGTGTGTGCGTGAGAGAGAGAGAGATAAGTGTGTAAATGAGAGAGAGAGAGATGAGTGCGTGCATGAGAGAGATGAGTGTGTGCGTGAGAGAGAGATGAGTGTGTCCATGAGAGAGAGATGAGTGCATGCATGAGAGTGATGAGTGTGTGCGTGAGAGAGAGATGAGTGTGTCCATGAGAGAGAGAGATGAGTGTGTCCATGAGAGAGAGAGATGAGTGCGTGCATGAGAGAGATGAGTGCGTGCATCAGAGAGATGAGTGTGTGCGAGAGAGAGATAGATAAGTGCGTGCATTAGAGAGATGAGTGTGTGCATGAGAAAGAGAGAGATAAGTGTGTACATGAGAGAGAGAGAGATGAGTGTGTGCATGAGAGAGAGATAAGTGTGTCCATGAGAGAGAGAGATGAGTGCATGCATGAGAGAGATGGGTGTGTGCATGAGAAAGAGAGAGATAAGTGTGTACATGAGAGAGAGAGAGATGAGTGTGTGCGTGAGAGAGAGATGAGTGTGTCCATGAGAGAGAGAGAGAGATGAGTGTGTGCATGAGAGAGAGAGAGAGATAATTGTGTGCATGAGAGAGATGAGTGCGTGCATGAGAGAGATGAGTGTGTGCATGAGAGAGAGAGAGAGATAATTGTGTGCATGAGAGAGAGAGATGAGTGCATGCATGAGTGAGATGAGTGTGTGCGTGGGAGAGAGATGAGTGTGTCCATGATAGAGAGAGATGAGTGTGTGCATGAGAGAGATGAGTGTGTGCATGAGGGAGATGAGTGTGTGCATGAGAGAGATGAGTGTGTGTATGTGAGAGATGAGTGTGTGCATGAGAGAGATGAGTGTGTGTATGTGAGAGATGAGTGTGTGTATGAGAGTGTTTTGTGTGTATAAGCGAGATGAGTGTGTGCATGAGAGAGATGAGTGCGTGTATGAGAGAGATGAGTGTGTGTATGAGAGAGATGAGTGTGTGCATGAGAGAGAAGAGTGTGTGCCTGAGAGACATGTGTGTGTGCATGAGAGAGATGTGTGTGTGCGTGCGAGAGATGAGTCTGTGCATGAGAGAGATGAGTGTGTGCATGTGAGAGATGAGTGTGTGCCTGAGAGGGATGAGTGAGGGTGTGAGAGAGATGAGTGTGTGTAAGAGAGAGATGTGTGTGTGCGTGAGAGAGAGAGATGAGTGTGTCCGAGAGAGAGAGAGATGAGTATATGCCTGAGACAGAGAGTGATAAGTGTATGCCTGAGAGAGAGAGATAAGTGTGTGCATGAGAGAGATGAGTGTGTGTGTGACAGAGAGATGAGTGTGTGCATGAGAGAGAGAGATGAGTGTGTGCATGAGAGAGATGTGTGTGTGCGTGAGACAGATGAGTCTGTGCATGAGAGATGAGTGTGTGCATGAGAGATGAGTCTGTGCATGAGAGAGATGAGTGTGTGCATGAGAGATGAGTCTGTGCATGAGAGAGATGAGTGTGTGCATGAGTGAGATGAGTGTGTCCGTGAGAGAGAGATGGGTCTGTCCATGGGAGAGAGAGATGAGTGTGTGCATGAGGGAGATGAGTGTGTGCATGAGAGAGTTGAGTGTGTTTATGTGAGAGATGAGTGTGTGTATGAGAGAGATGAATGTGTGCATGAGAGAGATGATTGTGTGTATGAGAGAGATGAGTGTGTGTATGAGAGAGCTGAGTGTGTGCATGAGAGAGATGTGTGTGTGTGTGACAGAGAGATGAGTGCGTGCATGAGAGAGATGAGTGTATGCGTGAGAGAGAGAGATGAGTGTGTGCGTGAGAGAGATGAGTGCGTGCATGAGAGAGATGTGTGTGTGTGTGACAGAGAGATGAGTGTGTGCATGAGAGAGATGTGTGTGTGTGTGACAGAGAGATGAGTGTGTGCATGAGAGAGATGAGTGTATGCGAGAGAGAGAGAGATGAGTGTGTGCATGAGAGAGATGAGTGTGTGCGTGAGAGAGAGATGAGTGCGTGCATGAGAGAGATGAGTGTGTAAATGAGAGAGAGAGAGATGAGTGTGTCCATGAGAGAGAGAGATGAGTGCATGCATGAGAGAGATGAGTGTGTGCGTGAGAGAGAGAAGAGTGTGTCCATGAGAGAGAGAGATGAGTGTGTCCATGAGAGAGATGAGTCTGTGCATGAGAGAGAGAGAGAGAGATAAGTGTGTAAATGAGAGAGAGAGAGAGATGAGTGCATGCATGAGAGAGATGAGTGTGTGTGTGACAGAGAGATGAGTGTGTGCATGAGAGAGATGAGTGTATGCGTGAGAGAGAGAGATGAGTGTGTGCATGAGAGAGATGAGTGTGTGCGTGAGAGAGAGATGAGTGCGTGCATGAGAGAGATGAGTGTGTAAATGAGAGAGAGATGAGTGTGTCCATGAGAGAGAGAGATGAGTGCATGCATGAGAGAGATGAGTGTGTGCGTGAGAGAGAGATTAGTGTGTCCATGAGAGAGAGAGATGAGTGTGTCCATGAGAGAGATGAGTGCATGCATGAGAGAGATGAGTGCGTGTATGAGAGAGATGAGTGTGTGCGTGAGAGATGAGTGCGTGCATGAGAGAGATGAGTGTGTGCATGAGAGAGAGAGAGATAAGTGTGTAAATGAGAGAGAGAGAGATGAGTGTGTGCATGAGAGAGATGAGTGTGTGCGTGAGAGAGAGATGAGTGTGTCCATGAGAGAGAGATGAGTGCATGCATGAGAGTGATGAGTGTGTGCGTGAGAGAGAGATGAGTGTGTCCATGAGAGAGAGAGATGAGTGTGTCCATGAGAGAGAGATGAGTGCATGCATGAGAGTGATGAGTGTGTGCGTGAGAGAGAGATGAGTGTGTCCATGAGAGAGAGAGATGAGTGTGTCCATGAGAGAGAGAGATGAGTGCGTGCATCAGAGAGATGAGTGTGTGCGAGAGAGAGAGATGAGTGCGTGCATTAGAGAGATGAGTGTGTGCATGAGAAAGAGAGAGATAAGTGTGTACATGAGAGAGAGAGAGATGAGTGTGTGCACAAGAGAGATGAGTGTGTGCATGAGAGAGAGATGAGTGTGTCCATGAGAGAGAGAGATGAGTGCATGCATGAGAGAGATGGGTGTGTGCATGAGAAAGAGAGAGATAAGTGTGTACATGAGAGAGAGAGAGAGATGAGTGTGTGCATGAGAGAGAGATGAATGTGTCCATGAGAGAGAGAGAGAGATGAGTGTGTGCATGAGAGAGAGAGAGAGATAATTGTGTGCATGAGAGAGAGAGATGAGTGCATGCATGAGTGAGATGAGTGTGTGCGTGGGAGAGAGATGAGTGTGTCCATGATAGAGAGAGATGAGTGTGTGCATGAGAGAGATGAGTGTGTGCATGAGGGAGATGAGTGTGTGCATGAGAGAGATGAGTGTGTGTATGTGAGAGATGAGTGTGTGCATGAGAGAGATGAGTGTGTGTATGTGAGAGATGAGTGTGTGTATGAGAGTGTTTTGTGTGTATAAGAGAGATGAGTGTGTGCATGAGAGAGATGAGTGTGTGTATGAGAGAGATGAGTGTGTGTATGAGAGAGATGAGTGTGTGCATGAGAGAGAAGAGTGTGTGCCTGAGAGAGATGTGTGTGTGCATGAGAGAGATGTGTGTGTGCGTGCGAGAGATGAGTCTGTGCGTGAGAGGGATGAGTCTGTGCATGAGAGATGAGTGTGTGCATGAGAGATGAGTCTGTGCATGAGAGAGATGAGTGTGTGCATGTGAGAGATGAGTGTGTGCCTGAGAGGGATGAGTGAGGGTGTGAGAGAGATGAGTGTGTGTAAGAGAGAGATGTGTGTGTGCGTGAGAGAGAGAGATGAGTGTGTCCGAGAGAGAGAGAGATGAGTATATGCCTGAGAGAGAGAGTGATAAGTGTATGCCTGAGAGAGAGAGAGAGAAGTGTGTGCATGAGAGAGATGAGTGTGTGTGTGACAGAGAGATGAGTGTGTGCATGAGAGAGAGAGATGAGTGTGTGCATGAGAGAGATGAGTCTGTGCATGAGAGATGAGTGTGTGCATGAGAGATGAGTCTGTGCATGAGAGAGATGAGTGTGTGCATGAGAGATGAGTCTGTGCATGAGAGAGATGAGTGTGTCCGTGAGAGAGAGATGAGTGTGTCCATGAGAGAGAGAGATGAGTGTGTGCATGAGGGAGATGAGTGTGTGCATGAGAGAGTTGAGTGTGTTTATGTGAGAGATGAGTGTGTGTATGAGAGAGATGAATGTGTGCATGAGAGAGATGATTGTGTGTATGAGAGAGATGAGTGTGTGTATGAGAGAGATCAGTGTGTGCATGAGATTGAAGAGTGTGTGCCTGAGAGAGATGGGTGTGGGCATGAGAGAAATGTGTGTGTGCGTGCGAGAGATGAGTCTGTGCGTGAGAGGGATGAGTCTGTGCATGAGAGAGATGAGTGGGTGCATGTGAGAGATGAGTGTGTGCCTGAGAGGGATGAGTGAGGGTGTGAGAGAGATGAGTGTGTGTAAGAGAGAGATGTGTGTGTGCGTGAGAGAGAGAGATGAGTGTGTCCGAGAGAGAGATGAGTATATGCCTGAGAGAGAGAGTGATAAGTGTATGCCTGAGAGAGAGAGGGATAAGTGTGTGCATGAGAGAGATGAGTGTGTGTGTGACAGAGAGATGAGTGGGTGCATGAGAGAGAGAGATGAGTGTGTGCATGAGAGAGATGAGTGTTTGCATGAGAGAGATGTGTGTGTGCGTGAGAGAGATGAGTCTGTGCATGAGAGATGAGTGTGTGCATGAGAGATGAGTCTGTGCTTGAGAGAGATGAGTGTGTGCATGAGAGATGAGTCTGTGCACGAGAGAGGTGAGTGTGTGCATGTGAGAGATGAGTGTGTGCCTGAGAGAGATGAGTGAGGGTGTGAGAGAGATGAGTGTGTGTATGAGAGAGATGAGTGTGTGTATGTGAGAGATGAGTGTGTGTATGAGAGAGATGAGTGTGCACATGAGAGAGATGGGTGTGCGCGTGAGAGAGATAAGAGTGTGCATGAGAGAGAGAGCTGAGTGTGTGCATGAGAGAGATGTGTGTGTGCGTGAGAGAGATGAGTCTGTGCATGAGAGATGAGTGTGTGCATGAGAGATGAGTCTGTGCATGAGAGAGATGAGTGTGTGCATGAGAGATGAGCCTGTGCATGAGAGAGATGATTGTGTGCATGTGAGAGATGAGTGTGTGCCTGAGAGAGATGAGTGAGGGTGTGAGAGAGATGAGTGTGTGTATGAGAGAGATGAGTGTGTGTATGAGAGAGATAAGTGTGTGTATGAGAGAGATGAGTGTGCACATGAGAGAGATGGGTGTGCGCGTGAGAGAGATAAGAGTGTGCATGAGCGAGAGAACTGAGTGTGTGCATGAGAGAGATGTGTGTGTGTGTGACAGAGAGATGAGTGTGTGCATGAGAGAGATGAGTGTATGCGTGAGAGAGAGAGATGAGTGTGTGCATGAGAGAGATGAGTGTGTGCGTGAGAGAGAGATGAGTGCGTGCATGAGAGAGATGAGTGTGTAAATGAGAGAGAGAGAGAGATGAGTGTGTCCATGAGAGAGGGAGAGATGAGTGCATGCATGAGAGAGATGAGTGTGTGCGTGAGAGAGAGATGAGTGTGTCCATGAGAGAGATGAGTGTGTGCATGAGAGAGAGAGAGAGATAAGTGTGTAAATGAGAGAGAAAGATGAGTGCATGCATGAGAGAGATGAGTGTGTGTGTGACAGAGAGATGAGTGTGTGCATGAGAGAGATGAGTGTATGCGTGAGAGAGAAAGATGAGTGTGTGCATGAGAGAGATGAGTGTGTGCGTGAGAGAGAGATGAGTGCGTGCATGAGAGAGATGAGTGTATGCGTGAGAGAGAGAGATGAGTGTGTGCGTGAGAGAGAGATGAGTGCGTGCATGAGAGAGATGTGTGTGTGTGTGACAGAGAGATGAGTGTGTGCATGAGAGAGATGTGTGTGTGTGTGACAGAGAGATGAGTGTGTGCATGAGAGAGATGAGTGTATGCGTGAGAGAGAGAGATGAGTGTGTGCATGAGAGAGATGAGTGTGTGCGTGAGAGAGAGATGAGTGCGTGCATGAGAGAGATGAGTGTGTCCATGAGAGAGGGAGAGATGAGTGCATGCATGAGAGAGATGAGTGTGTGCGTGAGAGAGAGATGAGTGTGTCCATGAGAGAGATGAGTGTGTGCATGAGAGAGAGAGAGAGATAGGTGTGTAAATGAGAGAGAAAGATGAGTGCATGCATGAGAGAGATGAGTGTGTGTGTGACAGAGAGATGAGTGCGTGCATGAGAGAGATGAGTGTATGCGTGAGAGAGAAAGATGAGTGTGTGCATGAGAGAGATGAGTGTGTACGTGAGAGAGAAAGATGAGTGTGTGCATGAGAGAGATGAGTGTGTGCGTGAGAGAGAGATGAGTGCGTGCATGAGAGAGATGAGTGTGTAAATGAGAGAGAGAGAGATGAGTGTGTCCATGAGAGAGAGAGATGAGTGCATGCATGAGAGAGATGAGTGTGTGCGTGAGAGAGAGATGAGTGTGTCCATGAGAGAGAGAGATGAGTGTGTCCATGAGAGAGATGAGTGCATGCATGAGAGAGATGAGTGCGTGTATGAGAGAGATGAGTGTGTGCGTGAGAGAGAGATGAGTGCGTGCGTGAGAGAGATGAGTGTGTGCGTGAGAGAGAGATGAGTGCATGCATGAGAGAGATGAGTGTGTGCATGAGAGAGAGAGAGATAAGTGTGTAAATGAGAGAGAGAGAGATGAGTGCGTGCATGAGAGAGATGAGTGTGTGCGTGAGAGAGAGATGAGTGTGTCCATGAGAGAGAGATGAGTGCATGCATGAGAGTGATGAGTGTGTGCGTGAGAGAGAGATGAGTGTGTCCATGAGAGAGAGAGATGAGTGTGTCCATGAGAGAGAGAGATGAGTGCGTGCATGAGAGAGATGAGTGCGTGCATCAGAGAGATGAGTGTGTGCGAGAGAGAGATAGATGAGTGCGTGCATTAGAGAGATGAGTGTGTGCATGAGAAAGAGAGAGATAAGTGTGTACATGAGAGAGAGAGAGATGAGTGTGTGCACAAGAGAGATGAGTGTGTGCATGAGAGAGAGATAAGTGTGTCCATGAGAGAGAGAGATGAGTGCATGCATGAGAGAGATGGGTGTGTGCATGAGAAAGAGAGAGATAAGTGTGTACATGAGAGAGAGATGAGTGTGTGCGTGAGAGAGAGATGAGTGTGTCAATGAGAGAGAGAGAGAGAGATGAGTGTGTGCATGAGAGAGAGAGAGAGATAATTGTGTGCATGAGAGAGAGAGATGAGTGCATGCATGAGTGAGATGAGTGTGTGCGTGGGAGAGAGATGAGTGTGTCCATGATAGAGAGAGATGAGTGTGTGCATGAGAGAGATGAGTGTGTGCATGAGGGAGATGAGTGTGTGCATGAGAGAGATGAGTGTGTGTATGAGAGAGATGAGTGTGTGCATGAGAGAGATGAGTGTGTGTATGTGAGAGATGAGTGTGTGTATGAGAGTGTTTTGTGTGTATAAGAGAGATGAGTGTGTGCATGAGAGAGATGAGTGTGTGTATGAGAGATGAGTGTGTGTATGAGAGAGATGAGTGTGTGCATGAGAGAGAAGAGTGTGTGCCTGAGAGAGATGTGTGTGTGCATGAGAGAGATGTGTGTGTGCGTGCGAGAGATGAGTCTGTGCATGAGAGAGATGAGTGTGTGCATGTGAGAGATGAGTGTGTGCCTGAGAGGGATGAGTGAGGGTGTGAGAGAGATGAGTGTGTGTAAGAGAGAGATGTGTGTGTGCGTGAGAGAGAGAGATGAGTGTGTCCGAGAGAGAGAGAGATGAGTATATGCCTGAGAGAGAGAGTGATAAGTGTATGCCTGAGAGAGAGAGATAAGTGTGTGCATGAGAGAGATGAGTGTGTGTGTGACAGAGAGATGAGTGTGTGCATGAGAGAGAGAGATGAGTGTGTGCATGAGAGAGATGTGTGTGTGCGTGAGAGAGATGAGTCTGTGCATGAGAGAGATGAGTGTGTGCATGAGAGATGAGTCTGTGCATGAGAGAGATGAGTGTATGCATGAGAGATGAGTCTGTGCATGAGAGAGATGAGTGTGTGCATGAGTGAGATGAGTGTGTCCGTGAGAGAGAGATGAGTGTGTCCATGAGAGAGAGAGATGAGTGTGTGCATGAGGGAGATGAGTGTGTGCATGAGAGAGTTGAGTGTGTTTATGTGAGAGATGAGTGTGTGTATGAGAGAGATGAATGTGTGCATGAGAGAGATGATTGTGTGTATGAGAGAGATGAGTGTGTGTATGAGAGAGCTGAGTGTGTGCATGAGAGAGATGTGTGTGTGTGTGACAGAAAGATGAGTGTGTGCATGAGAGAGATGAGTGTGTGCGTGAGAGAGAGATGAGTGCGTGCATGAGAGAGATGTGTGTGTGTGTGACAGAGAGATGAGTGTGTGCATGAGAGAGAGAGATGAGTGTGTGCATGAGAGTGATGAGTGTTTGCATGAGAGAGATGTGTGTGTGCGTGAGAGAGGTGAGTCTGTGCATGAGAGATGAGTGTGTGCATGAGAGATGAGTCTGTGCATGAGAGAGATGAGTGTGTGCATGAGAGATGAGTCTGTGCATGAGAGAGATGTGTGTGTGCATGTGAGAGATAAGTGTGTGCCTGAGAGAGATGAGTGAGGGTGTGAGAGAGATGAGTGTGTGTATGAGAGAGATGAGTGTGTGTATGAGAGAGATGAGTGTGTGTATGAGAGAGATGAGTGTGCACATGAGAGAGATGGGTGTGCGCGTGAGAGAGATAAGAGTGTGCATGAGAGAGAGAGCTGAGTGTGTGCATGAGAGAGATGTGTGTGTGCGTGAGAGAGATGAGTCTGTGCATGAGAGATGAGTGTGTGCATGAGAGATGAGTGTGTGCCTGAGAGAGATGAGTGAGGGTGTGAGAGAGATGAGTGTGTGTATGAGAGAGATGAGTGTGTGTATGAGAGAGATAAGTGTGTGTATGAGAGAGATGAGTGTGCACATGAGAGAGATGGGTGTGCGCGTGAGAGAGATAAGAGTGTGCATGAGCGAGAGAGCTGAGTGTGTGCATGAGAGAGATGTGTGTGTGTGTGACAGAGAGATGAGTGTGTGCATGAGAGAGATGAGTGTATGCGTGAGAGAGAGAGATGAGTGTGTGCATGAGAGAGATGAGTGTGTGCGTGAGAGAGAGATGAGTGCGTGCATGAGAGAGATGAGTGTGTAAATGAGAGAGAGAGAGAGATGAGTGTGTCCATGAGAGAGGGAGAGATGAGTGCATGCATGAGAGAGATGAGTGTGTGCGTGAGAGAGAGATGAGTGTGTCCATGAGAGAGATGAGTGTGTGCATGAGAGAGAGAGATAAGTGTGTAAATGAGAGAGAAAGATGAGTGCATGCATGAGAGAGATGAGTGTGTGTGTGACAGAGAGATGAGTGTGTGCATGAGAGAGATGAGTGTATGCGTGAGAGAGAAAGATGAGTGTGTGCATGAGAGAGATGAGTGTGTGCGTGAGAGAGAGATGAGTGCGTGCATGAGAGAGATGAGTGTGTAAATGAGAGAGAGAGAGATGAGTGTGTCCATGAGAGAGAGAGATGAGTGCATGCATGAGAGAGATGAGTGTGTGCGTGAGAGAGAGATGAGTGTGTCCATGAGAGAGAGAGATGAGTGTGTCCATGAGAGAGATGAGTGCATGCATGAGAGAGATGAGTGCGTGTATGAGAGAGATGAGTGTGTGTGTGAGAGAGAGATGAGTGCGTGCGTGAGAGAGATGAGTGTGTGCGTGAGAGAGAGAGAGATAAGTGTGTAAATGAGAGAGAGAGAGATGAGTGCGTGCATGAGAGAGATGAGTGTGTGCGTGAGAGAGAGATGAGTGTGTCCATGAGAGAGAGATGAGTGCATGCATGAGAGTGATGAGTGTGTGCGTGAGAGAGAGATGAGTGTGTCCATGAGAGAGAGAGATGAGTGTGTCCATGAGAGAGAGAGATGAGTGCGTGCATGAGAGAGATGAGTGCGTGCATCAGAGAGATGAGTGTGTGCGAGAGAGAGATAGATAAGTGCGTGCATTAGAGAGATGAGTGTGTGCATGAGAAAGAGAGAGATAAGTGTGTACATGAGAGAGAGAGAGATGAGTGTGTGCATGAGAGAGAGATAAGTGTGTCCATGAGAGAGAGAGATGAGTGCATGCATGAGAGAGATGGGTGTGTGCATGAGAAAGAGAGAGATAAGTGTGTACATGAGAGAGAGAGAGATGAGTGTGTGCGTGAGAGAGAGATGAGTGTGTCCATGAGAGAGAGAGAGAGATGAGTGTGTGCATGAGAGAGAGAGAGAGATAATTGTGTGCATGAGAGAGATGAGTGCGTGCATGAGAGAGATGAGTGTGTGCATGAGAGAGAGAGAGAGATAATTGTGTGCATGAGAGAGAGAGATGAGTGCATGCATGAGTGAGATGAGTGTGTGCGTGGGAGAGAGATGAGTGTGTCCATGATAGAGAGAGATGAGTGTGTGCATGAGAGAGATGAGTGTGTGCATGAGGGAGATGAGTGTGTGCATGAGAGAGATGAGTGTGTGTATGTGAGAGATGAGTGTGTGCATGAGAGAGATGAGTGTGTGTATGTGAGAGATGAGTGTGTGTATGAGAGTGTTTTGTGTGTATAAGCGAGATGAGTGTGTGCATGAGAGAGATGAGTGCGTGTATGAGAGAGATGAGTGTGTGTATGAGAGAGATGAGTGTGTGCATGAGAGAGAAGAGTGTGTGCCTGAGAGACATGTGTGTGTGCATGAGAGAGATGTGTGTGTGCGTGCGAGAGATGAGTCTGTGCATGAGAGAGATGAGTGTGTGCATGTGAGAGATGAGTGTGTGCCTGAGAGGGATGAGTGAGGGTGTGAGAGAGATGAGTGTGTGTAAGAGAGAGATGTGTGTGTGCGTGAGAGAGAGAGATGAGTGTGTCCGAGAGAGAGAGAGATGAGTATATGCCTGAGACAGAGAGTGATAAGTGTATGCCTGAGAGAGAGAGATAAGTGTGTGCATGAGAGAGATGAGTGTGTGTGTGACAGAGAGATGAGTGTGTGCATGAGAGAGAGAGATGAGTGTGTGCATGAGAGAGATGTGTGTGTGCGTGAGACAGATGAGTCTGTGCATGAGAGATGAGTGTGTGCATGAGAGATGAGTCTGTGCATGAGAGAGATGAGTGTGTGCATGAGAGATGAGTCTGTGCATGAGAGAGATGAGTGTGTGCATGAGTGAGATGAGTGTGTCCGTGAGAGAGAGATGGGTCTGTCCATGGGAGAGAGAGATGAGTGTGTGCATGAGGGAGATGAGTGTGTGCATGAGAGAGTTGAGTGTGTTTATGTGAGAGATGAGTGTGTGTATGAGAGAGATGAATGTGTGCATGAGAGAGATGATTGTGTGTATGAGAGAGATGAGTGTGTGTATGAGAGAGCTGAGTGTGTGCATGAGAGAGATGTGTGTGTGTGTGACAGAGAGATGAGTGCGTGCATGAGAGAGATGAGTGTATGCGTGAGAGAGAGAGATGAGTGTGTGCGTGAGAGAGATGAGTGCGTGCATGAGAGAGATGTGTGTGTGTGTGACAGAGAGATGAGTGTGTGCATGAGAGAGATGTGTGTGTGTGTGACAGAGAGATGAGTGTGTGCATGAGAGAGATGAGTGTATGCGAGAGAGAGAGAGATGAGTGTGTGCATGAGAGAGATGAGTGTGTGCGTGAGAGAGAGATGAGTGCGTGCATGAGAGAGATGAGTGTGTAAATGAGAGAGAGAGAGATGAGTGTGTCCATGAGAGAGAGAGATGAGTGCATGCATGAGAGAGATGAGTGTGTGCGTGAGAGAGAGAAGAGTGTGTCCATGAGAGAGAGAGATGAGTGTGTCCATGAGAGAGATGAGTCTGTGCATGAGAGAGAGAGAGAGAGATAAGTGTGTAAATGAGAGAGAGAGAGAGATGAGTGCATGCATGAGAGAGATGAGTGTGTGTGTGACAGAGAGATGAGTGTGTGCATGAGAGAGATGAGTGTATGCGTGAGAGAGAGAGATGAGTGTGTGCATGAGAGAGATGAGTGTGTGCGTGAGAGAGAGATGAGTGCGTGCATGAGAGAGATGAGTGTGTAAATGAGAGAGAGATGAGTGTGTCCATGAGAGAGAGAGATGAGTGCATGCATGAGAGAGATGAGTGTGTGCGTGAGAGAGAGATTAGTGTGTCCATGAGAGAGAGAGATGAGTGTGTCCATGAGAGAGATGAGTGCATGCATGAGAGAGATGAGTGCGTGTATGAGAGAGATGAGTGTGTGCGTGAGAGATGAGTGCGTGCATGAGAGAGATGAGTGTGTGCATGAGAGAGAGAGAGATAAGTGTGTAAATGAGAGAGAGAGAGATGAGTGTGTGCATGAGAGAGATGAGTGTGTGCGTGAGAGAGAGATGAGTGTGTCCATGAGAGAGAGATGAGTGCATGCATGAGAGTGATGAGTGTGTGCGTGAGAGAGAGATGAGTGTGTCCATGAGAGAGAGAGATGAGTGTGTCCATGAGAGAGAGATGAGTGCATGCATGAGAGTGATGAGTGTGTGCGTGAGAGAGAGATGAGTGTGTCCATGAGAGAGAGAGATGAGTGTGTCCATGAGAGAGAGAGATGAGTGCGTGCATCAGAGAGATGAGTGTGTGCGAGAGAGAGAGATGAGTGCGTGCATTAGAGAGATGAGTGTGTGCATGAGAAAGAGAGAGATAAGTGTGTACATGAGAGAGAGAGAGATGAGTGTGTGCACAAGAGAGATGAGTGTGTGCATGAGAGAGAGATGAGTGTGTCCATGAGAGAGAGAGATGAGTGCATGCATGAGAGAGATGGGTGTGTGCATGAGAAAGAGAGAGATAAGTGTGTACATGAGAGAGAGAGAGAGATGAGTGTGTGCATGAGAGAGAGATGAATGTGTCCATGAGAGAGAGAGAGAGATGAGTGTGTGCATGAGAGAGAGAGAGAGATAATTGTGTGCATGAGAGAGAGAGATGAGTGCATGCATGAGTGAGATGAGTGTGTGCGTGGGAGAGAGATGAGTGTGTCCATGATAGAGAGAGATGAGTGTGTGCATGAGAGAGATGAGTGTGTGCATGAGGGAGATGAGTGTGTGCATGAGAGAGATGAGTGTGTGTATGTGAGAGATGAGTGTGTGCATGAGAGAGATGAGTGTGTGTATGTGAGAGATGAGTGTGTGTATGAGAGTGTTTTGTGTGTATAAGAGAGATGAGTGTGTGCATGAGAGAGATGAGTGTGTGTATGAGAGAGATGAGTGTGTGTATGAGAGAGATGAGTGTGTGCATGAGAGAGAAGAGTGTGTGCCTGAGAGAGATGTGTGTGTGCATGAGAGAGATGTGTGTGTGCGTGCGAGAGATGAGTCTGTGCGTGAGAGGGATGAGTCTGTGCATGAGAGATGAGTGTGTGCATGAGAGATGAGTCTGTGCATGAGAGAGATGAGTGTGTGCATGTGAGAGATGAGTGTGTGCCTGAGAGGGATGAGTGAGGGTGTGAGAGAGATGAGTGTGTGTAAGAGAGAGATGTGTGTGTGCGTGAGAGAGAGAGATGAGTGTGTCCGAGAGAGAGAGAGATGAGTATATGCCTGAGAGAGAGAGTGATAAGTGTATGCCTGAGAGAGAGAGAGAGAAGTGTGTGCATGAGAGAGATGAGTGTGTGTGTGACAGAGAGATGAGTGTGTGCATGAGAGAGAGAGATGAGTGTGTGCATGAGAGAGATGAGTCTGTGCATGAGAGATGAGTGTGTGCATGAGAGATGAGTCTGTGCATGAGAGAGATGAGTGTGTGCATGAGAGATGAGTCTGTGCATGAGAGAGATGAGTGTGTCCGTGAGAGAGAGATGAGTGTGTCCATGAGAGAGAGAGATGAGTGTGTGCATGAGGGAGATGAGTGTGTGCATGAGAGAGTTGAGTGTGTTTATGTGAGAGATGAGTGTGTGTATGAGAGAGATGAATGTGTGCATGAGAGAGATGATTGTGTGTATGAGAGAGATGAGTGTGTGTATGAGAGAGATCAGTGTGTGCATGAGATTGAAGAGTGTGTGCCTGAGAGAGATGGGTGTGGGCATGAGAGAAATGTGTGTGTGCGTGCGAGAGATGAGTCTGTGCGTGAGAGGGATGAGTCTGTGCATGAGAGAGATGAGTGGGTGCATGTGAGAGATGAGTGTGTGCCTGAGAGGGATGAGTGAGGGTGTGAGAGAGATGAGTGTGTGTAAGAGAGAGATGTGTGTGTGCGTGAGAGAGAGAGATGAGTGTGTCCGAGAGAGAGATGAGTATATGCCTGAGAGAGAGAGTGATAAGTGTATGCCTGAGAGAGAGAGGGATAAGTGTGTGCATGAGAGAGATGAGTGTGTGTGTGACAGAGAGATGAGTGGGTGCATGAGAGAGAGAGATGAGTGTGTGCATGAGAGAGATGAGTGTTTGCATGAGAGAGATGTGTGTGTGCGTGAGAGAGATGAGTCTGTGCATGAGAGATGAGTGTGTGCATGAGAGATGAGTCTGTGCTTGAGAGAGATGAGTGTGTGCATGAGAGATGAGTCTGTGCACGAGAGAGGTGAGTGTGTGCATGTGAGAGATGAGTGTGTGCCTGAGAGAGATGAGTGAGGGTGTGAGAGAGATGAGTGTGTGTATGAGAGGGATGAGTGTGTGTATGAGAGAGATAAGTGTGTGTATGAGAGAGATGAGTGTGCACATGAGAGAGATGGGTGTGCGCGTGAGAGACATAAGAGTGTGCATGAGAGAGAGAGCTGAGTGTGTGCATGAGAGAGATGTGTGTGTGTGTGACAGAGAGATGAGTGTGTGCATGAGAGAGATGAGTGTATGCGTGAGAGAGAGAGATGAGTGTGTGCATGAGAGAGATGAGTGTGTGCGTGAGAGAGAGATGTGTGCGTGCATGAGAGAGATGAGTGTGTAAATGAGAGAGAGAGAGAGATGAGTGTGTCCATGAGAGAGAGAGATGAGTGCATGCATGAGAGAGATGAGTGTGTGCGTGAGAGAGAGATGGGTGTGTCCATGAGAGAGAGAGATGAGTGTGTCCATGAGAGAGATGAGTGTGTGCATGAGAGAGAGAGAGATAAGTGTTTAAATGAGAGAGAGAGATGAGTGCATGCATGAGAGAGATGAGTGTGTGTGTGACAGAGAGATGAGTGTGTGCATGAGAGAGATGAGTGTATGCGTGAGAGAGAGAGATGAGTGTGTGCATGAGAGAGATGAGTGTGTGCGTGAGAGAGAGATGAGTGCGTGCATGAGAGAGATGAGTGTGTAAATGAGATAGAGAGAGATGAGTGTGTCCATGAGAGAGAGAGATGAGTGCATGCATGAGAGAGATGAGTGTGTGCGTGAGAGAGAGATGAGTGTGTCCATGAGAGAGAGAGATGAGTGTGTCCATGAGAGAGATGAGTGCATGCATGAGAGAGATGAGTGCGTGTATGAGAGAGATGAGTGTGTGCGTGAGAGAGAGATGAGTGCGTGCATGAGAGAGATGAGTGTGTGCGTGAGAGAGATGAGTGTGTGCATGAGAGAGAGAGAGATAAGTGTGTAAATGAGAGAGAGAGAGATGAGTGCGTGCATGAGAGAGATGAGTCTGTGCGTGAGAGAGAGATGAGTGTGTCCATGAGAGAGAGATGAGTGCATGCATGAGAGTGATGAGTGTGTGCGTGAGAGAGAGATGAGTGTGTCCATGAGAGAGAGAGATGTGTGTGTCCATGAGAGAGAGAGATGAGTGCGTGCATGACAGAGATGAGTGCGTGCATCGGAGAGATGAGTGTGTGCGAGAGAGAGAGATGAGTGCGTGCATTAGAGAGATGAGTGTGTGCATGAGAAAGAGAGAGATAAGTGTGTACATGAGAGAGAGAGAGATGAGTGTGTGCACAAGAGAGATGAGTGTGTGCGTGGGAGAGAGATGAGTGTGTCCATGAGAGAAAGAGATGAGTGCGTGCATAAGAGAGATGAATGTGTGCATGAGAGAGAGATGAGTGAGTCCATGAGAGAGAGAGATGAGTGCATGCATGAGAGAGATGGGTATGTGCATGAGCGAGTGGAGTGTGTGCATGAGTGAGATGAGTGTTTGCATGAGAGAGATGAGTGTGTGCATGAGAGAGAGAGATGAGTGTGTGCATGAGGGAGATGAGTGTGTGCATGAGGGAGATGAGTGTTTGCATGAGAGAGATGTGTGTGTGCGTGAGAGAGATGAGTCTGTGCGTGAGAGGGATGAGTCTGTGCATGAGAGAGATGAGTGTGTGCATGAGAGATGAGTGTGTGCATGAGAGTGATGAGTGTGTGCATGTGAGAGATGAGTGCGTGCCTGAGAGGGATGAGTGAGGGTGTGAGAGAGATGGGTGTGTGTATGAGAGAGATGAGTGTGTGTAGGAGAGAGATGAGTGTGTGTATGAGAGAGATGTGTGTGTGCGTGAGAGAGAGAGATGAGTGTGTGCCTGAGAGAGAGAGAGATAAGTGTGTGCATGAGAGAGAGATAAGTGCGTGCATGAGAGAGATGAGTGTGTGTGTGAGAGAAAGATGAGTGTGTGCATGAGAGAGAGATGAGTGTGTGCGTGAGAGTTGAGTGTGTGCATGAGAGAGATGAGTGTGTGCATGAGAGAGATGTGTGTGTATGAGAGAGATGAGTGCGTGCCTGAGAGAGATGAGGGTGTGCATGAGAGAGATGAGTGTGTGTATGTGAGAGATGAGTGTTTGCATGAGAGAGATGTGTGTGTGCATGAGAGAGAGGTGTGTGTGCGTGAGAGAGAGAGATGAGAGTGTGCCTGAGAGGGAGAGGGATAAGTGCGTGCATGAGAGAGATGAATGTGTGCGTGACAGAGAGATGAGTGCGTGCATGAGAGAGATGAGTGTATAAATGAGAGAGAGAGAGATGAGTGTGTCCATGAGAGAGAGAGATGAGTGCATGCATGAGAGAGATGAGTGTGTGCGTGAGAGAGAGATGAGTGTGTCCATGAGAGAGAGAGATGAGTGTGTCCGTGAGAGAGAGAGATGAGTGTGTGCATGAGAGAGAGAGAGAGATAAGTGTGTGCATGAGAGAGAGAGATGAGTGCGTGCATGAGTGAGATGAGTGTGTGCGTGAGAGAGAGATGAGTGTGTCCATGAGAGAGAGAGGTGAATGTGTGCACGAGAGAGATGAGTGTGTGTATGAGGGAGATGTGTGTGTTTGAGAGAGATGAGTGTCTGCATGAGAGAGATGAGTGTGTGTATGAGAGAGATGAGTGTGTGTATGAGAGAGATGAGTGTGTGTATGAGAGAGATGAGTGTGTGTATGAGAGAGATGAGTGTGTGTATGAGAGAGATGAGTGTGTGTATGAGAGAGATGAGTGTGTGTATGAGAGAGATGAGTGTGTGTATGAGAGAGATGAGTGTGTGTATGAGAGAGATGAGTGTGTGTATGAGAGAGATGAGTGTGTGCATGAGAGAGATGAGTGTGTGCCTGAGAGATATGAGTGTGTGCGTGACAGAGATGAGTGTGCGCGTCAGAGAGATGAGTGTGTGCATGAGAGAGAGAGATGAGTATGTGCGTGAGAGAGAGAAATGAGTGTGTGCATGAGAGAGATGGAAGTGTGCATGAGTGAAATGAGTCGGTGTATGAGAGAGATGAGTGTGTGCAAGAGAGAGATGAGTGTGTGCATGAGGGAGATGAGTGTGTGCATGAGGGAGATGAGTGTGTGCATGAGGGAGATGAGTGTGTGTATGGGAGAGATGAGTGTGTGCATGAGAGAGATGAGTGTGTGCATGAGGGAGATGAGTGTGTGCATGAGGGAGATGAGTGTGTGCAAGAGAGAGATGAGTGTGTGTATGGGAGAGATGAGTGTGTGCATGAGAGAGATGAGTGTGTGCATGAGGGAGATGAGTGTGTGCATGAGAGAGATGTGTGTGTGCATGAGAGAGATGTGTGTGCGTGAGAGAGAGAGATGAGAGTGTGCCTGAGAGGGAGAGGGATAAGTGCGTGCATGAGAGAGATGAATGTGTGCGTGAGAGAGAGATGAGTGCGTGCATGAGAGAGATGAGTGTGTGCATGAGACAGAGAGAGATAAGTGTGTAAATGAGAGAGAGAGAGATGAGTGTGTCCATGAGAGAGAGAGATGAGTGCATGCATGAGAGAGATGAGTGTGTGCGTGAGAGAGAGATGAGTGTGTCCATGAGAGAGAGAGATGAGTGTGTCCATGAGAGAGAGAGATGAGTGCGTGCTTGAGAGAGATGAGTGCGTGTATGAGAGAGATGATTGTGTGCGTGAGAGAGAGATGAGTGCGTGCATTAGAGAGATGGGTGTGTGCATGAGAAAGAGAGAGATTAGTGTGTACATGAGAGAGAGAGAGAGAGATGAGTGTGTGCATGAGGGAGATGAGTGTGTGCATGAGAGAGTTGAGTGTGTTTATGTGAGAGATGAGTGTGTGTATGAGAGAGATGAATGTGTGCATGAGAGAGATGATTGTGTGTATGAGAGAGATGAGTGTGTGTATGAGAGAGAAGAGTGTGTGCCTGAGAGAGATGAGTGCGTGCTTGAGAGAGATGAGTGCGTGTATGAGAGAGATGATTGTGTGCGTGAGAGAGAGATGAGTGCGTGCATTAGAGAGATGAGTGTGTGCATGAGAACGAGAGAGATTAGTGTGTACATGAGAGAGAGAGAGAGAGATGAGTGTGTGCACAAGAGAGATGAGTGTGTGCGTGAGAGAGAGATGAGTGTGTCCATGAGAGAGAGAGATGAGTGCGTGCATGAGAGAGATGAATGTGTGCGTGACAGAGAGATGAGTGTGTCCATGGGAGAGAGAGATGAGTGTGTCCATGAGAGAGAGAGATGAGTGTGTGCATGAGTGAGATGAGTGTGTCCGTGAGAGAGAGATGAGTGTGTCCCTGAGAGAGAGAGATGAGTGTGTGCATGAGGGAGATGAGTGTGTGCATGAGAGAGTTGAGTGTGTTTATGTGACAGATGAGTGTGTGTATGAGAGAGATGAATGTGTGCATGAGAGAGATGATTGTGTGTATGAGAGAGATGAGTGTGTGTATGAGAAAGAGAGAGATAAGTGTGTACATGAGAGAGAGAGAGATGAGTGTGTGCACAAGAGAGATGAGTGTGTGCGTGGGAGAGAGATGAGTGTGTCCATGAGAGAAAGAGATGAGTGCGTGCATAAGAGAGATGAATGTGTGCATGAGAGAGAGATGAGTGAGTCCATGAGAGAGAGAGATGAGTGCATGCATGAGAGAGATGGGTGTGTGCATGAGCGAGTGGAGTGTGTGCATGAGTGAGATGAGTGTTTGCATGAGAGAGATGAGTGTGTGCATGAGAGAGAGAGATGAGTGTGTGCATGAGGGAGATGAGTGTGTGCATGAGGGAGATGAGTGTTTGCATGAGAGAGATGTGTGTGTGCGTGAGAGAGATGAGTCTGTGCGTGAGAGGGATGAGTCTGTGCATGAGAGAGATGAGTGTGTGCATGAGAGATGAGTGTGTGCATGAGAGTGATGAGTGTGTGCATGTGAGAGATGAGTGCGTGCCTGAGAGGGATGAGTGAGGGTGTGAGAGAGATGGGTGTGTGTATGAGAGAGATGAGTGTGTGTAGGAGAGAGATGAGTGTGTGTATGAGAGAGATGTGTGTGTGCGTGAGAGAGAGAGATGAGTGTGTGCCTGAGAGAGAGAGAGATAAGTGTGTGCATGAGAGAGAGATAAGTGCGTGCATGAGAGAGATGAGTGTGTGTGTGAGAGAAAGATGAGTGTGTGCATGAGAGAGAGATGAGTGTGTGCGTGAGAGTTGAGTGTGTGCATGAGAGAGATGAGTGTGTGCATGAGAGAGATGAGTGTGTGCATGAGAGAGATGTGTGTGTATGAGAGAGATGAGTGCGTGCCTGAGAGAGATGAGGGTGTGCATGAGAGGGATGAGTGTGTGTATGTGAGAGATGAGTGTTTGCATGAGAGAGATGTGTGTGTGCATGAGAGAGAGGTGTGTGTGCGTGAGAGAGAGAGATGAGAGTGTGCCTGAGAGGGAGAGGGATAAGTGCGTGCATGAGAGAGATGAATGTGTGCGTGACAGAGAGATGAGTGCGTGCATGAGAGAGATGAGTGTATAAATGAGAGAGAGAGAGATGAGTGTGTCCATGAGAGAGAGAGATGAGTGCATGCATGAGAGAGATGAGTGTGTGCGTGAGAGAGAGATGAGTGTGTCCATGAGAGAGAGAGATGAGTGTGTCCGTGAGAGAGAGAGATGAGTGTGTGCATGAGAGAGAGAGAGAGATAAGTGTGTGCATGAGAGAGAGAGATGAGTGCGTGCATGAGTGAGATGAGTGTGTGCGTGAGAGAGAGATGAGTGTGTCCATGAGAGAGAGAGGTGAATGTGTGCACGAGAGAGATGAGTGTGTGTATGAGGGAGATGTGTGTGTTTGAGAGAGATGAGTGTCTGCATGAGAGAGATGAGTGTGTGTATGAGAGAGATGAGTGTGTGTATGAGAGAGATGAGTGTGTGTATGAGAGAGATGAGTGTGTGTATGAGAGAGATGAGTGTGTGTATGAGAGAGATGAGTGTGTGTATGAGAGAGATGAGTGTGTGTATGAGAGAGATGAGTGTGTGTATGAGAGAGATGAGTGTGTGTATGAGAGAGATGAGTGTGTGTATGAGAGAGATGAGTGTGTGCATGAGAGAGATGAGTGTGTGCCTGAGAGATATGAGTGTGTGCGTGACAGAGATGAGTGTGCGCGTCAGAGAGATGAGTGTGTGCATGAGAGAGAGAGATGAGTATGTGCGTGAGAGAGAGAAATGAGTGTGTGCATGAGAGAGATGGAAGTGTGCATGAGTGAAATGAGTCGGTGTATGAGAGAGATGAGTGTGTGCAAGAGAGAGATGAGTGTGTGCATGAGGGAGATGAGTGTGTGCATGAGGGAGATGAGTGTGTGCATGAGGGAGATGAGTGTGTGTATGGGAGAGATGAGTGTGTGCATGAGAGAGATGAGTGTGTGCATGAGGGAGATGAGTGTGTGCATGAGGGAGATGAGTGTGTGCAAGAGAGAGATGAGTGTGTGTATGGGAGAGATGAGTGTGTGCATGAGAGAGATGAGTGTGTGCATGAGGGAGATGAGTGTGTGCATGAGAGAGATGTGTGTGTGCATGAGAGAGATGTGTGTGCGTGAGAGAGAGAGATGAGAGTGTGCCTGAGAGGGAGAGGGATAAGTGCGTGCATGAGAGAGATGAATGTGTGCGTGAGAGAGAGATGAGTGCGTGCATGAGAGAGATGAGTGTGTGCATGAGAGAGAGATGAGTGTGTCCATGAGAGAGAGAGATGAGTGCATGCATGAGAGAGATGAGTGTGTGCGTGAGAGAGAGATGAGTGTGTCCATGAGAGAGAGAGATGAGTGTGTCCATGAGAGAGAGAGATGAGTGCGTGCTTGAGAGAGATGAGTGCGTGTATGAGAGAGATGATTGTGTGCGTGAGAGAGAGATGAGTGCGTGCATTAGAGAGATGGGTGTGTGCATGAGAAAGAGAGAGATTAGTGTGTACATGAGAGAGAGAGAGAGAGATGAGTGTGTGCATGAGGGAGATGAGTGTGTGCATGAGAGAGTTGAGTGTGTTTATGTGAGAGATGAGTGTGTGTATGAGAGAGATGAATGTGTGCATGAGAGAGATGAGTGTGTGTATGAGAGAGAAGAGTGTGTGCCTGAGAGAGATGAGTGCGTGCTTGAGAGAGATGAGTGCGTGTATGAGAGAGATGATTGTGTGCGTGAGAGAGAGATGAGTGCGTGCATTAGAGAGATGAGTGTGTGCATGAGAACGAGAGAGATTAGTGTGTACATGAGAGAGAGAGAGAGAGATGAGTGTGTGCACAAGAGAGATGAGTGTGTGCGTGAGAGAGAGATGAGTGTGTCCATGAGAGAGAGAGATGAGTGCGTGCATGAGAGAGATGAATGTGTGCGTGACAGAGAGATGAGTGTGTCCATGGGAGAGAGAGATGAGTGTGTCCATGAGAGAGAGAGATGAGTGTGTGCATGAGTGAGATGAGTGTGTCCGTGAGAGAGAGATGAGTGTGTCCCTGAGAGAGAGAGATGAGTGTGTGCATGAGGGAGATGAGTGTGTGCATGAGAGAGTTGAGTGTGTTTATGTGACAGATGAGTGTGTGTATGAGAGAGATGAATGTGTGCATGAGAGAGATGATTGTGTGTATGAGAGAGATGAGTGTGTGTATGAGAGAGAAGAGTGTGCGCCTGAGAGAGATGTGTGTGTGCATGAGAGAGATGTGTGTGTGCGTGCGAGAGATGAGTCTGTGCGTGAGAGGGATGAGTCTGTGCATGAGAGATGAGTGTGTGCATGAGAGATGGGTCTGTGCATGAGAGAGATGAGTGTGTGCCTGAGAGGGATGAGGGAGGGTGTGAGAGAGATGAGTGTGTGTATGAGAGAGATGAGTGTGTGTATGAGAGAGATGAGTGTGTGTAAGAGAGAGATGTGTGTGTGCGTGAGAGAGAGAGATGAGTGTGTCCGAGAGAGAGAGATGAGTATATGCCTGAGAGAGAGAGTGATAAGTGTATGCTTGAGAGAGAGAGATAAGTGTGTGCATGAGAGAGATGAGTGTGTGTGTGACAGAGAGATGAGTGTGCATGAGAGAGAGAGATGAGTGTGTGCATGAGAGAGATGAGTGTTTGCATGAGAGAGATGTGTGTGTGCGTGAGAGAGATGAGTCTGTGCATGAGAGATGAGTGTGTGCATGAGAGATGAGTCTGTGCATGAGAGAGATGAGTGTGTGCATGAGAGATGAGTCTGTGCATGAGAGAGATGAGTGTGTGCATGTGAGAGATGAGTGTGTGCCTGAGAGAGATGAGTGAGGGTGTGAGAGAGATGAGTGTGTGTATGAGAGAGATGAGTGTGTGTATGAGAGAGATGAGTGTGTGTATGAGAGAGATGAGTGTGCACATGAGAGAGATGGGTGTGCGCGTGAGAGAGATAAGAGTGTGCATGAGAGAGAGTGCTGAGTGTGTGCATGAGAGAGATGTGTGTGTGTGTGACAGAGAGATGAGTGTGTGCATGAGAGAGATGAGTGTGTAAATGAGAGAGAGAGAGATGAGTGTGTCCATGAGAGAGAGAGATGAGTGCATGCATGAGAGAGATGAGTGTGTGTATGAGAGAGATGAGTGTGCACATGAGAGAGATGGGTGTGCGCGTGAGAGAGATAAGAGTGTGCATGAGAGAGAGAGCTGAGTGTGTGCATGAGAGAGATGTGTGTGTGTGTGTGACAGAGAGATGAGTGTGTGCATGAGAGAGATGAGTGTGTGTGTGAGAGAGAGATGAGTGCGTGCATGAGAGAGATGAGTGTGTAAATGAGAGAGAGAGAGATGAGTGTGTCCATGAGAGAGAGAGATGAGTGCATGCATGAGAGAGATGAGTGTGTGCGTGAGAGAGAGATGAGTGTGTCCATGAGAGAGAGAGATGAGTGTGTCCATGAGAGAGGGAGATGAGTGCATGCATGAGAGAGATGAGTGCGTGCATTAGAGAGATGAGTGTGTGCGTGAGAGAGAGATGAGTGCGTGCATGAGAGAGATGAGTGTGTGCATGAGAGAGAGAGAGATAAGTGTGTAAATGAGAGAGAGAGAGATGAGTGCGTGCATGAGAGAGATGAGTGTGTGCGTGAGAGAGAGATGAGTGTGTCCATGAGAGAGAGATGAGTGCATGCATGAGAGTGATGAGTGTGTGCGTGAGAGAGAGATGAGTGTGTCCATGAGAGAGAGAGATGAGTGTGTCCATGAGAGAGAGAGATGAGTGCGTGCATGAGAGAGATGAGTGCGTGCATCAGAGAGATGAGTGTGTGCGTGAGAGAGAGATGAGTGCGTGCATTAGAGAGATGAGTGTGTGCATGAGAAAGAGAGAGATAAGTGTGTACATGAGAGAGAGAGAGATGAGTGTGTGCACAAGAGAGATGAGTGTGTGCATGAGAGAGAGATGAGTGTGTCCATGAGAGAGAGAGATGAGTGCATGCATGAGAGAGATGGGTGTGTGCATGAGAAAGAGAGAGATAAGTGTGTACATGAGAGATAGAGAGATGAGTGTGTGCGTGAGAGAGAGAGATGAGTGTGTGCATGAGAGAGAGAGAGAGATAATTGTGTGCATGAGAGAGAGAGATGAGTGCATGCATGAGTGAGATGAGTGTGTGCGTGGGAGAGAGATGAGTGTGTCCATGATAGAGAGAGATGAGTGTGTGCATGAGAGAGATGAGTGTGTGCATGAGGGAGATGAGTGTGTGCATGAGAGAGACGAGTGTGTGTATGTGAGAGATGAGTGTGTGCATGAGAGAGATGAGTGTGTGTATGTGAGAGATGAGTGTGTGTATGAGAGTGTTTTGTGTGTATAAGAGAGATGAGTGTGTGCATGAGAGAGATGAGTGTGTGTATGAGAGAGATGAGTGTGTGTATGGGAGAGATGAGTGTGTGCCTGAGAGAGATGAGTGTGTGTATGAGAGAGATGAGTGTGTGTATGAGAGAGATGAGTGTGTGTATGAGAGAGATGAGTGTGTGTATGAGAGAGATGAGTGTGTGCCTGAGAGAGATGAGTGTGTGTATGAGAGAGATGAGTGTGTGCCTGAGAGAGATGAGTGTGTGTATGAGAGAGATGAGTGTGTGTATGAGAGAGATGAGTGTGTGTATGAGAGAGATGAGTGTGTGTATGAGAGAGATGAGTGTGTGCCTGAGAGAGATGAGTGTGTGCGTGAGAGGGATGAGTGTGTGCATGAGCGAGAGGAGTGTGTGCATGAGAGAGATGAGTGTGTGCCTGAGAGAGATGAGTGTTTGCATGAGAGAGAGAGATGAGTGTGTGCATGAGGGAGATGAGTGTGTGCGTGAGAGAGAGAGATGAGTGTGTGCATGAGAGAGAGAGATGAGTGTGTGCATGAGGGAGAGAGATGAGTGTGTGCATGAGGGAGATGAGTGTGTGCGTGAGAGAGAGAGATGAGTGTGTGCGTGAGAGAGATGAGTGTGTGCGTGAGAGAGATGAGTCTGTGCGTGAGAGGGATGAGTTTGTGCATGAGAGAGATGAGTGTGTGCATGAGAGATGAGTCTGTGCATGAGAGAGATGAGTGTGTGTATGAGAGAGATGAGTGTGTGTAGGAGAGAGATGAGTGTGTGCGTGAGAGGGATGAGTGTGTGCATGAGCGAGAGGAGTGTGTGCATGAGAGAGATGAGTGTGTGCCTGAGAGAGATGAGTGTGTGCCTGAGAGAGATGAGTGTGTGCATGAGCGAGAGGAGTGTGTGCATGAGAGAGATGAGTGTTTGCATGAGAGAGATGAGTGTGTGCATGAGAGAGAGAGATGAGTGTGTGCATGAGAGAGATGAGTCTGTGCGTGAGAGGGATGAGTTTGTGCATGAGAGAGATGAGTGTGTGCATGAGAGAGAGATGAGTGCGTGCATGAGAGAGATGAGTGTGTGCGTGAGAGAGAGATGAGTGTGTCCGTGAGAGAGAGATGAGTGTGTCCATGAGAGAGAGAGATGAGTGTGTGCATGAGGGAGATGAGTGTGTGCATGAGAGAGTTGAGTGTGTTTATGTGAGAGATGAGTGTGTGTATGAGAGAGATGAATGTGTGCATGAGAGAGATGATTGTGTGTATGAGAGAGATGAGTGTGTGTATGAGAGAGATCAGTGTGTGCATGAGATTGAAGAGTGTGTGCCTGAGAGAGATGGGTGTGGGCATGAGAGAAATGTGTGTGTGCGTGCGAGAGATGAGTCTGTGCGTGAGAGGGATGAGTCTGTGCATGAGAGAGATGAGTGGGTGCATGTGAGAGATGAGTGTGTGCCTGAGAGGGATGAGTGAGGGTGTGAGAGAGATGAGTGTGTGTAAGAGAGAGATGTGTGTGTGCGTGAGAGAGAGAGATGAGTGTGTCCGAGAGAGAGAGAGATGAGTATATGCCTGAGAGAGAGAGTGATAAGTGTATGCCTGAGAGAGAGAGGGATAAGTGTGTGCATGAGAGAGATGAGTGTGTGTGTGACAGAGAGATGAGTGGGTGCATGAGAGAGAGAGATGAGTGTGTGCATGAGAGAGATGAGTGTTTGCATGAGAGAGATGTGTGTGTGCGTGAGAGAGATGAGTCTGTGCATGAGAGATGAGTGTGTGCATGAGAGATGAGTCTGTGCTTGAGAGAGATGAGTGTGTGCATGAGAGATGAGTCTGTGCACGAGAGAGGTGAGTGTGTGCATGTGAGAGATGAGTGTGTGCCTGAGAGAGATGAGTGAGGGTGTGAGAGAGATGAGTGTGTGTATGAGAGGGATGAGTGTGTGTATGAGAGAGATAAGTGTGTGTATGAGAGAGATGAGTGTGCACATGAGAGAGATGGGTGTGCGCGTGAGAGACATAAGAGTGTGCATGAGAGAGAGAGCTGAGTGTGTGCATGAGAGAGATGTGTGTGTGTGTGACAGAGAGATGAGTGTGTGCATGAGAGAGATGAGTGTATGCGTGAGAGAGAGAGATGAGTGTGTGCATGAGAGAGATGAGTGTGTGCGTGAGAGAGAGATGAGTGCGTGCATGAGAGAGATGAGTGTGTAAATGAGAGAGAGAGAGAGATGAGTGTGTCCATGAGAGAGAGAGATGAGTGCATGCATGAGAGAGATGAGTGTGTGCGTGAGAGAGAGATGAGTGTGTCCATGAGAGAGAGAGATGAGTGTGTCCATGAGAGAGATGAGTGTGTGCATGAGAGAGAGAGAGATAAGTGTTTAAATGAGAGAGAGAGATGAGTGCATGCATGAGAGAGATGAGTGTGTGTGTGACAGAGAGATGAGTGTGTGCATGAGAGAGATGAGTGTATGCGTGAGAGAGAGAGATGAGTGTGTGCATGAGAGAGATGAGTGTGTGCGTGAGAGAGAGATGAGTGCGTGCATGAGAGAGATGAGTGTGTAAATGAGATAGAGAGAGATGAGTGTGTCCATGAGAGAGAGAGATGAGTGCATGCATGAGAGAGATGAGTGTGTGCGTGAGAGAGAGATGAGTGTGTCCATGAGAGAGAGAGATGAGTGTGTCCATGAGAGAGATGAGTGCATGCATGAGAGAGATGAGTGCGTGTATGAGAGAGATGAGTGTGTGCGTGAGAGAGAGATGAGTGCGTGCATGAGAGAGATGAGTGTGTGCGTGAGAGAGATGAGTGTGTGCATGAGAGAGAGAGAGATAAGTGTGTAAATGAGAGAGAGAGAGATGAGTGCGTGCATGAGAGAGATGAGTCTGTGCGTGAGAGAGAGATGAGTGTGTCCATGAGAGAGAGATGAGTGCATGCATGAGAGTGATGAGTGTGTGCGTGAGAGAGAGATGAGTGTGTCCATGAGAGAGAGAGATGAGTGTGTCCATGAGAGAGAGAGATGAGTGCGTGCATGACAGAGATGAGTGCGTGCATCGGAGAGATGAGTGTGTGCGAGAGAGAGAGATGAGTGCGTGCATTAGAGAGATGAGTGTGTGCATGAGAAAGAGAGAGATAAGTGTGTACATGAGAGAGAGAGAGATGAGTGTGTGCACAAGAGAGATGAGTGTGTGCGTGGGAGAGAGATGAGTGTGTCCATGAGAGAAAGAGATGAGTGCGTGCATAAGAGAGATGAATGTGTGCATGGGAGAGAGATGAGTGAGTCCATGAGAGAGAGAGATGAGTGCATGCATGAGAGAGATGGGTGTGTGCATGAGCGAGTGGAGTGTGTGCATGAGTGAGATGAGTGTTTGCATGAGAGAGATGAGTGTGTGCATGAGAGAGAGAGGTGAATGTGTGCACGAGAGAGATGAGTGTGTGTATGAGGGAGATGTGTGTGTTTGAGAGAGATGAGTGTCTGCATGAGAGAGATGAGTGTGTGTATGAGAGAGATGAGTGTGTGTATGAGAGAGATGAGTGTGTGTATGAGAGAGATGAGTGTGTGTATGAGAGAGATGAGTGTGTGTATGAGAGAGATGAGTGTGTGTATGAGAGAGATGAGTGTGTGTATGAGAGAGATGAGTGTGTGTATGAGAGAGATGAGTGTGTGCATGAGAGAGATGAGTGTGTGTATGAGAGAGATGAGTGTGTGTATGAGAGAGATGAGTGTGTGCATGAGAGAGATGAGTGTGTGTATGTGAGAGATGAGTGTTTGCATGAGAGAGATGTGTGTGTGCATGAGAGAGAGGTGTGTGTGCGTGAGAGAGAGAGATGAGAGTGTGCCTGAGAGGGAGAGGGATAAGTGCGTGCATGAGAGAGATGAATGTGTGCGTGACAGAGAGATGAGTGCGTGCATGAGAGAGATGAGTGTATAAATGAGAGAGAGAGAGATGAGTGTGTCCATGAGAGAGAGAGATGAGTGCATGCATGAGAGAGATGAGTGTGTGCGTGAGAGAGAGATGAGTGTGTCCATGAGAGAGAGAGATGAGTGTGTCCGTGAGAGAGAGAGATGAGTGTGTGCATGAGAGAGAGAGAGAGATAAGTGTGTGCATGAGAGAGAGAGATGAGTGCGTGCATGAGTGAGATGAGTGTGTGCGTGAGAGAGAGATGAGTGTGTCCATGAGAGAGAGAGGTGAATGTGTGCACGAGAGAGATGAGTGTATGTATGAGGGAGATGTGTGTGTTTGAGAGAGATGAGTGTCTGCATGAGAGAGATGAGTGTGTGTATGAGAGAGATGAGTGTGTGTATGAGAGAGATGAGTGTGTGTATGAGAGAGATGAGTGTGTGTATGAGAGAGATGAGTGTGTGTATGAGAGAGATGAGTGTGTGTATGAGAGAGATGAGTGTGTGTATGAGAGAGATGAGTGTGTGTATGAGAGAGATGAGTGTGTGTATGAGAGAGATGAGTGTGTGCATGAGAGAGATGAGTGTGTGCCTGAGAGATATGAGTGTGTGCGTGACAGAGATGAGTGTGCGCGTCAGAGAGATGAGTGTGTGCATGAGAGAGAGAGATGAGTATGTGCGTGAGAGAGAGAAATGAGTGTGTGCATGAGAGAGATGGAAGTGTGCATGAGTGAAATGAGTCGGTGTATGAGAGAGATGAGTGTGTGCAAGAGAGAGATGAGTGTGTGCATGAGGGAGATGAGTGTGTGCATGAGGGAGATGAGTGTGTGCATGAGGGAGATGAGTGTGTGTATGGGAGAGATGAGTGTGTGCATGAGAGAGATGAGTGTGTGCATGAGGGAGATGAGTGTGTGCATGAGAGATGAGTCTGTGCATGAGAGAGATGAGTGTGTGCATGAGAGATGAGTCTGTGCATGAGAGAGATGAGTGTGTGCATGTGAGAGATGAGTGTGTGCCTGAGAGGGATGAGGGAGGGTGTGAGAGAGATGAGTGTGTGTATGAGAGAGATGAGTGTGTGTATGAGAGAGATGAGTGTGTGTAAGAGAGAGATGTGTGTGTGCGTGAGAGAGAGAGATGAGTGTGTCCGAGAGAGAGAGATGAGTATATGCCTGAGAGAGAGAGTGATAAGTGTATGCTTGAGAGAGAGAGATAAGTGTGTGCATGAGAGAGATGAGTGTGTGTGTGACAGAGAGATGAGTGTGCATGAGAGAGAGAGATGAGTGTGTGCATGAGAGAGATGAGTGTTTGCATGAGAGAGATGTGTGTGTGCGTGAGAGAGATGAGTCTGTGCATGAGAGATGAGTGTGTGCATGAGAGATGAGTCTGTGCATGAGAGAGATGAGTGTGTGCATGAGAGATGAGTCTGTGCATGAGAGAGATGAGTGTGTGCATGTGAGAGATGAGTGTGTGCCTGAGAGAGATGAGTGAGGGTGTGAGAGAGATGAGTGTGTGTATGAGAGAGATGAGTGTGTGTATGAGAGAGATGAGTGTGTGTATGAGAGAGATGAGTGTGCACATGAGAGAGATGGGTGTGCGCGTGAGAGAGATAAGAGTGTGCATGAGAGAGAGTGCTGAGTGTGTGCATGAGAGAGATGTGTGTGTGTGTGACAGAGAGATGAGTGTGTGCATGAGAGAGATGAGTGTGTAAATGAGAGAGAGAGAGATGAGTGTGTCCATGAGAGAGAGAGATGAGTGCATGCATGAGAGAGATGAGTGTGTGTATGAGAGAGATGAGTGTGCACATGAGAGAGATGGGTGTGCGCGTGAGAGAGATAAGAGTGTGCATGAGAGAGAGAGCTGAGTGTGTGCATGAGAGAGATGTGTGTGTGTGTGTGACAGAGAGATGAGTGTGTGCATGAGAGAGATGAGTGTGTGTGTGAGAGAGAGATGAGTGCGTGCATGAGAGAGATGAGTGTGTAAATGAGAGAGAGAGAGATGAGTGTGTCCATGAGAGAGAGAGATGAGTGCATGCATGAGAGAGATGAGTGTGTGCGTGAGAGAGAGATGAGTGTGTCCATGAGAGAGAGAGATGAGTGTGTCCATGAGAGAGGGAGATGAGTGCATGCATGAGAGAGATGAGTGCGTGCATTAGAGAGATGAGTGTGTGCGTGAGAGAGAGATGAGTGCGTGCATGAGAGAGATGAGTGTGTGCATGAGAGAGAGAGAGATAAGTGTGTAAATGAGAGAGAGAGAGATGAGTGCGTGCATGAGAGAGATGAGTGTGTGCGTGAGAGAGAGATGAGTGTGTCCATGAGAGAGAGATGAGTGCATGCATGAGAGTGATGAGTGTGTGCGTGAGAGAGAGATGAGTGTGTCCATGAGAGAGAGAGATGAGTGTGTCCATGAGAGAGAGATGAGTGCGTGCATGAGAGAGATGAGTGCGTGCATCAGAGAGATGAGTGTGTGCGTGAGAGAGAGATGAGTGCGTGCATTAGAGAGATGAGTGTGTGCATGAGAAAGAGAGAGATAAGTGTGTACATGAGAGAGAGAGAGATGAGTGTGTGCACAAGAGAGATGAGTGTGTGCATGAGAGAGAGATGAGTGTGTCCATGAGAGAGAGAGATGAGTGCATGCATGAGAGAGATGGGTGTGTGCATGAGAAAGAGAGAGATAAGTGTGTACATGAGAGATAGAGAGATGAGTGTGTGCGTGAGAGAGAGAGATGAGTGTGTGCATGAGAGAGAGAGAGAGATAATTGTGTGCATGAGAGAGAGAGATGAGTGCATGCATGAGTGAGATGAGTGTGTGCGTGGGAGAGAGATGAGTGTGTCCATGATAGAGAGAGATGAGTGTGTGCATGAGAGAGATGAGTGTGTGCATGAGGGAGATGAGTGTGTGCATGAGAGAGATGAGTGTGTGTATGTGAGAGATGAGTGTGTGCATGAGAGAGATGAGTGTGTGTATGTGAGAGATGAGTGTGTGTATGAGAGTGTTTTGTGTGTATAAGAGAGATGAGTGTGTGCATGAGAGAGATGAGTGTGTGTATGAGAGAGATGAGTGTCTGTATGGGAGAGATGAGTGTGTGCCTGAGAGAGATGAGTGTGTGTATGAGAGAGATGAGTGTGTGTATGAGAGAGAAGAGTGTGCGCCTGAGAGAGATGTGTGTGTGCATGAGAGAGATGTGTGTGTGCGTGCGAGAGATGAGTCTGTGCGTGAGAGGGATGAGTCTGTGCATGAGAGATGAGTGTGTGCATGAGAGATGGGTCTGTGCATGAGAGAGATGAGTGTGTGCCTGAGAGGGATGAGGGAGGGTGTGAGAGAGATGAGTGTGTGTATGAGAGAGATGAGTGTGTGTATGAGAGAGATGAGTGTGTGTAAGAGAGAGATGTGTGTGTGCGTGAGAGAGAGAGATGAGTGTGTCCGAGAGAGAGAGATGAGTATATGCCTGAGAGAGAGAGTGATAAGTGTATGCTTGAGAGAGAGAGATAAGTGTGTGCATGAGAGAGATGAGTGTGTGTGTGACAGAGAGATGAGTGTGCATGAGAGAGAGAGATGAGTGTGTGCATGAGAGAGATGAGTGTTTGCATGAGAGAGATGTGTGTGTGCGTGAGAGAGATGAGTCTGTGCATGAGAGATGAGTGTGTGCATGAGAGATGAGTCTGTGCATGAGAGAGATGAGTGTGTGCATGAGAGATGAGTCTGTGCATGAGAGAGATGAGTGTGTGCATGTGAGAGATGAGTGTGTGCCTGAGAGAGATGAGTGAGGGTGTGAGAGAGATGAGTGTGTGTATGAGAGAGATGAGTGTGTGTATGAGAGAGATGAGTGTGTGTATGAGAGAGATGAGTGTGCACATGAGAGAGATGGGTGTGCGCGTGAGAGAGATAAGAGTGTGCATGAGAGAGAGTGCTGAGTGTGTGCATGAGAGAGATGTGTGTGTGTGTGTGTGACAGAGAGATGAGTGTGTGCATGAGAGAGATGAGTGTGTAAATGAGAGAGAGAGAGATGAGTGTGTCCATGAGAGAGAGAGATGAGTGCATGCATGAGAGAGATGAGTGTGTGTATGAGAGAGATGAGTGTGCACATGAGAGAGATGGGTGTGCGCGTGAGAGAGATAAGAGTGTGCATGAGAGAGAGAGCTGAGTGTGTGCATGAGAGAGATGTGTGTGTGACAGAGAGATGAGTGTGTGCATGAGAGAGATGAGTGTGTGTGTGAGAGAGAGATGAGTGCGTGCATGAGAGAGATGAGTGTGTAAATGAGAGAGAGAGAGATGAGTGTGTCCATGAGAGAGAGAGATGAGTGCATGCATGAGAGAGATGAGTGTGTGCGTGAGAGAGAGATGAGTGTGTCCATGAGAGAGAGAGATGAGTGTGTCCATGAGAGAGGGAGATGAGTGCATGCATGAGAGAGATGAGTGCGTGCATTAGAGAGATGAGTGTGTGCGTGAGAGAGAGATGAGTGCGTGCATGAGAGAGATGAGTGTGTGCATGAGAGAGAGAGAGATAAGTGTGTAAATGAGAGAGAGAGAGATGAGTGCGTGCATGAGAGAGATGAGTGTGTGCGTGAGAGAGAGATGAGTGTGTCCATGAGAGAGAGATGAGTGCATGCATGAGAGTGATGAGTGTGTGCGTGAGAGAGAGATGAGTGTGTCCATGAGAGAGAGAGATGAGTGTGTCCATGAGAGAGAGAGATGAGTGCGTGCATGAGAGAGATGAGTGCGTGCATCAGAGAGATGAGTGTGTGCGTGAGAGAGAGATGAGTGCGTGCATTAGAGAGATGAGTGTGTGCATGAGAAAGAGAGAGATAAGTGTGTACATGAGAGAGAGAGAGATGAGTGTGTGCACAAGAGAGATGAGTGTGTGCATGAGAGAGAGATGAGTGTGTCCATGAGAGAGAGAGATGAGTGCATGCATGAGAGAGATGGGTGTGTGCATGAGAAAGAGAGAGATAAGTGTGTACATGAGAGATAGAGAGATGAGTGTGTGCGTGAGAGAGAGAGATGAGTGTGTGCATGAGAGAGAGAGAGAGATAATTGTGTGCATGAGAGAGAGAGATGAGTGCATGCATGAGTGAGATGAGTGTGTGCGTGGGAGAGAGATGAGTGTGTCCATGATAGAGAGAGATGAGTGTGTGCATGAGAGAGATGAGTGTGTGCATGAGGGAGATGAGTGTGTGCATGAGAGAGATGAGTGTGTGTATGTGAGAGATGAGTGTGTGCATGAGAGAGATGAGTGTGTGTATGTGAGAGATGAGTGTGTGTATGAGAGTGTTTTGTGTGTATAAGAGAGATGAGTGTGTGCATGAGAGAGATGAGTGTGTGTATGAGAGAGATGAGTGTGTGTATGGGAGAGATGAGTGTGTGCCTGAGAGAGATGAGTGTGTGTATGAGAGAGATGAGTGTGTGTATGAGAGAGATGAGTGTGTGTATGAGAGAGATGAGTGTGTGTATGAGAGAGATGAGTGTGTGCCTGAGAGAGATGAGTGTGTGTATGAGAGAGATGAGTGTGTGCCTGAGAGAGATGAGTGTGTGTATGAGAGAGATGAGTGTGTGTATGAGAGAGATGAGTGTGTGTATGAGAGAGATGAGTGTGTGTATGAGAGAGATGAGTGTGTGCCTGAGAGAGATGAGTGTGTGCGTGAGAGGGATGAGTGTGTGCATGAGCGAGAGGAGTGTGTGCATGAGAGAGATGAGTGTGTGCCTGAGAGAGATGAGTGTTTGCATGAGAGAGAGAGATGAGTGTGTGCATGAGGGAGATGAGTGTGTGCGTGAGAGAGAGAGATGAGTGTGTGCATGAGAGAGAGAGATGAGTGTGTGCATGAGGGAGAGAGATGAGTGTGTGCATGAGGGAGATGAGTGTGTGCGTGAGAGAGAGAGATGAGTGTGTGCGTGAGAGAGATGAGTGTGTGCGTGAGAGAGATGAGTCTGTGCGTGAGAGGGATGAGTTTGTGCATGAGAGAGATGAGTGTGTGCATGAGAGATGAGTCTGTGCATGAGAGAGATGAGTGTGTGTATGAGAGAGATGAGTGTGTGTAGGAGAGAGATGAGTGTGTGCGTGAGAGGGATGAGTGTGTGCATGAGCGAGAGGAGTGTGTGCATGAGAGAGATGAGTGTGTGCCTGAGAGAGATGAGTGTGTGCCTGAGAGAGATGAGTGTGTGCATGAGCGAGAGGAGTGTGTGCATGAGAGAGATGAGTGTTTGCATGAGAGAGATGAGTGTGTGCATGAGAGAGAGAGATGAGTGTGTGCATGAGAGAGATGAGTCTGTGCGTGAGAGGGATGAGTTTGTGCATGAGAGAGATGAGTGTGTGCATGAGAGAGAGATGAGTGCGTGCATGAGAGAGATGAGTGTGTGCGTGAGAGAGATGAGTGTGTGCATGAGAGAGAGAGAGATAAGTGTGTAAATGAGAGAGAGAGAGATGAGTGCGTGCATGAGAGAGATGAGTCTGTGCGTGAGAGAGAGATGAGTGTGTCCATGAGAGAGAGATGAGTGCATGCATGAGAGTGATGAGTGTGTGCGTGAGAGAGAGATGAGTGTGTCCATGAGAGAGAGAGATGAGTGTGTCCATGAGAGAGAGAGATGAGTGCGTGCATGACAGAGATGAGTGCGTGCATCGGAGAGATGAGTGTGTGCGAGAGAGAGAGATGAGTGCGTGCATTAGAGAGATGAGTGTGTGCATGAGAAAGAGAGAGATAAGTGTGTACATGAGAGAGAGAGAGATGAGTGTGTGCACAAGAGAGATGAGTGTGTGCGTGGGAGAGAGATGAGTGTGTCCATGAGAGAAAGAGATGAGTGCGTGCATAAGAGAGATGAATGTGTGCATGAGAGAGAGATGAGTGAGTCCATGAGAGAGAGAGATGAGTGCATGCATGAGAGAGATGGGTGTGTGCATGAGCGAGTGGAGTGTGTGCATGAGTGAGATGAGTGTTTGCATGAGAGAGATGAGTGTGTGCATGAGAGAGAGAGATGAGTGTGTGCATGAGGGAGATGAGTGTGTGCATGAGGGAGATGAGTGTTTGCATGAGAGAGATGTGTGTGTGCGTGAGAGAGATGAGTCTGTGCGTGAGAGGGATGAGTCTGTGCATGAGAGAGATGAGTGTGTGCACGAGAGATGAGTGTGTGCATGAGAGTGATGAGTGTGTGCATGTGAGAGATGAGTGCGTGCCTGAGAGGGATGAGTGAGGGTGTGAGAGAGATGGGTGTGTGTATGAGAGAGATGAGTGTGTGTAGGAGAGAGATGAGTGTGTGTATGAGAGAGATGTGTGTGTGCGTGAGAGAGAGAGATGAGTGTGTGCCTGAGAGAGAGATAGATAAGTGTGTGCATGAGAGAGAGATAAGTGCGTGCATGAGAGAGATGAGTGTGTGTGTGAGAGAAAGATGAGTGTGTGCATGAGAGAGAGATGAGTGTGTGCGTGAGAGTTGAGTGTGTGCATGAGAGAGATGAGTGTGTGCATGAGAGAGATGAGTGTGTGCATGAGAGATGTGTGTGTATGAGAGAGATGAGTGCGTGCCTGAGAGAGATGAGTGTGTGCATGAGAGAGATGAGTGTGTGTATGTGAGAGATGAGTGTTTGCATGAGAGAGATGTGTGTGTGCATGAGAGAGAGGTGTGTGTGCGTGAGAGAGAGAGATGAGAGTGTGCCTGAGAGGGAGAGGGATAAGTGCGTGCATGAGAGAGATGAATGTGTGCGTGACAGAGAGATGAGTGCGTGCATGAGAGAGATGAGTGTATAAATGAGAGAGAGAGAGATGAGTGTGTCCATGAGAGAGAGAGATGAGTGCATGCATGAGAGAGATGAGTGTGTGCGTGAGAGAGAGATGAGTGTGTCCATGAGAGAGAGAGATGAGTGTGTCCGTGAGAGAGAGAGATGTGTGTGTGCATGAGAGAGAGAGAGAGATAAGTGTGTGCATGAGAGAGAGAGATGAGTGCGTGCATGAGTGAGATGAGTGTGTGCGTGAGAGAGAGATGAGTGTGTCCATGAGAGAGAGAGGTGAATGTGTGCACGAGAGAGATGAGTGTGTGTATGAGGGAGATGTGTGTGTTTGAGAGAGATGAGTGTCTGCATGAGAGAGATGAGTGTGTGTATGAGAGAGATGAGTGTGTGTATGAGAGAGATGAGTGTGTGTATGAGAGAGATGAGTGTGTGTATGAGAGAGATGAGTGTGTGTATGAGAGAGATGAGTGTGTGTATGAGAGAGATGAGTGTGTGTATGAGAGAGATGAGTGTGTGTATGAGAGAGATGAGTGTGTGTATGAGAGAGATGAGTGTGTGCATGAGAGAGATGAGTGTGTGCCTGAGAGATATGAGTGTGTGCGTGACAGAGATGAGTGTGCGCGTCAGAGAGATGAGTGTGTGCATGAGAGAGAGAGATGAGTATGTGCGTGAGAGAGAGAAATGAGTGTGTGCACGAGAGAGATGGAAGTGTGCATGAGTGAAATGAGTCGGTGTATGAGAGAGATGAGTGTGTGCAAGAGAGAGATGAGTGTGTGCATGAGGGAGATGAGTGTGTGCATGAGGGAGATGAGTGTGTGCATGAGGGAGATGAGTGTGTGTATGGGAGAGATGAGTGTGTGCATGAGAGAGATGAGTGTGTGCATGAGGGAGATGAGTGTGTGCATGAGGGAGATGAGTGTGTGCAAGAGAGAGATGAGTGTGTGTATGGGAGAGATGAGTGTGTGCATGAGAGAGATGAGTGTGTGCATGAGGGAGATGAGTGTGTGCATGAGAGAGATGTGTGTGTGCATGAGAGAGATGTGTGTGCGTGAGAGAGAGAGATGAGAGTGTGCCTGAGAGGGAGAGGGATAAGTGCGTGCATGAGAGAGATGAATGTGTGCGTGAGAGAGAGATGAGTGCGTGCATGAGAGAGATGAGTGTGTGCATGAGACAGAGAGAGATAAGTGTGTAAATGAGAGAGAGAGAGATGAGTGTGTCCATGAGAGAGAGAGATGAGTGCATGCATGAGAGAGATGAGTGTGTGCGTGAGAGAGAGATGAGTGTGTCCATGAGAGAGAGAGATGAGTGTGTCCATGAGAGAGAGAGATGAGTGCGTGCTTGAGAGAGATGAGTGCGTGTATGAGAGAGATGATTGTGTGCGTGAGAGAGAGATGAGTGCGTGCATTAGAGAGATGGGTGTGTGCATGAGAAAGAGAGAGATTAGTGTGTACATGAGAGAGAGAGAGAGATGAGTGTGTGCATGAGGGAGATGAGTGTGTGCATGAGAGAGTTGAGTGTGTTTATGTGAGAGATGAGTGTGTGTATGAGAGAGATGAATGTGTGCATGAGAGAGATGATTGTGTGTATGAGAGAGATGAGTGTGTGTATGAGAGAGAAGAGTGTGTGCCTGAGAGAGAGATGAGTGCGTGCATTAGAGAGATGAGTGTGTGCATGAGAACGAGAGAGATTAGTGTGTACATGAGAGAGAGAGAGAGAGATGAGTGTGTGCACAAGAGAGATGAGTGTGTGCGTGAGAGAGAGATGAGTGTGTCCATGAGAGAGAGAGATGAGTGCGTGCATGAGAGAGATGAATGTGTGCGTGACAGAGAGATGAGTGTGTCCATGGGAGAGAGAGATGAGTGTGTCCATGAGAGAGAGAGATGAGTGTGTGCATGAGTGAGATGAGTGTGTCCGTGAGAGAGAGATGAGTGTGTCCCTGAGAGAGAGAGATGAGTGTGTGCATGAGGGAGATGAGTGTGTGCATGAGAGAGTTGAGTGTGTTTATGTGACAGATGAGTGTGTGTATGAGAGAGATGAATGTGTGCATGAGAGAGATGATTGTGTGTATGAGAGAGATGAGTGTGTGTATGAGAGAGAAGAGTGTGCGCCTGAGAGAGATGTGTGTGTGCATGAGAGAGATGTGTGTGTGCGTGCGAGAGATGAGTCTGTGCGTGAGAGGGATGAGTCTGTGCATGAGAGATGAGTGTGTGCATGAGAGATGGGTCTGTGCATGAGAGAGATGAGTGTGTGCCTGAGAGGGATGAGGGAGGGTGTGAGAGAGATGAGTGTGTGTATGAGAGAGATGAGTGTGTGTATGAGAGAGATGAGTGTGTGTAAGAGAGAGATGTGTGTGTGCGTGAGAGCGAGAGATGAGTGTGTCCGAGAGAGAGAGATGAGTATATGCCTGAGAGAGAGAGTGATAAGTGTATGCCTGAGAGAGAGAGATAAGTGTGTGCATGAGAGAGATGAGTGTGTGTGTGACAGAGAGATGAGTGTGCATGAGAGAGAGAGATGAGTGTGTGCATGAGAGAGATGAGTGTTTGCATGAGAGAGATGTGTGTGTGCGTGAGAGAGATGAGTCTGTGCATGAGAGATGAGTGTGTGCATGAGAGATGAGTCTGTGCATGAGAGAGATGAGTGTGTGCATGAGAGATGAGTCTGTGCATGAGAGAGATGAGTGTGTGCATGTGAGAGATGAGTGTGTGCCTGAGAGAGATGAGTGAGGGTGTGAGAGAGATGAGTGTGTGTATGAGAGAGATGAGTGTGTGTATGAGAGAGATGAGTGTGTGTATGAGAGAGATGAGTGTGCACATGAGAGAGATGGGTGTGCGCGTGAGAGAGATAAGAGTGTGCATGAGAGAGAGTGCTGAGTGTGTGCATGAGAGAGATGTGTGTGTGTGTGACAGAGAGATGAGTGTGTGCATGAGAGAGATGAGTGTGTAAATGAGAGAGAGAGAGATGAGTGTGTCCATGAGAGAGAGAGATGAGTGCATGCATGAGAGAGATGAGTGTGTGTATGAGAGAGATGAGTGTGCACATGAGAGAGATGGGTGTGCGCGTGAGAGAGATAAGAGTGTGCATGAGAGAGAGAGCTGAGTGTGTGCATGAGAGAGATGTGTGTGTGACAGAGAGATGAGTGTGTGCATGAGAGAGATGAGTGTGTGTGTGAGAGAGAGATGAGTGCGTGCATGAGAGAGATGAGTGTGTAAATGAGAGAGAGAGAGATGAGTGTGTCCATGAGAGAGAGAGATGAGTGTGTCCATGAGAGAGGGAGATGAGTGCATGCATGAGAGAGATGAGTGCGTGCATTAGAGAGAAGAGTGTGTGCGTGAGAGAGAGATGAGTGCGTGCATGAGAGAGATGAGTGTGTGCATGAGAGAGAGAGAGATAAGTGTGTAAATGAGAGAGAGAGAGATGAGTGCGTGCATGAGAGAGATGAGTGTGTGCGTGAGAGAGAGATGAGTGTGTCCATGAGAGAGAGATGAGTGCATGCATGAGAGTGATGAGTGTGTGCGTGAGAGAGAGATGAGTGTGTCCATGAGAGAGAGAGATGAGTGTGTCCATGAGAGAGAGAGATGAGTGCGTGCATGAGAGAGATGAGTGCGTGCATCAGAGAGATGAGTGTGTGCGTGAGAGAGAGATGAGTGCGTGCATTAGAGAGATGAGTGTGTGCATGAGAAAGAGAGAGATAAGTGTGTACATGAGAGAGAGAGAGATGAGTGTGTGCACAAGAGAGATGAGTGTGTGCATGAGAGAGAGATGAGTGTGTCCATGAGAGAGAGAGATGAGTGCATGCATGAGAGAGATGGGTGTGTGCATGAGAAAGAGAGAGATAAGTGTGTACATGAGAGATAGAGAGATGAGTGTGTGCGTGAGAGAGAGAGATGAGTGTGTGCATGAGAGAGAGAGAGAGATAATTGTGTGCATGAGAGAGAGAGATGAGTGCATGCATGAGTGAGATGAGTGTGTGCGTGGGAGAGAGATGAGTGTGTCCATGATAGAGAGAGATGAGTGTGTGCATGAGAGAGATGAGTGTGTGCATGAGGGAGATGAGTGTGTGCATGAGAGAGATGAGTGTGTGTATGTGAGAGATGAGTGTGTGCATGAGAGAGATGAGTGTGTGTATGTGAGAGATGAGTGTGTGTATGAGAGTGTTTTGTGTGTATAAGAGAGATGAGTGTGTGCATGAGAGAGATGAGTGTGTGTATGAGAGAGATGAGTGTGTGTATGGGAGAGATGAGTGTGTGCCTGAGAGAGATGAGTGTGTGTATGAGAGAGATGAGTGTGTGTATGAGAGAGATGAGTGTGTGTATGAGAGAGATGAGTGTGTGTATGAGAGAGATGAGTGTGTGCCTGAGAGAGATGAGTGTGTGTATGAGAGAGATGAGTGTGTGCCTGAGAGAGATGAGTGTGTGTATGAGAGAGATGAGTGTGTGTATGAGAGAGATGAGTGTGTGTATGAGAGAGATGAGTGTGTGTATGAGGGAGATGAGTGTGTGCCTGAGAGAGATGAGTGTGTGCGTGAGAGGGATGAGTGTGTGCATGAGCGAGAGGAGTGTGTGCATGAGAGAGATGAGTGTGTGCCTGAGAGAGATGAGTGTTTGCATGAGAGAGAGAGATGAGTGTGTGCATGAGGGAGATGAGTGTGTGCGTGAGAGAGAGAGATGAGTGTGTGCATGAGAGAGAGAGATGAGTGTGTGCATGAGGGAGAGAGATGAGTGTGTGCATGAGGGAGATGAGTGTGTGCGTGAGAGAGAGAGATGAGTGTGTGCGTGAGAGAGATGAGTGTGTGCGTGAGAGAGATGAGTCTGTGCGTGAGAGGGATGAGTTTGTGCATGAGAGAGATGAGTGTGTGCATGAGAGATGAGTCTGTGCATGAGAGAGATGAGTGTGTGTATGAGAGAGATGAGTGTGTGTAGGAGAGAGATGAGTGTGTGCGTGAGAGGGATGAGTGTGTGCATGAGCGAGAGGAGTGTGTGCATGAGAGAGATGAGTGTGTGCCTGAGAGAGATGAGTGTGTGCCTGAGAGAGATGAGTGTGTGCATGAGCGAGAGGAGTGTGTGCATGAGAGAGATGAGTGTTTGCATGAGAGAGATGAGTGTGTGCATGAGAGAGAGAGATGAGTGTGTGCATGAGAGAGATGAGTCTGTGCGTGAGAGGGATGAGTTTGTGCATGAGAGAGATGAGTGTGTGCATGAGAGATGAGTGTGTGTAGGAGAGAGATGAGTGTGTGTATGAGAGAGATGTGTGTGTGCGTGAGAGAGAGAGATGAGTGTGTGCATGAGAGAGAGAGAGATGAGTATGTGCCTGACAGAGAGAGAGATAAGTGTGTGCATGAGAGAGAGATAAGTGCGTGCATGAGAGAGATGAGTGTGTGTGTGAGAGAAAGATGAGTGTGTGCATGAGAGAGAGATGAGAGCGTGCATGAGAGAGATGAGTGTGTGCGTGAGAGAGAGATGAGTGCGTGCATGAGAGAGATGAGTGTGTAAATGAGAGAGAGAGAGATGAGTGTGTCCATGAGAGAGAGAGATGAGTGCATGCATGAGAGAGATGAGTGTGTGCGTGAGAGAGAGATGAGTGTGTCCATGAGAGAGAGAGATGAGTGTGCGCGTGAGAGAGATAAGAGTGTGCATGAGAGAGAGAGCTGAGTGTGTGCATGAGAGAGATGTGTGTGTGTGTGTGACAGAGAGATGAGTGTGTGCATGAGAGAGATGAGTGTGTGTGTGAGAGAGAGATGAGTGTGTGCATGAGAGAGATGAGTGTGTGTGTGAGAGAGAGATGAGTGTGCGCGTGAGAGAGATAAGAGTGTGCATGAGAGAGAGAGCTGAGTGTGTGCATGAGAGAGATGTGTGTGTGTGTGTGACAGAGAGATGAGTGTGTGCATGAGAGAGATGAGTGTGTGTGTGAGAGAGAGATGAGTGCGTGCATGAGAGAGATGAGTGTGTAAATGAGAGAGAGAAAGATGAGTGTGTCCATGAGAGAGAGAGATGAGTGCATGCATGAGAGAGATGAGTGTGTGCGTGAGAGAGAGATGAGTGTGTCCATGAGAGAGAGAGATGAGTGTGTCCATGAGAGAGGGAGATGAGTGCATGCATGAGAGAGATGAGTGCGTGCATTAGAGAGATGAGTGTGTGCGTGAGAGAGAGATGAGTGCGTGCATGAGAGAGATGAGTGTGTGCATGAGAGAGAGAGAGATAAGTGTGTAAATGAGAGAGAGAGAGATGAGTGCGTGCATGAGAGAGATGAGTGTGTGCGTGAGAGAGAGATGAGTGTGTCCATGAGAGAGAGATGAGTGCATGCATGAGAGTGATGAGTGTGTGCGTGAGAGAGAGATGAGTGTGTCCATGAGAGAGAGAGATGAGTGTGTCCATGAGAGAGAGAGATGAGTGCGTGCATGAGAGAGATGAGTGCGTGCATCAGAGAGATGAGTGTGTGCGTGAGAGAGATGAGTGTGTGCCTGAGAGATATGAGTGTGTGCGTGACAGAGATGAGTGTGCGCGTCAGAGAGATGAGTGTGTGCATGAGAGAGAGAGATGAGTATGTGCGTGAGAGAGAGAAATGAGTGTGTGCATGAGAGAGATGGAAGTGTGCATGAGTGAAATGAGTCGGTGTATGAGAGAGATGAGTGTGTGCATGAGGGAGATGAGTGTGTGCATGAGGGAGATGAGTGTGTGTATGGGAGAGATGAGTGTGTGCATGAGAGAGATGAGTGTGTGCATGAGGGAGATGAGTGTGTGCATGAGGGAGATGAGTGTGTGCAAGAGAGAGATGAGTGTGTGTATGGGAGAGATGAGTGTGTGCATGAGAGAGATGAGTGTGTGCATGAGGGAGATGAGTGTGTGCATGAGAGAGATGTGTGTGTGCATGAGAGAGATGTGTGTGCGTGAGAGAGAGAGATGAGAGTGTGCCTGAGAGGGAGAGGGATAAGTGCGTGCATGAGAGAGATGAATGTGTGCGTGAGAGAGAGATGAGTGCGTGCATGAGAGAGATGAGTGTGTGCATGAGACAGAGAGAGATAAGTGTGTAAATGAGAGAGAGAGAGATGAGTGTGTCCATGAGAGAGAGAGATGAGTGCATGCATGAGAGAGATGAGTGTGTGCGTGAGAGAGAGATGAGTGTGTCCATGAGAGAGAGAGATGAGTGTGTCCATGAGAGAGAGAGATGAGTGCGTGCTTGAGAGAGATGAGTGCGTGTATGAGAGAGATGATTGTGTGCGTGAGAGAGAGATGAGTGCGTGCATTAGAGAGATGAGTGTGTGCATGAGAAGGAGAGAGATTAGTGTGTACATGAGAGAGAGAGAGAGAGATGAGTGTGTGCATGAGGGAGATGAGTGTGTGCATGAGAGAGTTGAGTGTGTTTATGTGAGAGATGAGTGTGTGTATGAGAGAGATGAATGTGTGCATGAGAGAGATGATTGTGTGTATGAGAGAGATGAGTGTGTGTATGAGAGAGAAGAGTGTGTGCCTGAGAGAGATGAGTGCGTGCTTGAGAGAGATGAGTGCGTGTATGAGAGAGATGATTGTGTGCGTGAGAGAGAGATGAGTGCGTGCATTAGAGAGATGAGTGTGTGCATGAGAACGAGAGAGATTAGTGTGTGCATGAGAGAGAGAGAGAGAGATGAGTGTGTGCACAAGAGAGATGAGTGTGTGCGTGAGAGAGAGATGAGTGTGTCCATGAGAGAGAGAGATGAGTGCGTGCATGAGAGAGATGAATGTGTGCGTGACAGAGAGTTGAGCGTGTCCATGGGAGAGAGAGATGAGTGTGTCCATGAGAGAGAGAGATGAGTGTGTGCATGAGTGAGATGAGTGTGTCCGTGAGAGAGAGATGAGTGTGTCCCTGAGAGAGAGAGATGAGTGTGTGCATGAGGGAGATGAGTGTGTGCATGAGAGAGTTGAGTGTGTTTATGTGACAGATGAGTGTGTGTATGAGAGAGATGAATGTGTGCATGAGAGAGATGATTGTGTGTATGAGAGAGATGAGTGTGTGTATGAGAGAGAAGAGTGTGCGCTTGAGAGAGATGTGTGTGTGCATGAGAGAGATGTGTGTGTGCGTGCGAGAGATGAGTCTGTGCGTGAGAGGGATGAGTCTGTGCATGAGAGATGAGTGTGTGCATGAGAGATGGGTCTGTGCATGAGAGAGATGAGTGTGTGCCTGAGAGGGATGAGGGAGGGTGTGAGAGAGATGAGTGTGTGTATGAGAGAGATGAGTGTGTGTATGAGAGAGATGAGTGTGTGTAAGAGAGAGATGTGTGTGTGCGTGAGAGAGAGAGATGAGTGTGTCCGAGAGAGAGAGATGAGTATATGCCTGAGAGAGAGAGTGATAAGTGTATGCTTGAGAGAGAGAGATAAGTGTGTGCATGAGAGAGATGAGTGTGTGTGTGACAGAGAGATGAGTGTGCATGAGAGAGAGAGATGAGTGTGTGCATGAGAGAGATGAGTGTTTGCATGAGAGAGATGTGTGTGTGCGTGAGAGAGATGAGTCTGTGCATGAGAGATGAGTGTGTGCATGAGAGATGAGTCTGTGCATGAGAGAGATGAGTGTGTGCATGAGAGATGAGTCTGTGCATGAGAGAGATGAGTGTGTGCATGTGAGAGATGAGTGTGTGCCTGAGAGAGATGAGTGAGGGTGTGAGAGAGATGAGTGTGTGTATGAGAGAGATGAGTGTGTGTATGAGAGAGATGAGTGTGTGTATGAGAGAGATGAGTGTGCACATGAGAGAGATGGGTGTGCGCGTGAGAGAGATAAGAGTGTGCATGAGAGAGAGTGCTGAGTGTGTGCATGAGAGAGATGTGTGTGTGTGTGACAGAGAGATGAGTGTGTGCATGAGAGAGATGAGTGTGTAAATGAGAGAGAGAGAGATGAGTGTGTGCATGAGATGAGTGTGTGCATGAGAGAGATAAGTGTGTGTATGAGAGAGATGAGTGTGTGTATGAGAGAGATGAGTGTGTGCCTGAGAGAGATGAGTTTGTGCGTGACAGAGATGAGTGTGCGCGTCAGAGAGATGAGTGTGTGCATGAGAGAGAGAGATGAGTATGTGCGTGAGAGAGATGAGTGTGCACGTCAGAGAGATGAGTGTGTGCGTGAGAGAGAGGAGTGTGTATATGAGAGAGATGATTGTCTGCGTGAGAGAGAGATGAGTGTGTGCGTGAGAGAGAGATGAGTGTGCGCGTGAGAGAGATGAGTGTGTGCATGAGATGAGTGCGTGTATGAGAGAGATGAGTGTGTGTATGAGAGAGATGAGTGTGTGCGTGACAGAGATGAGTGTGCGCGTCAGAGAGATGAGTGTGTGCATGAGAGAGAGAGATGAGTGTGTGCGTGACAGAGATGAGTGTGCACGTCAGAGAGATGAGTGTGCACGTCAGAGAGATGAGTGTGCGTGAGAGAGATGAGTGCGTGCATGAGAGAGATTAGTGTGTGTATGAGAGAGATGAGTGTGTGCGTGAGAGAGAGTTGAGTGTGTGCGTGAGAGAGAGATGAATGTGTGCGTGAGACAGATGAAAGTGTGCATGAGTGAAATGAGTGTGTGTATGAGAGAGATGAGTGTGTGTATGAGAGAGATGAGTGTGTGCATGAGAGAGATGTGTGTGTGTATGAGAGAGATGAGTGTGTGCGTGACAGAGATGAGTGTGCGCGTCAGAGAGATGAGTGTGTGCATGAGAGAGGGAGATGAGTGTGTGCGTGAGAGAGATGAGTGTGCACGTCAGAGAGATGAGTGTGTGCGTGAGAGAGATGAAAGTGTGCATGAGTGAAATGAGTCGGTGTGTGAGAGAGATGAGTGTGTGTATGAGAGAGATGAGTGTGTGTATGAGAGAGATGTGTGTATGAGAGATGAGTGTGTGCATGAGGGAGATGAGTGTGTGCATGAGAGAGATGAGTGTGTGCATGTGAGAGATGAGTGTGTGTACGAGAGAGATGTGTGTGTATAAGAGAGATGAGTGTGTGCATGAGAGAGTTGAGTGTGTGTATGAGAGAGATGAGTGTGTGTATGAGAGAGATGAGTGTGTGCATGAGAGAGAAAAATGTGTGCCTGAGAGAGATGAGTGTGTGCATGAGCAAGAGGAGTGTGTGCATGAGAGAGATGAGTGTTTGCATGATAGAGATGAGTGTGTGCATGAGAGAGATGAGTGTGTGCATGAGGGAGATGAGTGTGTGCATGAGAGAGATGAATGTTTGCATGAGAGAGATGTGTGTGTGCGTGAGAGAGATGAGTCTGTGCGTGAGAGGGATGAGTCTGTGCCTGAGAGAGATGAGTGTGTGCATGAGAGATGTGTCTGTGCATGAGAGAGATGAGTGTGTGCATGTGAGAGAGGAGTGTGTGCCTGAGAGAGATGAGTGAGGGTGTGAGAGAGATGAGTGTGTGTATGAGAGATATGATCGTTTGTGTGAGGGAGATGAGTGTGTGTATGAGAGAGATGATCGTTTGTGTGAGGGAGATGAGTGTGTGCATGAGAGATGTGTCTGTGCATGAGAGTGCTGAGTCTGTGCATGAGAGAGATGAGTGTGGGCGTGAGAGAGATGAGTGTGTGCATGAGAGAGATGATTGTGTGCGTGAGAGAGAGGTGAGTGTGGTCACTTCTTCTAAAAACTCCACCAGGTTAGTGAGGCATGACCTCCCTCTCACAAAACCATGCTGACTATCGTTAATGAGTTTATTCCTTACTAAATGCACATACATCCTATCTCTAAGAATCTTCTCCAACAACTTCCCCACCACGGACGTCAAGCTCACCGGCCTATAATTACCCGGGTTATCCTTCCTACCCTTCTTAAATAACGGGACCACATTAGCTTTCCTCCAATCCTCTGGGACCTCACCTGCGTCCAGTGACGAGACAAAGATTTGTTTCAGAGGCCCAGCGATTTCATCTCTCATCTCCCTGAGCAGCCTTGGATAGATTCCATCAGGCCCTGGGGATTTGTCAGTCACTGGCACTGACAAAAGAGGTGAGGCCACATTGGATTTGGTACTGGGAAATGAACCGGGCCAAGCGTTAGATTTGGTTGTGGGAGAGCACTTTGGAAATAGTGACCACAATTCGGTGTCTTTTGTTATTGCAATGGAGAGGGATAGGGCCGGACGGCAGGGCATAGTTTACAATTGGGGGAGATAATTATGATGCGATTAGGCAAGAATTAGGGGGCATAAGTTGGGAACAGAAACTGTCAGCGAAAGGGACTAATGAAAAGTGGAACTTTTTCAAGGAACAAATACTGGGTGTCCTTGATAGGTATGTCCCTGTCAGGCAGGGAGGAAATGGCCGAGTGAGGGAACCATGGTTCACGAAAGAGGTGGAATGTCTTGTGAAAAGGAAGAGGGAAGCTTATGTAGGGATGAGGAAACAAGGTTCAGATGGCTCGATTGAGGGTTACAAGTTAGCAAGGAACACGCTGAAAAAGGGGCTTAGGAGAGCTAGGAGGGGGACATGAGAAGTCCTTGGCGGGTCGGATCAAGGAAAACCCCAAGGCATTTTACTCTTATGTGAGGAATAAAAGAATGACCAGGGTGAGGTTAGGGCCGGTCAAGGACAGTAGTGGGAACTTGTGTATGGAGTCAGTAGAGATAGGCGAGGTGATGAATGAATACTTTTCTTCAGTATTCACCAAGGAGAGGGGCCATGTTTTTGAGGAAGAGAAGGTGTTACAGGCTAATAGGCTGGAGGAAATAGATGTTCGGAGGGAGGATGTCCTGGCAGTTTTGAATAAACTGAAGGTCGATAAGTCCCCTGGGCCTGATGAAATGTATCCTAGGATTCTTTGGGAGGCAAGGGATGAGATTGCAGAGCCTTTGGCTTTGATCTTTGGGTCCTCACTGTCCACGGGGATGGTGCCAGAGGACTGGAGAATGGCGAATGTTGTTCCTCTGTTTAAGAAAGGGCATAGAAATGACCCTGGTAATTATAGACCGGTTAGTCTTACTTCGGTGGTTGGTAAATTGATGGAAAAGGTCCTTAGAGATGGGATTTACGACCATTTAGAAAGATGCGGATTAATCCGGGATAGTCAGCATGGATTCGTGAAGGGCAAGTCGTGCCTCACAAATTTGATAGAATTTTTTGAGGAGGTAACTAAGTGTGTTGATGAAGGTAGGGCAGTTGATGTCATATACATGGATTTTAGTAAGGCGTTTGATTCGTGATGCTCTCTCCACTCACATTGTTTCGTCTCTTAAAGACTTGATTAGTTGTAAGTATTTGCATTCCAACCATTATTCATGTAAATTGAGTCTGTGTCTTTATAAGCTCTGTTTGTGAACAGAATTCCCACTCACCTGAAGAAGGGGCTAATAGCTCCGAAAGCTTGTGTGGCTTTTGCTACCAAATAAACCTGTTGGACTTTAACCTGGTGTTGTTAAACTTCTTACTGTGTTTACCCCAGTCCAAAGCCGGCATCTCCACATCATGTCTGATCGAAGACAGAGGGTGGTGGTGGATGGAAAATTTTCGGATTGGAGGCAGGTTGCTAGCGGAGTGCCACAGGGATCAGTGCTTGGTCCTCTGCTCTTTGTGATTTTTATTAATGACTTAGAGGAGGGGGCTGAAGGGTGGATCAGTAAATTTGCTGATGACACCAAGATTGGTGGAGTAGTGGATGAGGTGGAGGGCTGTTGTCGGCTGCAAAGAGACATAGATAGGATGCAAAGCTGGGCTGAAAAATGGCAAATGGAGTTTAACCCTGATAAATGTGAGGTGATTCATTTTGGTAGGACTAATTTAAATGTGAATTACAGGGTCAAAGGTAGGGTTCAGAAGACTGTGGAGGAATAGAGAGATCTTGGGGTTCATATCCACAGATCTCTAAAGGTTGCCACTCAAGTGGATAGAGCTGTGAAGAAGGCCTATAGTGTGTTAGCTTTTATTAACAGGGGGTTGGAGTTTAAGAGCCGTGGGGTTATGCTGCAACTGTACAGGACCTTGGTGAGACCACATTTGGAATATTGTGTGCAGTTCTGGTCACCTCACTATAAGAAGGATGTGGAAGCGCTGGAAAGAGTGCAGAGGAGATTTACCAGGATGCTGCCTGGTTTGGAGGGTAGGTCTTATGAGGAAAGGTTGAGGGAGTTAGGGCTGTTCTCTCTGGAGCGGAGGAGGCTGAGGGGAGACTTAATAGAGGTTTATAAAATGATGAAGGGGATAGATAGAGTGAACGTTCAAAGACTATTTCCTCGGGTGGATGGAGCTATTACAAGGGGGCATAACTATAGGATTCGTGGTGGGAGATACAGGAAGGATATCAGAGGTAGGTTCTTTACGCAGAGAGTGGTTGGGGTGTGGAATGGACTGCCTGCAGTGATAGTGGAGTCAGACACTTTAGGAACATTTAAGCGGTTATTGGATAGGCACATGGAGCACACCAGGATGATAGGGAGTGGGATAGCTTGATCTTGGTTTCAGATAAAGCTCGGCACAACATCGTGGGCCGAAGGGCCTGTTCTGTGCTGTACTGTTCTATGTTCTATGTTTATATTCTCTAACAAACCTAACATTTCCCCCCTTGTAATGGAGATTTTCTCCAACAGTTCAACACTCCCCTCCGAGACACTCCCAGTCAACACATCCCTCTCCTTTGTGAATACCGACGCAAAGTATTCATTTAGGATCTCCCCTACTTCTTTGGGCTCCAAGCATAATTCCCCACTTTTGTCCCTGAGAGGTCCGATGTTTTCCCTGTCAATACTCCTAAGGGTTCTGCCATTTACTGTATATTTCCTATCTTTATTAGACCTTCCAAAATACATTACCTCGCATTTGTCCGGATTAAACTCCATCTGCCATCTCTCCGCCCAAGCCTCCAACCGATCTACATCCTGCTGTATCCTGATGGTCCTCATCGCTATTCGCAAATCCACCAACCTTTGTGTCGTTCGCAAACTTACTAATCAAACTAGTTACATTTTCCTCCAAATCATTTATATATATTGCAAACAGCAAAGGCCCCAGCATTGATCCCTGAGCAACACCACTTGTCACAGCCCTCCATTCAGAAATGCACCCTTCCACTGCTACCCTCTGTCTTCTTTGACCGAGCCAGTTCTGTATCCACCTTGCCAGCTGACCTCTGATTCCATGCGGCTTCACCTTCTGCACCAGTCTGCCATGAGGGACCATGAGAGAGGGATGAATCTGTGCGTGAGAGAGGGATGAGTGTGTGCATGAGAGAGAGATGGGGGTGTGCTTAAAGGAGAGATGAATGTGTGCATGGGAGAGAAATGAGCATGTGTGATAGAGAGGAGTGTGTGTGTGTATGAGGGAGGGATGAGTGTGTACGTGAGATAGATGAGTATGCGCTTTCGAGAGAGATGTGTGTTTAAGAATTCTGCACTCCAGCTCCGCTCCCCATTTGAAACAAAGGAGCAGCAATACTCCTCCCATTAAATTGATGCTAAAAATGTAAGAGGTAAGTATATTTTTTAAAAGATAACTTTTTAATTACAATAAACACATACATAGAAGAAATAGAAATGACTTCCAAAAATTAGGTTTTTTTATGTTTGTGATGTTACACGGGAACAACCAATGATTTTGTGGTTTGACTTTTCAACACTATAATAATCTTCCTCAGAGATTCCTTCAGTAAATAACCTGCCTCTTCCTCTCCTTTAAACCTTACTCCTTCCACCTTAAGCCTATGCCCCCTCGTAATTGACTCTTCCACCCTGGGAAAAAGCTTCTGACTATCCATTCTGTCCATGCCCCTTCTATCAGTGCCCACCACCCCCCCCCCTCCCCCCCCCACCCACAACCCCCGCCCCCCCCCAACCTCCATCGTTCCAGTAAGAATAAAATAAGTTTCTCCAACCTCTCCTCATAGATAATGCCCTCCATACCAGGTAACATCCTGGTAAATCTTTTCTATACCTTCTCCAAAACCTCCACATATTTCTGGTAGTGAGGCGACCAGAATTGAACACTATATTCCAAGTGCGGCCTAACTAAGGTTCTATAAAGCTGCAACATGACTTGCCAATTTTTAAACTCAATGCCCAGGCCGATGAAAGCAAGCATGCCGTATGCCTTCTTGATGACCTTCTCCACTTGCGTTGCCACTTTCAGTGATCTATGTACCTGTACACCCAGATCCCTCTGCCTATTAATGGTAGGATGTTGGGGAGAGTGATAGAACAGAAATCTTGGGGTACAGATTCATAGCTCCTTGAAAGTGGAGTCACAAGTGGACAGGGTGGTGAGGAAGGCATGCTTAGTTTCATTTGTCAGGACATTGAATTCAGGAGTTGGGACATCTTGTTGAAGTTGTACAAGACATTGGTAAGGCCACACTTGGAATACTGTGTACAGCTCTGGTCACCCTATTATAGAAAGGATATTATTAAACTAGAAAGCGTGGAGAAAATATTTACTAGGATGCTACCGGGACTTGATGGTTTGAGTTATAAGGAGAAGCTGGATAGACTGGGACTGTTTTCCCTGGAGCATAGGAGGCTTAGGGGTGATCTTAAGGGCATTGGTGAAGCCGCAGCTGGAATACTATGTGCAGTATTGGTCCCCTTATTTGCGGAAGGATATATTGGCCTTGGAGGGAGTGCAGAGAAGGTTCACCAGGTTGATACCAGAGATGAGGGGTGTTGATTATGAGGAGAGACTGAGCAGATTGGGTTTGTACTCGTTGGAATTTAGAAGGCTGAGGGGGGATTTTATAGAGACCTATAAGATAATGAAGGGGCTGGATAGGGTAGAGGTGGAGAGATTCTTTCCACTTAGAAAGGAAGCTAGAACTAGAGGGCACAGCCTCAAAATAAAGGGGGGTCAGTTTAGGACAGAGTTGAGGAGGAACTTCTTCTCTCAGAGGGTGGTGAATCTCTGGAATTCTCTGCCTACTGAAGTGGTGGAGGCTACCTCGTTGAATATGTTTAAATCACGGATAGATGGATTCCTGATCGGTAAGGGAATTAGGGGTTATAGGGATCAGGCGGGTAAGTGGAACTGATCCACTTCAGATCAGCCATGATTTTATTGAATGGCGGGGCAGGCTCGAGGGGCTAGATGGCCTACTCCTGCTCCTATTTCTTATGTTCTTATGTTCTTATAGAGGTCTATAAAATAATGATAGGCCTTGATCAGTTAGTCAGTCAACATCTTTTCCCAGAGGTAGGGGAGTCTAAAACTAGAGGGCATAGGTATAAGGTGAGGGGGAGAGATACAAAAGGGTCCAGAGGAACAATTTTTTCACACAGAGAGTGGTGACTGTTTGGAACAAGCTGCCAGAGGAAGTAGTAGGGGCGGGTACAATTTTGTCTTTTAAAAAGCATTTAGACAGTTACATGGGGAAGATGGGTTTCGAGATATATGGGCCAAATGCAGGCAATTGGGACTAGCGTAGTGGCTAAAAAAAGGGCGTCATGGACAGGTTGGGCCAAAGGGCCTGTTTCCATGCTGTAACCATCTATGACTTTATAACCAGGGGAAATGTTTTACCCGCATCGACCCTATCTATCCCTTTAAGTACTTTGTAGGTTGCAATGAGAGGACCTCTCATTCTTCAAAACTTGAGTGCAGAGGTTCCCAAACCATTTCAGCCACAGAACCATTTTGACTTTCCTAAAGTATTGAAGGAACATCTGAGAAAGATTATTGTTGTGTTGAAGAGCCAAACCACAAAATCATTGATTGTTCTCGTGCAACAGATAAAAAATAGGGCGGCATGGACAAATTGGGCCAAAGGGTCTGTTTCCATGTTGTCAACCTCTATGCGTCAATCTTCACGCTGACAGGTCGGCACATGCATAATGGCCCACTCAGCGCCATGCTGCCGGCTTCTCGGGCGGAAACAGATTTTCAGAGTGAATCCTGCTAAGGCAATCTGTGATCCACTGTGTGTTGGAGATTCTGGAAATCACGCTTAAAAAAGCCATCGGGAGTTACTCCCATTTTCGCGCAAATTGGGGACAGAATTATTTTGGAAGAATCCCAGCCTTGGATTTTCTTTCAGGAAACAACAACATTGGTTTGATGAAAGTGATCAGAATATCAACAAACTGTGCCTGGCAGAAGGACCTAAACTCAAAGCCAAAGAAGCTATCTTATCAACAAGTAAATGTCGAGGTACACAGGTGTACCTGCAAAATGAAGGACATGCAGTATGCAGACAAGCCAAAGGAAATAGAACATCTTCCAGATGTAAAAGACATCCATGGCGTCTTCCCTGTCAAACACCATTTATCACCCTAAGTACTGAATGACCAGCTCATCTAAGGCCTAAAGACAGAGGAGATCTGATCAAGGAAAGGGAGGCTATCAATGCTTGTTGGTGGGAGCATTTTGATGACATTTTCAATCCAGAATCAAATGTTCACAGGAGTGTTTTCAACTCCATTCCAAAACTCCCAGTTAGAGACAAGCTTGGAACTCCACCAACACCTCGGGAAGTGGCGCAAATCATCATACAAATGATGACAAAGCAGCAGGAGGTGACAAAATCCCCACTGAAATATTAAAGCATGGAAGAGAGGAACTAATATTACAGCACCATGTCCCTACCGATCTGCAATGAAGAAGAAGTTTCAAATGATCTAAAAAATGTCATGATTGTGACAATCTTCAATAAAGAAAACAAATCAAACTGTGGAAATTGCAGAGACACCTATTTGCTTTCCCATTGCACAAAAGATCATGGCAAGAACACTTTTGAATTGACTTATTGCACTTGCTTGAAAAGATGTTCCATGAATCTCAATGTGGGTTTCAACCTTCAAGAGCATGGTCAACATGATTTCTGCAGTTCATTAACAACAACAAAAATGTTCTCAAAAACATCAACCTCTCTCCATAATATTCTATGATTTGAAAGAGGCTTTTGACTCCATAAATTGTGAGGCGTTCTGGAAGATTCTACTGAAGGATGGATATCCTCCAAAATTCATTGCCATCCTTCACCTGCTTCATGATCAGATGCAAGCTGTGATACTTAACAGATCCATTATAGTCCCTTTTGAGATTAAGACAGCGATCAAACATAATTGTGTCTTCACTTCAAGTCTTTATTTAAATCTTCCATGCTACTATGTCCTTGACTAGAGACAAGTTCCCTGCTGGAGCTACTTATTGAATGGATGGTAAATTATTTAGGAACATAAGTCACGGAAAATAGGAGCAGGAGAAGGTCATTCGACCCTTTGAGCCTGCTCCTTCATTCAATACGATCATGGGATCCTCCATCTCAATATCATATTCTTATGCTCTGCTCATACCCCTTGATGGCTTGAGAAGCTGGAATCCATCCATTTTCATCTTAAATATGTTCAGTCACTTGGCCTCAAGTGCCTTCTGTGGTAGAAAATTCCACAAGTTCATCACTCTCTGAGTGAAGATATTTCTCCTCATCTCAGTCCTAAATGGCCTATATTGTTCTAAAACTCCCAGCCAGTGGACACATCATTCCTGAATCCAGTCTGCGCAACCCAGTCAGAATTTTATACTCTTCAGTGAGATACTCTCCTATTCTTCTGAACTCTAATGAATGCAGATCTAGTTGACCAAATCTCTCCTCAGACGACAATCCTGCCATCCCAGGAATCAGTCTGATGAACCTTATTTCATATCAGATAGCTCCAATCAAAAACAAAGACCACCCTGACCTCAGACATTGAGATCAAAAACACTGATTTCACCACAGCAAATGATATCGGAAAAGGATTTCCAGAGAACCGTCAACATATTTAAAAAAAAATATTCTGGGGATGTGGGAAGCCCAGCATTTACTGTCCATCCCTAAGTGCGCTTGAGAAAGTGATGATGAGCTGCCTCCTTGAACAGCTGCATTCTCTCTGGTACAAGTGCACCCTCAGTACTGTTAGAGATGGAGTTCCAGAATTTTGACCCAGTGACAGTGCAGGACAGTTTTCTTCTGTTCTTGATTGAGTTTTGAAAGTTTTTTCCTAAGGTCACAGAATCATGAAATTATTATGGTGCAGTAGGAGGCCATTTGGCCCATTGTGATTGCACTAGCTCTCCAAATGAACATCATGAATTAGTGCCATTCCCCTGCCTTTTCCCTGTACTTTTGATTGGATTCTTCAGAGCATTGACATTGATTTTTCATGGACATCTCTCCTGTTGCACCCATTATTTAGGAGATTTTTTTTGGTGTAACTGAATGAATAAGTCAATGATCAGTCCAGCAGCCCCAAGCCGCATTGCTTGTGGACATGACTTGGAGTGGAACTTGTGGGCATCTTCAAGATAATTCCAAGTCAGGATTTTGACCCAGCGACAGTGAAGGAACTATTCTTCTGTTCTTGATTGAGTTTCGAAAGTTTTCCCCGAAGGTCACAGAATCACAAAATTGTTATGGCGCAAAAGGAGACCAATTTTGTTTACACTGGCTCTCCAAATGAACATCATGACTCAGTGCCGTATCCCTGCACGTTGTTTCTTTTGATTGGTGGATGATTTGGAGGGGAACTTCCAGCTGATGCTGTTTCCATGTGTTTGCTATTCTTTTTTTTATTTATGAGTCACAAGTAAGGCTAACATTAACACTGCAATTAAGTTACTGTGAAATTCCTTGAGTTGCCACAGTCTGTTGTTGCCTGTTCGGGACAATGCACCTAACCAGCACACCTTTCAGAATGTGGGAGAAAACCAGAGCACCAGGAGGAATCCCGAGCAGACACAAGGAGAACGTGCAAACTCCATACAGACAGTGACCCAAGCTGGGAATCGAACCTGGGTCCCTGGCGCTGTGAAGCATCAGTGTTAACCACTGTGCTACTGTGCCGCCCCACATGTTGCAAAGTTGAATTTGTGAAGTTGGAATGTGATATTGATAAAGATGTAAAAAATTGGGAAAAAAAATGCATGGTCTTTTTTAAAAGCTGGTCTCTTGTTTCAGTACAGATCCTTGAAGGTGACGTCACAGGTGGAGAAGGTAGTGAATAAGGCATATGGCATGCTTGCCTTTATAGGACGGGGCATAGAGTATAAAAGTTGGGGTCTGATGTTGCAGTTGTATAGAACGTTGGTTCGGCCGCATTTGGAATACTGCGCCCAGTTCTGGTCGCCACACTACCAGAAGGACGTGGAGGCTTTGGAGAGAGTACAGAGGAGGTTTACCAGGATGTTGCCTGGTATGGAAGGGCTTAGTTATGAGGAGAGATTGGGTAAACTGGGGTTGTTCTCACTGGAAAGACGGAGGATGAGGGGTGACCTAATAGAGGTGTATAAAATTATGAAAGGCATAGATAGAGTGAACGGTGGGAAGCTTTTTCCCAGATCGGTGGTGACGTTCACGAGGGGTCATAGGTTCAAGGTGAGGGGGGGAGGTTTAACACGGATATCAGAAGGACGTATTTTACACAGAGGGTGGTGGAAGCCTGGAATGCGCTGCCAGGCAAGGTGGTGGAGGCGGACACACTGGGAACGTTTAAGACTTATCTAGATAGCCACATGAACAGAGTGGGAATGGAGGGATACAAAAGAATGGTCTAGTTTGGACCAGGGAGCGGCGCGGGCTTGGAGGACCGAAGGGCTTGTTCCTGTGCTGTTTTGTTCGTTGTTCTTTGTTTCAGTGCTTGGATCTTTAAAATGCAAAGTGTATCCAAAGTCCAAGCTGAAACATTTGTATCAAAAAGTCAAGCAGTAGTCTTGACAAAGCAACCTGTTTGTGTTTGAATTTTGCCCAATCAATTTAAAGCAGGCATTCAGATACCAAGACCCTAGAAGATTTGAATTTGATGATGTCGAAAAAATCGGACCAATCCTATTATAGGAAAATTGATAGGTCATCACAGGTATAAGAAAGAGTGCAAGAGAGAAAAACAAGAGTTATCAACTGCCATCTCTCAAGCCTTGAGAAGGACAGAGAGAGCAAATGCCAGTTGCCAAGAGCTAAGGATTATCAGCTCTCAATCCTGTCAGTTTTATATATGTCTTAAGAGAATTTAACCAGCGAAAGGTACCAAATCAAAAGAACTTACAGACAGAGAAATCAACCAAGAAATGCCAGAAGGTTCCGAAAGACACAAAACCTGGTTGTATATATTTTTTTGAGAGTGACTAAATTCTGTTATTACTTTTTTGGTTAATGAATGGAGATTGTATTTATTTGAACAGCATTCCAGTAGAATCTTATTTTATTCGGTTTGTTCCTTGTTTAGTTAAAGTTCCCTGTTGGCTAAATAAAGAAATTGTTACATGTTCATCTTAAAGTGAGTGTCAGGTATTTCTGTTAGCTAACCACTAAACGTTACTGAAGGGCAGTTCACCTTCCCATACATTTTTAACAGCGATGTGGGAATGCCGGCATTGGAGTGGGGTGAGAACAGTAAGAAGTCTCACAACACCAGATTAAAATCCAACAGGTTTATTTGGAATCACGACCTTTTGGAGCGCTGCTCCTTCATCAGGTGCCTTCACTCACCTGATATGGTGACGGCGACATTAGAACATAGAACAGTACAGCACAGTACAGGCCCTTCGGCCCTCGATGTTGTGCCGAGCTTTGTCCGAAACCAAGATCAAGCTATCCCACTCCCTATCATTCTGGTGTGCTCCATGTGCCTATCCAATAACCACTTGAAATTTCCTAAAGTGTCTGACTCCACTATCACAGCAGGCAGTCCATTCCACACCCCAACCACTCTCTGAGTAAAGAACCTACCTCGGACATCCCTCCTATATCTCCCACTATGAACCTTATAGTTATGCCCCCTAGTAACAGCTACATTCACCTGAGGAAATAGTCTCTGAACGTCCACTCTATCTATCCCTCTTATCATCTTATAAACCTCTATTAAGTCGCCTCTCATCCTCCTCCGCTCTAAAGAGAAAAGCCCGAGCTCCCTCAACCTTTCCTCATAAGACCTACGCTCCAAACCAGGCAGCATCCTGGTAAATCTCCTCTGCACTCTCTCCAATGCTTCCACATCCTTCTTACAGTGAGGTGACCAGAACTGCACACAATATTCCAAATGTGGTCTCACCAAGGTCCTGCACAGTTGCAGCATAACCCCACGGCTCTTAAACTCAAACCCCGTGTTAATAAACACTAACACACTATAGGCCTTCTTCACGGCTCCATCCACTTGAGTGGCAACCTTCAGAGATCTGAGGATACGAACCCCAAGATCTCTCTGTTCCTGCACATTCCTCAGAACCTTGCCATTGACCCTGTAATTCGCATTCAAAATGAATCACCTCGCACTTATCAGTGTTAAACTCCATCTGCCATTTTTTGGCTCAGCTCTGCATCCTATCAATGTCTCTTTGCAGCCTACAACAGCCCTCCACCTCATCCACTACTCCATCAATCTTGGTGTCATCAGCAAATTTACTGACCCACCCTTCAGCCCCCTCCTCCAAGTCATTGATAAAAATCACAAATAGCAGAGGACCCAGCACTGATCCCTGTGGTACACCGCTGGTAACTGGTCTCCAGTCTGAAAATTTTCCATCCATCACCACCCTCTGTCTTCTATGAGATAGCCAGTTACTTATCCAATCGGCCAAATTTCCCTCTATCCCACACCTCCTTACTTTCTTCATGAGCCTACCATGGGGAACTTTATCAAACGCCTTACTAAAATCCAAGTATACGACATCAACTGCTGACTATCACGGATTAAGCTGCATCTTTCCAAATGGTCATAAATCCTATCCCTCAGGACCTTTTCCATTAACTTACCGACCACCGAAGTAAGACTAACCGGCCTATAATTACCAGGGTCATTCCTATTTCCTTTCTTGAACAGAGGAACAACATTCGCCCTCTCCAGTCCTCTGGCACTATCCCCGTGGACAGTGAGGACCCAAAGATCAAAGCCAAAGGCTCTGCTATCTCATCCCTTGCCTCCCAAAGAATTCTAGGATATATCCTATCTGGCCCAGGGGACTTATCAACCCTCAGGTTTTTCAAAATTGCTAATACACCTTCCCTCAGAACATCTACCTCCTCCAGCCTATCAGCCTGTATCCCATTCTCATCCTTAAAAACATGGTCCCTCTCCTTGGTGAACACTGAAGAAAAGTATTCATTCATCGCCTCTCCTATCTCTTCTGACTCCATGCACAAGTTCCCACTACTATCCTTGACCGGACCTAAACTCACCCTGGTCATTCTTTTATTTCTCACATAGGAGTAAAAAGCCTTGGGGTTTTCCTTGATCCGACCTGCCAAGGACTTCTCATGCCCCCTCCTAGCTCTCCTAAGCCCTTTTTTTTAGCTCATTCCTTGCTACCTTGTACCTCAAGCGACCCAACTGAACCTTGTTTTCTCATCCTTACATATGCTTCCTTTTTCCTCTTGACAAGACATTCAACCTCTTTCGTGGACCATGGTTCCCTCACTCGGCCATTTCCTCCCTGCCTGACAGGGTCACACCTATCAAGGACACGCAGTATTTGTTCCTTGAACAAGCTCCACTTTTCATTTGTGTCTTTCCCTGACAGTTTCTGTTCCCATCTTATGCTCCCTAATTCTTGCCTAATCGCATCATAATTACCCCTCCCCCAAGTATAAACCTTGCCCTGCCGTTAGGCCCTATCCCTCTCCATTGCAATAATGAAAGACACCGAATTATGGTCACTATCTCCAAAGTGCTCTCCCACAACCAAATCTAACACTTGGCCCGGTTCATTACCCAGTACCAAGTCCAATGTGGCCCCACCTCTTGTCAGCCTATCCACATTTGGGTCAGGAAACCCTCCTGCACACACTGTACAAAAACTGCCCCATCCGAACTATTCGACCTATAAAGGTTCCAATCAATGTTTGGAAAGTTAAAGTCACCCATGACAACTACCCTGTGACCTCCACACCTATCCATAATCTGCTTTGCAATTTCTTCCTCCATAGCTCTATTACTATTTGGGGGCCTATAGAAAACCCCCAACAATGTGACCGCTCCTTTCCTATTTCTAACTTCAACCCATATTACCTCAGTAGGCAGATCCCCCTCGAACTGCCTTTCAGCAGCCGTTAAACTATCCTTGATTAACAATGCTACTCCTCCACCTCTTTTACCACCTTCCCTACTCTTACTGAAACATCTATACCCCGGAACTTCCAACAACTATTCCTGTCCCTTTCTAACCATGTCTCTGTAATGGCCACAACATCGTAGTCCCAAATACCAATCCACGCTCCAAGTTCACCTACCTTATTCCGGATGCTCCTTGCATTGAAGTAGACACACTTCAACCCACCTTCCTGTCTTCTGGTACACTCCAGCAACCTTGATACCCTCCTCAGTACCTCACTACACTCAACACTGGCTTCTGGACTACAGCTCGTTTTCCCATCCCCCTGACAAAAGCCATAGCAAATTTCCCTCCCAGGATATTGGTGCCCCTCTGGTTCAGGTGCAAACCGTCCTGTTTGTACAGGTCCCACCTCCCCCAGAATGTGCTCCAATTATCCATGTAACTGTTTATCTGCACTCTCTCCCTGTTCTTCAACTCGCTAGCACGTGGCACCAACAACGAACCAGAGATGACAACATGGTTTATCCTGGCTCTCAGCTTCCACCCTAGCTCCCTAAATTCCTGTTTTAAATCCCCGTCCCTTCTCTTACCTATGTCGTTGGTACCGATGTGTACCACGACCTGTGACTGTTCCCCCTCCCCCTTAAGGATCCTGAAAACACGATCCGAGACGTCACGGACCCTGGCACCCGGGAGGCAACACACCATCCGTGAGTCTCTTTCGCTGCCACAGAACCCCCTATCTGTCCCTCTAACTGTCGAGTCCCCAATGACTATTGCCCTCCTGCTCTCCCCCCTTCCCTTCTGAGCCACAGGGACGGACTCAGTGCTGGAGATCCGGTCACCGTGGCTTACCACTGGTAGGTCGTCCCCCCCCCCCCCCCCCCCGCCCCCCACCGCAGCAGTATCCAAAGCGGTATATTTGTTGCCGAGGGGAACGACCACAGGGGATCCCTGCACTGACTGCTTCCTCCCAGCCCCTCTCACCGTCACCCATCTATCTTCATTCTTCGGAGTAACTGCATCCCCGAAGCTTCTATCTATGGCCACCTCTGCCTCCCAAATGATCCGAAGTTCATCCAGCTCCAACTCCAGATCCCTAACATGGTCTTCAAGGAGCTGAAATTGGATGCACTTCCTACAGGTGTACTCAGCCGGGACACTACAGGTGTCCCTCACCTCAAACATCCCACAGGAGGAACATTGCACTGCCTGCACTGACATCCCTGCTAACTTCCCTGACTGAGAAACGAAAGAGAGAAAAAAAAAAGCTTACCTGCTCTCAGTCCGAGAGAACCCAGACATTGGACAGGGTTGGGCACAGTAAGAAGTCTCACAACACGAGATTACAGTCCAACAGGTTTATTTGGTTGCACGAGCTTTTGGAGCGCTGCTCCTTCATCAGGTGAGTGGGGAGTTGGCTTCACAAACAGGGCATATATAGACACAGACTGAATGACAAGATAATGGTTGGAATGCGAGTCTTAACAGGTAATCAAGTCTTTACCAGTACTGACAATGCGAGTGGAGAGAGGGTTAAGCACAGATTAAAGAGGTGTAAATTGTCTCAAGCCAGGATAGTTACATAGAACATAGAACAGTACAGCACAGAACAGGCCCTTCAGCCCACGATGTTGTGCCGAGCTTTATCTGAAACCAAGATCAAGCTATTCCACACCCCAACCACTCTCTGCGTAAAGAACCTACCTCTGATATCCTTCCTATATCTCCCACCATGAACCCTATAGTTATGCCCCCTTGTAATAGCTCCATCCACCCGAGGAAATAGTCTTTGAACGTTCACTCTATCTATCCCCTTCATCATTTTATAAACCTCTATTAAGTCTCCCCTCAGCCTGCTCTGCTCCAGAGAGAACAGCCCTAGCTCCCTCAACCTTTCCTCATAAGACCTACCCTCCAAACCAGGCAGCATCCTGGTAAATCTCCTCTGCACTCTTTCCAGCGCTTCCACATCCTTCTCATAGTGAGGTGACCAGAACTGCACACAATATTCCAAATGTGGTCTCACCACATTTTTAGAAAGTTAGTAAGATTTTGCAAGCCCAGGCCAAACGGTGGGGGTTACTTGTCGTGTGACATAAACCTAAGATCCCAGTTGAGATCATTCCCATATGTGCAGAACTTGGCTATCAGTTTCTGCTCAGCAATTCTGCATTGGAGAACACTTACCTGAAGATCGGAGGCTGAATGTCATTGACTGCTGAACTATTCCCTGACAGGAAGGGAACACTCCTGCCTGGTGATTGTTGAGCAGCGTCCATTAATCCGTTGTCGTAGCATCTGCATGGTCTCACCGGATGTACCGTGCCTCAGGACATCCTTTCCTGCAGAGAATCAGGTAGGCAACGTTGGCCGAGTCGCATGAGTATGTACCGTGTACTTGGTGGATAGTGTTCTCACGATGATGGCATCCATGTCAAAGATCTGGCACATCTTGCAGAGGTTGCTGTGGCAGGGTTGTGTGATGTCATAGTCACTGTTCTCCTGAAGGCTGGGTAGTTTGCTGCAATGATCTGTTCGAGGTTACGCGATTGTTTGAAGTGGGGATAGCCTTGGTGAGATGTTCGTCTTCATTGATGACATGTTGAAGGCTCCGAAGAAGATGTTATAGCTTCTCCACTCAGCGGAGAAGCTACAGCATCTTCTTCGGAGCCTTCAACATGTCATCGAGGAAGACAAATATCTTGCCAAGGCCATCCCTACACCCCCACTACTTGCCTTCCAACTCTCCACTCACCTGATGAAGCTCATGCTACCAAATAGAACATAGAACATAGAACATAGAACATTACAGCGCAGAACAGGCCCTTCGGCCCACGATGTTGCACCGACCAGTTAAAAAAAAAAACTGTGACCCTCCAACCTAAACCAATTTCTTTTCGTCCATGAACCTATCTACGGATCTCTTAAACGCCCCCAAACTAGGCGCATTTACTACTGATGCTGGCAGGGCATTCCAATCCCTCACCACCCTCTGGGTAAAGAACCTACCCCTGACATCGGTTCTATAACTACCCCCCCTCAATTTAAAGCCATGCCCCCTCGTGCTGGATTTCTCCATCAGAGGAAAAAATAAACCTGTTGGATTTTAACCTGGTGTTGTGAGACTTATTACTTCACTCATCTGATGAAGGAGCAGTGCTCCTAAAGCTCGTGATCCAAAAAAACCCATTGGACTTTAATCTGGTGTTGTGAGACTTCTTACTTTTAACAGATTATGAGGCGAGGTATTCCTCTTTGGGGGATTCAGCATTACATCTAAAAAGGGGGACAACCTCCATGTCGTAACACTTATCCTCCGAGATCGTAATGGTTGTGGTTTTGGAAGGTGCTGTCTGAGGAGGGCTAATGAGTTTCTGCAATGCATTTAGTAGATGGTACACACTGCTGTCACTGCATCGGTGGTGGAGGGAGTGAATGTTTGTGAATGGAGTGCCAATCAATGGACTATTTTGTCCTGGATGGTGTCAAGCATCTTGAATGTTGTTGGAGCTGCACTCATCCAGGCAAGTGGAGAGTATTCTATCACACTCCTGACTTCTGCCTTGCAGACACTGTACAGGCTTTGATGATTTGCAAGGTGTACTGCGGGAGGACACCTCGGAGGGCTCATACAGTGAGGCAATATGGGTAGAGCTCAGGAATAGGAAGGGTGTAATCACAATGTTGGGGGTTTACTATAGGCCTCCCAACAGCCAGCGGGAGATAGAGGAACAGATATGTAGGCAGATTTTGGCAAGGTGTAAAAGTAACAGGGTTGTTGTGGTGGGAGATTTTAATTTCCCCTATAGTGACTGGGACTCACTTAGTGCTAGGGGCGTGGATGGGGCAGAGTTTGTAAGGAGCATCCAGGAGGGCTTCTTGAAACAGTATGTAGATAGACCAACTAGGGAAGGAGCCATACTGGACCTGGTATTAGGGAATGAGCCCGGCCAGGTGGTCGACATTTCAGTAGGGGAGCAGTTCGGGAACAGTGACCACAATTCAGTAAGCTTTAAGGTACTGATGGATAAAGAAAAGTGTAGTCCTCAAATTAAGGTGCTAAACTGGGGGAAGGCTAATTACAACAATATTAGGCAGGAACTGAAGAATGTAGATCGGGGGCAGATGTTCAAGGGCAAATCAACATCTGGCATGTGGGAGACTTTCAAGTGCAAGTTGATAGGGATTCAGGACCGGCACATTTCTGGAAGGATGAAGGATAGGTATGGCAAGTTTTGGGAACCTTGGATAACAAGAGATATTGTGAGCCAAGTCAAAGAGAAAAAGAAAGCATTTGTCAAGGCTAGGAGGTTGGGAACACACGAATACAAGGAAAGTAGAAAGAAACTTAAGCAAGGAGTAAGGAGGGCTAAAAGGGATCATGAAATATCATTGGCCAGCAGGATTAAGGAAAATCCCAAGGCTTTTTAGACATATATAAATAGCAAGAGGGTAGCCAGGCGGAGGGTTGGCCCACTCAAGGACAGGGGAGGGAATCTATAAATGAATCTAGATTCAATCTATTCCATGTGCATAGATCCCTGAAAGTTGATAGGGTTGTTAAGAAGGCGTACAGTGTGTTAGCTTTTATTGGTAGAGGGATGGAGTTTCGGAGTCATGATGTCATGTTGCAGCTCTACAAAACTCTGGTGCGGCCGCACTTGAAGTATTGCGTATAGTTCTGGTCGCCGCATTATAGGAAGGATGTGGAAGCATTGGAAAGGGTGCAGAGGAGATTTACTAGGATGTTGCCTGGTATTTTGGGAAGGTCTTATGAGGAAAGGCTGAGTGACTTGAGGCTGTTTTCGTTAGAGAGAAGAAGGTTAAGAGGTGACTTAATAGAGGCATACAAGATGATCAGAGGATTAGATAGGGTGGACAGTGTGAGCCTTTTTCCTCGGATGGTGATGACATAGCTTTAAATTGAGGGGTGATAGATATAGGACAGATGTCAGAGGTAGGTTCTTCACTCAGAGTCGTAAGGGCGTGGCATGCCCTGCCTGCAACAGTAGTGCACTCGCCAACATTAAGGGCATTTAAAGGGTCATTGGATAAACATATGGATGATATTGGAGTAGTGTTGGTTAGATGGGCTTTAGATTCGTTTCACAGGTCGGTGCAACATCAAGGGCCGAAGGGCCTGTACTGCGCGGTAATGTTCTATGTTCTATGGAGCCAGAGGAAATGGGTGAGGTATTAAATGAGTACTTTGCGTCAGTATTCACCAAGGAGAAGGACTTGGCGGATAATGAATCTGGGAAAGGGTGTGTAGATAGTTTGAGTCATGTTGAGATCAAAAAGGGGTCCTTGAGAAACATTAAGGTAGACAAGTCCCCAGGGCCTGATGGGATATAACCCAAAATACTGAGAGAAGAAAGGGAGGAAATTGCTGGGGCCTTGAGAGAAATCTTTGTATCCTCACTGGCAACAGGGGAGGTACACACAGTAAGGAGTCTAACAACACCAGGTTAAAGTCCAACAGGTTTATTTGGTAGCAAACGCCACTAGCTTTCGGGCACTCAGAACCCCTCCATTAAAGATTAAAAAGGACAGATCCAGACAAACAGACAAGGTATGCTTTTAAAATGCAAACAAGGTCTAACACACAAAAGGGGGCCAGACAGGGTGGCACCAAAGGAAACTCATCTAATCAAATCAGCACCACTGACCTAATCAAGTGATATCAGGAAGCCTTCTTAGCCTCAAAAGACTTCCTGAGATCAGCCAAACACCCATTGATAAACCCATCGGACAGTAACGATTACCATACCTAAACATTGATACTGTACTTAAAACATCAAACAGAATGGTCAGAGTCAAATACTGTAAACAAAACATTAACATTTGAATCATACAACGTGTCAGAGTTCGAGTATAACTGTAGCCCATTGCGGCGGGCTTTCAGAGTGCTTTCGGGACAGTGCTGTTTGTATGTCCTGATTGCACCTCCGTTGACGTTAATAAAGCTGTACCGCTGTTGAACCTGACTCTGAGTCTGAAGTGGTCGTGTTCGCCCACTCGCACTAACAGTATTGATAGGCAGAGGGATCTGGATGTACAGGTACACAGGTCACTGAAAGTGGCAACATAGGTAGAGAAGGTAGTCAAGAAGGCATATGGCATGCTTGCCTTCATCGGTCAGGGCATTGAGCTTAAAAATTGGCAAATCATGTTGCAGTTTTATAGAACCTTAGTTAGGCCTCACTTGGAATGTAGTGTTCAATTCTGGTCGCCACACTAGCAGAAAGATATGGAGGCTTTGGAGAGGGTACAGAAAAGATTTACCAGGATGTTGCCTGGTATGGAGGGCATTAGCTATGAGGAGAGGTTGGATAAGCTTGGTTTGCTCTCATTGGAATGACGGAGGTTGAGGGGCGACCTCAAAGAAGTCTACAAGATTATGAGGGGCATGGACAGAGTGGATAGTCAGAAGCTTTTTCTCATAGAAACCCTACAGTACAGAAAGAGGCCATTTGGCCCATCAAGTCTGCACCGACCACAATCCCACACAGGCCCTACCCCCATATCCCTACATATTTTACCCACTAATCCCTCTAACCTATGCATCTCAGGACACGAAGGGGCAATTTTAGCATGGCCAAACAACCTAACCCGCACATCTTTGGACTGTGGGAGGAAACCGGAGCACCCGGAGGAAACCCACGCAGACACGAGGAGAATGTGCAAACTCCACACAGACAGTGACCCAAGCCGGGAATCGAACCCAGGTCCCTGGAGCTGTGAAGCAGCAGTGCTAACCACTGTGCTACCATGCCGCCCACAGGGAGGAAAAGTCAATTACTGGGGGGCATTGCTTTCAGGTGCGAGGGACAAGGTTTAAAGGAGATGTATGAGGCAAGTCTTTTACACCGAGGCTGGTGGGTGCCTGGAATTCGCTGCCGGGAGAGGTGGTGGAAGCAGATACGATAGTGAGTTTTAAGGGACATCTGGACAAATACATGAATAGGTTGGGAATAGAGGGATATGGTCCCCGGAAAGGTAGGGGGATTTAGTTCAGTCGGGCAGCATGGTCGATGCAGGCTTGGATGGCCAAAGGGCCTGTTCCTGTGCTGGAATTTTCTTTGTTCTTTGTGAGTTACTCATTACAGGATTCCTAGTTTCTGCTCTTGTAGGTAGCCACAGTATTTATCTTGCTAGTCTAGTTCAGTTTCTGGTCAATGGTAACCCCCAGGTTGTTGATAGTAGGTGATTCAATGATGATAATGCCATTGAATGTCAATGGGCAATGGTTAGATTCTCTTTTGTTGGAGATGATCATTGCCTAGCACTTGTGGCATGAGTGTTACTTGCCACTTGTCAGACTGGATATTCTGTATATACTGTTTCAGTATTAGAGTCATAAATGGTGCTGAACATGGTGCAATCATCAGTGAACATCCCGCTCCTGACCTTATGATGGATGGAAGGTCATTGATGAAAGAGCTGAAGGTGGTTGAGTCTCTGACACTACACTGAGGAACTCCTGCAGTGATGTCCTGGAACTGAGATGATTAACCTCCAACCACCATAACCATTATCCTTTGTGTCAGTATGACTCCAGATTCCCATTTACTCCAGTTTTGCTCGCGCTACTTGATGCCATACTCAGTCAAATGCTGCTTTCCTGTCAAGGGCAGTCATTTTCACCATTTTTCTGGAGCTCAGCCTTTTTGTCCATGTTTGAAACAAGAGAGAATGCAACCATTGCCACTTGACATTGAATGGCATTACCATTGCTGAACCCCAACTGTCAACATCCTGGAAGTTACTATTTACTGAGTGTGTGCGAAGATGGGGCTTACACGTAACATTCAGAAGATCAAAGCCTCTGTGAGCAGGTCCAATTGGACATACCCCAGCCTCATTGATTAGGATTCATCATGAGATCCTGGAAAATTTGGAACAGTTCCAATATCTTGAAAGTTATCTTTCACAGAAAGTTGAAATTGACAGATAAATCCAGCATCCTCTAAAAGTTGCTGGGGCAACCTTTGGCCACCTGAGGAATTGAGTGTTTGAAGATTGTGACATCAAAACTGAAACAAAACAAAGGTGATGGTTTACTAAGTGCTCATGATCCCTTTCTTACTGTCCTGACAATATATATCGACACTGCCTGTGGAAGATCTTATTAAATGGGAGGACGGAAGAACCATCAGTGTCCTCTTATAAGTAGGCACTACAAACATCGTGGCTATGATCATCTGCATTATAAGAACAGAGAATGCTGGAAAGACTCATCATGTCTGGCAGCATCTGTGGAGAGAGAAAGAGGGTTAATGTTTTGAGTCCATTTGACCCTTTGTTGGGTTAGTCACATATTTTGAATGTCAGATACTGGGTTCTCAAAATAGGTTTTCTTCTCCCAGCTCAGTCAGGGCAAATGCACCAGAGGACAAAAGAGCTTCAAGGATGTGGTGAAAACCACATGAAAAAATGAAACATTGAGATCAACTCCTGGGAGACCTTCCTCTTGGACCAAAACCAGATGGCTGCAGAGTCTGTGGGAAGGTTCCCAGCATTTTGACACCCAGCAATAACAGAAAAAGCAACGGGGGGAAATTGAACACACCATCACCTGAACTGATAACATGCGACCAGATATACAACATGACAACAAATGCCCGACAGACCACAAAGCTTCACCAGCTATTTTCAGACTCATGGAAGTTGCCGACGTGTGTTTAAACTCTAGACATGACAAGTTTGGAGGAATTCTCGAGATCCGCTTCATACATTTCTATATTCAGGATTGTGAATTCTGGTGACCATTTTGATAATCGTGAACCGTATTCGGGGTGAAATCGGCTGAAGTCAAGAGTTGTGCTTTTTTTTATACTGCATTAATTGCAATTAATTCTAACAAGACTGTATTTACAGTAATGTTCAGGGTAATGGGTAGCATTCTGACAAGTGTTATAGAGGGACTTGTCACCATCGTAACTCTCCTCGGGACTTTCATTACCAACACTCTTTACGTCATTGCTTCCTAAAGCTAAATGGAAAACTTGAATTAAAACAACATATCCCTTTGGTTGGCATGACGGCATCTGCAAAGATTAAGTGCAACAGTGCAGGCCTTTGCAAACAGTCTCTCACTGGCGGCTGATAAACCTCATTCAGCACCAGGGCGGTGAAGGCTCTGAAAGCGGAGCCGAGCGGAAATGGGTTCTGTCACTTCAACACTCATAAGATCCAAAAATACAGTGGTACAGGTGAACTCCGGAAAGGAGAATCCTGACATGGACTCGAGCGGCTGTGCGCTGCCGCCGGGAAGGGGCCGCAGCGGAGGCACCCTGCCACCTCAGCCAGCCAATGAAACTCTGTCTGAGCTGCTCCGAGGACAAGAGGCGCCGGAGAGGCAAATGGATGGCATCAAATTAATTCCTCAGACGTTCGGAAATCGGATCTGTAAGTATAAAAGTATATGTATGGAAATTTAGTGAATGATAAAACAAAATAAAAGGATGACAAATGTACTTTATGAGCGTACATGAAAGTTCATGAAGGTAGAAACATGTTTTATATAGTTTACCGTTGAGCACAAGTTGCCTCACCTGCAGAACAATTGATCGTTTTGTTCTGAATAAAATAAGATAGTCATGATCGCATTTTAAATAAAACCAAGAAATGGTTTGTGCCGGCGAAATAATAGTGACGAGTGGAGTATTAATATTTGTCCATTGTAGTTTATTTCACTTGTAATTAGAATATTTTTACAAACATGTGTAAACTGGAAATTTATTGTTGGAAAACCTCCTGATAGGATTGTGATTAGGTCTTATTCAATATGTTAAAACAGATAGAGAGATAGTGGAAAATGTGCAGTGAAAAAGTACAAGGATGATCCCAAAATGGGTGGCTACACATTTCAGGAATGAATTGGCTGGATCATTTTTTATCCCGAAAAGTGCAGGCTAAGGACAATCTGATCATAAAATTATGAAAGATATGGATATTGGATATCAAGAGAATGAATGTGTCCACTTGTGAGGGGAAACATAACCAAAGATCATGAATAAAAGATAGTCATAAAAAATCCGATAGGAAATTCGGAACAAAATTCAGAAGAAGGCATTTGGTAAGTCGCACACAAAAGACTGGTGAGTCGAGTTATAGTTCAAAAATAAAAGAGACAGGAATACAACTGACCGAAATCAGAGTAGTAATTAATGGGTATATTCAGACTGGAGGAAAGTTTGTCATAGAGTTTCCAAAGAGTTGAGGCCCTTACTCCTCCTGATATATTAATGACCTAATGAGAGGGCACAATTTCTAAATTCGCAGATGATAGAAACTTGGAAACACTAGACTGTGAGGAAGATAGTGTATAATTTCTAGAGGACATAGGTTAGTGAAATTGCTGAGAGGTTGCAGTTAAAATTTAATGCAGAGAAGTGTAAAATGATTCATTTTAGTGGAAAGAACATAGAGGGACACTAGAAAATAAAGGACACAATTTGAAACAGGGTGCAGGAGCAGAGGAACCTGGGTGTATATGTGCATAAATCATTGAAGGTAACAGGACAGGTTGAGAGAGAGAAAGATTAGCCGTACAGTATCGTAGACTTTGTTAAACGGGCATAGGAGTGTAAAAGCAAGAAAGTTAATATTAACTTGCATACAACACTAGTTCATCCCAACTTGAGTATTGTGCTCAGTTCTGCTGTTGCACTTCAGGAAGGATGTGAAGCAAATGGGGAGAGTGAATGAAAGATTTATGAGAATGTTTCCAGGGGTGAGGAAGTTCAGCTACCTAAGTAGATTGGAGAAGTTGGGACTGTTTTTCTTTACTGGAGTATGGCATTGCATGGCGGGGAGACTACATTTGTGCGAGATGTAGACTGAGTGCCACCATGCCTCTCAGGTTGGTAAGCACTTTCTCTTTTTTTCTTATTTAAACTAGGGAATATTAATTGGTAACAACATAACATATTGTATGGCATTGTGGCACAGTGGTTAGCACTGCTGCCTTATAGTGCCAGGGACCTGGGTTGAATTCCGGCCTCAGGTGACTGTGTGGAGTTTGCACGTTCTCCCCATGTCTGTATGGGTTTCCTCTGGGTGCTCAGGTTTCCTCCTCCAGTCCAAAGATGTGCGGGTTAAGTTGATTGGCCGTGTTAAATTGCCTCTTAGTGTCAGGGGGACTAGTAGGTTGATATGTGGGGTTCGGGGATAAGATCTAGGTGGGACTTTGGTCAGTGCAGGCTCTACGGACCAAATGGCCTCCTTCTGCACTTTAGGGATTCTATGATCTAACATTAATTGAAATGAGAATATAAACTCAAGCAGGATTAGAGACATTAATTGAAATTTAGTCAAGAAAATGATTAAATAATTAAAACAAGGATGGAAGGTGATGTGTTGAAGCTGTAAAATGCTGGAGCTGATAGATGCCACTGTGATCCACAGCAACCATGTTTGACGTAAGTGTCTGTTTCTTGTGCAATTCTGGCTCAAAGATCATGATTTGGAGACTGAGCTTTGGACATTGCAATGCATGATGGAACGATAAATTTACCTGGACACTTGGTTCCAAAAAACCGTCACACCTGTTGGGCTAGGATTTAGTCCATTCTTCAGGAATAAGGGGGTGTAACTTCAAGTGATGCAGGTATGGGGATCGCAAAGTTAGAATTGAAGGATCCTCAGCCCTTCAAAATGTTTGTGTTTTTTGCAAATTGTATGGACGAGAGCAAGAGCTGTAGGCTTGAAGAGGAACTGACCATGGCAATGTGGTTCAAGGAATTGGGGGTGTTGGGGTGGGGGAAGGGAGGAAAAAATTGAAATGTTGTGGTGGTAGAGGACAGTATAGTCAGGGGGATTGACACAGCTGTCTGCTGCTAAGAATAAAAAGCTAGAAGTCTTTCTTACCTGCCCAGTGCCGGGGTTCAGTATACCTGCTTTGGGTTGGAAAACAACTTGCCGACGAAGGTGGAGAATCCAGTTGTCATGGTCCATGGGGTACTAATGACGTGGTTAGGAGTAGGAAAAAGATTCTCCTTTGGGATTATGAGCAGCTAGGAGCTAAATTTAAAAAAGCAAAACCACAAATGTCAATCTTTAATGATGAGAGATAAGGAGTTGTGTTGTTTAAAAGGAATATTGCCAGAAAAGGTGAGAATTCATGGTGAGAATATTCCATTTTATAAAGTGAGGTTGGAGAGTCCGGTGAAAAGTGCTGAACTGGTAGTAGGAGTAGTAGAGAAATTATCTTGTCCAGGAATACAGTTTATCTTGGGTAACGATATAGCTGGATCACAGGTGGGAGTGGTGCCTACTGTGATTGAAAAGCCAGTGGAAAATCGAACTGAAGTTTTAAAGGAAGCTTATTCTTGGATTTTTCTTGATTGTTTGTTAACAAGGTCACAAAGCCACAGGTTAAAACAAGAGGAGAATTCAAAGAGAGAAAGAAATTGAAGTTCAATTATCAGAAATCATTTTTGACCAGATAATGGAACATAGAACATAGAACATTACAGCGCAGTACAGGCCCTTCGGCCCTCGATGTTGCGCCAACCAGTGAAACCAATCTAAAGCCCATCTAACCTACACTATTCCAATATCATCCATATGTTTATCCATTGACCATTTAAATGCCCTTAATGTTGGCGAGTCCACTACTGCTGCAGGCAGGGCATTCCACACCTTACTACTCTCTGAGTGAAGAACCTACCTCTGACATCTGTCCTATATCTATCACCCCTCAATTTAAAGCTATGTCCCCTCGTGCTAGCCATCACCATCCGAGGAAAAAGGCTCTCACTATCCACCCTATCTAATCCTCTGATCATCTTGTATGCCTCTATTAAATCACCTCTTAACCTTCTCTTTAACGAAAACAACCTCAAGTCCCTCAGCCTTTCCTCATAAGACCTTCCCACCATACCAGGCAACATCCTAGTAAATCTCCTCTGCACCCTTTCCAATGCTTCCACATTCTTCCTATAATGCGGCGACCAGAACTGTATGCAATACTCCAAGTGCGGCCGCACCAGAGTTTTGTAGAGCTGCAACATGACCTCTTGGCTCCGAAACTCAATCCCTCTACCAATAAACGCTAACACTCCGTATGCCTTCTTAACAACCCTATCAACCTGGGTGCCAACTTTCAGGGATCTATGCACATGGACACCGAGATCTCTCTGTTCATCCACACTACCAAGTATCTTACCATTAGTCCAGAACTCTGTAATCCTGTTACTCCTTCCAAAGTGAATCACCTCACACTTTTCCACATTGAACTCCATTTGCCACCTCTCAGCCCAGCTCTGCAGCTTATCTATGTCCCTCTGTAACCTGCAACAACCTTCCGCACTGTCCACAACTCCACCGACTTTAGTGTCATCCGCAAATTTACTAACCCATCCTTCTACGCCCTCATCCAGGTCATTTATGAAAATGACAAACAGATCCTTGCGGTACACCACTAGTAACTGAACTCCAGGATGAACATTTCCCATCAACCACCCTCTGTCTTCTTACAGCTAGCCAATTCCTGATCCAAACCGCTAAATCACCCTCAATCCCATGCCTCCGTATCTTCTGCAATAGCTTACCATGGGGAACCTTATCAAACGCTTTACTGAAATCCACATGCATCGTGTCAACTGCTCTACCCTCATCCACTTCTTTGGTCACCTTCTCAAAGAACTCAATAAGGTTTGTGAGGCACAACCTACCCTTCACAAAACCGTGTTGACTATCCCTAATCAAATTATTCCTTTCTAGATGATTATAAATCCTGTCCCTTATAATCCTTTCCAAAACTTTGCCCACAACAGAAGTAAGGCTCACTGGTCTATAATTACCAGAGTTGTCTCTACTGCCCTTCTTGAACAAGGGGGCAACATTTGCTATCCTCCAGTCTTCTGGCACTATTCCTGTAAACAATGACGACATAAAGATCAAAGCCAAAGGCTCTGCAATCTCCTCCCTAGCCTCCCAGAGAATCCTGGGATAAATCCCATCCGGCCCAGGGGACTTATCTATTTTCACACTTTCCAGAAATGCTAACACCTCCTCCTTATTAACCTCAATCCCGTCTAGTCCAATAGCCTGTATCTCAGTATTCACCTCGATAGCATTGTCTTTTTCCTGCGTGAATACTGATGAAAAATATTCATTTAGCGCCTCTCCTATCTCTTCAGGCTCCACACACAACTTCCCACTACTGTCCTTGACCGGCCCTAATCTTACCCTAGTCATTCTTTTATTCCTGACATACCTATAGAAAGCTTTAGGGTTTTCCTTGATCCTACCTGCCAAAGACTTCTCATGTCCCCTCCTGGCTCTTCTTAACTCTCTCTTTAGGTCCTTCTGGGTAACTTGTAATTCTCAAGCGCCCTAACTGAGCCTTCACGTCTCATCTTTACATAAGTCTCCTTCCTCTTCACAAGAGATTCAACTTCTTTAGTAAACCACAGTTCCCTCACTCGACCACTTCCTCCCTGCCTGACAGGTACATACTTATGAAGGACACCCAGTAGCTGTTCCTTGAACAAGCTCCACATTTCAATTGTGCCCATCCCCTGCAGTTTCCTTTCCCAACCTATGCATCCTAAATCTCACCTAATCGCATCATAATTTCCTTTCCCCCAGCTATAACCCTTGCCCTTCGGTATAGAACATAGAACATAGAACATAGAACATTACAGCGCAGAACAGGCCCTTCGGCCCACGATGTTGCACCGACCAGTTAAAAAAAAAAAAAAAAAACTGTGACCCTCCAACCTAAACCAATTTCTTTTCGTCCATGAACCTATCTACGGATCTCTTAAACGCCCCCAAACTAGGCGCATTTACTACTGATGCTGGCAGGGCATTCCAATCCCTCACCACCCTCTGGGTAAAGAACCTACCCCTGACATCGGTTCTATAACTACCCCCCCTCAATTTAAAGCCATGCCCCCTCGTGCTGGATTTCTCCATCAGAGGAAAAAGGCTATCACTATCCACCCTATCTAAACCTCTAATCATCTTATATGTTTCAATAAGATCCCCTCTTAGCCGCCGCCTTTCCAGCGAAAACAATCCCAAATCCCTCAGCCTCTCCTCATAGGATCTCCCCTCCATACCAGGCAACATCCTGGTAAACCTCCTCTGCACCCTCTCCAAAGCCTCCACATCCTTCCTGTAATGTGGGGACCAGAACTGCACACAGTACTCCAAGTGCGGCCGCACCAGAGTTGTGTACAGTTGCAACATAACGCTACGACTCCTAAATTCAATCCCCCTACCAATAAACGCCAAGACACCATATGCCTTCTTAACAACCTTATCTACTTGATTCCCAACTTTCAGGGATCTATGCACACATACACCTAGATCCCTCTGCTCCTCCACACTATTCAAAGTCCTCCCGTTAGCCCTATACTCAACACATCTGTTATTCCTACCAAAGTGAATTACCTCACACTTCTCCGCATTAAACTCCATCCGCCACCTCTCGGCCCAACTTTGCAACCTGTCTAAGTCTTCCTGCAAACTACGACACCCTTCCTCACTGTCTACCACACCACCGACTTTGGTGTCATCAGCAAATTTGCTAATCCACCCAACTATACCCTCATCCAGATCATTAATAAATATTACAAACAGCAGTGGCCCCAAAACAGATCCCTGAGGTACACCACTTGTAACCGCACTCCATGATGAATATTTACTATCAACCACCACCCTCTGTTTCCTATCCGCTAGCCAATTCCTGATCCAATTTCCTAGATCACCCCCAATCCCATACATCTGCATTTTCTGCAGAAGCCTACCATGGTGAACCTTATCAAACGCCTTACTAAAATCCATATATACCACGTCCACTGCCTTGCCCCCATCCACCTCCTTGGTCACTTTCTCAAAAAACTCAATAAGGTTAGTAAGGCACGACCTACCTGCCACAAAACCATGCTGACTATCACCTATCAATTCATTACTCTCCAAATAACTATAAATCCTATCCCTTATAATTTTTTCCAACATCTTGCCGACAACAGAAGTGAGACTCACCGGTCTATAATTCCCGGGGAAGTCTCTGTTCCCCTTCTTAAACAATGGGACAACATTCGCTAACCTCCAATCTTCTGGTACTATACCAGAGGCCAACGACGACCTGAAGATCAGAGCCAGAGGCTCTGCAATCACTTCTCTTGCCTCCCAGAGAATCCTTGGATAAATCCCATCCGGACCAGGGGATTTATCTATTTTCAGACCCTCCAGAATATCCTGCACATCCTCCTTATCAACTGTAATACTGTCTATTCTACTCCCTTGCAACCCAGTGTCCTCCTCAGCTATATTCATGTCCCCTTGCGTGAACACCGAAGAGAAATATTGGTTCAATGCTTCACCAATCTCCTCCGGTTCCACACATAACTTCCCTCTGCCATCTATAACTGGCCCTAAACTTGCCCTAACCAACCTTCTGTTCTTGACATACCTATAGAACGCCTTAGGATTCTCTTTAACCCTATCCGCCAAAGTCTTCTCATGTCCCCTTTTAGCCCTTCTAAGCTCGCTCTTCAACTCCCTCTTAGCCAATCTAAAGCTTTCTAGTGCACTACCCGAGTGCTCACGTCTCATCCGAACATAAGCCTCCTTTTTCTTTTTAACCAACAAATAAACTTTTTTGGTGCACCACGGTTCCCTAGCCCTACCAATTCCTCCTTGCCTGACAGGGACATACCTATCACAGACTCGCAGTAGCTGCTCCTTGAAAAAACTCCACATGTCGGACGTTCCCAGTCCCTGTAATCTCCTAGTCCAACCTATGTTTCCTAATTCTCTCCTAATAGCCTCATAATTACCCTTCCCCCAGCTAAAACCACTGGCCCGAGGTTCATGCCTATCCCTTTCCATCACTAAGGTGAACGTAACCGAATTGTGGTCACTATCACCAAAATGCACACCAACTTCCAAGTCTAGCACCTGGTCTGGCTCATTTCCCAGCACCAGATCCAATATAGCCTCACCTCTAGTTGGCCTGTCTACATACTGAGTCAAAAAACCTTCCTGCACGCTTTGAACAAAAACTGACCCCTCTAACGAGCTAGAGCTATAACAATTCCAGTCAATATTAGTCAAGTTAAAATCCCCCATAACAATTGCCCTATTACTTTCACTCCTAAGCAGGATTGACTCCGCAATCCTTTCCTCAACCTCTCTAGAACTTTTAGGAGGTCTATAAAAGACTCCCAACAGGGTGACCTCTCCTCTCCTATTTCTAATCTCCGCCCATACTACCTCAACAGATAAGTCCTCATCAAACCTCCTCTCTGACACTGTGATACAATCTCTGACCAATAATGCTACCCCTCCCCCTCTTCTACCTCCTTCCCTACTTCGACTAAAACATTTGAACCCCGGGACCTGCAGCATCCATTCCTGCCCCTGCTCTATCCATGTCTCTGAAATAGCCACAACATCGAAGTCCCAGGTACTGATCCACGCTGCAAGTTCACCCACTTTATTGCGAATACTCCTGGCATTGAAGTATACACATTTCAAACCCTGCTCCACCCCACCTCTGCAATGCCGTGCATTGCAGTCCCCATCCATGCATCCCTCACTTTCAGCCCCACTACTCAGGATCCCTCCCCCCCCCCGAATCAGTTTAAACCTCCCTGCATGGCCTTAGCAAATTTACCCCCCAGGATATTGGTCCCCTTCTGATTAAGGTGTAGACCATCCTTCTCATAGAGGTCACACCTTCCCCAGTACGAGCCCCAATTGCTTAAGTACCTGAACCCCTCCCTCCTGTATATACCTATTCCTTTCCATCGCTTAAGTAAACGTAACCGAATTGTGGTCACTATCACCAAAGTGCTCCCCTACCTCCAAATCTAACACCTGGTCTGGTTCCTTACCCAGTACCAAATCCAATGTGGCCTCGCCTCTTGTTGGCCTACCTACATATTGTGTCAGGAAACCCTCCTGCACACATTGGACAAAAACTGACCCATCTAAAGTACTCGAACTATAGCTTTTCCAGTCAATATTTACAAAGTTAAATTCCCCATAACAACTACAATATTGAGAAAGAACAAAAATGGGTGGAGGGCAAAGTTAATATTTTTAGTTCAGGAAGGTTAGCAGAATTAGAACAGAATGATGTAGAGATGTGAGGGTGGCATTGTTGCACAGTGGTTAGCACTGCTGCCTCACAGCACCAGGAACCTAGGTTTGATTCTGGTCTTAGGTCACTGTCTGTGTGAAGTTTGCCCATTCTCCCCTTGTCTGCATGGGTTTCCTTTGGCTGCTCTGGTTTCCTTCAAAGATGTGCAGGTTAGGTTTTTTTTAAAACCCTACAGTGCAGAAGGAGGCCATTCGGCCCATCGAGTCTGCACCGACCACAATCCCACCCAGGCCCTACCCCCACATATTTACCCGCTAATCCCTCTAACTACACATCTCAGGGACAATTTTTAACCTGGCCAATCAACCTAACCCGCACATCTTTGGACTGTGGGAGGAAACCAGAGCACCCAGAGGAAACCCACGCAGACACGAGGAGAATGTGCAAACTCCACACAGATAGTGACCCGAGCCGGGAATCGAACCCAGGACCCTGGAGCTGTGAAGCAGCAGTGCTAACCACTGTGCTACCGTGCCGCCTGCACGGTTGATTGGCCATGCTTAATTGCACCTTATGTCAGGGGGACTAGCAGGGTAATACGTTGGGTTACAGGGATAAAGCCTGGATGGGATTGTTGTTGGTTTAGGCCCAATGGGCCAAACTGCCTCCTTCTACATGATAGAGATTCAATGAGAAAATGCACTTATATCAGAAAGCATAGACAGAAGAAGGATGAGTGTGTACCGGAATGTTATTACTTTAAAAATGATGTCTTAATGAGGAAATGGAGACCTTTACTTATTTTTATTTATTTATTAGTGTCACAAGTAAGCTTGAGGTTACAATGAGGTGAAAATCCCCTAGTCACCACACTTCAGATCCTGTCTGGATACACTGAGGAAGAATTTAGCATGGCCAATGCACCTAGCCAGCATGTCTTTTGTACTGTGGGAGGAAACCAGAGCACCTGGAGGAAACCCACACAGACATGGGGAGAACATGCAGATTCCTCACAGACAGTGACCCGAGCCGGGAATCGAACCCGGGTCCCTGGCGATGTGAAGCTGCAGTGCTAACCATTGTCCCCCCCCGTGCTGCCCTTACATATACAGGCGGATGATAACTGGGCAAAAATTCATCAAGTTGGTGGTCATAGAAAGGAGGTTTTGCGGCTAGCACATGAGGTGGAGGTCACCAGTAGAAGGTCATTTGGGAGTGTGGAAAACTCAAGCAAAAATACAAAAACATTTTTATTGGCCTGGACTGCATAAAGACGTGACTGAATTTTGCTGAACATGTCAGGTAATAGGAAAACCTTAAGCGGTTAAAACCAGTATCCTTAATACCCACCGTTCCAGCCTTTGAGGGTCATTTACAAGGCTTTTAATTGATTGCATAGGACCCTTACCTAAAATGAAAAGAGAAAATCAATATTTATTGACCATAATGGATGAGTCCACAAGATTTCCAGAGTCCATTCCATTACGCAATATGACAGCTAAAAGGATTGTAGAGGAGCTACTTAAATATTTTTAATGGATTTTTACCCACAATCAGATCAAGGATCAAATTTTATATAGAACAGTACAGCACAGAACAGGCTCTTCGGCCCACGATGTTGTGCCGAGCTTTATCTGAAAATAAGATCAAGCTGTCCCACTCCCTATCATCCTGGTGTGCTCCATGTGCCTATCCAATAACCGCTTAAATGTTCCTAAAGTGTCTGACTCCACTATCACTGCAGGCAGTCCATTCCACACCCCAACCACTCTCTGTGTAAGGAACCTACCTCTGATATCCTTCCTATATCTCCCACCACGAACCCTATAGTTATGCCCCCTTGTAATAGCTCCATCCACCCGAGGAAATAGTCTTTGAACGTTCACTCTATCTATCCCCTTCATCATTTTATAAACCTCTATTAAGTCTCCCTTCAGCCTCTTCCGCTCCAGAGAGAACAGCCCTAGCTCCCTCAACCTTTCCTCATAAGACCTACCCTCCAAACCAGGCAGCATCCTGGTAAATCTCCTCTGCACTCTTTCCAGCGCTTCCACATCCTTCTTATAGTGAGGTGACCAGAACTGCACACAATATTCCAAATGTGGTCTCACCAAGGTCCTGTACAGTTGCAGCATAACCCCACGGCTCTTAAACTCCAATCCCCTGTTAATAAAAGCTAACACACTATAGGCCTTCTTCACAGCTCTATCCACTTGAGTGGCAACCTTTAGAGATCTGTGGATATGGACCCCAAGATCTCTCTGTTCCTCCACAGTCTTCAGAACCCTACCTTTGACCCTGTAATCCACATTTAAATTCGTCCTACCAAAATGAATCACCTCACATTTATCAGGGTTAAAGTCCATTTGCCATTTTTCAGCCCAGCTTTGCATCCTATCTATGTCTCTTTGCAGCCTACAACAGCCCTCCACCTCATCCACTACTCCACCAATCTTGGTGTCATCAGCAAATTTACTGATCCACCCTTCAGCCCCCTCCTCTAAGTCATTAATAAAAATCACAAAGAGCAGAGGACCAAGCACTGATCCCTGCGGCACTCCGCTAGCAACCTGCCTCCAATCCGAAAATTTTCCATCCACCACCACCCCCTGTCTTCGATCAGGCAGCCAGTTACCTATCCAATCGGCCAACTTTCCCTCTATCCCACACCTCCTCACTTTCATCATAAGCCGACCATGGGGGACCTTATCAAACGCCTTACTAAAATCCATGTATATGACATCAACTGCCCTACCTTCATCAACACACTTAGTTACCTCCTCAAAAGATTCTATCAAATTTGTGAGGCACGACTTGCCCTTCACGAATCCGTGCTGACTATCCCGGATTAATCCGCATCTTTCTAAATGGTCGTAAATCCCATCCCTAAGGACCTTTTCCATCAATTTACCAACCACCGAAGTTATTTTACCATATTGAAGTTATTCAAGTCGGTTATGGATAGCTTAGGAGTAAAACAATTTAAAACAACTGCATCCCATCCAGAATTGCAGAGAGCATTAAAAAGGTGACATCAAATTTTAAAGAACATTTTGAGGCTTATTGTCAAGATTATCCAGAGGATTGGGATAGAGGAATTCAATTTCTGTTTTTTTGCAATCAGGGATGCACCTAATAAATCAACTAAATTCAGTCCATTTGAATTGATTTTTGGTCATAAGGTAAGAGGACCACTTAAATTGATCAAAGAGAAATTGATGAGTCAGTGTACTGAGACTAGAAGCAAGATTTTCTGGCCACACGCTGGAACATCCCACCCGAGGTCAACGGACATTTGCATAGTCCATATCCTGCCCGCTAAATTTCCTGTGGCCGGTGGGACGGGAAAGTTCCACCTTACATTATTGGACAATGTATCAAATTTTAGGGAGAGATTAAATAGAGCTGGTAAGTTGGCTGGACAGCATTTAAAAGTGGCATAGCATGCCATGAAACAGGAAGGGTATCACAAAGAGCAGCACAAAGGTCAGGATAAGGAAGGGGATAAGGTTAGGTTGATTGGCCAGGTTAAAAATTGCCCCTCAGAGTCCTGAGATGCGTAGGTTAGAGGGATTAGTGGGTAAATATGTGGGGGTAGGGCCTGGGTGGGATTGTGGTCGGTGCAGACTCGATGGGCCGAATGGCCTCCTTCTGCACTGTAGGGTTTCTATGATTTCTATGATTTCTATGAGAAATCATAAATATAATTTTGCTAGTGGAGATAAAGTATTAATATTTCTACCAGTGGTAGGTAAACCTTTAAATGTATGGTTTAGTGGTTCTTATCAAAGTGAACAGAAATTGAATGAGGTGAATCATTTGATAAGAACGCCTGATAGAAGGAAAACTTGATGTGGAGATGCCGGCGTTGGACTGAAGAAGGGGCTTAGAGCTCCGAAAGCTTGTGTGGCTTTTGCTACCAAATAAACCTGTTGGACTTTAACCTGGTGTTGTTAAACTTCTTACTTAGAAGGAAAACTCACAGAGTATGGTATTTTGAGGGGGAAGAAAACAGAAGTAGGATGTGTTAATCTCGATCAAACATGTAAAACTGGTGAAGGCGGAAAAGGTGAACTGGCTGCTGGACAATGAGGTGAACCAATGATGTAGGCTTACACAGAGAATTCAAGTTTTCTCTGAGATTCTGCTATATGAGAGTGGATCTTTCTCTGAGAGTTGCTGTTCAGAAGCTGCAGAGAGAGAGGTGTATTATTTCCCTTCTGTCGCCGAAGTCTGGACATTGGAAGCTCTGATGTGGAGATGCCGGCGTTGGACTGGGGTAAACACAGTAAGAAGTTTAACAACACCAGGTTAAAGTCCAACAGGTTTATTTGGTAGCAAAAGCCACACAAGCTTTCGGAGCTCCAAGCCCCTTCTTCAGGTGAGTGGGAATTCTGTTCACAAACAGGGCATATAAAGACACAAACTCAATTTACATGAATAATGGTTGGAATGCGAATACTTACAACTAATCAAGTCTTTAAGATATAAACAATGTGAGTGGAGAGAGCATCAAGACAGGCTAAAGAGATGTGTATTGTCTCCAGACAGTGAGACTCTGCAGGTCCAGGCAAGCTGTGGGGATTACAAATAGTGTGACATGAACCCAATATCCCGGTTGAGGCCGTCCTCATGTGTGCGGAACTTGGCTAACAGTTTCTGCTCAGCAACTCTGTGCCATCGTGTGTCGTAAAGGCCGCCTTGGAGAATGCTTACCCGAATATCAGTGGCTGAATGCCCGTGACCGCTGAAGTGCTCCCCAACAGGAAGAGAACAGTCTTGCCTGGTGATTGTCGAGCGGTGTTCATTCATCTGTTGTCGCAGCATCTGCATGGTTTCCCCAATGTACCTTGGGGATACATTGGGGAAACCATGCAGACGCTGCGATAACGGATGATGTATGATCTCAGGTTTTTGTATCTTTTTCCTGACGGAATAAGGTGGAAGAGAGAATGTCCAGGGTGTGTGGGGTTCTTAATTATTCTGGCTGCGTTGCCGAGGCAGTGGGAAGTGTAAACAGAGTCAATGAATGGGAGGCTGGTTTGCGTAATGGATTCGGCTACATTCACGGCCTTTTGTAGTTTCTTGTGGTCTTGGGCAGAGCAGGAGCCATACCAAGCCGTGATACAGCCAGAAAGAATGCTTTCTATGGTGTATCTGTAAATGTTGGTGAGAGTCATAGCTGACGTGCCAAATTTTCTTAGTCTTCTAAGAAAGTAGAGGCGTTGGTAGGCTTTCTTAACTATAGTGTCGGCATGGGGGGACCAGGACAGGTTGTTAGTGATCTGACACCTAAAAACTTGAAGCTCTTGACCCTTTCTACTTCATCCCCGTTGATGTAGACAGGGACATGTTCTCCTCTATGCTTCCTGAAGTCGATGACAATCTCTTTCATTTTGTTGACATTGAGGGAGAGATTATTGTTGCCGCACCAGTTCACCAGATTCTCTAACTCATTCCTGTACTCTGTCTCGTCATTGTTTGAGATCCGACCGCTATGGTGGTGTCGTCAGCAAACTTGAAAATCGAGTTGGAGGGGAATTTGGCCACACAGTCATAGGTGTATAAGTAGTATAGTAGGGGGCTGAGACCACAGCTCTGTGGGGCACCAGTGCTGAGGATGATCGTGGAAGAGGTGTTGTTGCCTATCCTTACTGATTATGGTCTGTGAGTTAGGAAGTTCAGGATCCAGTCGCAGATGGAGGTGCCGAGGCCCAAGCCACAGAGTTTGGAGATGAGTTTCGTAGGAATAATGTGGTTGAAGACTGAGCTGTAGTCAATAAATCGGAGTTTGACATAGGTGTCTTTGTTATCTAGGTGTTCCAGGGTTGAGTGCAGGGCCAGGGAGATGGCGTCTGCTGTGGACCTGTTGCGGTGGTAGGTTTCCTTCCCTAAAGGACATTCGTGAACCAGACGAGTTTTTCCAACAATCGATTCATGTTTATCAATAGATTCATAATTCCAGACTGTTTTTATTGAATTCAATTCCACCATCTGCCGTGACGGGATTTGAACCCGGGTCCTCAGAACATTAGCTGAGTTTCTGGATTAATAGTCGAGCGATAATACCACTAGGCCATCACCTCTCCTAGTTCTGTGGAAGGGTGTGTATCTATGGGGTTATTGCTTTAAATTGGAACTGTAGAAATTGCTAGTTGTTAAGAATCATACCTTGTCATGTTTAAGTATTTTAATTGGTAAAAGTTATGCTAATTTGTTTTGCTGTTTTCTAACTATGTTCTTAAATAAAGTTTGTATTGATGAAAGATTCCTCGTAGATTAATTGCATCATACCTGGAGTGAAACACCTTCTGCTCACCCTGTTGCCAAAATCAAAAGTAAAAGTTGGGGTCAAGGCTAAATTCATAATATTCCTTGGAATTTCTGATCTGGTTCCTAACAGGCCTATTGGCCCATTGAGTCTGCACCGACAGTACCTACCACTAAAGTCACACTAATCCATTTTCCAGCACTTGTCCCATATCCTTCAATGTACCCCCTCTAGTGCAATCACATCCTTCCTATAGTGAGGTAACCAGAATTGTACTTGCATAATCAGCCCCACACCGGAAATTGAAGTGTCCTGTATGCATTCTTAGCTATCATATTCACATGCTCTGCCGACTTCAGGGATCTGTGAATAAGTACCCCAAGTTTAAATACTCCCCGTTTTGCTTCTTCCAAAGTGCATCATCTCTCACTGATCAGGGTTAAGTACTATCTGCCACTGTTCTGCCCACCTGACCAACACATCTATATCTGCCTGTAACCTACAACCATTTTCTTCACGATTAACCACCCTACCAATCTGTTTCCAACATATAGCATTTTTAATGAGCATTCATGAGGGACATTGATAGATAGGAAGGAACTTTCCCCTTAATAGATGGGTCAATAACCAGGGGGTGAATTAAGGTAAGGGGCAGGAGATTTTGAGGGGATGTGAGGAAAAACTGTTTCACCCAGAGGGTAGGGGGAATCTAGAACACACTGACTGAAAAGATGGTAGAGACAGGAACCCGCACAACATTTAAGAAGCATTTAGATAATCACTTGAAACGCCATAGCATACAACTGTTGGTGAATGGATTAGAAAAAACAGGTGCTTGATGTTTGGCACAGACATGATGGGTAAAGAGCCCCCGAGTGTGATGTAAAACTCTTTGGGCACAATCTAATGAAAAAAATTCAAAAGGGGCAATCTTACCGGCTCGTCATGCCAGTCGATTGGAGTGGCAAACCGATAAGATCAGTCAAGTGGCAAAAAAATGGCTTTGTGCCTGCTTTCTCACGTCTCGCGATGTTACTGCCCGTATTCTGACAGCGTAATCAGCCTCGCACCCAGGAAGGGCGTGAGGCTGATTTAAATATTTATCACTTCATTTCAATATAATTAGTAAGTCCCGAACATAATTGTCTGATCTCACTTGCCTGAATGAACTCGCCAGTGGAGGTCCTCACCGACAAGGATCATGTATGGCCCACACTAATGGGAACCTGACTTGATGGCCTCGCCGGCGGGATCAGAGGCCATTGAAGTCCCCTGGGTGAATCAGGTCAAGGCCAGGCAGTGCACTTGGGAAGTGCCAATCTGGCACTGCCAGCCTGGCAACCTGGCAGTGCCCACTGGGCACCAGGCAGTGCCAAGGGGAGGGTAGGAGCCTGAAGGGGCAGGGGCTGCAGGAGAGAGGGTGGGGTGTACTCTGCTTCAGGGATCAGCCAGGGCGGTGATCAGCTGGGGGTGAGGGGGAGGATCATGGCCAAAAATTCGCTGGGCGTGGGCAGGATCTGGGTTAGAGATCAGCTGGGGAGGGCGGATCAGTGCCACTGATTGGCTGGGGGTGGGGGGAATCAGGGCCAGTGATCAGCTGGAGGTGGTGTGGGATAGGAGCCACTATTCAGCCGGGATGAGGGGATCAGGTCCAGTGATCTGCTGGGAGTGGGTTGGGTTGGAGCCAGCGATTGTTCCGCAGGGCTCTGTATTGGGACCTCTGCTGTTTGTGATTTATATAAACGATCTGGAAGAAGGTGTAACTGGGGTGATCAGTAAGTTTGCGGACGACACGAAAATGGCTGGACTTGCAGATAGTGAGGAACATTGTCAGAGGCTACAGAAGGATATAGATAGGCTGGAAATTTGGGCAAAGAAATGGCAGATGGAGTTCAATCCAGATAATTGCCAAGTGATGCATTTTGGTAGAACTAACGTAGGGGGGAGCTATACGATAAATGGCAGAACCATAAAGGGTATAGATACACAGAGGGACCTGGATGTGCAAGTCCACAGATCCTTGAAGGTGACGTCACAGGTGGAGAACATAGAACATAGAACATTACAGCGCAGAACAGGCCCTTCGGCCCACGATGTTGCACCGACCAGTTAAAAAAAAAAAAAAAAACTGTGACCCTCCAACCTAAACCAATTTCTTTTCGTCCATGAACCTATCTACGGATCTCTTAAACGCCCCCAAACTAGGCGCATTTACTACTGATGCTGGCAGGGCATTCCAATCCCTCACCACCCTCTGGGTAAAGAACCTACCCCTGACATCGGTTCTATAACTACCCCCCCTCAATTTAAAGCCATGCCCCCTCGTGCTGGATTTCTCCATCAGAGGAAAAAGGCTATCACTATCCACCCTATCTAAACCTCTAATCATCTTATATGTTTCAATAAGATCCCCTCTTAGCCGCCGCCTTTCCAGCGAAAACAATCCCAAATCCCTCAGCCTCTCCTCATAGGATCTCCCCTCCATACCAGGCAACATCCTGGTAAACCTCCTCTGCACCCTCTCCAAAGCCTCCACATCCTTCCTGTAATGTGGGGACCAGAACTGCACACAGTACTCCAAGTGCGGCCGCACCAGAGTTGTGTACAGTTGCAACATAACGCTACGACTCCTAAATTCAATCCCCCTACCAATAAACGCCAAGACACCATATGCCTTCTTAACAACCTTATCTACTTGATTCCCAACTTTCAGGGATCTATGCACACATACACCTAGATCCCTCTGCTCCTCCACACTATTCAAAGTCCTCCCGTTAGCCCTATACTCAACACATCTGTTATTCCTACCAAAGTGAATTACCTCACACTTCTCCGCATTAAACTCCATCCGCCACCTCTCGGCCCAACTTTGCAACCTGTCTAAGTCTTCCTGCAAACTACGACACCCTTCCTCACTGTCTACCACACCACCGACTTTGGTGTCATCAGCAAATTTGCTAATCCACCCAACTATACCCTCATCCAGATCATTAATAAATATTACAAACAGCAGTGGCCCCAAAACAGATCCCTGAGGTACACCACTTGTAACCGCACTCCATGATGAATATTTACTATCAACCACCACCCTCTGTTTCCTATCCGCTAGCCAATTCCTGATCCAATTTCCTAGATCACCCCCAATCCCATACATCTGCATTTTCTGCAGAAGCCTACCATGGTGAACCTTATCAAACGCCTTACTAAAATCCATATATACCACGTCCACTGCCTTGCCCCCATCCACCTCCTTGGTCACTTTCTCAAAAAACTCAATAAGGTTAGTAAGGCACGACCTACCTGCCACAAAACCATGCTGACTATCACCTATCAATTCATTACTCTCCAAATAACTATAAATCCTATCCCTTATAATTTTTTCCAACATCTTGCCGACAACAGAAGTGAGACTCACCGGTCTATAATTCCCGGGGAAGTCTCTGTTCCCCTTCTTAAACAATGGGACAACATTCGCTAACCTCCAATCTTCTGGTACTATACCAGAGGCCAACGACGACCTGAAGATCAGAGCCAGAGGCTCTGCAATCACTTCTCTTGCCTCCCAGAGAATCCTTGGATAAATCCCATCCGGACCAGGGGATTTATCTATTTTCAGACCCTCCAGAATATCCTGCACATCCTCCTTATCAACTGTAATACTGTCTATTCTACTCCCTTGCAACCCAGTGTCCTCCTCAGCTATATTCATGTCCCCTTGCGTGAACACCGAAGAGAAATATTGGTTCAATGCTTCACCAATCTCCTCCGGTTCCACACATAACTTCCCTCTGCCATCTATAACTGGCCCTAAACTTGCCCTAACCAACCTTCTGTTCTTGACATACCTATAGAACGCCTTAGGATTCTCTTTAACCCTATCCGCCAAAGTCTTCTCATGTCCCCTTTTAGCCCTTCTAAGCTCGCTCTTCAACTCCCTCTTAGCCAATCTAAAGCTTTCTAGTGCACTACCCGAGTGCTCACGTCTCATCCGAACATAAGCCTCCTTTTTCTTTTTAACCAACAAATAAACTTTTTTGGTGCACCACGGTTCCCTAGCCCTACCAATTCCTCCTTGCCTGACAGGGACATACCTATCACAGACTCGCAGTAGCTGCTCCTTGAAAAAACTCCACATGTCGGACGTTCCCAGTCCCTGTAATCTCCTAGTCCAACCTATGTTTCCTAATTCTCTCCTAATAGCCTCATAATTACCCTTCCCCCAGCTAAAACCACTGGCCCGAGGTTCATGCCTATCCCTTTCCATCACTAAGGTGAACGTAACCGAATTGTGGTCACTATCACCAAAATGCACACAGAAGGTAGTGAATAAGGCATATGGCATGCTTGCCTTTATAGGACGGGGCATAGAGTATAAAAGTTGGGGTTTGATGTTGCAGTTGTATAGAACGTTGGTTCGGCCGCATTTGGAATGCTGCGCCCAGTTCTGGTCACCACACGACCAGAGGACGTGGAGGCTTTGGAAAGAGTGCAGAGGAGGTTTACCAGGATGTTGCCTGGTATGGAAGGGCTTAGTTATGAGGAGAGATTGGGTAAACTGGGGTTGTTCTCACTGGAAAGACGGAGGATGAGGGGTGACCTAATAGAGGTGTATAAAATTATGAAAGGCATAGATAGGGTGAACGGTGGGAAGCTTTTCCCCAGGTCGGTGGTGACGTTCACGAGGGATCATAGATTCAAGGTGAGGGGGGGAGGTTTAACACGGATATCAGAAGGACGTATTTTACACAGAGCGGGGTGGGGGCCTGGAATGCGCTGCCGGGCAAGGTGGTGGAGGTGGACACACTGGGAACATTCAAGACTTATCTAGATAGCCACAAGAACTGAGTGGGAATGGAGGGATACAAAAGAATGGTCTAGTTTGGACCAGGGAGCGGCGTGGGCTTGGAGGGCCGAAGGGCCTGTTCCTATGCTGTATTGTTCTTTGTTCTTTGATTGGTGGCCGGTGGGGGGGGGGGGGGGGGGGGGGTGGAGGTGCGATTGGGGGGTGGTGATTGGGGTCAGCATTCGAGGGGAATGAATTCGTGCAATGTCCAGGGAAGTGGAGATCTCCCAGTGCACCGTGTACACTTGTAGACTTCTGAGTGCCATATGATTGTGTCTGAAAGCTCACCCAGAAAATGAACATAAGAACATAAGAAATAGGAGCAGGAGTAGGCCATCTGGCCCTTTGAGCCTGCCCCGCCATTCAACAAGATCATGGCTGATCTGAAGCGAATCAGTTCCACTTACCCGCCTGCTCCCCATATCCCCTAATTCCCTTATCGATCAGAAAACTATCTACCCGTGATTTAAACATATTCAACGAGGAAGCCTCCACCACTTCAATGGGCAGAGAATTCCAGAGATTCACTACCCTGTGAGAGAAGAAGTTCCCCCTCAACTCTGTTCTGAACCGGCCCCCCCTTATTTTGAGGCTGTGCCCTCTAGTTCTGGTTTCCCTTCTAAGTGGAAAGAATCTCTCCACCTCTACCCTATCCAGCCCCTTCATTATCTTATATGTCTCTACAAGATCACCCCTCATCCTTCTAAACTCCAACGAGTACAGACCCAATCTGTTTAATCTCTCCTCATAAGCTACACCCCTCATCTCCGGTATCAACCTGGTGAACCTTCTCTGCACTCCCTCCAAGGCCAATATATCCTTTCGCAAATAAGGGGACCAAAACTGCACACAGTACTCCAGTTGCGGCCTCACCAGTGCCTTGTACAGTTGCAGCAAGACCTCCCTGCTTTTATATTCTATCCCCCTCGCGATAAAGGCCAACATTCCATTTGCCTTCTTGATCACCTGCTGCACCTGCAGACTGAGTTTTTTGCGATTCGTGCACAAGGACCCCCAGGTCCCTCTGCACAGTCGCACAATGTAATTTTCCTCCATTTAAATAATATTCCAATTTACTATTATTTCTTCCAAAGTGGATAACCTCACATTTGCTAACGTTATATTCCATCTGCCAGATCCTCGCCCACTCGCTCAGCCTATCCAAATCTCTCTGCAGACTTTCCGCGTCCTCCACGCAATTCGCTTTCCCACTCACCTTCGTGTCATCAGCAAACTTGAATACCCTAGATTCAGTCCCCTCCTCCAGATCATCTATGTAAATGGTAAACAATTGAGGCCCCAGCACCGATCCCTGCGGCACGCCACTGGTCACCAACTGCCAACCAGAAAAGCACCCATTTATCCCAACTCTCTGCTTCCTGTTAGATAGCCAATCCCCAATCCACGCCAACACCTTACCCCTAACTCCGTGTACCCCAATCTTCTGCAGCAACCTTTTGTGAGGCACCTTATCGAATGCCTTCTGGAAATCTAAAAACACCACATCCACCGGTTCCCCTCTGTCAACCGCACTAGTGACATCTTCATAAAAGTCCAGTAGATTCGTCAAACACGACTTTCCCTTCATGAATCCATGCTGCGTCTGCTTGATCGAACCATTCTTATTCAGGTGCTCTGTTATTTCCTCTTTAATAATGGACTCGAGCATCTTCCCAACTACGGACGTTAAGCTAACCGGCCTGTAGTTACCCGCCTTTTGTCTACTTCCTTTTTTAAACAGCGGCGTAACAGTAGCTGTTTTCCAGTCAGCCGGCACTACCCCAGAGTCCAGCGAATTTTGATAAATTACTACTAACGCATCTGCTATTACCTCAGCCATTTCTTTCAGTACCCTGGGATGCATTCCATCCGGGCTCGGGGACTTGTCTACCTTCAGTCCTATTAGGACTGGGCGCGATTCTCCTGTTTACATGCTTATTTGGCACTTTGACTTTTTTTTGGTAAGATCCTTGAAGTGCCGAACGAGTGACAAAATTGAAGAGTTTCAGATCTGTTTTTTGGGCGAGGTTGAAAATTCAATCTTACGCCACGCTGTCACTTTCTTGGACAGAAGTGTGATTCTCACCCATAAGGGGTGGGGGGAGGGGCGGGGGGAGGGGGAGCATAAGCTCGCCGATGAAGCAGACTGCACCATTGCGCAGGCGCCCCGAATTCCCAAGTAAGTAGGAGACCTCCTGCCGCCCCCCCCAGCACGGACATCTTCATCCCCCCCCCCCCCCGGTCATTGGCAGTGTAACTCCCGATGGTAACACAGGTTGCTAGCATCGAGGTATCGGGACCCTCCCAATGGGTCCCCTCTGCGGTTGACCTTGCACACCCTGTACCAGCCTCTTTCCACATTCTCTTCCGATCGTTCCCCGTGCCTGTCTACCCCCCCCCCCTGCCCCATCCCTACCGATTGCTCCCTGTGCCGGTCTCCCCGCCCCTGTTATTCACCTTCCCCTTGCATACACCCCACCACTCACCATCCCTGCAGAGATCCCCCCTTGCTTCACCTCTTTGCAGAGCTCACCCCCTGCAGAGCTTCCCTCTTGCCACCCTCCCTGTTATAGCTCCATCCCCACTCAGGCCCTACCCCCATGACACTGCCCTGGCACAGTTATGAGGATTCTGTGATTTCAATGGCACCCGATCACCCTGGCGATGCACTCGAGGGCTCATTAATGACATGTAAATCATGGCATTAATATTTAAATCATCTTTGTGCCCTTTCTGGGCACAAAGCTGATCACACCATCAAAATAGGGCTGGTAATATTATGTGAGGTGAGAAACTGGGCACAAACCCAATTTTTGGCTTCTCATGCAATCTTACTGGCTCGCCAGGTCGGTTGATCAGCTCGACGAGCCAGTAAGATCGCACCCTATGACTCTATGATGTGCGTGCAAAGCATACAAATGATGTTCCCAACATGGATCAGTGGGAGACCTGACTCGCGATCAGCCCACCATGAAAGTGGCCAGGGCATATTGCTGAACTGATTTCCTGCCAGCGGAATTCTGATTTTTGGCCTTCTCAAGAGTCACGTTTGCCAGGACCTGAACATTAAGTCCAGGACCAGGTAAGTGTGGGGGTCTCACGCAAAGGTGGGAGGTGAGGCCCAGGGAGGTGGGCAAATGGATGTGGGGAAATGTGGGGTTCTCCCCTCCCAGCATAAAATTGCGGAGAGGTCGGAGTGGGTGGGAGTCTGGTGAGAAGGCCATTCGGAACATTTTACAGCAATCTCCTGCCTAGAAATTGTGGTGAACCATCGTTGGTTCCCACTGGATAGTACTGAGCCAGGGGCTGGCCAGTACTACAAGGATGTACATATGTTACTGTTGGGTTGTGCTATTGTTGCTGTTGGGGTTAGGGTGGGGTTGTTACACCTTTGTACTGTAGTGTTGTGGCACATCCCAGTCGGGCTCCGCCTCCTGGGAGAGGTATAAGAGTCCCTGCTCTGGCCGGGACCCCTTCAGTCTGGGATAGTGTATATAAGTTCTGGCAGCTTCATTACAGTAAATAAGAGCCTTTCATTTACTGAGCTTCAGGCCTCGTGTTTGAGTAGCGCATCAATTTTATTTACTGTCGTTAAACTCTCGTCGAAAAGAAAAAAAAAGAGAAAGTATGGAGCAAATTCTGAAGCCGGAACGCCTTACGCTAGATCCACATGCGGTGGGCGCTTCTAACACCTTCAACCACTGGCTGAAGTGTTTCGAAGACTACCTGGCAGCCTCCGCAGCGGTCACCACAGATGATGACAGACTCCGGGTCCTCCATGCGAGGGTAAGCGACACTGTCTACCTCGCGATCCGTGCGGCCACCGATTATACTAAGGCCCTCGAGCTTCTGAAGAAGCGCTATATCAAACCACCCAATGAGATACACGCTCGTTACCTTCTAGCCACTCGACGACGGCAGTCTGGCGAAACGATGGAGGAATATGCGAACGAGCTCCTACAGCTAGCCAGGGGCTGTGACTGCAAAGCTGTGTCGGCTGAGCAGAGCATGTACGACCTCGCCTGAGATGCATTTGTGGCCGGGGTCGGATCGTCGTACATTCGACTTAAACTTGGAGAAGGGTAACCTTAACCTTACCCAGGCCATCGAGTTAGCAGAGATGCTCGAGACGGCCTCCAAAAGCTTAGTATTATATCCGGAGGACCATGTGGAGACAACGTGGCAGGAGCAGTCGCTAATCCCTCCTCGTCCCTCGGGTTCGAAATGCTGCGTAATGGCGTGCTCACACTCGGGCCAGTCGATGGCAGCAGCCCCGGGCGGCCCGCGGTGCTATTTCTGTGGAGGAGCGAAGCAAACTCGGCAACGGTGTCCCGCTAAAGCTGTGTTGTGCACCGCATGCGGTAAAAAAGGGCACTATTCAAAAGTGTGCCGATCTAAACCCAGGAACGGCAGTGCGGCCTGCGATTCTTCAGAGCTCGGGTCTTCGTCGTCGAAGTCATCGCGGGGTTCGTCCACGTGCGAGACCAGGATGACGCCATTACGGTCGACGGAGTCGGAGGAGTATGACCACCAGGGGTCACTAAGTTTGGCGCCCTCACCCACGTGCGACTCATGGGAGCGGCCATGTTGGTTGTCACTGACCACGAACGACCAGCAGGGGTCCTCCTCATCGATTTCAGCTGCCTGCAGTGGCGCTCATGAACCAACGGTGGCGTCGATCATCCTGGACCAGGCCAAGCCTCATAGACTTGACAAATCTATGATGAATATCCAGGTAAATGACCACGTGATTTATTGTCTGTTTGACAGCGGGAGCACTGAGAGCTTTATCCACCCAGACACTGTGAAGCGGTGTGGACTCCAGATTCAACCTGCCAAACAGACAATCTCTATGGCATCAAGGTCCCGGTCTGTTGCCGTGCTAGGGAGTTGCGTGGTAACCTTGAAGGTGCAAGGCACAGTTTACGAACGTTTCAAGCTCCTTGTGTTGCCGTATCTTTGCGCGCCAATACGTCTTGGACTAAACTTCATGGTCCACTTGAGGAGTGTAATCCTACAGTACGGTGGGCTACTCCCTTCACTGGCAGTGGGAAAACAGCAGCAGCCTCCAAATTGCCCAACGCGCCCCGCCTGCAGCCTCTCGACGCTGAAGATCACCACACCCTCCTTGTTCCAGAATCTTGTGCCAGGCTGCAAGCCCATCGCGACTAACAGTAGGCGTTACAGCGCTGAGGATCGGATCTTCATTAGATCTGAGGTTCAGCGGCTCCTCAAAGAGAGGATCATACAACCCAGTGCTAGTCCGTGGAGAGCGCAGGTCGTGGTGGTCAAGAGCGGGAACAAACCCCGGATGGTCATTGACTACAGTCAGACCATTAACCGATATACGCAGCTGGATGCGTATCCCCTCCCGCGCATATCTGATATGGTCAATCAGATTGCGCAGTACCGGGTGTTCTCCACCATAGACCTCAAGTCTGCCTACCATCAACTCCCCATTCACCCAGAGGACCGGCAATACACGTCTTTTGAGGCGGATGGTCGCTTGTATCACTTTCTCAGGGTTCCCTTTGGTGTCACCAATGGGGTCTCGGTCTTCCAGCGTGCTATGGACCGAATGGTGGACCAGAACGGGCTGCGGGCTACCTTCCCGTACCTGGATAATGTCACCATCTGCGGCCATGACCAGCAGGACCACGACACGAATCTCCTGAACATCCTATGCACTGCATCTCGCCTGAACTTGACCTCCAACAGGGAGAAGTGTGTGTTTCGTATGCGCCGTTTAGCCATCCTAGGATACATGGTGGAAAACGGGGTCATTGGCCCTGATCCAGACCGTATGCGCCCCCTTTCTGAACTTCCCTTAACTGCTAGTGCAAAAGCACTGAGAAGATGCTTAGGCTTCTTCTCCTATTATGCGCAGTGGGTTCCCAACTACGCGGATAAAGCCCGTCCGCTCATTAAGTCCACGACTTTTCCCTTAACGCCAGAGGCCCGATTGGCCTTCGATAAATTGAAAGCCGACATCGCGAAAGCTACGATGCACGCTGTAGACGAGTCCATCCCCTTTCAGGTGGAGAGCGATGCATCTGATTTCGCCCTGGCCGCCACACTTAACCAGGCGGGCAGGCCCGTCGCATTTTTTTCCCGCACCCTCCAAGGCCCCGAAATTCGGCATTCAGCGGTGGAAAAGGAGGCCCAGGCCACTGTGGAGGCCGTCAGGCACTGGCACCATTACTTGGCGGGAAAACGGTTCACCCTGATCACGGACCAGCGGTCCGTGGCGTTCATGTTTAACAACACGCAGAGGGGCAAGATCAAGAATGACAAGATCTTGCGGTGGAGAATTGAACTCTCCACCTATAACTACGACATCATGTACCGTCCAGGGAAACTCAATGAGCCTTCGGATGCCCTCTCGCGTGGAACATGCGCTAGTATACAGGAGGACCGTTTGCACCCCCTCCATAATGACCTGTGCCATCCTGGGGTCACTCGGCTCTACCACTTTATAAAAGCCCGCAACCTGCCTTACTCGGTGGAGGACGTCAGGTCAGTAACAAGGAGCTGTCGGGTTTGCGCGAAATGTAATCCGCACTTTTACCAACCTGACCGGGCACATTTAGTCAAGGCCACTCGTCCCTTCGAGAGACTGAGTGTCGATTTTAAGGGCCCCCTTCCCTCAACAGATCGGAATGTGTTCTTCCTCAATATCATTGACGAGTACTCCAGGTTCCCTTTTGTTGTTCCCTGCTCTGATACATCCGCTGCCACGGTTATCAAGGCATTCCGTGATCTCTTTACCCTGTTCGGGTACCCCGGCTACATCCATAGCGACAGGGGCTCGTCGTTCATGAGCGATGACTTGAGGCAATTCCTGCTCTCCTACGGGATTGCCTCTAGTAGGACCACGAGCTACAACCCTAGGGGTAATGGACAGGTGGAACGCGAGTCTGGAAGGCTGTCTTACTGGTATTGAAGTCAAAAGGTCTTCCAGTCTCCCGTTGGCAAGAGGTGCTCCCTGATGCGCTCCATTCTATTCGCTCCCTCCTGTGTACGGCAACCAATGCTACTCCCCACGAGAGGATGTTCTCATTCCCTCGGAAGTCTTCCTCGGGGACCTCATTACCGTCTTGGTTGACGTACTCAGGACCCGTCCTTCTGTGGCAACATGTAAGGGCCCGCAAGTCCAACCCGTTGGTTGAATAGGTCCATCTCCTCCACGCCAACCCTCAGTATGCCTATGTGGCATACCCTGACGGGCGAGAGGACACGGTCTCGATCCGAGACCTGGCGCCAGCAGGGGACGTAGCAACCCCTGTCGCTCCCATACCCCCTGTAACAAACCCTTTATCTCTTGTTTCTTCCCCGGACACGGCGCGGGCAGCATCGGGACCATTGCTTAACCCTTTTACTCCCGGGTACAGCTTGCCTGAGCCCAGAAGATGGTCGCCACCGCAGGGCGTGTCAGGATCCCATGGACTACCGTCACCTCAGGGTCAACCGGCCTGTGAGTCCGTGGAAGAACAGCTGGACGCCGCCTTGGGGAGAACGCCACCGCAAGTGCCTACTCCAGTGTCATCGCCGGTATTGAGGACACTTTATTCTGTTTTTTTGTACCCCGCCGGCCTTTGTTCTCAAAGGAGGGGTGAATGTTGTGAACCATCGTTGGTTCCCACTGGATAGTACTGAGCCAGGGGCTGGCCAGTACTACAAGGATGTACATATGTTACTGTTGGGTTGTGCTATTGTTGCTGTTGGGGTTAGGGTGGGGTTGTTACACCTTTGTACTGTAGTGTTGTGGCACATCCCAGTCGGGCTCCGCCTCCTGGGAGAGGTATAAGAGTCCCTGCTCTGGCCGGGACCCCTTCAGTCTGGGATAGTGTATATAAGTTCTGGCAGCTTCATTACAGTAAATAAGAGCCTTTCATTTACTGAGCTTCAGGCCTCGTGTTTGAGTAGTGCATCAGAAATTCTCTGTCCTTGAAAGTATTGTGAACCATGAGGAGGGTGGTATAGAAAAGTTAGTGGATTGGGCAGACAGGTAGCAAATGAAATATAATGCAGAGAGGTGTATAGCAATTCATTTTGGGAGGTAGAACACAGAGATAATATGAAATAAAAGATGCAACTTTACAGAGGATGCAGGAATAGATGGATCTTGAGTGTATATGTGCATAAGCTATTGAAATTGGCAGGACAGGTTGACAGAACAGTTAATAAAACCTACAGCATCCAGAGTCTTTCCATTAGGATCATAAGGTGCAAATGCAGGGAAGTCATGTCAAACTGTATAAAACACTGGTTTGGTCGCAACTGGTGTATTTTGGGCATGACACTTCAGGAATGATGTGAAGGCATTGGAGAGAGTGCAGAAAAGATTCCAGACAATGGTTAGGAACATTAGGAACTTCAGTTACATAGTTAGAATGAGGAAGTTGGGACTGTTCTCCTTGAACAAGAAAAGGCTGAGAGGAGTTTTGATAAAAATATTCAAAATCATGAGGGGTCTGGAGAGAGTAAATAGGGAGATACTGTTTCATTTGTGAATAGATTGAGAACCAGAGGGCACAGATTTAAGATCGTTGACAAATGAAACAATGGTGACATGAGGAATTTTTTTTTCATGCAGCAAGTGACCAGGATCTGGAAGGCACTGCCTGAGCGTGTGCTGGAGGGGATCAGCTGAGGCTTTCAAGTGAAATTGGATCATGATCGGCACAAAGTTAACAGAATGAATGGCCTTCTGTGCTATAACCATTCTATGATAGTGTAATTTGCCTGATCGAAAATATTCTGCTTTTTGGGTTTAACGTTCCTCTCTTTGCTTCTTCTAAGTGTAAATGGTAAATATTTGAAGGCAATGATAAAGGATGGTAGGACTGAAAATGGATTAGATTGCTCCTGCAAAGATGCAAATGCTTCCTGCTGTTTTGTAAAATTTTGTGGTTCTGTGTTTTCAGAGCAGACTAATTAAGAAATGAAAAAACGCCATGCATGACATTTGTTATTAAGAACATAAGAACATAAGAAATAGGAGCAGAAGTAGGCCATCTAGCCCCTCGGGCCTGCCCCGCCATTCAATAAGATCATGGCTGATCTGACGTGGATCAGTACCACTTACCCGCCTGATCCCCATAACCCTTAATTCCCTTACCGATCAGGAATCCATCCATCCGCGCTTTAAACATATTCAGCGAGGTAGCCTCCACCACCTCAGTGGGCAGAGAATTCCAGAGATTCACCACCCTCTGGGAGAAGAAGTTCCTCCTCAACTCTGTCTTAAACCGACCCCCCTTTATTTTGAGGCTGTGTCCTCTAGTTTTAACTTCCTTACTAAGTGGAAAGAATCTCTCCGCCTCCACCCTATCCAGCCCCCGCATTATCTTATAAGTCTCCATAAGATCCCCCCTCATCCTTCTAAACTCCAACGAGTACAAACCCAATCTCCTCAGCCTCTCCTCATAATCCAAACCCCTCATCTCCGGTATCAACCTGGTGAACCTTCTCTGCACTCCCTCCAATGCCAATATATCCTTCCTCATATAAGGGGACCAATACTGCACACAGTATTCCAGCTGCGGCCTCACCAATGCCCTGTACAGGTGCATCAAGACATCCCTGCTTTTATATTCTATCCCCCTCGCAATATAGGCCAACATCCCATTTGCCTTCTTGATCACCTGTTGTACCTGCAGACTGGGCTTTTGCGTCTCATGCACAAGGACCCCCAGGTCCCTTTGCACGGTAGCATGTTTTAATTTGTTTCCATTGAGATAGTAATCCCATTTGTTATTATTTCCTCCAAAGTGTATAACCTCGCATTTCTCAACGTTATACTCCATTTGCCATATCCTCGCCCACTCACTCAGCCTGTCCAAATCTCTCTGCAGATCTTCTCCGTCCTCCACACGATTCACTTTTCCACTTATCTTTGTGTCGTCTGCAAACTTCGTTACCCTACACTCCGTCCCCTCCTCCAGATCATCTATATAAATGGTAAACAGTTGCGGCCCGAGTACCGATCCCTGCGGCACGCCACTAGTTACCTTCCTCCAACCGGAAAAACACCCATTTATTCCGACTCTTTGCTTCCTGTCGGATAGCCAGTCCCCAATCCACTTTAACACACTACCCCCAACTCCGTGTGCCCGAATCTTCTTCAGCAGCCTTTTATGGGGCACCTTATCAAACGCCTTTTGGAAATCCAAAAACACCGCATCCACCGGTTCTCCTCCATCAACCGCTCTAGTCACATCTTCATAAAAATCCAACATGTTCGTCAAGCACGACTTTCCCCTCATGAATCCATGCTGCGTCTGATTGATCGAACCATTTCTATCCAGATGCCCTGCTATCTCCTCTTTAATAATGGATTCAAGCATTTTCCCTACTACAGACGTTAAGCTGACCGGCCTATAGTTACCCGCCTTTTGTCTCCTTCCTTTTTTAAACAGCGGCGTAACATTAGCCGTTTTCCAATCAACCGGCACTACCCCAGAATGCAACGAGTTTTGATAAATAATCACTAACGCATCCACTATTACCTCTGACATTTCTTTCAATACCCTGGGATGCATTCCATCCGGACCCGGGGACTTGTCCACCTTCAGTCCCATTAGTCTACCCAGCACTGCCTCTCTGGTAACATTAATTGTATTAAGTATTTCTCCTGCTGCCAACCCTCTATCGTTAATATTTGGCAAACTATTTGTGTCCTCCACCGTGAAGACCGACACAAAAAACTTATTTAAAGACTCAGCCATATCCTCATTTCCCACTATTAACTCCCCCCTCTCGTCCTCCAAGGGTCCAACATTCACTCTAGCCACTCTATTCCTTTTTATATATTTATAAAAACTTTTACTATCATTTTTTATATTAATTGCTAGCCTAGCTTCATAGTCTATCCTTCCTTTCTTTATCGCTTTCTTAGTCTCTCTTTGTTGTTTCTTAAATTTTTCCCAATCACTTGTTTCTCCACTATTTTTGGCCACTCTGTACGCAGCTGTTTTTATTTTAATACTCTCCTTTATTTCCTTCGTTATCCACGGCTGGTTCTCCCTTTTCTTACAATCCTTGTTTTTTGCTGGAATATATTTTTGCTGAGAACTGAAAAGGATCTCCTTAAAAATCCTCCACTGTTCCTCAGCTATCCTACCTGCCAGCCTGCTCTCCCAGTCTACCTTAGCCAATTCATCCCTCATCCTATCATATTTCCCTCTGTTCAAACAGAGGACACTGGTTTGAGACCAAACTTTCTCCTCTTCCATCTGAATCAGAAATTCGACCATATTGTGGTCACTAGACCCAAGAGGGTCCTTCACAATAAGATCCTTAATTCTACCTACCTCGTTACACAATACCAGATCCAAAATAGCTCGTTCCCTCGTCGGTTCCGTAACATGCTGTTCAAGGAAACTATCCCGACAGCATTCTAAGAACTCTTCCTCCATTCCACCCTTACCGACTTGAGTCTGCCAGTCAATGTGCATGTTGAAGTCCCCCATGATTATTGCCGTTCCGTTTTTACACGCATCCCTTATCTGCTTGTTTATAGCCCTCCCTACCTCAACATTATTATTTGGGGGCCTATATACCACACCTACTAGTGTCTTTCTCCCTCTACTATTCCTCATCTCTACCCATAATGATTCCACGTTTTGTTCCTCAGAGCCTATGTCATCCCTCAGTACTACCCTGATATTATCTCTGATTAATAGCGCGACCCCACCACCTTTTCCTTCCTGTCTATTCTTCCTAAACGCCTGATACCCCTGGATATTCATCTCCCAGTCCTGGTCACCTTTCAGCCACGTTTCTGCAATGGCCACCAGATCGTACCCACTTGTGCTGATTTGCACCATTAACTCATTCACCTTGTTCCGAATGCTTCGTGCATTCAGGCAAAGTGTCCTTATTCCAGCTTTTATCTGGACCCGCTTTGATGAGTCGCGAACACCCTCTCCCTCTACTCCCTTATCTAAATTACCGCCTTCATTCACTTGCACCCTCTCCTCTACCATTAATTTTGTAATTCCCCTTACCCCTGCATCCTCCCCCCCATCAATTAGTTCCTTGATCCTAGTCAACTCTTCTAGCTCCCCTCCCCCCAACCTATCTAGTTTAAATTCTCCCCAGTAGCCTTAGCCAACCTACCGGCCAGGATATTGGTCCCCGTGTGATTCAAGTTCCACCCGTTTTTTGTATACAGATCACCCCTGCCCCTAAAGAGGTCCCAATGGTCCAGGAACCTGAATCCCTGCCCCCTGCACCAGTCCCTCAGCCACACATTCATCCTCCACCTCACTCCATTCCTGCCCTCACCTTCCCGTGGCACAGGCAGTAATCCTGAGATTACTACCTTTGCTTTCCTCTTTCTCAGCTGTCTCCCTAATTCCCTGTACTCCCTTTTCATGACCCCTTCTCCCTTCCTACCCACATCAGCGGTACCAATATGTACCGCTACCTCAGGCTCCTCTCCCTCCCACCTCAGGATTTCCGGGACGCGACTAGCGACATCCTGGATCTCGGCCCCAGGGAGGCAAACCACCATGCGAGAATCCCGCCTACCTCCGCAGAAACGCCTGTCTGTCCCCTTCACCATCGAGTCCCCGATTAATACCGCCTTCCTCCTCTTTTCCTTAGCCCTCTGAGTTACAGGGCTGGACTCCACTGCGGAGACACGGCCACTGCTGCTTCCCCCAGGCGGGCTGTCCCCCCCAGCAGTACTCAAGCAGGAGTACTTGTTGTGCAGGGGCAAATCCACCGGGGTGCTCTCAACCACCCTAGCCTTACCCTTCCTGGCCGTCACCCACTTGGCCTCCTCCCGTGGCCCTGGTGTGACCACCTGATGATAGCTCTTGTCTATCACCTCCTCATTCTCCCTCATCAGCCTAAGATCCTCGAGCTGGAGTTCCAGCTCCCTAACACGGTCCCTCAGGAACCGCAGCTCGACACACCCCTCACAGATGTGGATGTCCGGGAGGCCAGATGCCTCCAGGACCTCCCACATCCTACACTGGGAACAACACACTGGTTTCACACTCATACTGGACACTTTATGTCAAGTAAGACAGTGAAAAGTTAATAAGAGTGTAAGGAAACAAAAACTCACCCCTGCTCGTCCAAGCCCTGTGAGCCAAAGCCCTGACAGCTCACTCAACGTCCCACTCACTATGCTGCCCGCTACGATGCTGCCCGCTGTATACTTTGGTGCACTTTTAAACCCTCCAAAAACTTCCCCTGGCCTCTCCTGGCCTGACTTCCGGTTTTGAAAAAAACCTCCGATTTTAAACCCAAAATTAACTGAAAAAATAAATAATTAATTACAGTCAGAAAACTGTAGGTTTTAAGGATAGTAAGACTTTTGTCTGTTAATCTTATTCAGAGGGAAGTGCAAACCATTTTAATTGTAAGACTTGAATTATTGTCAAGATCATGGACTCTCTTTCTTCATACTGATCTGTATATAATAAGTTCAAATCATCCATTTAAATTTTCTCAAATATTATTCGGCTGTGGAATGAGAAATGAGCTATTTCTGGAAGTATTCATGATATGCTTGTTTAATGTTGAATAAATGTGTAAAAAAGAAGAAAATATACTGATGGAGAAGCTGACAGAAATAGATTTTGCTGTAAACCCTGAAGGCACAATCTCAATAAATACGAACAATGTATCATCTGTAATTAGTTCCACAAAACATCTTTCTACCTGTCATTCCTATCAAATGTGATTGTAAGTAAAAATCAACTGTTACAATGTGATTGAGGTTGTCGATGAGGTGTATTAATTAGACTGCCTATAGTACGCCAGCCTTTCAGTGAGTACATCAGGGGTGGAGATGCTGCTTGATGTCTGTATTCCAGTATTAGGAGATATGTGAGGTCAGGTGTTAGTGTTGGTAGAAGCAGAATTGTAGCAATAGCTAATTACAAGCTCCAGAGCCAGAACTTCTGACACGGTTACATCTGGATGACGGAAATCTGAATATGACTGAGCCAAATAAAAGAAAACAAGGCTTCAAAAAATGTCGGAGTGCTACTTTCAACATTGATGGATTTAGTTTCACTATACGTAAGTGAATAGACTGTAACTGAAGAACTAGAGAGCTGAAATAACTTGTATTTCAGGTTATATTGTGTTCATGTATTTTCAAATGTATACAGATGCAGATTTAGATTTATTTTCCTATAGTTTAGAAGAATTTGCAGTTCATATGAAAAGTAACCAAGATTTGGGGCGGAACATTGACTGATTTTGTTTTTTCTACCTTATTTTTTGTAATTTAGATGATTAATGTTGACGGGATTTGGTCTATTTTGAATAGGTTTGTGGTTCGAAAAAGCCTTACAACTCTCGTTGCAGCAAATGGTGAGCTGGAATAGTAAGATGTGTCTATGTTGCACTAAAATGGATGTAACATTTTCTTAGTAGCATTTAAGTGTTAATTACACCAGTGATCACACCAGGTGGTGTTTAACGAAGAGCTGACCATCATAGCATAATCCATTGTTTTATGAGGCAGAAGGCTGCCACCAAAATCAAAAGGGTGTTAATACTATTATAATGCTGTCCACCTACATACATGTCGCTCCATTGCAGAAAGCGACTTTCCTTGGTTTTAAAACATTATACGAATGCAAGTATGTTTGCATAACATTCTGAAAAATTATAATAACGGGTACTTTGACTGCTTTTCATCTTTTAATCTGTTTTGCAAAAATATTTAAGCACTCTAATTAAGCCTCGTTAGTGTGGGATTTTTTGCTTTTAATGAGACATCTTGTTATTAGATAATGCAAACCTGTTAGATTGTGTATTGAATTGCCCTTAAATATGCACTGCACTTTTATAACAGAGCCCATTATAAAAACAAAGTAGCAAAAACCAGTGAATTACTGGTGTACTGTTCAGTCACATTAATTGATAATTGCTGCAATGCACTGGAGAGGTAAGGTCATTTTGGATTGTCTGAACTTTACAGAACATTTCAAAGCTGATGTTTGCCATGTCTTACTGATAAAATGTTCTGTGAGCTGATTGCTGTCTCCATGGTAACAAAACAGGACATGATGTCACATGATTTCAACTGCTGCCAGCAACTCGTTCCAGCTCCCATTCACAGTTTGAAATTCAGTGGGTTTCTCATTATTCGCGTTTGTTGAGTAATTAGTACAGCTTGCTTCACCCATCAAATCCTGAAAACAGTCTGAATGTAGGGCATCTGGTATTGACATTACTGTGGGTACCAAGACACCTTGGGGTTCTTCATTTATTATTAACAAGCTGTGTTGGGCCTCCTAGTAGACTCATTAGCATTAGACAGAAATCCTTTGTGGGCACATTTGCTGGGGAAGATACTAAAAATCTTGAATTTAGGCTCACTTGAATGTGTTTTTTAGAATGAAAGATTGAACTAATTTGCAAGTTCAGCTGGATGTAAGAAATGTGCATTTCTTTCACATCTTTATGTAGGAAAATATCTCCAAGGTATTTCACTGAAATGTAATCAGACAAAAATTGACAACAAGATAAATATTACAAGAGGTGACTAAAAGCTTGAAAGTTAGAATTTTAAAACAGTCTTAAAGGATGAGAAAGAAATGGAGCAGAAACAAGGTTTCGGGCAGGAATTTATGATGATTTTGGCCTGGTTGGCTGATCAAGGCAGGTCACCAACAGTGAGAGACAGGGATAGGTCAGATTCTGAAGAGTGCAGACTTCTGCAAAGTTTTTTCCTTTATTCTTTCCTGGGATAACAGATATCTTCACATCCTCTTTGATCATAGGCGAGGCTTCAGAGGACAGGAGAATAGCCAGTGTTGTTCCCTTGTTTAAGAAAGAAAGCATGGATAATCCAGGAAATTATAGACTGGTGAGCCTGACATCAGTGGTGGGGAAGCTTTTGGAAAAGATACTGAGGGACAGGATATATGCATGTTTGGAAGAAAATGGACTAGTTAGTGACAGACAGCATGTTTTTGTATGGGGAAGGTCATGTCTCACCAAGTTGATTGAGTTTTTTGACGAGGTGACAAAGATAATTGATGAGGGAACGGCTGTGGATGTAGTCTATATGGACTTTAGTAAGGCTTTAGACAAGGTCCCACGTGACAGACTGGTGCAAAAACTAAAATCACATGGGATTCGGGGTGGGCTGGCTAGATGGATACAGAACTGGCTTGGTCATAGAAGACAGGGAGTAGCAGTGAAAGTGTATTTTTCAGAATTGAGATCTCTCGCTCGTGGTGTTCCACAGGGATCAGTGCTGGGACCTCTGTTGTTTGTAGTACATAGAAATGATCTGGGAGGAAAACGTGGGTGGTCTGATTCATAAGTTTGCAGATGACACAAAGACTCGTGGAGTTGCTGATAGTGCCGGGGATTGTCAGAGGATACAACAGGATATAGATAGATTGGAGACTTAGGCACAGAAATGGCAGATGGAGTTTAATCCAGACAGGTGATGCATTTTGGAGAATCAAATTTAGGTGTGAATTATACTGTAAATGGCAGAACCCTTATGAATATTAACACACAGATGGATCTGGGTGTTCAGGTCCACAGTTCCCTAAAAGTGGCAACACAGGTAGCCAAGGTGATTAAGAAGGCATATGGCATGCTTGCCTTCATTGGGCGCTGTATTGAGTACAAAAATTGGCAAATTACGTTGCAACTATATAAAAGCTTAGGCCGCATTTGGAGTATTGCATGCAGTTCTGGTAGCCACACTACCAGAAGGACATGGAAGTTTTGAAGAGAGTGCAAAGAATGTTCCACCAGGTGGGAATTTAAAGCCATGTACCCAGAGCTTTAGGCTGTCTCCAGTTTACTAATCCAGTAATGTTAGCACTCTGCCACAGACTTCCCTGGAGGAACATGGTAGAAGACACCAGTAACATACCAAGAATTCAAGAGAGTTAGGGAGTAGTATGGTGGCCATTACTAAGGAGAAGGTGCTAGGGAAGCTGAAAAATTTGAAGGTGTATAAATCACTTGGACCAGATGGACTGCAGCCTGGACTTCGAAAGAAGATAGCTGAAGCAGTAGTGGAGGCATTTAGGATATAGAACATAGAACGTTACAGCACAGTACAGGGCCGTCGGCCCTCGATGTTGCGCCGACCAGTGAAACCAATCTAAAGCCCATCTAACTTACACTATTCCAATATCATCCATATGTTTATCCAATAACCATTTGAATGCTCTTAATGTTGACGAGTCCACTACTGCTGCAGGCAGGGCATTCCACGCCCTTACTACTCTCTGAGTAAAGAACCTACCTCTAACGTCTGTCCTATGTCTCTCACCCCTCATTTTAAAGCTATGTCCCCTCGTGTTAGCCATCACCAACCAAGGAAAAAGGCTCTCACTATCCACCCTATCTAATGCTCTGATCATCTTGTATGCCTCTATTAAGTCACCTCTTAACCTTCTCTCTAACGAAAACAACCTCCAGTCCCTCAGCCTTTCCTCATACGATTTTCCCACCATACCAGGCAACATCCTGGTAAATCTCCTCTGCACGCTTTCCAACACTTCCACATCTTTCCTATAATGCGGCGACCAGAACTGTACGCAATACTCCAAGTGCAGCCGCACCAGAGTTTTGTACGGTTGCAGCATGACCTCCTGGCTCCGAAACTCAATCCCTCTACCAATAAAAGCTAACACACCGTACGCCTTCTTTCCCCCAAACATAGAAAAACTACAGCACAAACAGGCTCTTCGGCCCACAAGTTGTGCTGAACACATCCCTACCTTCGAGACTTACCTATAACCCTTCATCCTATTAAGCTCCATGTACTCATCCAGGAGTCTCTTAAAAGACCCTATTGAGTTCGCCTCCACCACCACTGACGGCAGCCGATTCCACTCACCCACCACCCTCTGAGTGAAAAACTTACCCCTGACATCTCCTCTGCACCTACTCCCCAGCACCTTAAACCTGTGTCCTCTCGTAGCAGACATTTCCACCCTGGGAAAAAGCCTCTGAGAGTCCACCCGATCTATGCCTCTTAACATCTTATACACCTCTATTAGGTCTCCTCTCATCCTTCGTCTCTCCAAGGAGAAAAGACGGAGCTCCCTCAGCCTATCCTCATAAGGCATGCCACTCAATCCAGGCAACATCCTTGTAAATCTTCTCTGCACCCTTTCAATCATTTCCACATCCCTCTTGTAATGAGGTGACCAGAACTGAGCACAGTACCCCAAGTGGGGTCTGACGAGGGTCTTATATAGCTGCATCATTATCCCCGGACTCCTAAACTCAATCCCTCGATTGATAAATGCCAGCACACCATACGCCTTCTTAACCACCTCCTCCACCTGCGGGGCCGATTTTAGAGTCCTATGGACCCGGACCCCAAGGTCCTTCTGATCCTCTACAGTACAGTACAGGGCGGCACGGTAGCACAACGGTTAGCACTGCTGCTTCACAGCTCCAGGGACCTGGGTTCGATTCCCGGCTTGGGTCACTGTCTGTGTGGAGTTTGCACATTCTCCTCGTCTCTGCGTGGGTTTCCTCCGGGTGCTCCGGTTTCCTCCCACAGTCTAAAGATGTGCGGGTTAGGTTGATTGGCCATGCTGAAATTGCCCCTTAGTGTCCTGAGATGCATAGGGTAGAGGGATTAGCGGATAAATGTGTAGGGATATGGGGGTAGGGCCTGTGTGGGATTGTGGTCGGTGCAGACTCGATGGGCCCAATGGCCTCTTTCTGCACTGTAGGGTTTCTATGAGATTCTACTAAGAGTCTTTCCCTTTATATTGTACTCCTTCATGCCATTTGACCTACCAAAATGGACCACGACGCATTTATCTGGGTTGAAGTCCATCTGCCACTTGTCCGCCCAGTCTTGCATCCTATCTATGTCCCTCTGTAACTTCTGACATCCCTCCAGACTATCCACAACCCCACCAACCTTCGTGTCATCGGCAAACTTACCAACCCATCCCTCCGCTTCCTCATCCAGGTCATTTATGAAAATAACAAACAGCAAGGGTCCCAGAACAGATCCCTGGGGCACACCACTGGTGACCGACCTCCATTTAGAAAAAGACCCATCTATACACACTGTCTGCCTCCTTTGGGCAAACACAATAAGAAGTTTAACAACATCAGGTTAAAGTCCAACAGGTTTATTTGGTAGCAAAAGCCACACATAGCTTTTGCTACCAAATAAACCTGTTGGACCTTAGCCTGGTGTTGTTAAACTTGTTACTGTGGTCACCCCAGTCCAACTAATCAAGTCTTTAAGAAACAAAACAATGTGAGTGGAGAGAGCATCAAGACAGGCTAAAAAGATGTGTATTGTCTCCAGACAAGACAGCCAGTGAAACTCTGTGGGGGTTACAAATAGTGTGACATGAACCCAATATCCCGGTTGAGGCCGTCCTCGTGTGTGCGGAACTTGGCTATCAGTTTCTGCTCAGCGACTCTGCGCCGTCGTGTGTCGCAAAGGCCGCCTTGGAGAACGCTTACCCGAATATCAGAGGCTGAATGCCCGTGACCGCTGAAGTGCTCCCCAACAGGAAGAGAACAGTCTTGCCTGGTGATTGTCGAGCGGTGTTCATTCATCCGTTGCCGCAGCGTCTGCATAGTTTCCCCAATGTACCATGCCTCGGGACATCCTTTCTTGCAGCGTATCAGGTAGACAACTTGTCTGGAGACAATACACATCTTTTTAGCCTGTCTTGATGCTCTCACCACTCACGTTGTTTTGTTTCTTAAAGACTTGATTAGTTGTAAGTATTCGCATTCCAACCATTATTCATGTAAATTGAGTTTGTGTCTTTATATGCTCTGTTTGTGAACAGAATTCCCACTCACCTGAAGAAGGGGCTTGCAGCTCCGAAAGCTTGTGTGGCTTTTGCTACCAAATAAACCTGTTGGACTTTAACCTGGTGTTGTTAAACTTCTTACTGAATAGCAGAGCAGACTTGATGGGCCAAATAGCCTAATTCTGCTGCGATATTTTATAGAGTCATAGAGGTTTACACCATGCTGCTCAGGTTTTACCATTAAGATAGTCCCAATTGCCCATGTTTGGCCCATATTCCTCTACACCAATCTTACCCACGTAACTGTCTAAATGCTTTTTAAAAGACAATATTTGTACCTTCCTCTACTACTACCTCTGGCAGCTCATTTCAGACACTCACCACCTCTGTGTGAAAAGAATTGACCCTCTGGACCCTCTTGTATCTCTCCCCTCTCACTTTAAACCTATGCCCTCTAGTTTTAGAGTCCCCACCTTTTGGAAAAGACATTGACTATCTAACTGATCTATGTCCTTCATTATTATATTGATGTCTATAAGATCACCCCTAAGCCTCCTACGGTCCAGGGAAAAAAATCCCTGTCTATCCAGCCTCTTCTTATAATTCAAACCATCAAGTCCTGGTAGCATCCTAGTATATCTTTTCTGCACTTTTTCTAGTTTAATAATATCCTTTCTATAAAAGGATGACCAGAACTGTACACAGTATTCCAAGTGTGGCCTTACCAATGTCTTGTACAACTTCAACAATGAACATCCCAACTCCTGTATTCAATGTTCTGACCAATGAAACCAAGCATGCCGAATGTCTTCTTCACCACCCTGTCCACCTGTGACTCCACTTTCAAGGAGCAATGAACCTGTATCCCTAGATCTCTTTGTTTTGTAACTCTCCCCAACGCCCTACTATTAGTAGAATTGCAAGGCAAATCGTGCCTTACGAGCCTGGTGGAGTTCTTTGAAAATGTGACTAAACACATTGACGAAGGAAAAGCGGTAGATGTGGTTTGCATGGACTTCAGCAAGGCATTCGATAAGGTCCCCCATGCAAGACTTCTCGAGAAAGTGAGAGGGCATGGGATCCAAGGGGCTTTTGCCTTGTGGATTCAGAACTGGCTTGCCTGCAGAAGGCAGAGAGTGGTTGCAGACAGGTCTTTTTCTGAATGGAGGTCAGTCACCAGTGGAGTGCCCCAGGGATCTGTTCTGGGACCCTTGCTGTTTGTCATTTTCATAAATGACCTGGATGAGGAAGTGGAGGGATGGGTTGGTAAGTTTGCTGACGATACGAAGGTTGGTGGTGTTGTGGATAGGTTGGAGGGATGTCAGAAGCTGCAGCGTGACATAGATAGGATGCAAGACTGGGCGGAGAAGTGGCAGATGGACTTCAACCCGGATAAATGTGTAGTGGTCCATTTTGGCAGGTCAAATGGGATGAAGGAGTATAATATCAAGGGTAAGACTCTTAGCAGTGTAGAGGATCAGAAGGACCTTGGGGTCCGGGTCCATAGGACTCTTAAATCAGCCTTGCAGGTAGAGGAGGTGGTTAAGAAGGCGTATGGTGTGCTGGCCTTCATCAATCGAGGGATTGAGTTTAGGAGTCGGGAGAAATTGATGCAGCTTTATGAGACCCTCGTCAGACCCCACTTGGAGTACTGTGCTCAGTTCTGGTCGCCTCATTACAGGAGGGATGTGGAAATGATTGAAAGGGTGCAGAGAAGATTTACAAGGATGTTGCCTGGATTGGTTGGCATGCCTTATGAGGATAGGCTGAGAGAGCTCAGTCTTTTCTCCTTGGAGAGACGAAGGATGAGAGGTGACCTGATAGAGGTGTACAAGATGTTGAGAGGTATAGATCGGGTGGATTCTTGGAGGCTTTTTTCCCAGGGCTGAAATGGCTGCTACGAGAGGACACAGGTTTAAGGTGCTGGGGAGTAGGTACAGAGGAGATGTCAGAGGTAAGTTTTTCACTCAGAGGGTGGTGGGTGAGTGGAATCGGCTGCCGTCAGTGGTGGTGGAGGCAAACTCGATAGGGTCTTTTAAGAGACGTCTGGATGAGTACATGGGACTTAATAAGATTGAGGGTTATAGATAAGCCTATATATAAGCTAAGGCAGGTAGGGACATGACCGGCGCAACTTGTGGGCCAAAGGGCCTGTTTGTGCTGTATTCTTTCTATGTTCTATTAACGTGAGTAAGTCCGGTACTAAAATGCATCACCTCGCATTTACCTAAATTAAGCTCCATCTGCCATTCATCAGCCCACTGGTCCAATTGATCAAGGTCCCATTGCAATCCTACATAACCTTCTTCACTGTCCACTATGCCACCAATCTTGGTGTCTTCTGCAAACTTACTACCATGCCCTAAATTCTCATCCAAATCATTAATATAAATGACAAATTACAGTCGACCCTTGTCGACGTTCCCTAAGGCACACTGCTGGTCACAGGCCTCCAGTTTGAAAAACAACCTTCTACAACCACCCTCTGTCTTCTGTCATCAAGCCAATTTTGTATCTGATTGGCTCCCTCACCCTAGATCCCATGAGATTCAACCTTATTACAACCTATCATGCGGTACCCTGTTAGAGGCCTTGCTAAAGTCCATGTAGACAACGTCGACTGCACTGCCCTCACCTACCTGCTTGGTTACCCCTTCAAAAAACTCGAATTCATGAGACATGATTTTCCACTCACAAAGCCATGCTGACTATCCCTAATCAGTCCTTGCTTCTCTAAATGTCTGTCGACCCCGTCTCTCAGAATACCGTGTAACAACTTACCCACTACAGACGTTAGGCTCACTTCTACTTCGTCCCCATTGATGTAGACAGGAGCATGTCCTCCACTACATTTCCTGAAATCGATGACTATCTCGTTCATTTTACTGACATTGAGCGAGGGATTATTGCCGTCGCACCAGTTCACCAGATTCTCTATCTCTTTCCCGTACTCCATCTCATCATTGTTTGAGATCCGACCAACTACGGAGGTGTCATCAGCAGACATGATCAGTAAACAGATAGGGAGGGTGAAGCAATGAAGGAACACAAACACAAGAGAATTTTAAATTTGAAGCTTTGATGCTCCTGGAGTCAGGTTCCTCAGTCTCCTATTTTTTTTAAAGCAGCTTACTGGACTGGGCAATTGGTTTCCTTAGCACTGCTGCTTTCATACCTAGGATAATGGCTTCGCTAGCAAAGCCAGCACTTATTGCTCATCTCTAATTCTCCTTGAGTAAGTGCTACCTTCTTTGAATTTCTGAACTCCTTGTGCTGTTAGGGAATAAACTTAGCGAGGAAAACTAACTTGTTTTCTCTGCCACAGGCGCTGGTCAGACCTCTTGTGTATTTCCAGCAATTCTTTCTTTAATGAAGTATTCAGTGAATGAATCATAGAATCCCTACAGTGCTGGATGAGGCCATTCGGCTCAATGAGTCTGCACTGACCCCAATCCCACCCAGGACCTATCCCTGTAACCCCACATATTTACCCTGCTAGTCCCTGACACTAAGAGTCAATTTAACATGGCCAATCCACCTAAACCGCACATCTTTGGACTGCGGGAGGAAACCGGAGCACCTGGAGGAAACCCATGCAGATACAGAGAGAATATGCAAACTCCACACAGACAGTGATCCGAGGCCGGAATTGAACCCGGGTCCCTGGTGCTGTGAGGCAGCAGTGCTAACCACTGTGTCATCGTGCCACCCCTGAATGGTAGGACACTAAGAAGTTCTATTGAATAAAGGGACATTGACGTGTTTGTCCACAAATCGCTGAAAGCGGAATAGCATGTTAGTATGAAAAAGGCATATGGGATACTTGCCTTTGTCAATCAATGCATGGATTACAAAAGAGGGGAAGTCATGTTGGAGTTATATAGAACTTTGGTGAGGCCACAACTGGAGTACTGTGTGCAGTTCTGGTCGTCACATTATCAGAAGGATATGATTGCGCTGAAGCTGGTGCAGAGCAGATCCACCAGGATGCTGTCTGGGATGGAACATTTAAGTTATGAAGAGAGGTTGGGTAGCTTGGATTATTTTCATTGGAGCAGAGAAGACTGAGGGGCAACCTGATCAAGGTGTACAAGATGATGAAGAACAATGACAGAGTGGATAAGGAGCAGCTGTTCCCTTTAGTTGAAGGGTCAGTTGAGGGGGCATAAGATTAAGATGAGGGGCAGGAGGTTCTGGGAGACATGAGGAAAAACCTTTTTACACAGAGGGCAATGATAGTCTGGAATGTGCTGCCTGGGAGGGTGGTAGAGGCGGGTTGCCTCACATTCTTTAAAATGTACCTGGATCAGCACTTGGTACATCGTAACATTCAGGGCTATGGGCCAAGTGCTGGCTGATGGGATTAGCTGGGAGTTCAGGTGTTTCTAATGTGTCGGTGCAGACTCGCTGGGCCAAAGGTTCTCTTCTGCACTGTATGAGTCTGTGATTCTATGAAGAGAAATGAATTAGGGAGAAAGAGAGGTACAAGAAGGGGATGGAAAGAGAAACGTAACTGGTTGAGAGAAAGTGAGAGAAACACAAGCTAGGGAGAGAGAAAAATAACTGGGTTGGGGGTGTTAGTGGTGGGTTAGCAAATACGACAGCGCAAACAACAATTTGAATTTATGTGTGTAAAATTGTAAAACATCCTCAGGTAGCTTTCAGTTAATTGCCTCATTTAACTGAGTGGCCTATAAATTCAATAGTGTAATGCCTATTTGTCATTCACCAAGAGGTCAACCAAGTCCTGAGAGTTCCAGCCATCTTATTGACATAATTCATCACACTGATAGCAGCAGTGCAATGACAATAATGTTTTAAACTGACAATGTTTACAATTTAGGTCTTGTACTTTTTGCATCCTCGATGCCCAAGATTTCAATCATTACATATTGACCTCATGCAGTGCACCATAACCCTAATTATCCTCCTCGGGTACCATACCCTAAGAAGGCATTGGTGACCATGGACTTCCATTGGATTGGTTCACTATTACGCTTGGTAAAGTACTTCAGCTGCATTCTGCAGTATGGCTGACTCTCATTCCTTACCATCTATCTTCAGGCACATTGGAAGGATATACACGCTGAATATCAGTCATGTTTTTTCTAATATGCATTCATGGGGTGGGAGCATCTGCATCAACCCATAATTTATTGTCCATCCCTAATTACTGCTGGAGAAGTGGTGACGAGCTACCTTCTTGAACCACTGCAGTCCGTGTGATGTAGGGACTGTCAGAATGTTGTTAGGAAGAAAGTGCCTATTAAAATTTTCTCTGCTAGTTTGATACAACAGAATGGGTTACTAGGCTATTTCAATGGGTGTTTAAGAGCCTGAAACTTTAACTCTACTTCTCTCTTGACAGATGCTGCCAGACTTACTGTGAAATCCAGAATTTTGTTTGTTTATTTCAGATTCCCAGCATCCCGTGTTTTGCTTTTGAAAGAGTCAACAATATATTTGTGGTTCTTGAGTCTTGTTATTTTCTGCCTCATTAATTCTGTCACGACAGTAGTAGTGCTTTGCTTGCTTTTGAAATTTATCTTTATCAGCACACAGCAAGGGTTTGCTACTCTTGCTGTTGTTCTTTGCTCTGTAAGTAGTCTGGTTGCAGTCAAGGGTTGTCTTTCAGACTGAGGAGATCAACAAAGAAGCAAAAAAATCTTTTGGAATAGGGTGGAGAAAGGTGGGGCAGCAGTCATAATAGCACATACCTGCCCATATTCATTTAGTCATTAAGGCATGCTACTTGGCTTTTCTTTGGTACCAGGATAATGGTTATCTTCTTGAAGCAGATAGGGACCTCAGACTGTTGTAAAGAGAGGTTGAAGATGGCTGTGAATACCTCCGCCAGCTGGTCTGCTCAGGATCTGAGTGCTCATCTGGGTACCCCAGCCAGGTGAGTCACTTTCCATGGGTTGACCTTCAAGAAGGCTGCTCTGACATCTGCAATGGTGATCTTGGATGTCGGTTCATCCGAGGCTTCCGAGATGGAGGGCGTGCTCTTGCTGACCTCTTGCTCAAAACGGACATAGAATGCATTGAGCTCATCAGGGAGAGGTGCGTTGGTGCCAGCGATTTTCCATGCCTTTATCTTGTAGCTTGTTTTATTGCAGACCTTGCCATAGTTGGCGAAGGTCCATGTGGCTCGCCTGGGACCCTAGCTTGGTCCAGTAGTGTCTTTTGGCATCTTTGATGGATCTCCTTTGATCATATCTGGCTTTCTTGTATAGTCATGATGTGGAGATGCCGGCGTTGGACTGGGGTAAACACAGTAAGAAGTTTAACAACACCAGGTTAAAGTCCAACAGGTTTATTTGGTAGCAAAAGCCACACAAGCTTTCGGAGCTCTTAGCCCCTTCTTCAGGTGAGTGGGAATTCTGTTCACAAACAGAGCTTATAAAGACACAGACTCAATTTACATGAATAATGGTTGGAATGCGAATACTTACAACTAATCAAGTCTTTAAGAAACGAAACAATGTGAGTGGAGAGAGCATCAAGACAGGCTAAAAAGATGTGTATTGTCTCCAGACAAGACAGCCAGTGAAACTCTGCAGGTCCACCCAACTGTGGGAGTTACAAATAGTGTGACATGAACCCAATATCCCGGTTGAGGCCGTCCTCGTGTGTGCGGAACTTGGCTATCAGTTTCTGCTCAGCGACTCTGCGCTGTCGTGTGTCGCGAAGGCCGCCTTGGAGAACGCTTACCCGAATATCAGAGGCCGAATGCCCGTGACCGCTGAAGTGCTCCCCAACAGGAAGAGAACAGTCTTGCCTGGTGATTGTCGAGCGGTGTTCATTCATCCGTTGTCGCAGCGTCTGCATAGTTTCCCCAATGTACCATGCCTCGGGACATCCTTTCTTGCAGCGTATCAGGTAGACAACGTTGGCCGAATTGCAAGAGTATGTACCGTGTACCTGGTGGATGGTGTTCTCACGTGAGATGATGGCATCTGTGTCGATGATCCGGCACGTCTTGCAGAGGTTGCTGTGGCAAGGTTGTGTGGTGTCATGGTCACTGTTCTCCTGAAGGCTGGGTAGTTTGCTGCGGACAATGGTCTGTTTGAGGTTGTGCGGTTGTTTGAAGGCAAGAAGTGGGGGTGTGGGGATGGCCTTGGCGAGATGTTCGTCTTCATCAATGACATGTTGAAGGCTCCGGAGGAGATGCCGTAGCTTCTCCGCTCCGGGGAAGTACTGGACAACGAAGGGTACTCTGTCCACTGTGTCCCGTGTTTGTCTTCTGAGGAGATCGGTGCGGTTTTTCGCTGTGGCGCGTTGGAACTGTTGATCAATGAGTCTAGCGCCATATCCTGTTCTTATGAGGGCATCTTTCAGCGTCTGGAGGTGTCTGTTGCGATCCTCCTCATCCGAGCAGATCCTGTGTATACGGAGGGCTTGTCCGTAGGGGATGGCTTCTTTAACGTGTTTAGGGTGGAAGCTGGAGAAGTGGAGCATCGTGAGGTTATCCGTGGGCTTGCGGTACAGTGAGGTGCTGAGGTGACCGTCCTTAATGGAGATGCGTGTGTCCAAGAATGCAACTGATTCCGGAGAGTAGTCTATGGTGAGCCTGATGGTGGGATGGAACTTGTTGATGTCATCATAGAGTTGTTTCAACTTGAAACAACATCATAGAGTTGTTTCAACTTGAAACAACATCATAGAGTTGTTGAAACAACTCTATGATGACATCAACAAGTTCCATCCCACCATCAGGCTCACCATAGACTACTCTCCGGAATCGGTTGCATTCTTGGACACACGCATCTCCATTAAGGACGGTCACCTCAGCACCTCACTGTACCGCAAGCCCACGGATAACCTCACGATGCTCCACTTCTCCAGCTTCCACCCTAAACACGTTAAAGAAGCCATCCCCTACGGACAAGCCCTCCGTATACACAGGATCTGCTCGGATGAGGAGGATCGCAACAGACACCTCCAGACGCTGAAAGATGCCCTCATAAGAACAGGATATGGCGCTAGACTCATTGATCAACAGTTCCAACGCGCCACAGCGAAAAACCGCACCGACCTCCTCAGAAGACAAACACGGGACACAGTGGACAGAGTACCCTTCGTTGTCCAGTACTTCCCCGGAGCGGAGAAGCTACGGCATCTCCTCCGGAGCCTTCAACATGTCATTGATGAAGACGAACATCTCGCCAAGGCCATCCCCACACCCCCACTTCTTGCCTTCAAACAACCGCACAACCTCAAACAGACCATTGTCCATAGCAAACTACCCAGCCTTCAGGAGAACAGTGACCATGACACCACACAACCCTGCCACAGCAACCTCTGCAAGACGTGCCGGATCATCGACACAGATGCCATCATCTCACGTGAGAACACCATCCACCAGGTACACGGTACATACTCTTGCAATTCGGCCAACGTTGTCTACCTGATACGCTGCAAGAAAGGATGTCCCGAGGCATGGTACATTGGGGAAACTATGCAGACGCTGTGACAACGGATGAATGAACACCGCTCGACAATCACCAGGCAAGACTGTTCTCTTCCTGTTGGGGAGCACTTCAGCGGTCACGGGCATTCGGCCTCTGATATTCGGGTAAGCGTTCTCCAAGGCGGCCTTCGCGACACACGACAGCGCAGAGTCGCTGAGCAGAAACTGATAGCCAAGTTCCGCACACACGAGGACAGCCTCAACCGGGATATTGGGTTCATGTCACACTATTTGTAACTCCCACAGTTGCGTGGACCTGCAGAGTTTCACTGGCTGTCTTGTCTGGAGACAATACACATCTTTTTAGCCTGTCTTGATGCTCTCTCCACTCACATTGTTTCGTTTCTTAAAGACTTGATTAGTTGTAAGTATTCGCATTCCAACCATTATTCATGTAAATTGAGTCTGTGTCTTTATAAGCTCTGTTTGTGAACAGAATTCCCACTCACCTGAAGAAGGGGCTAAGAGCTCCGAAAGCTTGTGTGGCTTTTGCTACCAAATAAACCTGTTGGACTTTAACCTGGTGTTGTTAAACTTTTTACTTTCTTGTATAGGTCAGGGTCACCTGACTTGAATGCCTCAGACCTGAACTTCAACAGGCAGTGTTCATCCATGGTTTCTGGTTGGGAAACATTTGGATTTGATTCTTTGGTGCACAGTTTTCTACACACTTACTAATGAAGTCAGTTACGGTAGTGACGTAATAGGAATCCTGTCCCTTACCTTCACACTGGGTCCTTGTGCTTAGTCCCTGGCACGGTGTTGCAGTATCTCTTCCAGCCATTACAATGTTGTGTCTGAATAGTCTGACGAGCTGTCAGTCAATCCAGGGCGGGATTTCCTCCCAAGTGAGGACAGAAGTCCCACCAGCTAACAATCAATTTTCATAAGAGCATAAAATAATAACAAGCCTTTCAGAGTTGGTGAGGATATGGTCCCCTCCAACACTCTGGATGGTGGGGCTCAAACCGGTTATGTTTTTGGTCCTGATATGCTTTGAGGACACATGTAGACACAGGAGGTGATTGACATTTTAACTGTCCTTCATTGTTTCAGCAATCAAACTAACAAGAAAACATAGATCCACAATCGCATAATGCACTGCCTTGCAAAGTACATAACAGAGATCCTTCCATCTGGAAAATTCAAGCCCAATAGCCAGAAGCAAGGCAATTTCTGGAGAGGGCCAGACTGGCAGGCTCTGATGAGGAGAGAGAGCCAGGATAGACAAACAAGGGGGTGAGGGTGAAGGAGTGGAATGACTATGGTTGGGTGGAATTCCAAACGGCAGTTAATTGGTCATGTAAGGGCCTCAAGTGGTTCAAGTTCTGGAGGCCTGCCCACTTATCTTGGTCACATGTAAAGTTGTGGAGGGGGCAGGGGAAAGGAAATGGATTTTACATGACTATCCCTGCCTTCAAATTCACTTCAAATCCACTGGCAGGGGAGAGCAAAATCCAGCCCATAGCATTTGAAGATGTATTCATTGACCTTGACCACTCACGTGTAATCATTCAACTCCTTGTGGCACTGCAGGATGACACTGTTGGCATTGTCTATGATGGCCATTTGCTCAGATTAATTTGTGTTTGAAAGGCCTCCTGTCAATAAAATAGCTTTAACCCTATCTAATTCATGCACAAGACTTCCAGTTCTGTGTTACAGAAGCCTGGAGCATGCAGTCTGCCCTGTGGTGCCAATTTTTACTGTTCTTCCTATTCGGAGATACTTTTCCAGCCAAGTTCTGACTATCTGCAGTGGTCTGAATGCACGTCCCATTTCAGAATTACAAGTTGGCTTTAAATATTGGCCTTAAGTGGTGCTAGCCCCCATGTATACAGCCATTCAGTTACACTGTATACTGCATACTGTAACCATGGTCCTGAGCAGGCAGTACCAAGTCTGTATGGTGCTTGCATCAGGAGCAGCAGTTAATAACATTTTGCCATCCTTTTGTCCATTTTTGGACCTCATTGATTATTGTAGCAGATACTCCACAGCCTATCTCAGTGAAACTGGTGCTGCAGGAAAAAAGTGAGATTTTTGTCATTTAGTTTAATTGCAGTCTGTGTGTAAAGTTGAAAATTTCTAAAAGGTTTACCTTTTGGATACTTCCTTCTTGATGGATACAATATGAGAAAGAGATTGGCATACTTTCACATGTGTGAGAAAGCAATTAAAGCAAGCATTTTACTGTTTATGAATTTATGCATCAAATTTGACACTGAATTAATTTTGCATGATGAGATCGTATTTTGTCACATTCACTTCATGTAGGTGCGATATTATAATTACTATTATAGATACTGTGGTGAACCATTGTTGGTTACCGCCATGGTCTGGCCAGCACTATGAGTCTGTAGATATGTTACTGTTGGGGTTAGGGTTGGGCTGTTCTACCTGTTAATATAGTCCTATGGTACACCCCAGTTGGCTCCGCCTCCTGGGAGAGGTCTAAAGGTCACTGCTCTGCCTGGTGACCCTTTAGTCTGGGATCGTATATTGTATATAGTAGCTCCATTATTGTTGGCAATAAAAGCCTTTATTTCCCGGGTACATCCTGCCTCCCATGTGATTTATCGCGCATCAGATACCAAGGTAAACAGCAATAGTTTGGAAACCAATTATTTCATGTCTTGCTATGGTATGCAACAATGGCTACATTCTGCTGTTTTACATAAGATGAGGTAAGATTACAGTAGAGATATGGCAACTCATTCAGTCATATTGATCCATGGTTCCACTTGTGCCTCCTCCCACCTTTCCTCATTTAAATCTATCATGAAAACCATCTATCCCCTCTCCTTCAAATACTTGTTCAGTTTGTCCTTAAAATGCATCTGTATCTGCTTCAAACACTCTCTTCCATATTATTACCATTCTTTGGGCATAGAAGTTTCTTATCATATTGGTGGGAGCATGGTCCCTTTAAGGGATTACCCATTGTGGGCTAGAGCCAATGAAGTGTGAGTGCATGACAGTGGATCAATCGGGAATGAGGGCAAGTAGTCCCAGGTCTGGAGAGCTTCAGTTGGAGTCAGGGCGTTGTTTGGAGTAAATCTGTTTTAGTTGAACTGTTGAACCCTCCGTGTATTTAGTTATTCTTATCAATAAATGCTTTTAGTTACTTATTTGCCACATTGATTTGCATCGAGGCAATGAGGAAAAACTGGATCAGTCATTGAAAGCCTGCAGTGCAGAGTTGGAAAGCGAAAAAAAGTGATCACTCAAGGTCGAAGTGTAGAAAAGGTAAAGACTCCGTCTGAGGATGCCATTATTTGGGAAGATAGAACCAGTTGACCCCCAGATCAAGAGTTGGGGGCAGTATATTGAGAGGCTGCGGTATTTCTTCATGGCAACCAAAATAGCTGAGGAGAAACAAACTGTGATACTGCTCACTGCGGCCCACAGAGGAGTTTGACAGCATCCGAAGCTTCGGACATAAAAACCTTCGACCAGTTAGTCAATTTGGTTAAGGATCAAATTGGGGGGCACGGTGGCACAGTGGTTCGCACTGCTGCCTCACAGCGCCAGGGACCTGGGTTCGATTCCTGGCTTGGGTCACTGAATTGTGGAGTCTGCACATTCTTCCCATGTCTGCGGGGGTTTTCTCCGGGTGCTCCGGTTTCCTCCCACAGTCCAAAAGATGTGCTGATTAGGTGCATTAGCCATGCTAAATTCTCCTTCAGTGTCCCCGAACATGCGCCGGAGTGTGACGACCAGGGGATTTTCACAGTAACTTCATTGCAGTAAGCCTACTTGTGATTAACAAATAAACTTTAATAAACTTTATAACCCCAGACCTTCTGTAATGATGCAAAGATATAAATTTCATACTGCAGTTAGAGAGCCAGGAGAAATGGCTTTGTGGACAGACCTCGACAGCTGCCTGAGCAATGTGAGTTCAAGCCCTTGTTGGGAGACATATTAAGGGATCATTTGGCTTGTGGGATCAAAAACTCCAACAATCAAAAGAAACTGGTTTTTGAAACAAAACATTTCACTGGAGAAAGCAGTAGAGAAAGCCCCTGGCTGGGAAATCTAGAAGAAGAGAACACACTTTTATGATATAGGGCCATGTATTTAGGACTAGATGAGGAAAAACTTCTTCACTCAAAGGGTTGGGAAGCTTTGGAATTCTCTACACCAGAGCGTTTTGGATATTCCTTCACTGAATATATTTATGACTGGGATAGACAGCGATTTGTCCATTAGAAAATGAAGATAAATAAAGAATGGACGGGTGAGTGATATTAAGACTGTACTTGACAAAGTATGGCATCAATGAGACCTAGCAAAACTGAAATCAATGGGAATTGAGGGAAACCTCTCCACTGTCATATCTTGCACAAAGGAAGATGGCTGTGGTTGTTGGAGGTCAATCATCTCAGCTCCAGGACACCACTGCAAGAGTTCCTTGGGGTAGTGTCCTAGGCCCAGCCATCTTCAGTTGTTTCATTAATGACCTTCATTCCATCATAAGGTCAGAAGTGGGGATGCTGATGATTGCACAATGTTCAGCACTATTCGTGACTACTCAAATACTGAAACAGTCCATGTTCAAATTGGCCAGAAACTGAACTGAACCAGCCATATAAATACTTTAGCTACCAGAGCAGATTAAAGGATAGGAATCCTGTGGCAAGTAACTCACCTCCTGACTCTCCAAAGCATGTTCACTATCCACAAGGTACAAGTCAGGAGTGCAATGAAATACTCTCTACTTACCTGGCTGAGTGCTGCTCCAACAGCACTCAAAAAACTTGACAACATCCAGGACAAAGTCGCCCATTTGATTGCTACCCCTTCCACAAATATTCAATCACTCATCCACCAACAAACAATGGCAGCTGTGTGTACCATATGCACGACACAAGAATTCACCAAAGTTCCTCAGGCAGCACCTTCCAAACCCATGACCGCTACCATCTAAATGTAAATGGCAGAACCCTTAGGAACATTAACATACAGAGGGATCTGGGCATGCAGGACCACAGTTCCCTAAAAGTGGCAATTCAGGTGGCCAAGGTGATTAAGGCATATGGTATGCTTGCCTTCATCAGCTGAGGCATTGAGTACAAGAGTTGGGAAATCATGTTGCAGCTATATAAAACCTTGGTGAGACCGCATTTGGAGTATTGCATGCAGTTCTGGTCACCACACCATCAGAAGGACGTGGAAGCTTTGGAGAGAGTGCAAGGAAGGTTCACCAGGATGTTGCCTGGTCTTGAGGGTGTTGACTATGAGGAGAGGTTGAATAAACTAGGATTGTTTTCACTGGCAAGACGGAGGCTGAGAGGAGACCTGATAGAGGTTTACAAAATTATGAGGGGCATAGACAGGGTGGATAGTCAGAGGCTTTTTCCCAGGTTGGAAGTGTCAATTACAAAGGGGCACAGGTTCAAGATGAGAGGGGGAAAGTTTAAGGGAACACGCTGCCAGAGGAGGTGGTGGAAGCTGTCATATTCACAACGTTTAAGAGGCATCTGGATGGGTACATGAATAGGGAGAGAATAGAGGGATACGGATCGAGTAAGGGCAGAAGGTTTTTTTTAAAAGTTTAGTTAGGGCATCATGATCGGCACAGGCTTGGAGGGCCCAAGGGCCTGTTCCTGTGCCATACTTTTCTTTGCTCTTCATCTAGAAGGATGAGCAGTAGGTTCCTGGGATCATCACCACATGGAGGTTCCCCTCCAAGTCACTCACCATCCTGACTTGGAAATCCTGACTTGTTCCTTCACTGTTGTTGGGCCAAAATCGTGGAATACCCTCCCTAACAATACTGTGGGTGTACATACATCTCAGAAACCCAGTGTTCAAGAAGCAGGTCACAACCACCATTCTGACAGACAACTAGGGATGGGCAATTAATGCTGGCCTAGCCAGCAATGCCCACATCCCATAAATGAATTTTTAAAATGTGGAATCAAAGTCCAAGATCAGTCACGATCATGTTAAATTGTGGAGCAGGCTTGACACAAGAACAGAAAAATTAGGAGTAGGCCACTCTGGCCCTCGGGTCTATTCCTCCATTTGATAAGAACATGGCTGATTTGACGTAACCTCAATTCCACCTTCCTTTCTGCCCCCATATGTTGACTCCCTTGTTGAACAAAAATTAGTGAGGAATAAAAGAATAACCAGGGTGAGGTTGGGGCCGGTCAAGGACGGCAGTGAGAATTTGTGCATGGAGTCAGAAGAGATAGGAGAGGTGATGAATGAATACTTTTCTTCGGTGTTCACCAAGGAGAGGGGCCATGTTTTTGAGGAAGAGGGGGTGTCACAGGCTGATAGGCTGGAGGAAGTAGATGTTCGGAGGGAAGATGTACTAGCAATTTTGAATAAACTGAAAGTTGATAAGTCCCCTGGGCCTGATGAAATATATCCTAGGAGTCTTTGGGAGGCAAGGGATGAGATAGCAGAGCCTTTGGCATTGATCTTTGCGTCCTCACTGTCCACGGGAGTGGTGCCAGACGACTGGAGAGTGGCGAATGTGGTTCCTCTGTTTAAGAAAGGGAATAGAAATGACCCTGGTAATTATAGGCCGGTTAGTCTTACTTCGGTGGTCGGTAAGTTGATGGAAAAGGTCCTCAGGGATAGGATTTACGATCATTTAGAAAGATGCAGCTTAATCCGGGATAGTCAGCACGGATTTGTGAAGGGCAAGTCTTGCCTCACAAATTTGATAGAATTTTTTGAGGAGGTAACTAAGTATGTAGATGAAGGTAGTGCAGATGATGTCATATACATGGATTTTAGTAAGACGTTTGATAAAGTCCCCCATGGTCGGCTTATGAAGAAAGTAACGGTGTGTGGGATAGAGGGAAGTTTGGCCGATTGGATAGGTAACTGGCTATCTAACAGAAGACAGAGGGTGGTGGTGGATGGAAAATTTTCGGACTGGAAACCGGTTACCAGCGGAGTGCCACAGGAATCAGCGCTTGGTCCTCTGCTATTTGTCATTTTTATAAATGACTTGGAGGAGGGGGCTGAAGGGTGGATCAGTAAATTTGCTGATGACACCAAGATTGGTGGAGTAGTGGATGAGGTGGAGGGTTGTTGTAGGCTGCAAAGAGATATAGATAGGATGCAGAGCTGGGCTGAAAAATGGCAAATGGAGTTTAACCCTGACAAATGCGAGGTGATTCATTTTGGTAGGACAAATTTAAATGTGGATTACAGGGTCAAAGGTAGGGTTCTGAAGAATGTGGAGGAACAGAGAGATCTTGGGGTTCATATCCATAGATCTCTGAAGGTTGCCACTCAAGTGGATAGAGCCGTGAAGAAGGCCTATAGTGTGTTGGCGTTCATTAACGGTGTTTGAGTTTAAGAGCCGTGGGGTTATGCTGCAACTGTACAGGACCTTGGTGAGACCACGTTTGGAATATTGTGTGCTGTTCTGGTCACCTCACAGGATGTGGAGACACTGGAAAGAGTGTAAAGGAGATTTACCAGGATGCTGCCTGGTTTGGAGGGTAGGTCTTATGAGGAAAGGTTGAGGGAACTTGGGTTTTTCTCTTTGGAGCGGAGGAGGTTGAGAGGAGACTTGATAGAGGTTTATAAGATGATGAGGGGGATAGATAGAGTGAACGTTCAAAGACTATTTCCTCGGGTGAATGGAGTGGTAACTAGGGGGCATAACTATAGGGTTCATGGTGGGAGATATAGGAAGGATGTCCCAGGTAGGTTTTTTACTCAGAGAGTGGTTGGGGTGTGGAATGGACTGCCTGCAGGGATAGTGGAGTCAGAAACTTTAGGAACATTTAAGAAGCTATTGGATAGGCACATGGAGTACTTTGGGATGATAGGGAGGAAATAGCTTGATTTGAGTTTCAGACAAAGCTCGGCACAACATCGTGGGCCGAAGGGCCTGTTCTGTGCTGTACTGTTCTATGTTCTAAAAATCTTCGCACTCAGCCTTGGATATACTCAATGACCCAGCCTCCACTGCACTCTCAGGAAGTGAATTCCACGGGCAATGATGGCCTGAGAAAAAACAATTCTCCTAATCTCCATCTGAAATATGAGACTGCTAATTTTTAGAGTATTCCTAAGTCTAGACTCCCCACTAGGGGAAACATCCTCTCAACATCCACCATGTCATGTTCCCTCAGGCTCTTATATGTTTCTGTAAAATCACTCCTCATTCTTCTAAACTTCATTGAGTATAGAGCCTCCTCCATTTCCTCATAAAATACCTCCTTGATCCCGGGAATCATTTGAGTGAATTTGCTCTCTAATTATATCCTTTCTTAAGTAAGGAGACCAACAAGGTAAACAGTACTTGAGATGCACCCTAACTGTGTACAGCTCCAGCAACACTTCCCTACTTTTATACTCACTTCTCCTTGCAACAAATGCCAACATTCCACTTGCCTTCCTAATCACTTGCTGTACTTTCATACCATCTTTATGTGACGCATGTACCAGGTCACCAGATCCCTCTATACCACAGGGTTCTGTCATTTAAATATTCTACTACTTTTCTTGTCAAAGCGGACAAGTTCATTGTTTTACACATTATTCTTCCACTTCCAAATTTTTGCTCACCCATTGAATCTATTTAAATATCTTTGTAAACTTGAACGTCCTCTTTATAACCAATTCCTTTCGGCTTTGGGACTTTGACTAGGAGGACTCTTCTCATGAAGCTTCCTTTGGAATTTAGTCTGCTGGTAGGATCATTAGCTTCCCTCGGCAAACCTGGGTATTGGTAGGGTGTGCGGCATGAACACTGATCCATTGCTCCCGTGGACAAATTCCACCAGGACAAATGAATGGGAATCTTTAGACATGACCATCAATAAACCTAACCCAACAACTGCCTGATTTCAACCTTTCAAGGAAAGAATGGTCCATCTTCAAGAGTTCAGGACCAGCCACGGCCTCTGCTTGGTCAACCTCCACAGATGGAGCATCAGTGCAAGCCCTCTATGTGCCTGTAGGAGAGAGCAAACTATGCAACATATCATAGAAGAGTGCCAAATCCACAGACTTCAGCTGACGCCTATCTACACTCAACACAAAAGGACTTAGGGACTGCATTCATTAAATAAATAAATATAACCAATTTTAAAGACACACTTTATTTTACAAAACTTAGAATGTTATGTGTTGGAAATTAGATCCTGAGGGGTATGGACAGGGTAAATAGTGAAAAACTGTTCCCCCTCAACAGTACATCAAGAACTAGAAGGCACAGATTCAAAATAAAGGGCAAAAGGAGTAGCAGTGATATGAGGATTTTATTTCATCCAAAGGGTGGTTGGAGCCTGGAAAGAACTTCCCGAGAGGGTGGTGGAAGCAGATTCGATAGAAGTGTTAGAATGGGTATTGGATTGCTAGCTGAAAAGAAAGAATGTGCAAGGATAAGGGAGGGAAGTGGGACTAAGTAGACTCGATGGGTCAAATAGCCTCCTTCTGCTCTATAAAAATAGAGTGATTCTTGACAACTTACTCTCCTGCCCATATTTGTGTCATCAGCAAATTTAGCTACCATATAATTAGCCCATTCATCTAAGTCATTGATATAGATTGTAAATGGTTTTTCCCTCAGTACCGACCTCTGTAGCACTCCAGTATTAACAACTTGCCAACCTGGAAGTGACCGTTTATTCCTGCCTCCTGCTTCTTGGTAGCTAACTAATCCTCTATCCATGCTAATATGTTATCCTCCTGCCATGAGCTCTTATTTTGTGTGCCACCTTTGATGATGTACTTCATCAGATGTCTTTTGGAAATCCAAGTACAGCATCTCTATAGGTCCCTTTTTGTCCACCATGCTTGATACTTCCTCGAAGAACTTGAATAATTTAGTCAGTTATGATTTCCTTTAGAATGACAATATTTCCAAGTCAGGATGGTGTATGATTTGGAGGGAAACTTGTTCCTATGTACCTGTTGCCCTTGTCCTTTGAGGTGGTCAGGGCCGAGTTTAGAAGTTGCTGTCCAATTATAGGGAGGGGTATTTAAGCGGGCATTTGCCTGGTTTCCATCACTAATTTGATCTTGCTGATCTCAGATTGATATTTTCTCTAATTTTATTTTTGCTTATAAATTTAACAGATATATATTATGGGCTGCATTATAGAGGATAATTTTAGAATTGAAAATTGGACTGAACTATTTTCCCCTTGTCACAACAACGATGAGAAATTATAACTGAGTGACAGCTACCTATAATGCGGCACGATAGCACAGTGGTTAGCACTGCTGCTTCACAGCTCCAGGGTCCCGGGTTCGATTCCCGGCTCGGGTCACTGTCTGTGTGGAGTTTGCACATTCTCCTCGTGTCTGCGTGGGTTTCCTCCGGGTGCTCCGGTTTCCTCCCACAGTCCAAAGATGTGCGGGTTAGGTTGATTGGCCAGGTCAAAATTGCCCCTGACATGCGTAGGTTAGAGGAATTAGCGGGTAAATATGTGGGGGTAGGGCCTGGGTGGGGTTGTGGTCGGTGCAGACTCGATGGGCCGAATGGCCTCCTTCTGCACTGTAGGGTTTCTATGTTTCTATGTTTCTATATGCACATTGAACTGTTTAACATGACTTTTTAAAGCAAAGTACAAGAAAAGACACTGACTAAAGATGGCTACCACCGAATGTCTAGTATTGTAAGTGACTCGTTTGCTGGGAAATTCTGATATAGAGTGCACTGCAGGTCTGCTCTGAAATGATGCATAAAATTACACAACTGAGATGTCAAGGTCCACTTTAAACAGGGACTTTTGAAAGGAAGGTGTTAGAAACCTAAGTGCTGGACTTTAAATCAACTGTAATTCTGTCAAGACAATGGAAACTGCTAACCAGCCAGTTGGAGCCCAATAGATGCTCGAAACCCCCTGTGAACAAAGAACAAAGAACAGTACAGCACAGGAAACAGGCCCTTCGGCCCTCCAAGCCTGTGCCGCTCCTTGGTCCAACTAGACCAATCGTTTGTATCCCTCCATTCCCAGGCTGCTCATGTGACTATCCAGGTAAGTCTTAAACGATGTCAGCGTGCCTGCCTCCACCACCCTACTTGGCAGCGCATTCCAGGCCCCCACCACCCTCTGTGTAAAAAACGTCCCTCTGATATCTGAGTTATACTTCGCCCCACTCAGCTTGAGCCCGTGACCCCTCGTGATCGTCACCTCCGACCTGGGAAAAAGCTTCCCACTCTTCACCCTATCTATACCCTTCATAATCTTGTACACCTCTATTAGATCTCCCCTCATTCTCCGTCTTTCCAAGGAGAACAACCCCAGTCTACGCAATCTCTCCTCATAGCTAAGACCCTCCATACCAGGCAACATCCTGGTAAACCTTCTCTGCACTCTCTCTAAAGCCTCCACGTCCTTCTGGTAGTGCGGCGACCAGAACTGGACGCAGTACTCCAAATGTGGCCTAACCAGCGTTCTATACAGCTGCATCATCAGACTCCAGCTTTTATACTCTATACCCCGTCCTATAAAGGCAAGCATACCATATGCCTTCTTCACCACCTTCTCCACCTGTGTTGCCACCTTCAAGGATTTGTGGACTTGCACACCTAGGTCCCTCTGTGTTTCTATACTCCTGATGACTCTGCCATTTATTGTATAACTCCTCCCTACATTATTTCTTCCAAAATGCATCACTTCGCATTTATCCGGATTAAACTCCATCTGCCACCTCTCTGCCCAATTTTCCAGCCTATTTATATCCTGCTGTATTGCCCGACAATGCCCGACAATGTGGTTGATGAAATAGCCCAATTTGCTATTTGAAATGTGTCACAAATTTTGGAGAAGAAAGATCAAAATCTGTGATTACTTGTTTTCTAAACTGGCTGCATGATATGTTAATCAAATACCTTCCTTGGCGTATCCGGACAGTAGGTTTAAGAACTAGGTTTGCCAAGCCAGAGACAGCGAGCAGTCATCAGAGTCACCTGAAAAAAGGCTGCTGGACGAAGCTGGAAGGAATCTCGCTCTGTCTTTCCTTTTTTCTCTGAATCTAAAATTATCTCCAACAAAATGCATTACCTGAAATCCGATTCAGTTCCAGGCCTTTAAAGGAAATCAGTTAACTTCAAACGGCAGCAGCATTCAACGGACTGTGCATCAATGGCAAGCAAAGGATTTCATCGTATATTGTCTTAACTTTTATATGGCCATTAACTTCCTTATTTCTAGTATCTGTGCATGTGTGTGTGTCATAATCATGGAGTTAAACAACACAGTAAAGGCCCTTTGACCGATCGAGTCTGCACCGACAATACCTACCACTAAAGACACGCGAATCCCATTTTCCTGCACCTGCCCCATATCCTTTAATGTTGTGATATTTCAAGTGCTCATCCAAATATGTTTCGAAGGTTGTAAGGTTTCCGGCCTCCTCTACCTTCCCAGGCAGTACATTCCAGATTCCCACCAACCTCTGAGTGAAAAAGCTTTTTCTCAAATCCCATCTGAATCTCCTGTCCTTTACCCTAAAATTAAGCCCCCTCGTAATTGACCCCTCAACCAAGGATAATAGCTGCTCACTACTCACCCTGTCCATACCCCTCATAATCATATACCTCAACCAATGCCCCCCATAGCCTTCTTTGTTCTAAAGAAAACAATCCAGGTCTATCCAATCTCTCCTTTTTGGTCAAATACCCTATCCCAGGCAACATACTTGTGAACCTCCTCTGTACCGCTCTCGCACTATCACACCCTTCCTATGGTATTCTCGGGGTATATGTTCATAACTCATTGAAAGTGGAGTCACAGGTGGACAGGAGGGTGAAGAAGACATTCGGCATGCTTGGTTTCATTGGTCAGAACATTGAATACAGGAGTTGGGACGTTTTGTTGAAGTTGTACAAGACATTGGTAAGGCCACACTTGGAATACTGTGTACAGTTCTGGTCACCCTATTATAGAAAGGATGTTATTAAATTAGAAAGAGTGCAGAAAAGATTTACTAGGATGCTACCAGGACTTGATGGTTTGAGTTATAACGAGAGGCTGGATAGACTGGGACTTTTTTCTCTGAGCGTAGAAGGCTTAGGGGTGATCTTATAGTGGTCTATAAAATAATGAGGGGCATAGATCAGGTAGATAGTCAACATCTTATCCCAAAGATAGGGGAGTCTAAAACTAGAGGGCATAGGTTTAAAGTGTCCAAAGGGCCCAGTTTTTCACACAGAGGGTGGTGAGTATCTGGAACAAGCTGCCAGAGGTAGTAGTTGAAGCAGGTACAATTTTATCTTTTAAAAAGCGTTTAGACAGTTACATGAGTAAGATGGCTGTCGAGGGATATGGGCCAAGTGTGGGCAATTGGGACTAGCTTAGCCGTTAAAAAAAGAGTGGCATGGACACATCGGGCTGAAGGGCCTGTTTCCATGCTGTACACCTCTATGACTATGACTCTAGTGAGGTGACCAGAATTGCACACAGTACTCCAGTTGTGGCCTAACCAATGCTCTGTAGAACATAGGAACAGTACAGCACAGAACAGGCCCTTCGGCCCACGATGTTGTGCCGAGCTTTATCTGAAACCAAGATCAAGCTATCCCACTCCCTATCATCCTGGTGTGCTCCATGTGCCTATCCAATAACCGCTTAAATGTTCCTAAAGTGTCTGACTCCACTATCACTGCAGGCAGTCCATTCCACACCCCAACCACTCTCTGAGTAAAGAACCTACCTCTGAAATCCTTCCTATATCTCCCACCTTGAACCCTATAGTTATGCCCCCTTGTAATAGCTCCATCCACCCGAGGAAATAGTCTTTGAACGTTCACTCTATCTATCCCCTTCATCATTTTATAAACCTCTATTAAGTCTCCTCTATTAAGCTTCCTCCGCTCCAGAGAGAACAGCCTTAGCTCCCTCAACCTTTCCTCATAAGACCTACCCTCCAAACCAGGCAGCATCCTGGTAAATCTCCTCTGCACTCTTTCCAGCGCTTCCACATCCTTCTTATAGTGAGGTGACCAGAACTGCACACAATATTCCAAATGTGGTCTCACCAAGGTCCTGTACAGTTGCAGCATAACCCCACGGCTCTTAAACTCCAACCCCCTGTTAATAAAAGCTAACACACTATATGCCTTCTTCACAGCTCTATCCACTTGAGTGGCAACCTTTAGAGATCTGTGGATATGGACCCCAAGACCTCTCTGTTCCTCCACAGTCTTCAGAACCCTACCTTTGATTCTGTAATCCACATTTAAATTAGTCCTACCAAAATGAATCACCTCACATTTATCAGGGAGATCCATTTGCCATTTTTCAGCCCAGCTTTGCATCCTAGAACTTCAACATTTCCTCCTTGTTCTTATACTCTATACCACTACTCATGAAAGCAAGTGTCCCAAATGCCTTCTTAACTATCCTATTCGTGTACTCTGCCATCCTTAGGATTCTGTGAATAATTATCCCAAGATCCCTCTGTTCCTCTGAGCTGTCCAGTTCATTAAATACTCCCTTGTCTTGTTTCTTTTCCAAAGTGCATCACTTTGCACTTATCAGGGTTAAATATTATCTGCCACTTCTCTACCCATCTGACTAACCCATCTATATCTTCCTGTAACTTACAACCATCTTCTTCACTATTAACCACCCTGCCAATCTTGGTGTCACCTGCAAACTTGCTTAACATTCCCTCCCACATTTTCATCTATATAATTTATGAATATAACAAACAATAAGGACCCTGGAACTGATCATGTGGTACACCACTGGACACCAGCTTCCTGTAACTCAAACAGCCTTCTACCACTATCCTTTGTGTCCTATCACTAAGCCAGTTTCTAATCGATCTCACCAAATTTTCCAGAATTCCATGTGCTTTAACCTTCTCAATCAGTCTCGCCTCTGGGACCTTGTCAAAAACTTTGCTAAAATCCATATAAACTACATCAACTGAACTGCCCTCATCCACACACTTCATCACATTTTCAAAAAATTCTATCAAATTTGTTAGGCATGACCTCCCTCTGACAGAGCCATCTGACTATCCTTAATTAACCCATGTCTTTCCAAGTGGATATTAATTCTCTCCTTCAGAATTTTCTCCAATAGTTTCCCTACCAATGACCTGAGACTCACTGGTCTGTAATTTCCTGGTTCATCTCTACCACCCTTCTTGAAAAGTGGAACCACATTAGCCATTCTCCACTTCTCTGGCACTTTCCCTATGGCCAGAGAGGAATTAAAGATTTATGTCAGAACCCCTGCAATTTTCTGCCTTGCCTCATTGCATCTTACTTTTTTCTCGGGTTTAGTAACTATTGAACTTACTCTTTCTTTGACTCATGAAAACCTGATGGGATTGGCTCCTTGTTAAAAGAAATACACTTGGATTGGAAAAGAAGTTTTTCAAAAACCCTTTGTTGTTAGCAACCGAAGGGGCTGAATAAATGAAAGCCAGTTCACTCCTTCTCACCCAGCAGTAACACCCTCCATAAAGTCAAAAGAATGGGATTGGGAAAAACAAATACCTTTTCAAGACAACCATGACAATTAGGAGCCTTTGTTGATTCTCTGCCCCTTTCTTCATAGATGCCACATGACCCAATGAGTATTTCCAACATTTCCTTTTTTGATTTCAAGTTCCCTACATTCACACTGGTTTGTTTTTATGTCTATATTTTTCTGATGAGTTTTTTTCAAAAGATATGAAGAACATTTGGTACTTAAAAACAGTTAGATGGGAAAAAACATAATTTCTAAAGACATAACAGTTTCAGCCAGGAAGGTGATATGTTATCGGCGTGAAAATCAATACATACTCTGATAACTAACCACAAATTAGTTCTTAAAAAGCTGGTAGCAATTATTAATTAATTACAAGAATATTATCAAAGTTATAAATAAAAGTTCTTATAGAGACATATAAGATAATGAGACATAAGATATATGATAAAAGTTAAGATAAGATATAAGATAAAAGTTCTTATAGAGACATATAAGGACGGCACGGTAGCACAGTGGTTAGCACTGCTGCTTCACAGCTCCAGGGATCTGGGTTCGATTCCCAGCTTGGGTCACTGTCTGTGTGGAGTTTGCACATTCTCCTCGTGTCTGTGTGGGTTTCCTCTGGGTGCTCCGGTTTCCTGCCACAGTCCAAAGATGTGCGGGTTAGGTTGATTGGCCATGTTAAAATTGCCCCTTAGTGTCCTGGGATGGGTAGATTAGAGGGATTAGCGGGGAAAATATGTAGGGATATGGGGGTAGGGCCTGTGTGGGATTGTGGTCGGTGCAGACTCAATGGGCCGAATGGTCTCTCTGTACTGTTGGGTTTCTATGATGATCTCTATAATGAAGGGTCTGGATAGGGTAGAGGTAGAGAGATTCTTTCCACTTAGAAGGGAAACCAGAACTAGAGGGCACAGCCTCAAAATAAGTGGGGGCCGGTTCAGAACAGAGTTGAGGGGGAACTTCTTCTCTCAGAGGGTAGTGAATCTCTGGAATTCTCTGCCCATTGAAGTGGTGGAGGCTACCTCGTTGAATATGTATAAATCACAGGTAGATAGATTTCTGATCAATAAGGGAATTAAGGGATATGGGGAGCAGGCGGGTAAGTGGAACTGATTCGCTTCAGATCAGCCATGATCTTGTTGAATGGCGGGGCAGGCTCGAGGGGCTAGATGGCGTACTCCTGCTCCTAATAGAACATAGAACATAACAGCGCAGAACAGGCCCTTCGGCCCACGATGTTGCACCGACCAGTTAAAAAAAAAAACTGTGACCCTCCAACCTAAACCAATTTCTTTTCGTCCATGAACCTATCTACGGATCTCTTAAACGCCCCCAAACTAGGCGCATTTACTACTGATGCTGGCAGGGCATTCCAATCCCTCACCACCCTCTGGGTAAAGAACCTACCCCTGACATCGGTTCTATAACTACCCCCCCTCAATTTAAAGCCATGCCCCCTCGTGCTGGATTTCTCCATCAGAGGAAAAAGGCTATCACTATCCACCCTATCTAAACCTCTAATCATCTTATATGTTTCAATAAGATCCCCTCTTAGCCGCCGCCTTTCCAGCGAAAACAATCTCAAATCCCTCAGCCTCTCCTCATAGGATCTCCCCTCCATACCAGGCAACATCCTGGTAAACCTCCTCTGCACCCTCTCCAAAGCCTCCACATCCTTCCTGTAATGTGGGGACCAGAACTGCACACAGTACTCCAAGTGCGGCCGCACCAGAGTTGTGTACAGTTGCAACATAACGCTACGACTCCTAAATTCAATCCCCCTACCAATAAACGCCAAGACACCATATGCCTTCTTAACAACCTTATCTACTTGATTCCCAACTTTCAGGGATCTATGCACACATACACCTAGATCCCTCTGCTCCTCCACACTATTCAAAGTCCTCCCGTTAGCCCTATACTCAACACATCTGTTATTCCTACCAAAGTGAATTACCTCACACTTCTCCGCATTAAACTCCATCCGCCACCTCTCGGCCCAACTTTGCAACCTGTCTAAGTCTTCCTGCAAACTACGACACCCTTCCTCACTGTCTACCACACCACCGACTTTGGTGTCATCAGCAAATTTGCTAATCCACCCAACTATACCCTCATCCAGATCATTAATAAATATTACAAACAGCAGTGGCCCCAAAACAGATCCCTGAGGTACACCACTTGTAACCGCACTCCATGATGAATATTTACTATCAACCACCACCCTCTGTTTCCTATCCGCTAGCCAATTCCTGATCCAATTTCCTAGATCACCCCCAATCCCATACATCTGCATTTTCTGCAGAAGCCTACCATGGTGAACCTTATCAAACGCCTTACTAAAATCCATATATACCACGTCCACTGCCTTGCCCCCATCCACCTCCTTGGTCACTTTCTCAAAAAACTCAATAAGGTTAGTAAGGCACGACCTACCTGCCACAAAACCATGCTGACTATCACCTATCAATTCATTACTCTCCAAATAATTATAAATCCTATCCCTTATAATTTTTTCCAACATCTTGCCGACAACAGAAGTGAGACTCACCGGTCTATAATTCCCGGGGAAGTCTCTGTTCCCCTTCTTAAACAATGGGACAACATTCGCTAACCTCCAATCTTCTGGTACTATACCAGAGGCCAACGACGACCTGAAGATCAGAGCCAGAGGCTCTGCAATCACTTCTCTTGCCTCCCAGAGAATCCTTGGATAAATCCCATCCGGACCAGGGGATTTATCTATTTTCAGACCCTCCAGAATATCCTGCACATCCTCCTTATCAACTGTAATACTGTCTATTCTACTCCCCTGCAACCCAGTGTCCTCCTCAGCTATATTCATGTCCCCTTGCGTGAACACCGAAGAGAAATATTGGTTCAATGCTTCACCAATCTCCTCCGGTTCCACACATAACTTCCCTCTGCCATCTATAACTGGCCCTAAACTTGCCCTAACCAACCTTCTGTTCTTGACATACCTATAGAACGCCTTAGGATTCTCTTTAACCCTATTCGCCAAAGTCTTCTCATGTCCCCTTTTAGCCCTTCTAAGCTCGCTCTTCAACTCCCTCTTAGCCAATCTAAAGCTTTCTAGTGCACTACCCGAGTGCTCACGTCTCATCCGAACATAAGCCTCCTTTTTCTTTTTAACCAACAAAGAAACTTTTTTGGTGCACCACGGTTCCCTAGCCCTACCAATTCCTCCTTGCCTGACAGGGACATACCTATCACAGACTCGCAGTAGCTGCTCCTTGAAAAAACTCCACATGTCGGACGTTCCCAGTCCCTGTAATCTCCTAGTCCAACCTATGTTTCCTAATTCTCTCCTAATAGCCTCATAATTACCCTTCCCCCAGCTAAAACCACTGGCCCGAGGTTCATGCCTATCCCTTTCCATCACTAAGGTGAACGTAACCGAATTGTGGTCACTATCACCAAAATGCACACCAACTTCCAAGTCTAGCACCTGGTCTGGCTCATTTCCCAGCACCAGATCCAATATAGCCTCACCTCTAGTTGGCCTGTCTACATACTGAGTCAAAAAACCTTCCTGCACGCTTTGAACAAAAACTGACCCCTCTAACGAGCTAGAGCTATAACAATTCCAGTCAATATTAGTCAAGTTAAAATCCCCCATAACAATTGCCCTATTACTTTCACTCCTAAGCAGGATTGACTCCGCAATCCTTTCCTCAACCTCTCTAGAACTTTTAGGAGGTCTATAAAAGACTCCCAACAGGGTGACCTCTCCTCTCCTATTTCTAATCTCCGCCCATACTACCTCAACAGATAAGTCCTCATCAAACCTCCTCTCTGACACTGTGATACAATCTCTGACCAATAATGCTACCCCTCCCCCTCTTCTACCTCCTTCCCTACTTCGACTAAAACATTTGAACCCCGGGACCTGCAGCATCCATTCCTGCCCCTGCTCTATCCATGTCTCTGAAATAGCCACAACATCGAAGTCCCAGGTACTGATCCACGCTGCAAGTTCACCCACTTTATTGCGAATACTCCTGGCATTGAAGTATACACATTTCAAACCCTGCTCCACCCCACCTCTGCAATGCCGTGCATTGCAGTCCCCATCCATGCATCCCTCACTTTCAGCCCCACTACTCAGGATCCCTCCCCCCCCCCGAATCAGTTTAAACCTCCCTGCATGGCCTTAGCAAATTTACCCCCCAGGATATTGGTCCCCTTCTGATTAAGGTGTAGACCATCCTTCTCATAGAGGTCACACCTTCCCCAATTGCTTAAGTACCTGAACCCCTCCCTCCTGCACCATCCCCTCAGCCATGAATTCAAACCTTCCCTCTCCCTATTCCTCTCTAAACTATCCCGTGGTACAGGCAAGAGTCCAGAGATAACCACTCTGTCAGTCTTGGCCTTTAGTTTCCACCCCAACTCCATAAATCCCTGCCTAATATCCCCTTCCCCTATCCTCCCTATGTCGTGTGTCCCCACATGTACAATAACTTGTGGTTTATCTCCCTCCCCCCTAAGAGTCCTGAATACCCTGTCAGACACATCCCGGACCCCAGCCCCTGGTAGGCAACACACCAACCCTGAGTCCCTACCTTTAGTTCCGACCCTCCTATCTGTCCCCTTAATTGTGGAGTCCCCAATCACAAGGCCCAGTCTTTTACAGCCCCTAACCACCTGAGCTTTCTCACTCGGCTCACCCCCAGAGATCTGCTCTCTATGCTCAGTTGATTCCTCCTCAACTGTAGCCTCCAGCACCGAAAACCTATTATGGAGGGGAACCGCCCCAGGGGATTGTCTTCCCGATTGCTTCTTACCCCTCCTCCTGGCATTGACCCAAGCCTCATTTCTAGGAGTTACTATTTCTCTATAACTCCTATCAACTTCCACCTCCGCCTCCCGAATTATGCGGAGTTCCTCTACCTCCCCCTCCAGCTCCTTTACACGCTCCTCCAGAAGCTGCAATCTAATGCACTTCTTACAACTAAAATCTCCTGAAACACTACTGGATTTCCTCACCACATACATCCCACAGGAGATGCAGCATACTGCCTGAACTGCCATCCCTGAAGCCATTACCAGCAAGAAAAAAAGAAAACAAAAACTTCCCCACACTTCCCCAACTGTCACTCTCCACTGCAGCCCGAGCAGCACTCCCTCACTGAGACACCAACTGTCACACTCTACTGCAGCCCGAGCAGCACTCCCTCACTGAGACAGCAACTGTCACACTCTACTGCAGCCCGAGCAGCACTCCCTCACTGAGACACCAACTGTCACACTCTACTGCAGCCCGAGCAGCACTCCCTCACTCCTATTTCTTATGTTCTTATGTTCTTATAAAGCATGAAGAGTCGGCTTTCACTCTGATAGCTTCCAACAGTACAAAAGCAAACTCCAAAAATGATGAAAGTCACAATGTAAAATGACCAGTAACCAAGATATAAGGTTAATCCTGAGCTCTGGAGCTCACACGCTACTACTGTTATCAGTCACAGTGTAACCTGCAAGAATCTGTAAGTGGATGGAGATATGATTGAATTGATGGACAATGGGGGAATTGAGGCTAAGTGCCAGCCTGGAGATCACTGGAATAATTATTTTGGAGGAAACAAAAATTAAGGTTTGGAACTGGCAAAGAGGCTAAAATAGAGATAGAGGTGAATTGGAAATAATAGCTTTGGCTGTAGAGAGGATGTGGGATTAAAGTTCATCTCTGGATGGAGCAGGACACTATGGGCAGAATTTTCAATCCCCAATGGAGGCAGGGCCTAAAGTGGGAAGGCTAAGAAGTTATCACCTCCAGCCTACTGAGGCACAGTGGTTAGCACTGCTGCCTCACAGTGTCAGGAACCCAGGTCTGTGTGGAGTTTGCACCTTCTCCTTGTGTCTGCGTGGATTTCTTCTGGGTGCTCCGGTTTCCTCCCACACTCTAAAGATGTGTGGGTTAGGTTGATTGGTCATGCTTAATTGCCCTTTAGTGTCAGGGGGATTAGCAGTGTAATATGCGGGTTTACAGGAATGGGGCCTGGGTGTGATTATTGTCGGTGCAGGCTCGATGAGCTAAATGACCTCTTTCTGCACTGTAGGGATTCTATGATTCTATTCTAGTATGGGCAGGTTCTGGGACAGGGGTTGGGTGGGGCGGTAATTCATGGCTACCTGTCCTTGATGATTGAAGTCATTGAAAGGCTTGAAAAGGCCAGTGTGCAGGTGTGCCATAGATTATGGCGTAGAGGACTTGAGTTTTCAGCTGGTAAGCTGATCACCCTGCAGTGACCAAAGTCACTGTGGACCAGAGGGAGCAGTGCTTCATGTATAACATTTCTGACACCCCCATGGCCGCGGATGCATGATGGTCACACCTACAGCCTTAAGATGCTCTGTGGAGGTGCTCCTCATTCCTCTACAGTAGCAGCCTATGGTCAGTTACAGTCTTATTCCCTCCAAAGGTCTTCATCAGTCACCTCCATTTTGAGGCATCATCTCTCTCACCTATCTACAATGGCAACTGTTACATCTCAGGCTGAAAGAACAACACTTAAAGTCACAGATTTAACTGCAGTTAGGAGGCATAGTAAGTTGCGTAGATAAGGGCAGGAGGTTAAAACATACAGAGAGTAAGTGAGTGGGCAAACTTATGGCATATAAAGGTCAATGTAAGGAAGTGTAAGCTCATATACTTCAGATCTGAGAAAAACAAATCTGAATATATTCTTAACGTTGAGTGCTTAGGAGCTATGAACTTGCAAAGTTATTTAAGCATTCATATACACATACTAAAATCTAATGCATTAATATAATAGTAATCAATAACTGTCATGGAATGTTGGCCTTTAACTTAAGAGGGCTAGAATTCAAAATTGAGGGAGAAAATGTTTCAATTGTATACAGCTGACCCCATCTGTGTTCAGGTTTAGGCACTAAACTGCTGCAAAATTATCTCAATCTTTGGGCAATATAGCACAAATTCACCAGAATTATACCAGGGTTTAAAGGGTTAAATTTGAGAGACAGGTTACATCGATTTAAGTTTTAAATTCCTTTGCTTGCATAATTGAGGGGTGATTTAATTGAAATATTTAAAATGATAATAGGACCTAAACAAGACGACACACAAATCTCATTTGGCGTGGTAATCCAGAACTAGAAGGGAGTAGTCTTCAAATGAGAGACAATTTAGGAACAAATTCAGCAAGCATTTTGTCAGGGTGATAGAAATCTGGAACTTCTTCTGTCAAGAGATTTTGGAGGCTAGATCTATTGACATTTTCAAGATTGAGATCAATAACACTTTGTTAGGATATCAAGAGATATGGAATGACATTAAATTAAGCTGCAAGTCAATGATTATCTAATTGAGTCACAGAAGGAGTTTGAGGGGCTCAGTGGTCTATTGCTGTTCCTATGTTCCAAAAATGAATTAAAATTCAGTGAAACCAGAGCATTTATTGAGATGCTGGGATGTACTGCAAAAACATTATTGACCAAGGTGGAGACTCGAATACCTGACAGATGAGCACTAGTTGAATGAGATAAAAGCAGAAAATACTGGAAATACTTAGCAGTTTGTGCAGCGTCTATGAAGCGAGAGAGAAACTGAGTTACATTTAAGGGTGATAACCTTTTCAAATCAGGCCTGAAATTTCAGCTCCGTAGCATGTGTTATTTTGGTGCCATGGGTGTTATTTTGATATCAAAAGGCTGCATGCACAGACTTCCATCAAGGCCACTGTAGCTGCCATTTTGGTAAAGGTGTTAGCACGGGCATTTGGAATGTATACCTCAAGTATACTGTGTAGGCAGATCATGATACCAGTCAATGTGTATTGCTGCTTGATGTCAGTATTGCCATTTTTTTACCTTGCTGAAACAGGCACAGCTGAACAAGCATTCAGCAGCAGGAATGACATCCAATCAGTGCTAGTTAAAGGATCATCAATTACTTTCTGGTTAGTTATTGTTGGTCAATTTCTGCTGGGTCTGTGAGTTTTTAGAAGTGGTGTAAGGTTTTATTGCTGCTAAAATTGTTGAAGTTGAAAGAGAGTGGAGAAGACCTTGCTTTTGACTTCAAGGGTTTTGGTCACACCACCCACTCCGAGTCATGACTGCTGTAATTATCATTCCCCCTTTTCCCACAGCAGAACAATGAGATGGATCAAAGGCAGCACAGATAGAACAGACTGCTAACAACAGTTTTCAACAGGAGGTGTTGTCCATCTATGATCTTCAGGAGCATTTCTCTATCCTGAACTAAAACCAGGAACAAGCTGTGTGTGTGGTCATTTGACAAAGGAAGTACTCACTGAACTACCCATCTGTTTCAGATTGACCGTAAGACAAGGATGGTTTAATATCTGGCTCATGACTCCAGAACAAACCACATGTGGTCAACAGGCATATAACGAGAGCTCTGGCTGAAACATTCTGGCTGTTCATACCGGTGGGATCTTCCAATCCCAGCGATGGTGCATTCCCGCCATGGGTTTCATGGTGGCAAGGGATGTATTCAACAGAAAACACCATTGACAATGGCAGGACCATAAGATCCTGCCATTGGCAATGGTGGGCCGCCTCCATCAAACACACAGGTTATGTGGAAAATCCTGCCCCAGTCTCAAAAGACCCACCATCGAACAGGCAACTGGGGGAAATTTTAAGGAGGGCATGAAAATTATAAGAACATAAGAACTGGGAGCAGGAGTAGGCCATCTGGCCCCTCGAGCCTGCTCGGCCATTTAATAAGATCATGGTTGATCTTTTCGTGGACTCAGCTCCAATTACCCATCCACTCACCATAGCCCTTAATTCCTTCACTGTTCAAAAATTTATCTATCCTTGCTTGAAAAACATTTAATGAGGTAGCCTCAATTGCTTCACTGGGCAGGGAATTCCACAGATTCACAATCCTTTGTGTAAAGAAGTTTCTCCTCAACTCAGTCCTAAATCTGCTCCCCCTTATTTTAAGGCCATGCCCCCTAGCTCTAGTTTCACCTGCCAGTGGTAACAACTTCCCTGTTTCTATCTTACCTATTCCCTTCATAATCTTGTATGTTTCTATAAGATCTCCCCTCATTCTTCTGAATTCCAATGAGTATAGCCCCAGTCTACTCAGTCTCTCCTCATAAGTCAGCCCTCCCAACTCCAGAATCAACCTAGTGAATGTCCTCTGCACCCCCTCCAGTGCCAGTACATCCTTTCTCAAGAAAGGAGACCAAAACTGTACACAGTACTCGAGGTGTGGCCGCACCAAGCACCTTATACAGCTGCAACATAACCTCACTGTTTTTAAACTCCATCCCTCCAGCAAAGAAGGGCAAAATTCCATTTGCCTTCTTAATTACCTTCTGCATCTGCAAACCAACTTGATTTTTGCACAAGGACACCCAGATCCATCGGCACAGCAGCATGCTGCAATTTTTTACCATTTCAATAATAGTCCATTTTGCTGTTGTCCCTACCAAAATGGATGACCTCACATTTACCAACAGTGTACTCCACCTGCCAGACTCTTGCCCACTCACTTAGATTATCGATATCCCTTTACAGACTTTCAGCGTCCTCTGCACACTTTGCTCTGCCACTCATCTTCATGTCATCTGCGTATTTTGACACACTACACTTGGTCCCTAACTCCAAATCATTTATGTAAATCGTAAACAACTGCGGTCCCAACACTGATCCCTGAGGCACACCACTAGTTACTGATCGCCAATTAGAAAAACACCCATTTACCCCCACTCTTTGCTTTCTGTTCGTTAACCAATCCTCTATCCATGCTAATACATTACCCGTAACACCTTTATCTTATGCAGCCGTCTTTGATGGGCACCCTTGTCAAATGCCTTCTGGAAATCCAGATACACCACATCCACAGGTTCCCCATTGTCCACTATGCATGTAATGTTCTCAAATAATTCCACCAAATTAGTCAAACATGACCTGCCCTTCATGAACCCATGCTGCATCTTACCAATGGGACAATTTATATCCAGATGTCTCGCTATTTCTTCCTTGATGATAGATTCAAGCATTTTCCCTACTACAGAAGTTAAGCTAATCGGCCTATAGTTACCCGCCTTTTGTCTACCTCCTTTTTTAAACAGTGGCATCACATTTGCTGTTTTCCAATCTGCGGGAACCACCCCAGAGTCCAGCAAATGTTGGTAAATTACCTCTAATGCATTTGCTATTTCCCTTGCCATCTCTTTTGATACCCTGGGATGCATTCCATCAGGGCCAGGGTACTTGTCTACCTTTAGCCCCATTAGCTTGCCCAACACTACCCCTTTCATGATAATGATAGTTCCTAGATCCTCACCTGCCATAGCCTTCCTGTCATCAATTTTTGGCATGTTGTTTGTGTCTTCCACTGTGAAAACCGACACAAAATACCTGTTCAATGCCTCAGCCATTTTCTCATTTCCAGTTATTACATCTCTCTCCTCATCCTCTAAAGGACCAATGTTTACTTTAGCCACTCTTTTTCATTTTATGTATTTGTAGAAACTTTTGCTGTCTGTTTTTATATTCTGAGCTAGTTTATTCTCATAATCCATCTTACTTTTCATTATAGCTTTTTTCGTGGCTTTCTGTTGACCTTTAAAGATTTCCCAATCCTCTAGTTTCCCACTAATCCTTGCCATTTTGTATGCATTTGCTTTCAATTTGATACCCTCCTTTATTTCCTTCTTTATTTCCATGGCCGATTATATATTTTTCTACTGTCCTTCCTTATCACTGGTATATACTTTTGCTGAGCACTGTGAAAAAATCACTTTGAAAGTCCTCCACTGTTCCTCAATTGTCCCACCATAAAGTTTTTGCTCCCAGTCTACCTGAGCCAACGCTTCCCTCATCCCACTGTAGTCTCCTTTGTTTAAGCACAAGACACTGGTATTGGATCTTATCTTCCCACACTCCATCTGTATTTTAAATTCAACCATACTGTGATCGCTTCTTCCGAGAGGATCCCTAACTGTAAGATCATTAATTATTCCTGTCTCATTACACTGGACCACATCTAGATTAGCTTGCTCCCTCGTAGGTTCTATTGCATACTGTTCAAGGAAGCTATCACGGATACATTCTATGAACTCCTCCTCAAGGCTGCCTTGACCGACCTCGTTTGACCAATTGACATGCAGATTAAAATCCCCCATGATAATTGCTGTACCATTTTTACATGCATCAATCGGAGGTTTTTAAAAAAATCCAAAACAGGAAGTAGGCCCAGGAGAAGCCTGGGAAGGTTTTTGGAGGGATTAAAAGCAGGCCACACTTTTGAGCGGGCAGCGTCGGGAGCGAGCAGCAGAGTGAGCAGGGAGTAGAGTGTGAGCTGTAAGGGCTTTGGCTCACAGGGAGTGAGCAGAGAGTAGAGTGAAAGCTGTAAGGGCTTTGGCTCACAGGGCTTCGGGGGAAAGGGCGAGCAGGGGTGAGCTCTTTTTCCCTTTTCTAATTTACTTTTCTCTGTGTACCTTGGTAGAAAGGGTGAAATATGAGTGTTAAGCCAGTGTGTTGTTCGCAGTGCAGTATGTGGGAGGTCCTGGAGGCACCTGGCCTCCCGGACATCCACATCTGTGAGGGGGGTGTCGAGCTGCGGTTCCTGAGGGACCGTGTTAGGGAGCTGGAACAGCAGCTCGAGGATCTTAGGCTGTTAAGGGAGAATGAGGAGGTGATAGACAAGAGCTATCATCAGGTGGTCACACCAGGGCCACGGGAGGAGGCCAAGTGGGTGACGGCCAGGAAGGGTAAAGCTCAGGTGATTGAGAGCACCCCGGTGGATGTGCCCCTACACAACAAGTACTCCTGCCTGAGTACTGTTGGGGGGGACAGCCCATCTGGGGGAAGCAGCAGTGGCCGTGTCTCCGGGGTGGAGTCCGGCCCTGTAACTCAGAGGGCTAAAGAAGAGGTGGAAGGCAGTATTAATCGGGGACTCGACAGTCAGGGGGACGGACAGGCGATTTTGCGGAGGCAGGCGGGAGTCTTGCATGGTGGTCTGCCTCCCTGGGGCTGGGATCCAGGATGTCGCTGGGCGAGTCCCAGAAATCCTGAGGTGGGAGGGAGAGGAGCCGGAGGTAGCGGTACATATTGGTACTGCTGATGTGGGTAGGAAGGGGGAAGGGGTCATGAAAGGAGAGGGAGACAGCTGAGAAGGAGGAAAGCAAAGGTAGTAATCTCAGGATTGCTGCCTGTGCCAAGGGAAGGTGAGGACAGGAATGGAGTGAGGTGGAGGATGAATGTGTGGCTGAGGGACTGGTGCAGGGGGCAGGGATTCAGGTTCCTGGACCATTGGGACCTCTTCAGGGGCAGATGTGACCTGTACACAAAAGACAGGTGGCACTTGAATCCCAAGGGGACCAATATCCTGGCGGGAAGGTTGGCTAAGGCTACTGGGGAGAGTTTAAACTAGATAGGTTGGGGGGAGGGGATCAAAATGAGGTGACTGAGAGTGAGGAAGGTAGTTTGCAAACAGAGAAGGGTTATAGGTGGTGCAAGAGGGTGGATGGACAGGGAATAGAGAAGGGGAGAGCTCAGACCAAAGGATTGAGATGTGTTTACTTTAATGCCAGGAGTATAGTGAATAAAGGGGATGAGCTCAGAGCGTGGATCGATGCCTGGAAGTATGATGTGGTGGCCATTACGGAGACTTGGATGTCTCAGGGACAGGACTGGATACTCCAGGTGCCGGGATTCAGATGTTTCAGGAAGGACAGGGAGGGAGGCAAGAGAGGGGGTGGAGTGGCACTGCTGATCAGGGATAGTGTCACAGCTGTAGAGAAGGTGTATGCTGTGGAAGGATTGTCCACCGAGTCTCTGTGGGTGGAGGTTCGGAGTGGGAAGGGGCCGGTCACTTTGCTGGGTGTTTTCTATAGGCCGCCCAATAGTAACAGGGAGGTGGAGGAGCAGATAGGGAAACAGATCCTGGAGAGATGCAGTAATAGCAGAGTTGTTGTGATGGGAGACTTTAATTTCCCAAACATAGATTGGAATATCCCTAGGGTAAGGGGATTGGATGGGGAAGAGTTCGTTAGGTGTGTTCAGGAGGGTTTCCTGACACAGCATGTGGACAAGCCTACAAGAGGAGAGGCTGTACTTGATCTGATACTGACCAGTGAACCTGGACAGGTGTCAGATCTCTCAGTGGGAGAGCATCTTGGGGATAGCGATCATAACTCTATCTCCTTTAGGCTTGCATTGGAAAAAGAGAGGATCAGGCAAGCTAAGAAAGTGTTTACATGGAGTAAGGGGAAATATGAAGACATTAGACAGCAAATTAGAGGAGTAAATTGGAAGGAGGTATTCTCGGGGAAATGTACTGAAGAGAGGTGGCAGTTTTTCAAGGAATGTCTGTCTAGAGTTCGACAGGACAACGTTCCGAGCAGACAGGGAGGTGTTGGTCGGTTAAAGGAACAGTGGGACCTAGTCGAGAAGAAAAGGAAAGCATACAAAAGGCTCAGAGAGCTTGGCGAAGATAGGGATTTAGAAGAGTATACGACTTGTAGGAAGGGACTAAAGAAGGAAATTAGGAGAGCCAGAAGGGGTCACGTGAAGGCCCTGGCAGGTAGGATTAAGGAGAACCCTAAGGCGTTCTATAAATATGTGAAGAGTAAAAGGATGAGACGTGACGAAATAGGGCCTATAAAAGGTGAAGGCGGGAAAGTCTGTACGGAACCAGTAGAAATGGCAGAGGTGCTCAATGAGTATTTTGCCTCGGTTTTCACAGACGAGAAGGACCTGGGTGGATGTACTGCGGGCGTGCGGTTGACTGAAAGGATTGAGTATGTGGACTTTAAGAAAGAGGTTGTGCTGGAATCTTTGAATGGCATCAAGATAGATAAGTCGCCGGGTCCAGATGGGATGTACCCCACGTTACTGTGGGAGGCGAGGGAGGAGTTTGCAGAGCCTCTGGCGATGATCTTTGCGTCGTCGATGGAGACAGGAGAGGTGCCGGAGGATTGGCGGATTGCGGATGTGGTTCCTATTTTTAAGAAGGGGAATAGGGATAGCCCAGGAAATGACCGACCGGTGAGTCTAACCTCAGTGGTTGGTAAGCTGATGGAGAAGATCCTGAGGGAAAGGATTTATGAGCATTGAGAGAGGTTTAGTATGCTCAAGAATACTCAGCATGGCTTTGTCAAGGGCAGATCGTGCCTTACGAGCCTGGTGGAGTTCTTCGAAAATGTGACTAAACACATTGACGAAGGGAAGGCGGTAGATGTGGTTTATATAGATTTTAGCAAGGCGTTCGATAAGGTCCCCCATGCAAGGCTTCTAGAAAATGTGAGAGGGCATGGGATCCAAGGGGCTGCTGCCTGGTGGATCCAGAACTGGCTTGCCCAAAGAACAGTAAGAAGTCTCACAACACCAGGTTAAAGTCCAACAGGTTTATTTGGTAGCAAATACCATAAGCTTTCGGAGCAATGCTCCTTCGTCAGATGGAGTGGTCTCTCCAAGGAGGCATAGATTGTGTATAGATGGGTCTTTTTCTAAATGGAGGTCGGTCACCAGTGGTGTGCCCCAGGGATCTGTTCTGGGACCCTTACTGTTTGTCATTTTCATAAATGATCTGGATGAGGAAGCGGAGGGATGGGTTGTTAAGTTTGCCGACGACACGAAGGTTGGTGGGGTTGTGGATAGTCTGGAGGGATGTCAGAAGTTACAGAGGGACATAGATAGGATGCAAGACTGGGTGGACAAGTGGCAGATGGACTTCAACCCAGATAAATGCGTAGTGGTCCATTTTGGTAGGACAAATGGGATGAAGGAGTACAATATAAAGGGAAAGACTCTTAGTACGATAGAGGATCAGAAGGACCTTGGGGTCCGGGTCCATAGGACTCTGAAATCGGCCCTGCAGGTGGAGGAGGTGGTTAAGAAGGCGTATGGTGTGCTGGCCTTTATCAATCGAGGGATTGAGTTTAGGAGTCCGGGGATAATGATACAGCTATATAAGCCCTCGTCAGACCCCACTTGGAGTACTGTGCTCAGTTCTGGTCGCCTCACTATAGGAAGGATGTGGAAAAGATAGAAAGGGTGCAGAGGAGATTTACAAGGATGTTGCCTGGATTGAGTGGCATGCCTTATGAGGATAGGCTGAGGGAGCTCGGTCTTTTCTCCTTGGAGAGACGAAGGATGAGAGGAGACCTAATAGAGGTGTATAAGATGTTGAGAGGCATAGATCGGGTGGACTCTCAGAGGCTTTTTCCCAGGGGTGGAAATTTCTGCTACGAGAGGACACAGGTTTAGGGTGCTGGGGGGTAGGTCCAGGGGAGATGTTCGGGGTAAGTTTTTCACACAGAGGGTGGTGGGCGAGTGGAATCGGCTGCCGTCAGGGGTGGTGGAGGCGAACTCAATAGGGTCTTTTAAGAGACTCCTGGATGAGTACATGGAGCTTAATAGGATAGAGGGTTATAGGTAGGTCTCGAAGGTAGGGATGTGTTCGGCACAACTTGTGGGCCGAAGGGCCTGTTTGTGCTGTAGTTTTTCTATGTTTCTAATTATTTCTTTGTTTATTTCTCGCCCCAGCATGATGTTATTATTTGGTGGCCTATAGACTACGCCTATCAGTGATTTTTTCTCCTTACTATTTCTAATTTCCACCCAAATGGATTCAACCTTTTTTTCCACAGAACCTGTATCATCTCTCACTACCGCCCTGATGTCATCCTTACATATCAGAGCTACATCCCCTCCTTAGCTTCCTGTCGGTCCCTCCGAACAGCCTGATACCCCTGGATATTTAACTCCCAGTTGTGACCATCCTGCAACCATGTCTCTGGAATGGCCACCAAATCATCCTCGTTTGCAATTGTAGTACCTGTTAATTCTCAGATACTTTCGACCAGTTTACTCTAAGGTTTTACCCCGGTGTCCTTATTTGCAAGATGGACAAAGGACAAACACAAGTAAAGATTCAACAAGTTTATTAATAATAACACTATTAACCCTTAAATTACCCACATAAAACAAGAGGATACCCCAGATTCAAGTATACTACCCGTAAAGATGGTTTGGTTGAACTGCAGGCTCGATTCTCTGAGTCCCTCTGGTCCGTCGTCACGGAGGTGAGTCTCAATGGCAGCTTCTTCCTTCCTTCCTCCTTCGGTCAGTCTTCCGAATGGGCAAGGCCGTCTCCTTAGTCGAGTCTTCGCTCCTGTGTGTCTCCAAGTGTGTCCCTTTATCCCCCAGCCTGCTTGCCTTTCCAGAAACTTCTCTGGCTTCCAGCCAATGTGCTTCCAGGAGGGGGTTCCAATACCCAGTGGGTTTCTTGATGTCTGCCTGACAGGATACCAGCTGTTATCAGATAAGGTATCTACAGGAACTCTTGGTGACAGAAAGTCTGGCCCGATCTGGGCTTCTAACAATAGGCCGGTGCATTTCAATGAGGTGCAATGATCTCCTGCTAAGTCTCGATAGATTATAACGACCTTTGATGGGTGGTTGATGGGTCAGGCGCAGACACGTTTGTGTATTTGTACAATTGGCCTGTCTGAGGCTTGACTGTGTTTGATTTTAACATGCCCAATTCTTTAATTTAGGATATCCAATTTTATCAGCCTTAAAACTAGGGCCTGTTTATATCACCACATTCCCTCCTCTTGATCCAATGAGCGTCAGTGAACCGGATCACACAATTCTCACCAAACCATCTCAACAAGCAAGTACCCCGAATCTGGGATTGACAGTATCATCCCTAACCCACAATTGTACCAACAAATTTAAATGAAGTAAAATAATTTAAAAAAACAATAAGAAACAATAAATCAATCAGGTATATACAAAACAAAGCCATAAACAGTACAAAATGAAGTAAAATAATTGAAAAAAAACAATAAGAAACAATACGTCAATCGGGTATATACAAAACAAAGCAATAAACAGTACAAAATGACAAGTGACTATACATATTAAATACAGATGGGAGAGTATCAAGGCTCTTGGTTGTAGAGCCTCTCCCGATGTCAGATGGCCCTTGCCGAGTCCAACCCTGGGCACAGGACTGATCTATTCCAGAGGAACCCCAACAGCGTTCTCGTTACAGACTTCTTTGGCAGTGTCCGCAAGGTGGGAATAACAACCGATATCATCCAACTGACTCCGAATGACACTGAAACCGAACCAAACTACTTTGCAGAAATTCCTTCTTCCATCGGGCGTCGGGTGAACCACATATATCCGGGGTATCGTAGGCTGATCTTCTGGTCTTTGGTTGATGTGGTGTCTGTGGTTTGGTCTGAGACGAGGAGTCCCAGATAACAGAGAAGTATGTAGTTCATTCTGAGGAAGATCAAGGTAGCACCTGTTAATTCTTATTAATACCTGATTCTCTTTTCCTTTTCTTGACTAGAATGTCGTATGACTCCTCTCTTTTTAAAAAAAACAAAGAAACAAGTAAAGGAATAATAAAGGCCCAATACGAAGGGTTGGTCGGCAATCAGTGTTTAATGGGGTTGAGTGGGGTAAGGAGTTTGCAGAGCGTAAAAATAAAATGTTGGGTATGTGGCATGTGTCTTTGTTGTTGGAGGACTATGGCACGGTATAACAATAGATTCATCATCTCACAACCAAACTGTGGTGTATCGGAAAATTATGACGCAGTACAATGTGGGCAGATAAGAAACCCTTTTCAATTGGGTGATGTGTGGAGTGGACGGATAAAGCTATTTACAATTTGGACTGTGATGTCCTGATTCTTTCTTAATGGAGGGAACCTATGTGGGCGGGCTTTGGCTGCCAGGTACCCACTGCATTACCACCTCTGGTAGTGAGTGCCGGGTCAAACGGTTCTGGGAGTCCCGGTACCAGGGGCGCCATAGCGGGTAAGGTTTGCGGGTTCCCCATCCTTTCCGTCGGGGTCCCCTGGGCCGGGGTTTTATTCCTGAAGCCCTGTAAATTGGGACGAGGACCGACGTTGCGTGTGCTGTTCCTGGGGATACTGGGTGGGGGTTGATAACCTGGGGTACAGGTTGTGGACCGTGGTTGAGGTCCGGTGCTGTGGGGTGAGGGTTGGGGCTTCCTTGTGACTCAAAGGCTCCTTCCAGGGTGACATGGTATTGGTGAAAATTTTGCTGGGAGCCGAATGCCTTCATTTGGTTCACATGATACACCCGGCTTTCTTGTGGTCTACCATGACCTTGTATACCGAGGGGCTGGCCTTCTTGGTCTTCCACGTATATCCCGCATCCTGTCCTCCTGTTTCCCTCTTCCACCATGGATGACCCATCCACAAAAATTTTTAAACTGACCTGAGCCTGGGTTTGGCTGATTCTCCTGGCTCCTCCCCCTTTTGTTTTGGCAAAAATGGCCCCTTCGGGTCTTTTATTGCCGCAACCTGGCATTCATGGGGCTCCCCACCGTAGGTTAGGTTGTCTGCCAGGAATGTGGGGGTTATAGCTGCTTGTCGGGCCGGTCCTTCAAGGGGCATGGGTCGGGGTCCATTGTCGGGGAACCGCTGAGATGGTCGTGTGGTGTAGTTGCGTGGTGCCCTATAGTTCCGGACGAAATGGTTGGGTTGACCGCAGGTATAACACTGTGCTTGTGGGCGTGGGCCTCTGGGCTCAGCTCTATATCGTTCTCTGTGTCGGGGGTTGGGCCTATGTCCTGTGCGGCCTTGTGGTTCCGTGTGTCGGCGATCAGCAATAGTGTATGGGTGTGCGGGGTTTGCTGGTCCCCTGAAATTTGGTGGTGCCCTACAGTCCACTGTGCTTGTGGGGATGCATATCTGGGGCTGGTTTTATCTTGTTCCCTGTACGTGGGGTTGGGAATATATCAGGGTTCTGTGCGGGGCTGCAGTTTTCTGTATCGATGATTGGCACGGGTATATGGGGGTGAGTTTCCCAGTTCCTGTTTCCACCTCCCCCTTCGTTACGCCAAACCGGGGCTGGGTCTGTGTGGATCGGGTTCATCAATCCGTGTTTAGTGGACTCGTGGGTGTCTGTTTGTCTGACTTCCCGTTCCCACACATGAGTCATTTTGCGGATGGCCCAGGCTTCTGTGTGTGTATTATCATTGGGATCAAAATTCTCATAGGCTTTCCGACTCCCCTCGGTGGCATGTGCTATCAGGGTCCGGATCCATGTGGGCCAGTGGTGTGCATTTAATTGGACTCGATTTAATTGGCCGAAAACCGCAACAAATTGGTTCCATAGTCGGCCAGCATAGGCTGTCGGGTGCTCACCTCTCTTTTGTTGGCAGTTGTTTAAGCCTTGTACCGGGTCATCCCTATTGTAGGCTATGGCAGCCAGAACGGCTGCCTTCATTTCTGGTAGGGTTCCCCCGGCCACGTTCTGGGGTTCGGGTAGGGCGGAACGGATGGCAGGACTTAAACATAACAGAATAAGTTTAACCTCTTCTGCCTCGTCTAGGCCGTTTAAAACACGATATTGGGTGACCTGGTCAAAGAGAGCGTGTGGATCCCCGGAGGGTTCAAATACTCCAATCGCTTTAGCTATGTCAGTGAGCTGTGGCATGGTGTATGGAGTTACATAAGTCACATTGTGGTTCTGTCCATCCTGTCGTTGGGTGGTGACCGGATTCATCGGTACAGGAACCGGATTAGTGACTAGGCTTATTGGGATGGTTAAAGGACTAGGAGCTGAGACTGAGTTTCCCCAGATGGGGGCCGGATTAGGTGGTGCTGTTGGTTCCACTACCGGGAAGGGAGGTGGGGGTCCCCAGTCGGCAGTGACGCTCGCTGTTGCATAATGGCAGGCATCCTCTTCTAAATCCCCCCACTATCCCCTGTTTCGGTCGTTCATGCACACATTACACCCCTTTTTATGGCTCGTTGTGCTTTTAAATCTTTAATCGCGTGCAGGCATTTGGAGTGGTCTGTTGCACGGGCTGTATTTAGTTTTCCCGCTTGGTGCAAAACTTTTACTGCAGCCTGTAGGTCGCTGCATTTACATTTAACTTCCTCTACCTGTTGCAGCGCAGCCTCTCTCTCACGGACAGCACGCTGTGCCTTTTGGTAGGCTTTATGGCTGGAATTGGCTCATGTGTATCATATTGATTTGGTTCCTTTCCTCTCGTGTGTTTACCTCCACTTCCAATTGTTGTAGTGGAGGTAAACACACGAGAGGAAAGGAACCAAATTCCTTTCCTCTCGTGTGTTTCACGCGGTCTTCCATCGGGTGAACTTAAATGTGAGGATGGTTAGGTACACTGCCATAAGTAGGATTCCTATTACGGCCAGTTGTGACAGAATGTGGACCCATGGGTGGATTTGGACATTTGAACCCCAATCCCAGAGGTCCTCCCATTCAGCATGACTGGCCATAATTATTTCCTTTTAGGATTCGTCACTTGAGTATAGGTAAGGGATCGGGGTAGGGGTCCTCCCGTAGATTTTACCCAAATTCCCGGGTTTATGGCCCAATTTACTGGTTGAATCTGTATTAGTCCTTCAGTCACTTAAGACTGGCCGTCACGTGGGGCAACTGCCCTCTTAATTCAGGCTCAGACGGAGTGTCGGAGAATACCAGGTTGAAGGTTCGACTTCGGAGCAACGTATCACTTCTTATCGAAGTCCCATCTGGGGTGCTACTGTAGTACCTGTTAATTCTCAGATACTTTCGAACAGTTTGCTTACTCTAAGGTTTTACCCCGGTGTCCTTATTTGCAAGATGGACAAAGGACAAACACACGTAAAGGTTCAACAAGTTTATTAATAATAACACTATTAACCCTTAAATTACCCACATGAAACAACAGGATACCCCAGCAAATTCAAGTATACTACCCGTAAAGATGGTTTGGTTGAACTGCAGGTCCGATTCTCTGAGTCCCTCTGGTCCGTCGTCACGGAGGTGAGTCTCGATGGCAGCTTCTTCCTTCCTTCCTTCTTCGGTCAGTCTTCCGAATGGGCAAGGCCGTCTCCTTCGTCGAGTCTTCGCTCCTGTGTGTCTCCAAGTGTGTCCTTTATCCCCCAGCCTGCTTGCCTTTCCAGAAACTTCTCTGGCTTCCGGCCAATGAGGTTCCAGAAGGGGGTTCCATACCCAGTGGGTTTCTTGATGACTGCCTGACAGGACACCAGGGTCCGCCCCCAGGTGTCCCATCTCCATGCTGTTGCTCACGTATAACTTGTTATCAGATAAGGTATCTACAGGAACTCGTGGTGACAGAAAGTCTGGCCCAATCTGGGCTTCTAACAATAGGCCGGTGCATTTCAATGAGGTGCAATGATCTCCTGCTAAGTCTCGATAGATTGTAACAACCTTTGATGGGTGGTTGATGGGTCAGGCACAGACACGTTTGTGTATTTGTACAATTGGCCTGTCTGAGGTTTGACTGTGTTTGATTTTAATATGCCCAATTCTTTAATTTAGGATATCCAATTTTATCAGCCTTAAAACTAGGCCCTGTTTATCTCACCACACAATGATTTGTGCCGTCAACTCATTTACCTTGTTTCGAGTGCTCTGAGCATTCAGATAAAGTGCGCTTATGCTAGTTTTTGTACCTTCTTTTTGAATTCTAAGACTTCCATTTATAACATCTCCTGAGTTCTCCTTCCTTTTAACATTTTTCCAATTTTTGATGTAGTTGGAACCTTCTCCCCACATTTTGTCCTTGCTCCCTTCTTCCCTCGGTTGCCATCCCCCTGGCATATTAGTTTAAATCCTCCCCAACCACTCTAGCAAACACTCCCCCAGGACATCAGTCCCAGTTCTGCCCAGGTGTAACCCATCCAATTTGTACAGTTCCCACCTCCCCCAGAACCGGTCCCAATGCCCCAGGAATCTGAAACCCTCCCCCTGACACCATCTCTTCAGCCACGTATTTATCCGATATATCCTGTCATTTCTACTCTGACTAGCACATGGCACCGGTAGTAATCCTGACATCACTACCTTTGAGGTCTGATTTCTTAACTTTCCTCCCTGTATTCTGCTTTTAGGACTGATGCGCGAAATAACTCACGAGGCTAGAGATGCTCGAGGAAATAAAGGCTTTTATTAACTATTACAATAGAGCTACCAATTATATACACGATCCCAGACTGAGGGGTCCCAGACAGAGCAGTGACCTTTATACCTCTCCCAGGAGGCGGAGCCTGACTGGGATGTACCACAATAACTATAATACAGGTAGAACAGCCCAACCCTAACCCCAACAGTAACAAGTAGAACAACCCAACCCTAACCCCAACAGCAACATATATACAGACTCATAGTACTGGCCAGACCCTGGCTCAGTACTACCTGGTGGGAACCAACGATGGTTCACCACAAGGACCTCATCCCTTTTTTTACCAATGTTGTTTGTACCAACATGTACTACAATCACTGGCTGTTCGCCCTCCCCCTTCAGAATGTCCTGCAGCCGCTCCGAGACATCCTTGACCCTTGCACCAGGGAGGCAACATACCATCCTGGAGTCTCGTTTGCGGCCACAGAAACACCTGTTTATTCCCCTTACAATTGAAACCCCTATAACTATTGCACTGCCACACTTTTTACCCCTCCCCTCTGCAGCAGAACCAACCGTGGTTGCAATGAGTTTGGCTGCTGCTGCTTTCCCTAGAGAGGTCATTCCCCTCAGCAGTATCCAAAGCGGTATATCTGTTCTGCAGGGGAATGGTCACAGGTGATTCCTGCACTGCCTGCCTAGCTCTCTTGCTCTGTCTGGTGGTCACCCATTCCCTTCCCGCCTGCGGAGCCTGAGCTTGCGGTGTGACCACCTCTCTATACGTGCTGTCCATGATACTCTCTGACTCGCAGATGCTTCACAGTGTTTCCAGCTGCTGCTCCAGCTCTGAAACTTGAGCATCCAGAAGCTGTAGCTGGAGACACTTCCTGCACACATGCTGACCCAGGGGACTGGAACTGTCCCCAGCCTGCCACATGGAACAAGAGGAGCAAACCACGGCTTGGAGCTCTCCTGTCATGTCTTACCCCTTTAAATTAAACTTTTGAAAGATGTTTTGTTTCAGATTATATCCAATTTTCTAGGGCCCTTCTTTCCTGCTGCCTGTTGCTACTGAATATAACCTTTTCAAACCATAAACCACAGAAATTATACAAAAACACTGTTGCAGTGTATAACAACAACTACAATGCCAAGAGCAAAAAGAAAAAATAACACTTGCTGACCAATCAGCACTCTCCCTTGTAGCCTCTACTGCCTGTATCACCTAACTCTCTGTGTTCACCCAACTCTGTGTACACCTCACATTCTGGCAGCACTCGCACTCATCGTGCAGTCCCTGTGTCCTAGCCAATATTTGGACCTTAATTAAAATCACAAGAAAGATTATCTGGCCATTATCTTGTTGCTGTTTGTGGGAGTTTGCTGTGCATATATTGGCTTCTATTATTCCAGTTGATGTTATAACTGGAGGGGGAAGATCCCAGAATGGGTTAAAAGACCATAACTTTTTAAAATCAAATATGGAGGAACAGGGTCACAGGACCACTAATTAGAAAAATCAATTATTAAACATGAAAAATGAATTATAATACAATATGCCTTTTCTCCTCCTTTAGCTTAACCTATACACACAGGTTTTAAGACTGATTGATGAGGGTAGGGCAGTGGATGTTGTCTACATGGACTTCAGTAAGGCCTTTGACAAGGTCCCTCATGGCAGACTGGTGCAGAAGGCGAAGTCGCATGGGATCAGAGGTGAGCTGGCAAGGTGGATACAAAACTGGCTCGGGCAAAGAAGACAAGAGGGTAGCAGTGGAAGGGTGCGTTTCTGAATGGAGGGCTGTGACAAGTGGCGTTCCTCAGGGATCAGTGCTGGGACCTTTGCTGTTTGTAATATATATAAATGATTTGGAGGAAAATGTAACTGGATTGATTAGTAAGTTTGCGGACAACACAAAGGTTGGTGGATTTGCAGATGGCAATGAGGACCATCAGAGGATACAGCAGGATATAGATCAGTTGGAGACTTGGGCGGAGAGATGGCAGATGGAGAGTTTAATCCGGACAAATGTGAGGTAATGCATTTTGGAAGGTCTAATACAGATAGGAAATATACAGTAAATGGCAGAACCCTTAGGAGTATTGATAGGCAAAGGGATCTGGGTGTACAGGTACACAGGTCACTGAAAGTGGCAATGCAGGTGGAGAAGATAGTCAAGAAGGCATACGGCATGCTTGCCTTCATCGGATGGGGTATTGAGTTTAAAAATTGGCAAGTCATGTTGCAGCTTTATAGAACCTTAGGCCGCACTTGGAATATAGTGTTCAATTCTGGTCGCCACACTGGTTGTGGAGGCTTTGGAGAGGGTACAGAAAGGAGTTACCAGGATATTGCCTGGTATGGAGGGCATTAGCTATGAGGAGAGGTTGGAGAAACTTGGTTTGTTCTCACAGGAGCGACGGAGATTGAGGGGAGACCTGATAGAAGTCTACAAGATTATGAGAGGCATGGACAGAGTGGATAGTCAGAAGCTTTTTCCCAGGGTGGAAGAATCAATTACGAGGGGGCATAGGTTAAGATGCGAGGGGCAAGGTTTAAAAGAGATGTACGAGGCAGAGCTTTTACACAGAGAGGGGTGGGTGCCTGGAACTCGTTGCCGGGGGAGGTAGTGGAAGTGGATACACTCGTGACTTTTAAGGGGCATCTTGACAAATACATAAATGAGATGGGAATAGAGGGATATGGTCCCTGGAAGCGTAGGGGGTTTTAGTTAAGTCGGGCAGCATGGTCGATGCAGGCTTGGAGGGCCGAAGGGCCTGTTCCTGTGCTGTAATTTTCTTTGTTCTTTGTACTAACATGGATGACAAAATCCATTTCAAGTTACAATGGTCTTATTGTTACACAGAGTTTGTATTACGGATTTCTCCTCAGAATCCCCCCAGATGATCATCATATGAGAGTTTCTAAACTCTAAAATAGGCTTTACGTTCTTCTTTTGTAACAATACATTCACTTAGCGATCCTCATTCCAAATTCCAGTTCATGTTTTCCAAAAGACCCATCTAACCAAATTTTCTGCTCCACTTTTCGCAGTAAATCCATGCCAGGATTTCAGATTAATTTTGTCAGGTTCTCACTGTTACACCAATTCAGATACTCAGTCAATACTTTTTAATTGATTATAGATAATAGTAAGACATTTCAAACATTAGGATTACTTTTAGAAAATCTTTCTCTAGTTTCCTTACCAAATGATTTCTTCTCAGCTTTATCTGGTGTTCTCTAAACAGAATCCTGTTCTATTTACTAGTTCCTTCTTTGTTCCCTTTAACACCAGATTTTCTTCATTTCTCTGACCAGAGATATTCAGGATACAATGAGAAGGAAAAGAAAGATTTCTTGCAGGTACAAAGGGAGCAAAAAGGGAGCAAAGGGAGCCTGATCGATTTTTTTGAGGATGTGACTAAACACATTGATGAAGGAAGAGCAGTAGATGTAGTATATATGGACTTCAGCAAGGCATTTGATAAGGTGCCCCATGCAAGGCTTATTGAGAAAGTGAGGGGGCATGAGATCCAAGGGGACATTGCTTTGTGGATCCAGAACTGGCTTGCCCACAGAAGGCAAAGAGTGGTTATAGATGGGTCATATTCTGCATGGAGGTCGGTCACCAGTGGAGTGCCCCAGGGATCTGTTCTGGTACCCTTACTCTTTGTGATTTTTATAAATGACCTGGATGAGGAAGTGGAGGGATGGGCTGGTAAGTTTGCTGATGACACTAAGGTTGGAGGTGTTGTGGATAGTGTAGAGGGATGTCAGAATTTGCAGCGAGACATTGATAGTATGCAAGACTGGGTGGAGAAGTGGCAGATGGAGTTCAACCCAGATAAGTGTGAGGTGGTTCATTTTGGCAGGTCAAATAGGATGGCGGAATAAAATATTAATGGTAGGACTCTTGGCAGAGTGGAAGATCAGAAGGATCTTGGGGCCTGAGTTCATAGGATGCTCAAAGCAGCTAGATAGATAGAACAGTACAGCACAGAACAGGCCCTTCAGCCCACGATGTTGTGCCGAGCTTTATCTGAAACCAAGATCAAGCTATCCCACTCCCTATCATCCTGGTGTGCTCCATGTGCCTATCCAATAACCGCTTAAATGTTCCTAAAGTGTCTGACTCCACTATCACTGCAGGCAGTCCATTCCACACCCCAACCACTCTCTGCGTAAAGAACCTACCTCTGACATCCTTCCTATATCTCCCACCACGAACCCTATAGTTATGCCCCCTTGTAATAGCTCCATCCACCCGAGGAAATAGTCTTTGAACGTTCACTCTATCTATCCCCTTCATCATTTTATAAACCTCTATTAAGTCTCCCCTCAGCCTCCTCCGCTCCAGAGAGAACAGCCCCAGCTCCCTCAACCTTTCCTCATAAGACCTACCCTCCAAACCAGGCAGCATCCTGGGAAATCTCCTCTGCACTCTTTCCAGCGCTTCCACATCCTTCTTATAGTGAGGTGACCAGAACTGCACACAATATTCCAAATGTGGTCTCACCAAGGTCCTGTACAGTTGCAGCATAACCCCACGGCTCTTAAACTCCAACCTCCTGTTAATAAAAGCTAACACACTATAGGCCTTCTTCACAGCTCTATCCACTTGAGTGGCAACCTTTAGAGATCTGTGGATATGGACCCCAAGATCTCTCTGTTCCTCCACAGTCTTCAGAACCCTACCTTTGACCCTGTAATCCACATTTAAATTAGTCCTACCAAAATGAATCACCTCACATTTATCAGGGTTAAAGTCCATTTGCCATTTTTCAGCCCAGCTTTGCATCCTATCTATATCTCTTTGCAGCCTACAACTGCCCTCCACCTCATCCACTACTCCACCAATCTTGGTGTCATCAGCAAATTTACTGATCCACCCTTCAGCCCCCTCCTCTAAGTCATTAATAAAAATCACAAATAGCAGAGGACCAAGCACTGATCCCTGTGGCACTCCACTAGCAACCTGCCTCCAATCCGAAAATTTTCCATCCACCACCACCCTCTGTCTTCGATCAGACAGCCAGTTACCTATCCAATCGGCCAACTTTCCCTCTATCCCACACCTCCTCACTTTCATCATAAGCCGACCATGGGGGACCTTATCAAACGCCTTACTAAAATCCATGTATATGACATCAACTGCCCTACCTTCATCAACACACTTAGTTACCTCCTCAAAATATTCTATCAAATTTGTGAGGCACGACTTGCCCTTCACGAATCCGTGCTGACTATCCCGGATTAATCCGCATCTTTCTAAATGGTCGTAAATCCCATCCCTAAGGACCTTTTCCATCAATTTAGCAACCACCGGTCATCAGCAAACCTCACCGAAGTAAGACTAACCGGTCTATAATTACCAGGGTCATTTCTATTCCCTTTCTTAAACAGAGGAACAACATTCGCCATTCTCCAGTCCTCTGGCACCATCCCCATGGACAGTGAGGACCCAAAGATCAAAGCCAGAGGCTCTGCAATCTCATCCCTTGCCTCCCAAAGAATCCTAGGATATATTTCATCAGGCCCAGGTGACTTATCGACCTTCAGTTTATTCAAAACTGCCAGGACATCCTCCCTCCGAACATCTATTTCCTCCAGCCTATTAGCCTGTAACAGCTTCTCTTCCTCAAAAACATGGCCCCTCTACTTGGTGAACACTGAAGAAAAGTATTCATTCATCACCTCGCCTATCTCTACTGACTCCATACACAAGTTCCCACGACTGTCCTTGACCGGCCCTAACCTCACCCTGGTCATTCTTTTATTCCTCACATAAGAGTAAAAAGCCTTGGGGTTTTCCTTGATCTGACCCGCCAAGGACTTCTCATATCCCCTCCTAGCTCCCCTAAGCCCCTTTTTCAGCTCGTTCCTTGCTAACTTGTAACCCTCAATCGAGCCATCTGAACCTTGTTTCCTCATCCCTACATAAGTTTCCCTCTTCCTTTTCACAAGACATTCCACCTCTTTTGTGAACCACGGTTCCCTCACTCGGCCATTTCCTCCCTGCCTGACAGGGACATACCTATCCAGGACACCCAGTATTTGTTCCTTGAAAAAGTTCCACTTTTCATTGGTGCCTTTCCCTGACAGTTTCTGTTCCCAACTTATGCCCCCTAATGCTTGCCTAATCGCATCATAATTACCTCTCCCCCAATTGTAAACCTTGCAGGTTGAGGCTGTGGTTAAGAAGGCGTATGGTGTACTGGCCTTCATCAATCGAGGAATTGAGTTTAGGAGTCGTGAGATAATATTGCAGCTATATAAGACCCTGGTCAGACCACACTTGGAGTACTGTGCTCAGTTCTGGTCGCCTCATTACAGGAAGGATGTGGAAGCCATAGAAAGGGTGCAGAGGAGATTTACAAGGATGTTGCCTGGGTTGGGGAGCATGCCTTATGAGGATAGGTTGAGTGAGTTCGGCCTTTTCTCCTTGGAGAGACGAAGGATGAGGAGTGACCTGATAGAGGTGTATAAGATGTTGAGAGGTATTGATCGAGTGGATAGTCAGAGGCTTTTTCACAGGGCTGAAATGGTTGCCACAAGAGGACACAGGTTTAGGGTGCTGGGGACTAGGTACAGAGGAGATGTCAGGAGTAAGTTTTTCACTCAGAGGGTGGTGGGTGCGTGGATTGGGCTACCAGCAATGGTGGTGGAGGCGGATTCGATAGGGTCTTTTAAGAGACTTTTAGATAAGTACATGGAACTTAGTAAGATAGAAGGTTATAGGTAAGCCTAGTAATCGCTAAGGTAGGGACATGTTCGGCACAACTTTGTGGGCTGAAGGGCCTGTATTGTGCTGTAGTTTTTCTATGTTTCTATGTTTCAAATCAATGGAGGCACTAATGAAGTTCAGAAAAATGCAGGGTGGAACTTAAGAAAGCAATTAGAAAAGCAGAGAGGGGGTATGAGAAAGTTCTGGCTGGTAACAGTAGAGAAACTCCCAAGATATTCTATAATATATCAATGGGAAGATGATAGCCAGGAAAAGAATGGGGCCCATTAAGGACCAAGGGGGCAATTTGTGGGTGGAGCCAGAGGACATTGGTGAAGTGTTGAGCGAATACTTCACATCCGTCTTCACCCGAGAGAATGAAGATAAAGGTATGGAATTCAGGGAGAGACTGTGAGGTTCTTGAGCAAATTGACATAGGGAGTAATGAGGTAATAGAGATGTTAGCTGGCTTAAAGGTGGACTTAAAGTTTCTATGAGATCCCTTTCAGAATCTACCCTTATCAATGAGAGGGGATCGCATAGAAACTTTTAACATTCTAACAGGGTTAGACAGGATAGATTCAGGAAGAATGTTCCCAATGGTAGGGGAGAGCAGAACTAGGGTTCATAGTTCAAGGATAAGGAGTAAACCTTTTCGAACTGAGGTGAGGAGAAATTTCTTCACCCAGAGAATGCTGAATGTATGAAATTCACTACCACAAAATGTAGTTGAGGCTTGTCTGATTTCAAGAAGAAATTGGATATAGCTCTTGCGGCTGAAGGGATATGGGAGAAAGGGGAGGAGAGGAATCAAGATATTGAATTCAATAATCAGCCATGATTAAAATGAATGGTGGAGCAGGCTCGAAGAGCCAAATGGCCAACTCCTGCTTCAACTTCCCATGTTTCTATGTGTGTAACCCTGTTATGATTTTATAAATTTCGATGAGAACCTCTCTCACTCTTCTAAACTCCAGTGAACATTATCCTAATGGACTTAATCTCTCCTTATATGACATCCGCCATTGCAGGAATCAGCCTGGTAAACCTTTGATGTACTCCCTCTAAAGGACATTCTTCCTCAGAGAAGCACACCAAACTGCACACAATGCTCCAGATGTGGCTCACCAAAACCCTATTCAATTGCAGTAAAACATCACTATTCCTATACTCAAATCCTCTCATTATGAAAGTCAATATACCATTTGCTTTCTTTACTGCCTGCTGTACCTGCATGCTTACTTTCAGCGACTGATGCACGAGGACTCCAAGGTCTCACTGAATGTCCACCTCTCTCAAATTTTGAAATAATAATCTGTCTTCCTATTATTGCTACCAAAGTGGATAATCTCACATCTATCCACATTATGCTGCATCTGCCATGCATATGTGCACACACTCAGCCTGTCCAAATCACGCTGAAGCATCTCTGTATCCTCTTCACAGTTCATCCTCCCACCAAACTTTGTATCATCTGCAAATTTGGAGAGAATACATTTAGTTCTGTCTTCCAAGTCATTCGTATATAATGTTGTGAAGTTGAGTTTGTAAATATATAAAGAATGTTTATAAAGATGTAAGAGAATTGTAAAAAAATGCTAGAGGGAAAGAAAACTGTGTGATCCCTTTAAACGCTGGTTTTATGTCAGTCCCTTTAAAAGCTGACTTTGGTGACAGTGCCTGCAAAAGCTGGTTGTGTTCAAGACTTGAATGTTTAAATACAAGGTGCACGGGACAAAAATACAACATTGTTGTACCAAAAGCCAAACAACATGGATTGCCTTGGTAATGGGCTCTGCAGGTTTTTGCATTGTTTTAGCTTATGAATTTAAAGAAGACACTCAGCGATCGGGAACCTATCACATTTGAATTTGCCATTGTTGTCAACCTCTGGCCAACAGGGAATGAGTAGGTCATTAAGAGTATAAACAGGTACTCAACTGCTGGACTTCAGTTCAGTTCCATCAGGTGTTGAGTAAGGAGTTCAAGCAGAAGCAGGGCCAGACCAATTGGAGCAGTTAAAGGCAGTTAGATCAACTGGAGCATTTGGTTCTGAACTCTGCCAGCTTCAGATAGGTATTAACATAACTCACCCTCTAACCAGTGCAAAGTACCAAGTCAGACAGTGGACAACTACCGAAGAACTACAAACTTCCGAATGCTATCATACCTGGTTGTATAGGTTACTAAACTTCCATTATGATTGTTTTGGGTAATGAATGTTCCTTGTATTATCCGAACAGCATTTCAGTCGAACTATACCTCAGTTAATGTGTTACTTGTTAAGTTAAAGTTCCTGGTTATTTAAATTTAATAACTTGTTAATTCTTCACTTAAAGGGAGTATCAGGCCTTTATGTTAACAAATCTCTAAACGTTAACTAAGAACCGATAACACCTTCCCAAATAATTAAGCAGACTATGACGCGAGGTAAAGGGGATTAACCTCTGTGTTGTAACAATAATGTGAATAGTTGGGGCCCGAGTTCAGACCTCTACAATACCCCACTAGTCACTGACTGCCAATCTGAAAAAGACACATTTATGCCAACTCTTTGCTTCAAATCTGCTCACCAGCTGTCTATCCATCTCAAAACATTTCCTGCAATCCTATGCACTTAAACTTTACATGGTAGTCTGCTATGTGAGACCTTGTCGAAAGCCTTCTGAAAGTCTAAATAAACCACATCCACTGGTTCTCCTGGGTCAATTCTACATCCTCAAAGAATTCCAATAGATTAGTCAAGCATGATTTCCCTTGTAAATCCATGCTGACTTTGTCTGATATTACCACTGCTTTCCAAATGCTGAATTATGAAATCCTTGATAATGGACTCTCGCAACTTCTCCAGTCCTGACGTTTGGTTCACTGGTCTACAATTCCCTGTTTTCTCTCTACCTCCCTTTTTTAATAGTGGGTTTACATTAGCTACCCTCCAATCTGTAGGGACCAGTCCAGAGTCCAAAGAATTTTGGAAAATGACCACCAATGGATCTACTATTCACAATATATATTAATGATTTGGATGAGGGAACAAAATGTAACATCTCAAAGTTTGCAGATGATACCAAGTTGGGTGGGAGGGCGAACTGTGATGAGGATGCAGAGATCCTTCAGCATGATCTGAACAGGTTGGGTGAGGGTGACAGAACAAAGAACAAAGAACAGTACAGCACAGGAAAAAGGCCCTTCGGCCCTCCAAGCCTGTGCCGCTCCTTTTGCCGCTCCATTTGTATCCCTCCATTCCCAGACTGCTCATGTGACTATCCAGGTAAGCCTTAAACGATGTCAGCGTGTCTGCCTCCACCACCCTACTTAGCAGCGGATTCCAGGCCCCCACCACCCTCTGTGTAAAAAACATCCCTCTAATATCTGAGTTATACTTTGCCCCTCTCACCTTGAGCCCGTGACCCCCCATGATCGTCACTTCTGATCTGGGAAAAAGCTTCCCACCATTCACCCTATCTATCCCCTTCATAATCTTGTACACCTCTATTAGATCTCCCCTCATTCTCCGTCTTTCCAGGGAGAACAACCCCAGTTTACCCAATCTCTCCTCAGAGCTTAGACCCTCCATACCAGGCAACATCCTGGTAAACCTTCTCTGCACTCTCTCTAATGCCTTCACGTCCTTCTGGTAGTGCGGCGACCAGAACTGGACGCAGTACTCCAAATGTGGCCTAACCAGCGTTCTATACAGCTGCATCATCAGACTCCAGCTTTTATACTCTATACCCCGTCCTATAAAGGCAAGCATACCATATGCCTTCTTCACCACCTTCTCCACCTGTGTCGCCACCTTCAAGGATTTGTGGACTTGAACACCTAGATCCCTCTGTGTTTCTATACTCTTGATGGCTCTGCCATTTATTGTATAACTCCTCCCTACATTATTTCTTCCAAAATGCATCACTTCGCATTTATCCGGATTAAATTCCATCTGCCACCTCTCCGCCCAATTTTTCAGCCTATCTATATCCTGCTGTATTGCCCAACAATGCTCATTGCTATCCGCAAGTCCAGCCATCTTCGTGTCATCATAGAAATCATAGAAACCCTGCAGTACAGAAAGAGGCCATTCGGCCCATCGAGTCTGCACCGACCACAATCCCACCCAGACCCTACCCCCATATCCCTACATATTTTACCCACTAATCCCTCTAATCTACACATCCCGGGACACTAAGGGCAATTTTAGCATGGCCAATCAACCTAACCCGCACATCTTTGGACTGTGGGAGGAAACCGGAGCACCCGTAGGAAACCCACTCATCTGCAAACTTGCTGATAACACCAGTTACACTTTCTTCCAAATCATTTATATATATCACAAATAGCAGAGGTCCCAGTTCAGAGCCCTGCGGAACACCACTGGTCACAGACCTCCAGCCGGAAAAAGACTCTTCGACCGCTACCCTCTGTCTCCTATGGCCAAGCCAGTTCTCCACCCATCTAGCCACTTCTCCTTGTATCCCATGAGCATTAACCTTCTTAACCAACCTGCCATATGGGACTTTGTCAAATGCCTTACTGAAATCCATATAGACGACATCCATGGCCCTTCCTTCGTCAACCGTTTTTGTCACTTCCTCAAAAAACTCCACCAAATTTGTAAGGCACGACCTCCCTCTTACAAAAGCATGCTGTCTGTCACTAATGAGATTGTTCCTTTCTAAATGCACATACATCCTGTCTCTAAGAATCCGCTCCAACAACTTCCCTACCACGGACGTCAAGCTCACCGGCCTATAATTTCCCGCGTTATCCCTGCTACCATCTTGAACAACGGGACCACATTCACTATCCTCCAATCCTCAAGGACCTCACCTGTGTCCAAAGAAGTGACAAAGATTTCCGTCAGAGGCCCAGCAATTTCATCTCTCGTCTCCATGAGCAGTCTAGGATAGATGCCATCAGGCCCTGGGGCTTTGTCAGTTTTAATGTTCCTTAAAAAACCTAACACTTCCTCCCTTGTAATGGAGATTTTCTCTAACGGGTCAACACCTCCCTCCGAGACACTCCCGGTTAACACGCCCCTCTCCTTCGTGAATACCGATGCAAAGTATTCATTTAGGATCTCCCCTATTCCCTTGGGTTCTAAGCATAATTCTCCTCTTTTGTCCCTGAGCGGTCCGATTTTCTCCCTGACAACTATTTTGTTCCGAACATATGAATAGAATGCCTTAGGATTCTCCTTAATCCTGCCTGCCAAGAACATCTCGTGACCTCTTTTTGCCCTTCTAACTCCCCGTTTGAGTTCTTTCCTCCTCTCTCTGTATTCCTCCAGAGCTCCATCTGTTTTCTGTTGCCTGGACTTAACGTACGCCTCCCTTTTCATTTTAATCAGATCCTCAATTTCCTTGGTTATCCACGGCTCTCGAATCCTACCTTTCCTATCTTTCCTTTTTAAAGGCACATGCCTATCCTGCAGCCTTATCAATTGTTCCTTAAAAGACTCCCACATGCCAGACGCGGACTTACCCTCGAACATCCTCTCCCAATCAACGTCCACCAATTCCTGCCTAATCAGGCTATAGTTAGCCTTCCCCCAATTTAGCACCCTGCCCGTAGGACAGCACTCATCCTTGTCCATTACTATCCTAAAGTTAACAGAGTTGTGATCACTATTTGCCACATGTTCCCCTACTGAAGCTTTGACGACCTGACCGGGCTCATTTCCCAGAGCTAGGTCCAGTATAGCCCCCTCTCTAGTTGGGCTATCTACATACTGTACAAAAAAACCTTCCAGTATGCATTTTACAAATTCCTCCCCGTCTGGACCCCCAGCTCTAAGCACTTTCCAGTCTATACCAGGGAAATTAAAGTCCCCCACTACAACAACCCTAATTTTTCTGCACCTATCCAGAATCTCCTGACATATCCTTTCCTCCACTTCCCGTGGGCTGTTGGGTGGTCTGTAGTACATCCCCAGCATAGTGACTGCACCCTTCCTGTTTCTGAGTTCCACCCACAGTGACTCAGTACATGACCCCTCTAAGTTGTCTACCCTCTGCACCGTGGTAATATGCTCCCTAACTAATATCGCTACTCACCCACCTTTTTTAGCCTCTCCACTGTCTCGCCTAAAACACTTATACCCTGGAATATTCAGCTGCCAGTCCTGTCCTTTTAACCAAGTCTCCGTCACCGCAACCACATCCAAATTCCGCGTAAGCATTAAGGCCCTAAGTCCGTCTGTCTTACCCGTTACGCTCCTCACATTGAAGCAGATGCACTCCAGACCTCCAGGCCCACTCAGGTCATCCTCCTCCAGAGTGCAGAGTGCTCCTCTTCTTGGCTAGCCTTGCCCTGGCCCCCAGCTCAACCCCAGCCTCAGTACTTACTGACCTACTGTTTTGTTCCCCACCCCTCTGCCACACTAGTTTACATCCTGCCGAAACACTCTAGCAAAACTCTCAGCCAGGATATTTGCTCCCTTCCAGTTCAGGTGTAACCCATCCTTTCTGTACAGGTTGAGGAAGAATGCTCTTGCTGTCGAGGGAATGCAGCAAATGTTTACCAGGCTGATTCAGGCGATGGCAGGACTGATGTATGAGGAGAGATCGACTAGGATAGGATTGTTTTCGCTGGAGTTCAGACGAATGAGGGGGATCTCATAGAGACTTATAAATTTCTAACAGGACTAGACAAGGTAGATGCAGGGAGGATGTTCCTGAAGGTGGGGGAGTCCAGAACCAGGGGTCACAGTCTGAGGATTCGCGGTAGACCATTTAGGGTGGAGGTGAGGACACATTTCTTCACCCAAAGACTGGTGAGCCTGTGGAATACATTACCACAGGAAGTAGTTGATGCCAAAACATTGAATATACTCAGGAGGCGGCTGGATATAGCACTTGGGGTGAATGGGATCAAAAGTTATGGGGGAAAAAGCAGGATTAGGCTATTGAGTTGGATGATCAGCCATGATCGTAATGAATGGCGGAGCAGGCTCGAAGGGCTGAATGGCCTCCTTCTGCTCCTATCTTCTCTGTTTCTATGTTTACTATTTTCAGGGCTGCTACTTTAAATACTCTGGGATGAAGATTATCAGGTCCTGGAGATTTAACCACTTTCAATCCCATCAATTTCCCCAAAAGGGTGGCACGGTGACATAATGGTTAGCACTGTTTCCTCACAGCGCCAGGGACCAGGGTTCGATTCCTGGCCTCCCCCACTGTCTGTATGGAGTTTGCATATTCTCCCCTTGTCTGCGGGGGTTTCCTCTGGGTGCTCTGGTTTCCTCCCACAGTTCAAAGATGTGCAGGTTTGGTTGATTGGCCATGTCAAATTTGCCCTTAGTGTCCCAAGATATATAGGTTAATGGGATTAGCGGGGGAAATACGTGGGGTTATGGGGTAAACCTGGGTAAGAGTTGGTGCAGAATCACAGAATACTACAGCGCAGAAAAGGCCCTTTGGCCCATTGAGTCTGCACCAATGCATGAACTGCCCTGACCTGCCCACATAATATCACTTGCCAGCACTTGGCCCATAGCCTTGAATGTTATGGCATGCCAAGTACTCATTCGGGTACTTTTTAAAGGAAGTGACGCATCCCGCCTCCACCACCCTTCCAGACCGTCACCACCCTCTGAGCAAAAACATTTTTCCTTAAAATCCCCCTAAACCTCCCATCCCTCACTTTTAATTTGTGTCCACTCGTAACTGACCCTTTAACTAAGGAGAACAGCTGCTCCCTATCCACCCTATCCATGCCCCTCATAATCTTGAACACCTCAATCAGGTCGCCCTCTCAGTCTTCTCTGCTCCAACGAAAACAACCGAAGCATATCCAACATCTCTTCATAACTTAAATGTTCCATCCCAGGCAGCATCCTGGTTAATCTGCTTTGCACCCCCTCCAGTGCTTTGATGTCCTTCCTATAATGTGGTGACCGAAACTGCACGCAGTACTCCAGCTGTGGCCTCTCCAAAGTTCTATACAACTCCATTATGACCTCTCTGCTTTTGTAAACTATACCCTGATTTGATAAAGGCGAGTGCGCCATATGCCCTTTTTCACCACCCTATTCACCTGCCTTTCTGCCTTCGGAGACCTATGCACAAGCACGCCAAGGTCCCTTTGTTCTTCGGAACTTCCCAGTGTCTGGCCTTTCATAGTATACTTTCTTGTCAAATTACTCCTTCCAAAGTGCATCACCTCACACTTTTCAGGGTTAAATTCCATCTGCCACTTATCCACCCATTTGACCATCTCGTCCATATCTTCCTGTAACCCAAGACACTCAACCTCACTGTTAACCATCGACCAATCTTTGTGTCATGGGCAAGCTTACTGATCCTCCCCCCACATAGTCATCTATGTCATTTACATAAATGATGAACAATAGGGGGCCCAGCACGGATCCCTGTGGTATGCTACTGGTCGCTGGCCTCAAGTCATTAAAGCAGCCATCTTTCACCACCCTCTGTCTCCTATCGCTAAGCCAATTATGAATCCACCTTGTTAGATCACCCTATATCCCATGTGCATTAGCCCTCTTAATAAGTCTCCCATAAGGCTTTGTTGAAATCCATGTAAACTACATCAACCACACTGCCTTCATCCACACACTTGGTTACATACTCAAAAAATTCAATCAAATTTTTCAGGCATGGCCTCCTTCTGACAAAACCATGCTGACTGCTCAAATCTTTCCTCCTGAAATGGAGATAGGTTCTCTCCTTCAGAATCTCCTCCAGTAGTTTCCCAACCACAGACGTGAGACTCACTGTCTGTAGTTCCCTGGCTTGCCTCTACAACCTTCCTTAAAAAGTGGGACCACGTTAACTGTACTCCAGTCTTCTGGCACCTCCCCGGTGGCCAGGGAGCAATAAAAAATTTGGGTCATGCCCCTGCAATTTCCTCCCTTGCCTCCCACAACAGGCAGAGACACAATTCATCCGGAACTGGAAATTTGTCCACTTTTAAGCTCCAATACCTCCAATACCTTGTCACTCCCTATGATAATTTTCTCTAGAGCCTCACAGTCTCCCTCTCCCCAAGTTCTTAGAATCATAGAATTCCTACAGCGCAGGAAGAGGCCATTTGGCCCATCTAGTCTGCACTGACCACAATCCCATCCAGGCCCTATTCCCGTAACCCCACATATTTATCCTGCTAATCCCCCTTACACTAGGGTCAATTGAGGATGGCCAATCAACCTAATCAGCACATCTTTGGACTGTGGGAGGAAACCGGAGCCCCCAGAGGAAACCCATGGAGAGAATGTGCAAACTCCACACAGACAGTGACCTGAGGCTGGAATTGAACCTAGGTCTCTGGCGCTGTGAGGCAGCAGTGCTAACCACTGTGCCACCATGCTGCCTGTGGGACAGCATGGTGGCACAGAGGTTAGTACTGTTGCCTCACAGCTCCAGGGACCCGGGTTCGATTCCCGGCTTGGGTCACTGTCTGTGTGGAGTTTGCACTTTCTCCCCGTGTTTGCGTGGGTTTCCTCCGGGTGCACTGGTTTTCACCCACAGTCCAAAGATGTGCACATTAGATTGATTGGCCATATTAAATTACCCCTCGTGTTAGGGGCATTAACAGGGTAAATGTATGGTGCTATGGGAATAGGGCCTGGGTGGGATTGTGGTTGATTGTAGACTCGATGGGCCGAATGGCATCCTCTGTACTGTAGGGATTCTATGATTCTAAGTTCCATAAGTACCTCCTCATTCTCATGGGTGAAGACAGGTGTGAAATATTCATTTAACACCCTTACAACCTCCTCTGCCTCCACCCACAGATTTCCCCCTTGGTCCCTAATGGGCCCTACTCCTTCCCTGGTTATCCTCTTCCCATTGATATACTTATAGAGTATCTTGGGATTTTCCCTACCTTTACCAACCAGAGATTTCTCATATCCCCTTTTTCCTCTCCGAATTGATTTCCTAAGCTCCATCCTGCACTTACTGTATTCCATTAATGCCTCCACAGACTTACTCCCCTTATACTTGTTAAAAGCCTCTCTTTTCCTTCTCATTGTATCCTAAATGTCTCTGGTCATCCATGGTTCTCTGGGTTTGTTACACCTTCCTATTACCCAAGAGGGAACATGTTGTGTCTGTACCCTCTCCATTTCATCTTTGAACACCCACCACTGCTCTTCTGTAGATTTCCCCACAACTAACTCATTCCAGTCTACCTTGGCCAGATCCTGCCTAATTTTGTTAAAATCTACTCTCCCCCAATTTTTCCCTTTTTCTGCAACTTGTCAATTTTTTTGTCCATAACAAATTTGAATTGAACCATGTTGTGGTTGCTATCACCAAAATGCTCCCTCACCAACACATCAACCATCTGCCCGGCTTCATTCCCAGAATTAGGTCCAGCACAACTCCTTACCTTGTTGGATCCTCTACGTATTGACTTAAGACGTTTTCCTGTATACATTTGAAGAACTCTACTCAATCAAAACCCTTAACATGATGACTATCCTAATTAATGTTGGGAAAGTTGAAATCACCGAATATAATTACCCTTTTATTATTTTTGTACCCCTCTGCGAATTGCGCATATATTTGCTCTTCAATTTCCCACTATCTGGGGGTTTACAATAAACACCTAGAAATGTAGCTGTCCTTTTTTTTATTCCTAAACTCTACCCACAAAGCTTAATTTCATGCCCAGACTCGATGGGCCGCATGACCTCCTTCTGCACTGTAGGCAGTCAGTGATGAAAACCATTTCTCTACTAATGTTGATTTCCATCAGCTCCTCACTAAAACTTGTTTCTAGAACAAAGAGAAGTACAACACAGGAACAGGCCCTTCAGCCCTCCAAGCCTGTACCGATCATGCTGCCCTAACTAAACTAAGAAAAACCTTCTGTTCTTATTCGGTCCATATCCCACTATTCCTTCTCTATCCATGTGCCCATTAAGATGCCACTTAAATGTTGCTAATGTGCCTGTTTCCACCACCTCCTCTGACAGTGCTATCCAGGCGCCCACCACTCTGCATGAAAAATTTCCCCACACGGTAGCACAGTGGGTGGCATGATAGCACAGTGGTTAGCACTGCTGCTTCACAGCTCCAGGGACCTGGGTTCGATTCCCGGCTCGGGTCACTGTCTGTGTGGAGTTTGCACATTCTCCTCGTGTCTATGTGGGTTTCCTCCGGGTGCTCCGGTTTCCTCCCACAGTCCAAAGATGTGCGGGTTAGGTTGGATTGGCCATGCTAAAAAACAAAATTGCCCCTTAGTGTCCTGAGATGCGTAGGTTAGAGGGATTAGTGGGTAAAATATGTAGGGATATGGAGATAGGGCCTGGGTGGGATTGTGGTCGGTGCAGACTCGATGGGCCAAATGGCCTCTTTCTGTACTGTAGGGTTTCTATGATTCTATGATTTCACAACTCCCTTAAACTTTCCTACTCTCTCCTTGAACCCGTGCCTCCTTTAAATTGATCCTTTTCCCCTGGAAAATAGCCTTTGACTATCCACCCTGTTTATGCTCTCATAGTTTTGCAGACCTCCCCTCAGCCTCCGTCTTTCCAGTGAAAACAACCCTAGTTCATTCAACCTCTCCTCATAGCCAACAACCTCGAGACCAGACAACATCCTGGTGAACCTTCTTTGCACTCTCTCCATGTCCTTCTGGGAATGTGGTGACCAGAACTGCTCGCAATACCACTCGGCCATCAGGGAGGTGATGGCCTGGTGGTATTATCACTCGAGTATTAATCCAGAAACCCAGATTATGTTCTGGGGACCTGGGTTCGAATTCCACCACAGCAGGTGGTGTAATTTGAATTCAATAAAAATATCTGGGATTAAGAGTCTGCTGATGGCCATGAAACCATTGTCGATTGTCGGAAAAACCCATCTGGTTCACTAATGTCCTTTAGAGAAGGAAATCTGCCGTCCTTACCTGGTCTGGCCTACATGTGACTCCAGAGCCACAGCAATGTGGTTGACTCAGCTGCCCTTTGAAATGGCCTAGCAAGCAACGCGGTTGTATCAATCATTATAATGTCTCAACAAAGAAATGAAACCGGACGGACCACCTGGCATCAACCTGGGCACCCGAAAAGACAACGGCAAAACAAACAGCCCTGTGACCCTGCAAGGTCCTCCTTACTAACATCTGGGGGCTAGTGCCAAAATTGGGAGAGCTGTCTCACAGACTAATCAAGCAGCAGCCTGACAGGGTCATTCTCATGGAATCATACCTTACAGATAACACCCCGACACCACCATTAGCATCCTTGGATATGTCCTGTCCCACTGGCAGGACAGACCCAGCAGAGGTGGCGGCACAATGGTATACAGTCTGGAGACAGTTGCCCTGGGAGTCCTTAACATCAACTCTGGACCCTATGAAGTCTCTCATGGTTTCAGGTTAAACATGGGGAAGGAAACCTCTTACTGACTATCACATACTATCCTCCTTTGGCTGATGAATCACTATTCTTCCATGTTGAACAACACTTGGAGGAAGTACTGAGGGTGGCAAGGGTGCAAAATGTACTCTGGGTGGGGGATTTCAATGCCCACCACCAAGAATGGCTCGGCAGCAGCATTACTGATCGAGCTCGTTGGGTCCTAAAGGATATAACTTCTGGACTGGGTTTGCAACAGGTGGTGAAGGAAGCAACAAGAGGAAAAAACTTACTTGACCTCATCCTTACCAACCTGCTGACTGCAGACGCATCTGTCCATGACAGTATCGGTAAGAGTGACCACCACACAGTCCCTGTGGAGACGAAGTCCCGCCTTCACACTGAGAATAACCTCCATTGTGCTGTGTGGCACTATCACCATGCTAAATGGGACAGACTTCGAACCGATCGAGCATCTCAAGACTGGGGATCCATGAGGCGCTGTGGGCCATCAACAGCAGCGGAATTGTACTCCAGCACAATCTGCAACCTCATGGCCCGACATATCCCCCACTCAACCATTACCATCAAGCCAGGGGATCAAACCTGGTTCAATGGAGAGTGCAGAAGGGCATGCCAGGAGCAGCACCAGACATACCTAAAAATTAGGTGTCAAACTGGTGAAGCTACCAAACAGGACTACTTGCATGCCAAATTGCCAAAAACAGCAAGTGACTGACAGAGCTCAGCGATCCCACAACCAGCAGATTAGATCTAAGCTCTGCAGTCCACTCAGGAGGCTGAAACGAGCGGGCCTTTGCACATGCATAGTGGCCCCGAACTGTCAGCCTCCCGATTGCTAGCCAGTCCGGGACCCTGCAGTGCTGCCCCTCAACCACCCCATGGCCCGATTGCAGCTCCCCCGACCATTCCTGGGTACCCCTCCCCCCACTACAGTGCAGACCACCCCCCCCCCCCCCCCCCACCCAGCCTGCCCCGATTGTTGGCCTCCTTCATGCCCCCAGTGATCCCAATGTAGAGAGGCAGTGGGACCCCCACTCTCTACTGATTGCCCCTAAAATAGGCCCTGTCACCTTGCCATTGTCCTGTGCCCAGTGGGCAGTGCTAAGGTGCCCCCAGGCATGGACACATTGCCCCTTGTACAGTGCCTGGGGACAAAGGCTGGCACTGTCAAAGTGCCCATGCCCAGGGGGCACCACCTCAGCCGCCTGACCCCCTGGGGAGCCCCGATTGCTCCTTCTCTCCAGCGGGATCAAGGCCGCTAGGTCCCTGAAAATAGAGAGCTAGTATAATCCCCGCTGGAGTGAAACAAATTGGCGGGGTGGGAGAGGCTAGCGGGCCTGGAGAATTTAGTCCTGGGCCCGTAAATAGCATTTAAATGATTTTTAAATTATAATTTAAATGCTAGCCTCGCCTCCCCTCTGCACCGGAAATCCGGCACTGGGAGACGCTAGCAGGGTGGGAACGCTCATGGGAATCCCGTTAATCACCCGCCGTGTGATTCTCTCAGCCCACTGCACTAGAAAATTAGAGTAACGGGATGGGAGAATTGCCCCCTCTTTTTATGTATAATTTCAGATCTTTGTTAGAACGCACAAAGCAAGACTTTACCTGTTGGTCATTGCTGTCCCTATCACTTGCTGGTCATATCTATTCTATCAAAATGATAGCTGGAATTCTCCGACCTCACCCACAACTGGGATTCTCCAGTCCTGCTGCAGTGAATGGAGTTTTGCTGAATGCCATCTCAGAATTCCAGTTGATGATTTAACCTAAATTTTTATATTTATTTCAGGTGATTCCTATTTTTGTAAAAAAATCTATTTTTAATGTCTCCTGACCAATTGATTTCCTTCTTTATTTGAAATAAAGAACACTCTTGAATTCATAAAATCTTTTTGGAAAGACCAAAACGGCAAACTGTTTGTCTGCATTATGATTGGTCTGCCAATATTCATAGGTTTATTGATGAGTTCACTATTTTTAGGCAATGACAGCCCTAATTGAGCAACTATGGAACATTATTCTTGCCTCTCCGTCTCTTCTGTCTCCTTATTATGTTCACTTGTATGAATCGCTATACACAAAATAGCATTGTGTTGAGCACCCTTAAAATATGCTCCCAATTCCGAAACCACTTTGGATTTAATACTGTTCTTCCCTCTAATTTATTCAGCCTTCCACCTTTGGTCCAGATTTGGTTTGAAATCTTTTAAAGATCTTGGCTGGAACTCTCTCACCTTTCACGCTGGATTCTTTGGTCCTGTTGGCAATGCACTAACTGCCGCAGTTTTCTTGGCAGTGTGGGGTGGCTTCAATGGGAATTTCCATTGACAGCAGCAGAACCAGAAGATCCCGCCGCCAGCAATCAGCACGTCATCTCCCGCCACTGACAGAAACGCTGAGGGAAGGCCAGAGAATCTCGGCCCTTTTCTTTGAGGGTATGTTTGTCTCCTTTGACTATCAAGTAGGGGAGCATGGTGTCCCCAAATCTCATTTTTAAGTTCCTCCAGGTTCTCTGAACGGGCTGTCTCTGAATGGATGTATCTGAACGGGCAATGGACATTCTGAAAAGGGAGGGCAAACAGCCAGAGGTCATGATACACGTTGGTACTCACGACATAGGCAGGAAGAATGACAAGGTCCTGCAAGGGGAGTTCAGGGAGTTAGGTAGTAAGTTTAAAAAAAGAGGACCTCGAGGGTTGCAATCTCAGGATTACTTCCTGTGCCAGTGAGGCTCAGAATAGGAAAATAGTGCAACTAAACACGTGGCTAAAGAGCTGGTGTAGGAGGAAGGGCTTCAGTTATCTTGATCATTGGGATCTCTTCTGGGACAGGTGGGACCTGTACAAGAAGGACAGGTTACACCTAAACTGGAGGGGCACCAATATCCTGGCAGGTAGGTTTGCCAGAGTTACTCAGAAGGGTTTAAATTAGTATGGCCGGGGGGATGAGAACCAGGAGAAATCAGCAGGAGAAATAACTGAGGGAGAGCTACAGACTAAGGCCAGTAGGATGAAGAGGAAGAGCAGGCAGGGAGTAGGACTGGTGACCTGAAGTGCATTTGTTTCAACGCGAGGAACATAACAGGTAAGACAGATGAACTTAGAACTTGGATTAGAACTTGGAGCTATGATGTTGTTGCTATTACAGAGACTTGGTTGAAAGATGGACAGGATTGGCAGCTAAACATTCCAGGGTTTAGATGCTTTAGGCAGGATAGAGGGGGTGGGGCAGTTGCATTACTGGTTAAGGAGAATATCACAGCTGTATTGAGGGAAGTTTGAGATTATCACAGCTGTATTCAGCAAGGAGAATATCACAGCTGTATTGAGGGAAGAGACACCTTGGAGGGTTCAGGCAGCGAGGCAATATGGGTAGAGCTCAGGAACAGAAAAGGTTCAGTCACAATGTTGGGGGTTTATTACAGGCCTCCCAACAGCCAGCAGGAGATAGAGGAGCAGATATGCAGACAGATTTTGGAAAGATGCAAAAACAACAGGGTTGTTATGGTGGGTGATTTTAACTTTCCCTATATTGACTGGGACTCATTTACTGCTAGGGCCTTGGATGGCGCAGAATTTGTAAGGAGCGTCCAGGAGAGTTTCTTGAAACACTATGTAAATAGCCCAAGTTGGGAAAGAGCCATATTAGACATGGTATTGGGGAATTAGTCCAGCCAGGTGATCAAAGTTTCATTTGGAGAGCATTTCGGGATCAGTGATCATAATTCCATTCGTTTTAAAGTGCTTGTGGATAAGGGCAAGAGTGGTCTTCAGGTGACGGTGTTAAATTGGAGGAAGACCAACTACAACAACATTAGGCAGGATCTGGAGAGTGTAGATTGGGGGAGGCTGTTTGAGGGTAAATCAACATCTGACATGTGGGAGTCTTTCAAATGACAGTTGATTGGAATTCAGGATCAGCATGTACCTGTGAGGATAAAGGATAAGTGTGGCATTTATCAGGAACCCTGGATAACGAGAGATATGAGCCTTTTCAAAAAGAAAAAGGAAGCATTCGTAAGGTCTAAAAGGCTTAGGACAGATGAAGCCCTTGAAGAATATAAAGAAAGTAGGAAGGAACTTAAGGAAGCAGTTAGGAGGGCTAAAAGGGGTCATGAAAAGTCCTTGGCAAACAGGATTAAGGAAAATCCGAAGGCATTTTATACGTATGTAAAGAGCAAGAGGGTAGCCAAGAGGTTGATCCACTCAAGGGTAGTGGAGAGAATCTATGCATGGAACCAGAAGAAATGGGCGAGATATTAAATAAATATTTTGCCTCAGTAGTCACCAAAGAGAGGGACTTGATGGATGAGGAGCCTAGGGTAGGGTGTGAAGATATTCTGGGTCATATCAATATCAAAACGGAGGAGGTATTGGGCTTCTTAAAAAGCGTTAAAGTAGATAAGTCCCCAGGGCCTGACGGAATCTACCCCAGAATACTGATGGAGGCAAGGGTGGAAATTGCTGGGGCCTTGACAGAAAGCTTTGTGTCCTCATTGGCTACAGGTGAAGTTCCAGAGGACTGGAGGATAGCCAATGTTGTTCCATTGTTTAAGAAGGGCAGCAGGGATAATCCAGGAAATTATAGGCCGGTGAGCCTTACGTCAGTGGTAGGGAAATTATTGGAAAAGATTCTTAGGGACAGGATTTACTCACATTTGGAAAGAAAATGGACTTACTAGTGATAAACAGCATGGTTTTGTGAAGGGAAGGTCATGCCTCACTGACTGGATTGAGTTTTTCAAGGAAGTGATGAAGATGATAGATGAGGGAAAGGCAATGGATGTTGTATGCATGGACTTCAATAAAGCCTTTGACAAGGTATCTCATGGTAGACTGGTACGAAAGGTGAAGTCACACAGGATCAGAGGAGAGCTCGCAAGATGGATACAGAACTGGCTTGGCTATAGAAATCATGATGTGGAGATGCCGGCGTTGGACTGGGGTAAACACAGTAAGAAGTCTCACAACACCAGGTTAAAGTCCAACAGGTTTATTTGGTAGCAAAAGCCACCAGCTTTCGGAGCGCTGCTCCTTCGTCAGGTAAGTGCTTACCTGACGAAGGAGCAGCGCTCCGAAAGCTGGTGGCTTTTGCTACCAAATAAACCTGTTGGACTTTAACCTGGTGTTGTGAGACTTCTTACTGTATTGGTCATAGAAGACAGAGGGTAGCAGTAGAGGTGTGCTTTTCTGAATGGAAGGCTGTAACGAGCGGTGTTCCACAGGGATCAGTCCTGGAACCTTTGTTGTTTGTAGTATATATAAATGATTTGGAGTAAAATGTAGCTGGTCTGATTAGTAAGTTTGCAGACGACACAAAAATTGGTGGAGTTGCGGAAAGTGAAGATTGTCAGCGGACATAGCAAGATATAGACATAGCAAGATATAGGTTGGAGATTTGGGCGGAGAAATGGCAGATGGAGTTTAATCAGGGCAAGTGTGAGATAATGCATTTTGGAAGGTCCAATGCATGTAGGAATTATACAGTAAATGGTAGAACCCTTAGGAGTATTGACAGGCAGAGAGATCTGGGCATACATGTCACAGATCACTGGGAGTGGCAACGCAGGTGGATAAGGTAGTCAAGAAAGCATACGGCATGCTTGCCTTCATCGGTCGGGGCATTGAATATAAAAATTGGCAGGTCATGCTGCAGCTGTACAGAACCTTAGTTAGGCCTCATTTAGAATATTGTGTACAATTCTGGTCGCCACACTACCAGAAGGATGTGGATGCTTTGGAGGGGGTACAGAAGAGATTTACCAGGATGTTGCTGGTCTGGTTGGATAAACTTGGTTTGTTCTCACTGGAACGACAGAGGTTAAGGGGTGACCTGATAGAGTTCGACAAGATTATGAGTGACATGGACAGAGTGGGTAGTCAGATGCTCTTTCCTAGGGTAGAAAAATTAAGTACTGGGGGACATAGGTTTAAGGTGCGTGGGGAAAAGTTTAGAGGAGATGTGCAAGGCAAGTTTTCTACACAGAGAGTGGTGAATGTCTGGGAAGGTGGTTGGAGCAGGTACGATATGTACTGGTAAAATGTAACTGGTTTGATTAGTAAGACTGCGGACGACACAAAGGTTGGTAGAATTGCGAATAGTGATGAGGGCCGTTGGAGAATACAGCAGGACATAGATCGGTTGGAGACATGGGCGGAGAGATGGCAGATGGGAGTTTAATCCGGGCAAATGTGAGGTAATGCATTTTGGAAGGTCTAATGCAGATGGGAACTATACAGTAAATGGCAGAACCCTTAAGACTATTGATAGGCAGAGGGATCTGGGTGTACAGGGACACAGGTCACTAAAAGTGGCAATGCAGTTGGAGAAGGTAGTCAAGAAGGCATATGGCATGCTTGCCTTCATTGGCCAGGGCATTGTGTTTAAAAATTGGCAAGTCATGTTGAAGCTTTATAGAATCTTGGTTAGGCCGCACTTGGAATATAGTGTTCAATTCTGGTTGCTGCACTACCAGAAGGATGTGGAGGCTTTGGAGAGGGTACAGAAAAGATTTACCAGGATGTTGCTTGGTATAGAGGGCATTAGCTATGATAAGAGGTTGGAGAAACGTGGTTTGTTCTCACTGGAACGATGGAGGTCGAGGGGTGACCTGATAGAAGTCTCCAAGATTATGAGGGGTATGGAAAAAGTGGATAGTCAGAAATTTTTTCCCAGGGTGGAAGAGTCAATTACTAGGGGGCACAGGTTTAAGGTGCGAGGGGCAAAGGGTTTAAAGGAGCTGTAAGAGGCAAATTGTTGACACAGAGAGTGGTGGGTGCCTGGAACTCACTGCCGGGGGAGATAGTGGAAGCAGATACAATAGTGACTTTTCAGGGGCATCTGGACAAATACATGAATAGATTGGGAATAGAGGGATATGGTCCCCGGAAGGGTAGGGGGTTTTTGTTCAGTCGGGCAACATGGTTGGTTCAGACTTGGAGGGCCGAAGGGCCTGTTCCTGTGCTGTAATTTTCTTTGTTCTTTGTTCTTTTTGTTCATTGGGCTTCCCGAGGGATCTGTTCTAGCTCCAACACTTTTCAACCACTGCATCAATGATCTGCTTCCCACCTTGTCTCAGAGGTTCATCTATGCTGATGCCATCTGCTGTGCCTCTCAAGCTCAGAACTTTTCTAAACCAGAGGCAACATTAAACAATGATGTTGCAAAGCTGGTCAACTTGCTGCCATCAGCCCAGCAGCAATAAAACCGTCTCAAATATATTCCACCCCCACAATGCCAGCACCTAGAAGGAACTCAACGGCGGGATTTTCCCAAAAAAAGTCCCCAATTCACGTGAAAATGTTAGTTACTCCCACTGATTTTTTTTTCCAGCGGGATTTTCAGATTGAATCTCTGACACTCTGCATCACAGAGTGCACTAGCGGGAGTCCCTCTGAAAATCAGAGTACGGGGCCTGTTCCCACCTGAAAGGCCACTGCATAAGTGCCAATATGTCAGCACTGAGATTGGTGCAAGCGCAGTAGCCCCGCATTTCTGGCCTCACGATTGCTGGCCAGCCCGATTGCTGGCCAGCCCCTCAACTCCAACCCCCTCCATTGCTGGCCTACCGACTCCCCACCACCCCCCCCTCCCCTCACCGATCACCATCCTCCCTCCATCTGCCTGCGATCCCACTGCAGAGTGGCAACGTGACCCACTCACCTCCGCCGATCGCCCTCCCAGTAAGCCCCACCCCCTCTGGCCCTGTCCCCTTGGCACTGCTCATGCCTGGTGGGCAGTGCCAAGGTGCCCCTCAGGCATTGTCAGATTGCTCCTTGGGGCCAAGCGGCCACTGCCCAAGAGGAACCCCCTTACCCCCAACCTCCTGGGGGAGGCCTCAATGGCCTCTCTTCAAGGTTGGGCCGCCTGCTCCCCGTTAGTGGAGAGCAATTGTAAACCCCACCAGAGTGAACCGAATAAGATGGAAATCCCAATGAGCATATTGAAAGCAGCTCCGCATTGATTTCCGGCACGGAGCTGATTAGTCTGAAAATCTCGGTCATCGAGATGCGCAGGAGGCTCTGGCACCCAGCAGGAAGCCCACAAAACAGTGTCCGCTGATGTCTCCCGGCCATTGCGCTGCTAGAGTAGCGCAGTGGGCTGGGAGAATCACCCCCCAACATCTTGAATCATGAACAACATCCTGCATATTACTCTTGACTAAATACTGACATCTGAGCAAGACAGCAGCAAAGATCAAAATGTGAAACAACCTCCTCAGCAAACTTGCTAGCTCTTCAAGGGGTGCAGATGCTCAAACCTTAAAGGCCTCAGCTCTTGTCATTTTTACTCAATGCAGAGTACAATCGCTAGTATCGCCCAATCAACTCAACTCCCCTGTCTCCCAGGCCTGAGCAACATTCCACCGCCCCCTTGCATAAGGAGGGAGGTTACAAAGAGTAAGCTCCTGGAGAATGTCTACATTAACCCAAGCCTGTTGCTACACAAGCCTGCTGCTACACAAAGACCTTACCAATCCACCTGCTCCTCGCTTCCCATCACGCCAAACTGCATGGGTAAGGTCAACGTGCCAAGGAATAACGCACAGGGTCCCATTGCCCGATACGATGGGACGGCCGGGTGTGTTTGCCTTGTGTATCTTCGGGAGGCAGTAGAGATCTCCAACGCGGGGAGTACGTGGGATGAGAGCACGGAGGGTGCTCTGAAGGTCCGGATCAAAAGTCTTGATCAGTCTGTTGAGTTGATGGGCGTGTTCTTTGGTCGGATCTGCGGGTAACTGTCTGTAGTGTTCCTCGTTGTTCAGTTGTTGATACACTTCTTTGCAGTAATCCGTTCTGTTCAGTATGACGATGGCCCCTCCTTTGCTGGTTTGATGACAGTGTTGCGGTTGGATGTCCCGAGGCATGGTATGTTGGAGAGACCATGTAGACGCTACGACAACGGATGAATGAACACCGCTCGACAGTCACCAGGCAAGAGTGTTCTCTTCCTGTTGGGGAACACTTCAGCGGTCACGGGCATTTGGCCTCTGATCTTCGGGTTAGCGTTCTCCAAGGCAGCCTTCACGACAAACGACAACGCAGAGTCGCTGAGCAGAGACTGATAGCCAAGTTCCGCTCACATGAGAACGGCCTCAACCGGGATCTTGGGTTCATGTCACACTATCTGTAACCCCCACGACTTGCCTGGGCTTGCAAAATCTCACTAACTGTCCTGTCGGGAGACAATACACATCTCTTTAACCTGTGCTTAGCGCTCTCTCCACTCACATTGTCTGTACCTTTAAGACTTGATTACCTGTAAAGACTCGCATTCCAACCATTAATTTGTAAATTGAGTTTGTGTCTTTATATGCCCTGTTTGTGAACAGAACTCTCACTTACTTAACGAAGGAGCAGCGCTCCGAAAGCTAGTGGCTTTTGCTACCAAATAAAGCTGTTGGACTTTAATCTGGTGTTGTGAGACTTCTTACTGTGTTTACCCCAGTCCAACGCCGGCATCTCCACACAAAGGAATAACACCAGAGTCCCTGTGGCAGCAGGGATGGAACCAACATGACACCATTAAAACCACTTCCTCATCACAGATCACAAAATCCACCCACCCTTTTTCAACCTGCCATGGCACTACTCAAATGTTTCAGCATTGACCAAGGCCTTTGTATAGCAAATATGCTCAAGTGGGGCCCTGTCAGGTCCCTAGCCTGCAGCTGTAGTGCACCTCAATCATTGACTCGCATCATCAAAGTCTGCCCCCTGACAAAATTCAGTGTAGGGTTCAAAGAGCTTCATTTAACCACTTCTGAGGCTATTGCCTGGCTTAGTCCCCCAGTGTACCCAAAAAGATGCTGGAGTGTGGCGACTAGGGAATTTTCACCGTAACTTAATTGCAGTCTAAGCCTACTTGTGATACTAATAAATAAACTGAACTAAACTAGTGAATACTGAACATCTCTTCCTTAAATATCACCCTTTGTTCTCCTATAGTCTTCCCAGTCAGTCCCAGGTTCAAATTACCCTAACCTTCTCATTGCATTGAAATTAGTCCGCTTCCAATTTAGAAGTTTACTTTAGATTATTCCTTGCTCTTCTCCATGACCAACTAAACCTTTTTATATGGCACTATCTGTATGAACCTTATTGTTATTTCATCAATTAGCTCAATCAATTTAATTAGATATTATAAAATCCCTACAGTGCAGAAGGAGACCATTTGGCCCACCGAGTCTGCAGTGACTTCCCAACAGAGCATCTTACCCAGGCCCACCCGCTGCCCTATCCCCATAACCCCATGCATTTATTCTGCTAATCCCCCTAACCTACACATCTTTGGACACTAAGGGGCAATTTAGCATGGCCAATCCACCTAACCTGCACATTTTTGGATATGATTTAACTTGATTTTGACAAAGCTATGATTTGACTTCAACAAATTTCTGTTAAATGGCATACAATGATCCATTTTCTTCCAAGTGAGAATTAACGTTTGGCAGGATCTCCAAAGGGGTAGGGATGCGGATAGAAAATCCATCTCTTGTCTTGGATTATGGACTCTTGAAGTTTTTTTTTAACATGAGATTATAGAAACATAGAAAAACTCCAGCATAAACAGGCCCTTCGGCCCACAAGTTGTGCCGAACACATCCCTACCTTCTAGACCTACCTATAACCCTCCATCCTATTAAGCTCCATGTACTCATCCAGGGCGGCACGGTAGCACAGTGGTTAGCCCTGCTGCTTCACAGCTCCAGAGACCTGGGTTCGATTCCCGGCTTGGGTCACTGTCTGTGTGGAGTTTGCACATTCTCCTCGTGTCTGCGTGGGTTTCCTCCGGGTGCTCCGGTTTCCTCCCACAGTCCAAAGATGTGCGGGTTAGGTTGATTGGCCATGCTAAAAAAAAATTGCCCTTAGTGTTGTGCGATGTGTAGGTTAGAGGGATTAGTGGGTAAATATGTAGGGATATGGGGGGAGGACCTGGGTGGGTTTGTGGTCGGTGCAGACTCGATGGGCCAGATGGCCTCTTTCTGTACTGTAGGGTTTCTATGATTCTATGATTTCTATGAGTCTCTTAAAAGACCCTATTGAGTTCGCCACCACCACCACTGATGGCAGCCGATTCCACTCGCCCACCACCCTCTGTGTGAAAGACTTACCCCGAACATCTCCCCTGTACCTACCCCCCAGCACCCTAAATCTGTGTCCTCTTGTAGCAGACATTTCCACCCTGGGAAAAAGCCTTTGAGAGTCCACCCGATCTATGCCTCTCAACATCTTATACACCTCTATTAGGTCTCCTCTCATCCTTCGTCTCTCCAAGGAGAAAAGACCGAGCTCCCTCAGCCTATCCTCATAAGGCATGCCACTCAATCCAGGCAACATCCTTGTAAATCTCCTCTGCACCCTTTCAATCTTTTCCACATCCTTCCTATAGTGAGGCGACCAGAACTGAGCACAGTACTCCAAGTGGGGTCTGACGAGGGTCTTATATAGCTGCATCATTATCCCCGGACTCCTAAACTCAATCCCTCGATTGATAAAGGCCAGCACACCATACGCCTTCTTAACCACCTCCTCCACCTGCAGGGCCGATTTCAGAGTCCTATGGACCCAGACCCCAAGGTCCTTCTGATCCTCTACAGTACTAAGAGTCTTTCCCTTTATATTGTACTCCTTCATCCCATTTGACCTACCAAAATGGACCACGACGCATTTATCTGGGTTGAAGTCCATCTGCCACTTGTCCGCCCAGTCTTGCATCCTATCTATGTCCCTCTGTAACTTCTGACATCCCTCCAGACTATCCACAACCCCACCAACCTTCGTGTCGTCGGCAAACTTACCAACCCATCCCTCCGCTTCCTCATCCAGGTCATTTATGAAAATGATAAACAGCAAGGGTCCCAGAACAGATCCCTGGGGCACACCACTGGTGACCGACCTCCATTTAGAAAAAGACCCATCTATACCCACTCTCTGCCTCCTTTGGGCAAGCCAGTTCTGGATCCACCGGGCAGCAGCCCCTTGGATCCCACGCCCTCTCATTTTTTCTAGAAGCCTTGCATGGGGGACCTTATCGAACGCCTTGCTAAAATCCATATAAACCACATCTACCGCCTTCCCTTCGTCAATGCGTTTAGTCACATTTTCGAAGAACTCCACCAGGCTCGTAAGGCACGATCTGCCCTTGACAAAGCCATGCTGAGTATTCTTGAGCATACTAAACCTCGCTAAATGCTCATATATCCTGTCCCTCAGGATCTTCTCCATCAGCTTACCAACCACTGAGGTTAGACTCACCGGTCGGTAATTACCTGGGCTATCCCTATTCCCCTTCTTGAAAATAGGAACCACATCCGCAATCCTCCAATCCTCCGGCACCTCTCCCATCTCCACCGACGACGCAAAGATCATCGCCAGAGGCTCTGCAATCTCTTCCCTTAATTACATGACTGACATGTAATTAAGTGGTCATCGCTCTCCCCTTTGAAGAGATGTAACATATGTAAACCATCAGCCCTCTGGCGTCACTCCTGTATTCAAGTATGATTGAAAATTTTTGAGCAAACCCTCCACTATTTCCAACCTTACTTTTCTCAGCAATGTGGGATGCATCCCATCTGGACTGTGACTTCTCTACTTTGAATATTGCCAAACATTTAAACATACCTGCTTGAAGCATTTTTATCCTTTTCAATTTTCCTACCATTGCTTTTATTGTAATATTGGCAGCATCTTTTACTTTAGTATAAACAGATTCAAAGTACTGTACTTGTTTAGTACTTCAGCCTCTTCTTTCAGCTTCTCGCATTTACTTGGGTTACCACAATGCTGGTTGATCACCCATCTCCATTTCCTTCTGTCACTCACCCATTCATTCTTCTGTGTTAAGATCTCTCACCACTGCACCCTGCTTTTTGCCAGTGGCAGATGTCTGAAGTCAATGCATTGGCCTTGGTAATTAATTCCTGCTAGTTATCAATAAAGATTAACAAGCAGAGGTCCCAGTTGAAATAAATGTAATCACTAAAGGAACATAAGAATATGAGTAAGCCATTCAAACCCTGGAGTCTATTCCAGGACTGCTGCACGGGTTCCTCAGGACAGTATATTATGCCCAGCCTCTTTAGTTGCTTCATTAATGACCTTCCTCCATCATTATGTCAGAAGTTTGCTGATGATTACACACTGTTCAGCACCATTCATAACTCCTCAGGTACTGAAGCAGCCCATGTCTTTATGCAGCAAGACCTGGACAACATTGGCTTGGACTGATAAATAGCAAGCGTGGAATTGACTCCCGGGGTGGATCAGCATCTTGTAACAGAATGAAGATCTGTGCTGCCATGTGCACCAATGAAATCAGGACTATCCTATTGGGTCAGAAAGTACCAGATAGTGTTTGGAGCAGTTATGTTCATGGTTGCTCCATTCGTTGAAGGACAACTGATTTACGATCTTGAATCCAAACCCTGTGGTCTGGTATTAAGAGGGCTAGAGTATTGGCCCACTGACTGGAATTGTTCTGATATGGTTGTTTTTCCATAAGCCACCCTCTTATGGTCAGCAGAGGTAACAGCAGGGTGGAGATTCCTTGACTGTAGAGGAGCTTGTGCCTTTAGACATTGGCCCATGAGTAATCCAGCTGGTGAGAATCCATTTGCTAGTTTTGTATCTTGGTAGATAGAGCAGCAGGGCTGAATGCAAGTCCGAATTCTTCGGGTCTTAATGGTCCTCACTGCTCTTTTAGTGTCACCATTAGCTTATGGAAGGAGAGAACCAGCAACGTGAGTGTTTCCATTGTCTTTGGCAAATTTTCTCAAAGTTTTTATTGGCAAATTGTAGGTTGTTGTTGGAGATGATTTCATCTGGAAACCCATTTGTATAGAATATGATCTGCAGCCACCTGATCACCAGCTCAGCTGGAGTGGTGTGAAATCTGACCACTTCCAACACTTGGAGGAGCATTTTAGTGATAGCAATCACAACATTGTACAATTTAAGTTTATTATAGGCATGGAAATAGATAAGTTACAAAAAGAAAGTTTTTGATTGGGGGAGTAAAATACCAGATTAGTAAAATAAGGCAGGATTTACTTACTCATCAGTGAAATATGATAGGACTTGGCCAAGGTAAACTGGGAACAACTACTAGAACATAGAACATAGAAACGTTACAGCACAAACAGGCCCTTCGGCCCACAAGTTGCGCCGAACATGTCCCTACCTACTAGGCTTACAGATAACCTCTATCTTACTAACTTCCATGAACTTATCCAAAAGTCTCTTAAAAGACCCTATCAAATCCGCCTCCACCACCACTACCGGCAGCCGATTCCACGCACCCACCACCCTCTGAGTGAAAAACTTACCCCTAACATCTCCTCTGTACCTACTCCCCAGCACCCTAAACCTGTGACCTCGTGTGGCAACCATTTCAGCCCTGGGTAAAAGCCTCCGAGAATCCACTCTATCAATGCCCCTCAACATCTTATATACCTCTATCAGGTCACCTCTCATCCTTCGCCTCGCCAAGGAGAAAATACATAGCTCTCTCAACCTATCCTCATAAGGCATGCCACCCAATCCAGGCAACATCCTTGTAAATCTCCTCTGCACCCTTTCTATGGCTTCCACATCTTTTCTGTAATGAGGCGACCAGAACTGGGCACAGTACTCCAGGTGGGGTCTGACCAGGGTCCTATACAGCTGCAGCATTATCTTCCGATTTCTAAACTCAATTCTTCTATTGATGAAGGCCAGTATTCCATACGCCTTCTTAACCACAGCCTCTACCTGCGACGCTGCTTTGAGCGTCCTATGAACCCGGACCCCAAGATCCTTCTGATCTTCCACACTGCCAAGCGTCTTACCCTTAATATTAGATTCTTTCATCCTATTCGACCTGCCAAAATGAACCACCACACACTTATCTGGGTTGAAGTCCATCTGCTACTTCTCCGTCCAGTCTTGCATCTTATCTATGTCTCGGTGCAACTGCTGACATCCCTCTACACTATCCACAACACCACCAACCTTTGTGTCATCAGCAAACTTGCCAACCCATCCTTCCACTTCCTCATCCAGGTCATTTATAAAAATCACAAAGAGCAAGGGTCCCAGGACAGATCCCTGGGGCACTCCACTGGTGTGGGGATGCCGGCGTTGGACTGGGGTGCTGTGTGCACTCCACTGGTGACAGACCTCCATGCTGAAAAAGACCCATCTACAACCACTCTTTGCCTTCTGTGGGCAAGCCAGTTCTGAATCCACAAGGCAATGTCCCCTTGTATCCCATGCCCCTTCACTTTCTCACCAGCCTTGCATGGGGCACCTTATCAAACGCCTTGCTGAAATCCATATCAACTACATCTACTGCTCTTCCCTCGTCTATGTGTCTAGTTACATCTTCAAAAAATTCAATTAGGCTCGTAAGGCATGATCTGCCTTGGATAAAGCCATGCTGGCTATTTCTGATCATACTATTCCTCTCCAGATGTTCATAAATCCTGCCCCTCAGGATCTTCTCCATCATCTTACCAACCACTGAGGTTAGACTCACTGGTCTATAATTTCCCGGGCTAGCTCTTCTCCCTTTCTTGAATAACGGAACCACATACGCAATCCTCCAGTCCTCCGGAACCTCTCCCATCTCCATTGATGACGCAAAGATCATCGCCAGAGGCTCAGCAGCCTCTTCCCTCGCCTCCCACAGTAACCTGGGGTACATCCCATCCGGTCCAGGCGATTTATCTAACTTGATGCTTTTCAAAAGCTCCAACACATCCTCTTTCCTAATGTCCACATGCTCAATCTTCTCAGTCCACTGCAAGTCTGCACTGCAACTACCAAGATCCTTTTCCACTGTGAATACTGAAGTAAAGTATTCATTGAGTACCTCTGCCATTTCTACCGGTTCTATACAGACTTTCCCACCGTCACATTTGATAGGTCCTACTCCTTCACATCTTAACCTCTTGCTCTTAACATACTTGTAGAATGCCTTGGGGTTTTCCTTTATAGAAAGAACATAGAAAGAACATAGAAACCCTACAGTGCAGAAGGAGGCCATTCGGCCCATCGAGTCTGCACCGACCACAATCCCACCCAGGCCCTACCCCCACATATTTTACCCGCTAATCCCTCTAACCTACGCATCCCAGGACTCTAAGGAACAATTTTTAACCTGGCCAATCAACCTAACCCGCACATCTTTGGACTGTGGGAGGAAACCGGAGCACCCGGAGGAAACCCACGCAGACACGAGGAGAATGTGCAAACTCCACACAGACAGAGTGGAGTTATCCTGTCTGCCAAGGCCTTCTCACAACCCCTTCTTGCTCTTCTAATTTCTCTCTTAAGTTCCTTCCTACTAGTCGTATACTCTTCTAGATTTCTAACATTACCTAGCTCCCAGAACCTTTTGTAGCTTTTCTTTTCTTCTTACTAATGGGACAATCTACAGAAGAGCAGTGGGAGGCATTCAAAAAGGAAATGGGGAGAGTGCAAGCCCAGCATGTTCCCTACAGGGTGATAGGATGAAATAACAAGCCCAAAGAACCATGCATGACCAGAGACATTCAGGATATAGAGCCATAGAGATTTGCAGCATGGAAACAGGCCCTTCCACCCAACTTGTCCATGCGGCTCTTTTTTTTAAAACCCCTAAGCTATTCCCAATTGCCTGCAATTGGCCCCTATCCCTCTATATCCATCTTACCCATGTAACAGACTAAACACTTTTTAAAAGACAAAATTGTACCCGCTTCTACTACTACATCTGGCAGCTTGTTCCTGACACTCACCACCCTCTGTGTGAAAAAATTGCCCCTCTGGACACTTTTGCATCGCTCCCTCTCACCTTAAACCTATGCCCTCTAGTTTTAGACTCCCCTACCTTTGGGAAAAGATATTGACTATCTAGCTGATCTGTGCCTCTCATTATTTAATAGGCCACTAGAAGATCACCCCTCAGCCTCCTATGCTCCAGAAAAAAAGTCCCAGTCTATCCAGCCTCTCCTTATAACTCAAACCATCAAGTCCCGGTAGCATCCTAGTAAATCTCTTCTGCACTCTTTCTAGTTTAATGATATCCTTTCTATAATAGGGTGACCAGAACTGTACACAGTATTCCAAATGTGGCCTTACCAATGTCTTGTACAACTTCAACTCCTGTATTCAATGTTCTGACCAATGAAACCAAGCATGCCGAATGCCTTCTTCACTATTCTGTCCACCTGTGACTCCACTTTCAAGGAGCTATGAACTTGTACTTCTTGATCTCTTTGCTCTGTAACTCTCCCTCACGCTGGACCATTAACTGAGTAAGGCCTGCCCTGGTTCAATCTACCAAAATGCATCACCTTGCATTTATCTAAATTAAACTCCATCTGTCATTTGTCAGCCCACTGGCCCAATTGATCAAGATCCCGTTGCAATCCGAGGTAACCTTCTTCACTGTCCACTATGCCACCAATCTTGGTGTCATCTGCAAACTTACTAACCGTGCCTCCTATACTCTCATCAAAATCATTAATATAAATGACAAATAAGAGTGGAACCAGCACCGATCCCTGAGGCACACCACTGGTCACAGGTCTCCGGTTTGAAAAACAACCCACTGCAACCACCCTCTGGCTTCTGTCATCAAGCCAATTTTGTATCCATTTAGCTACCTCACCCTGGATCCTGTGAGATTTCACCTTATGCAACAACCTACCATGCGGTACCTTGTCAAAGGCCTTGCTAAAGTCCATGTAGACAACATCAACTGCATTGCCCTCATCAACCTTCTTGGTTACCCCTTCAAAAAACTCAATCAAATTTGTGAGACATGATTTTCCATTCACAAAGCCATGCTGACTGTTCTTAATCAGTCCTTGCCTCTCTGAATGCCTGTAGATCCTGTCTCTCAAAATAGCTTCCAACAACTTACCCACCACAGATGTGAGGCTCATTGGCCTGTAGTTCCCAGGCTTTTCCCTGCAGCCCTTTTTAAACAAAGGCACAACATTTGCCACCCTCCAATCTTCAGGCACCTCACCATGACTATTGATGAATCACATATCTCTGCTAGGGGACCCGCAATTTCCTCCCTGGTCTCCCACAATGTCGTAGGATACACTTCATCAGGTCCCTGGGATTTATCTATCTTGATGCCCTTTAAGACTTCTAGCACTACCTTCTCTGTAATATGTACACTCCTCAAGACATTACTATTTATTTCCCCAAGTTCCCTAACATCCATGCTTTTCTCAACAGTAAATACTGATGAGAAATATTAATTTAGGATCTCACCCATCTCTTGTGGATCCGCATATAGATGACCTTGTTGATCCTTAAGAGGCCCTACTCTCTCCCTAGTTATTCTTTTGGCCTTTATGTATTTGTAGAAGCTCTTTGGATTCTCCTTTGCCTTTCTGCCAAAACAATCTCGTGTCCCCTTTTTGTCCTCCTGATTTCTCACTTAACTCTACTCCTACATCCCCTATACTCTTCAAGGGATTCACTTGATCCCAGCTGCCTATGCATGTCATGTGTCTCCTTCTTCTTCTTGACCAGGGCCTCAACATGCCGAGTCATCCAGGGTTCCCTACTTCTACCAGCCTTGCCCTTCATTCTAAAAGAAATGTGTTTACCCTGAACCCTTTTGAAACACTTCTGAACCCTTTTGAAAGCCTCCCATTTACCAGATTCCCGTTGCCTGCCAACAGACTCCCCCAAATAACTTTTGAAAGTTCCTGCTTGATACCATCAAAATAGGCCTTGCCCTAATTTAGAATTTTAACTTTTGGGCCAGACCTATCATTCTCCGTAGCTATCTTAAAACTAATAGAATTATGGTTACTGGTCCCAAAGTGATGCCACACTTCTGTCACCCGCCCTTCCTTATTTCCCAAGAGGAGGACAGGTTTTTCCCCCTCTCTAGTGGGGCCATCCACATACTGAATGAGAAATTCCTCCTGAATACACTCAACAAATTTTTCTCCATCCAACTCTCTACTACTATGGCTGCCCCAGTCAATGTTGGGAAAGTTAAAAATCCCCTATTACCACTGTATTTTTCTTGGAGCTATCTGTAATCTCTTTACATAGTTTCTCCTCAATTTCCCACTGACTATTTGGGGGCCTATAGTACAACCTATTGGGGGCCTATAGTCAAGAAGGCATATGGCACATCGGCCAGGATATTGAGTTTAAAAATTGGCAAGTCATGTTGCAGCTTTATAGAACCTTAGTTAGGCCGCACTTGGAATATAGTGTTCAATTCTGGTCGCCACACTACCAGAAGGATGTGGAGGCTTTGGAGAGGGTACAGAAAAGATTTACCAAGATGTTGCCTGGTACGGAGGGCATTAGCTCTGAGGAGAGGTTGGAGAAACTTGGTTTGTTCTCACTGGAGCGACGGAGGTTGAGGGGAGACCTGGTAGAAGTCTACAAGATCATGAGAGGCATGGACAGAGTGGATAGTCAGAAGCTTTTTCCCAGGGTGGAAGCGTCAATTACTAGGGGGAATAGGTTTAAGGTGCGAGGGGCAATGTTTAAAGGAGATGTACAAAGCAGATTTTTTACACAGAGAGTAGTGGGTGCCTGGAACCCGTTGCCGGGGGAGATAGTGGAAGCGGATATGGTAGTGACTTTTAAGGGGCGTCTTGACAAGTACACGAATAGGATGGGAATAGAGGGATATGGTCCCCGGAAGGGTAGGGGGTTTTAGTTAAGTCGGGCAGCATGGTCGGTGCAGGCTTGGAGGGCCGAAGGGCCTGTTCCTGTGCTGTAATTTTCTTTGCTCTTTGTTCTAACCCTATCAAAATGATTTCCCCTTTCTTATTTCTCAGTTCTACCCATATAGACTCAGTGGCCGAACCTTCAGATATATCCCCTCTCAGTACTGCCGTGATGTTTTCCCTAATCAAAAGTGCAACTCCCCCTCCTCTCTGACCTCCTGTTCTATGTTTCCTATAGCATCTGTACCCAGGAACATTGAGCTGCCAGTCCTGTCCCTCCCTTAGCCATGTTTTAGTAATTGCTATAATATCCCAGTCCCACGTACCCATCCATGTCCTGAGTTCATCTCCTTGCCCGTCAGACCTCTTGCATTGAAATAAATGTAGTTTAATCTGGACTTCCCTTGCTCTCTGCTCTGCACTTTTGCCTGATCTGCCTCGTACCAGGATTACTGACACTGCCTTTAATACTTAATAACTCTCTTTAACTTCTGTGCTGTCCTCAATCTTCTCTTCTGTCTCCCTGCTGCTTTGGGTCCCACTCCCATGCCAAACTAGTTTAAACCCTGCCGGGTGGCTTGAGCAAATCTCCCCACCAGGATGTTAGTCCCCTTCCAGTTCGGGTGTAAACCATCCCTCTTGAACAGGTCACCCCGTCCCCAGAAAAGATCGCAATGATCCAAAAATCTAAATCCCTACCCCCTCCACCAGCTCTCAAGCCATGCATTCATCTGCCTAATCTGCCTAAGGATGATAGGGAGTGGGATAGCTTGATCTTGGTTTCAGATAAAGCTCGGCACAACATCGTGGGCCGAAGGGCCTGTTCTGTGCTGTACTGTTCTATGTTCTAGGACATAGACTGGTGGAATGGGTGGACAAGTGGCAGGTGAAATTTAATAGAGAAGAGTGAAGAGATCCATTTGTTGGAAGAAAGAGGAGAGGTAATATAAAATAAAGAGTGTGGTTTGAAAGATGGCAGGGCAAGCTGAGAGAGAAGATAATAATGCATAGAGGATCCTGAGCTTCTTAAATATAGCTATGGAATACAAAAGAAATAAATTATGTTATACATGCATAGAGCCTCAATTGCAGTATTGTGTCCAATTCTGGGCACCACAGTTTGGGAAGGCCTCAGAGAGCATGCGGAAAAGATTCATGAGATTTGTTTCTGTTCCTTGGATAGATTGGAGAAGTTGGGGCTGTTCCCAATGGAGAAGAAAAGATTAAAAGGAGATTTCTTTATGAACAGGAGAGAGGCAAGCAAACTATAGCTATTTCCTCATACCACTTGTTCATAAGTGGTATAAGTTAGCTTATAGAAACGTAGAAACATAGAAAACTACAGCACAAAACAGGCCCTTCAGCCCCACAAGTTGTGCCGAACATATCCCTACCTTTTAGGCCTACCTATAACCCTCCATCCTATTAAGTCCCATGTACTCATCCAGGAGTCTTATGAGGAGAGAATGAGTAGACTGGGCCTGTACTCATTGGCGTTTAGAAGGTTGAGGGGAGATCTTATAGAGACATATAAGATAATGAAGGGGCTAGACAGGGTAGAAGCAGCGAGGTTATTTCCACTTACAATGGAAACAAGAACTCGGGGGCATAGCCTCAAAATACGGGGGAGTCAATTTAGAACAGAGTTGACGAGGAACTTCTTCTCCCAGAGGGTAGTGAATTTTTGGAATTCTCTGCCCAATGAAGCAGTAGAGGCTACCTCGTTAAATGTGTTTAAGTCACAGATAGATAGATTTTTAACCATTAAGGGAATTAAGGGTTATGGGGAGCGGGTGGGTAAGTAGAACTGAACCCACTATCAGATCAGCCATCATCTTATTGAATGGCGGAGCAGGCTTGAGGGGCTAGATGGCCTGCTCCTGCTCCGATTTCTTATGTTCTTATAAGCAGAAGGTGTTTTAAATTATATTTAACATATGCAGTGGTATGGTTTCCAAATCCCTAGGTTTGCAGGATTTAATTGACCAATAGTTTGCAAAAACTGTGTTATGTTTAACTCAGAAGGTTAGTTTATTTTACATTCAGAAACCTGGGGAAGGTGTGTCTACAACTTCTCACTCCACTACACACGCATGCTCACACAGATATGGGAAAGATAGAAAGAAGGGAGCGTTACTGAACCACATAAATGAATATGAGGTCACATGATTTCCAAAGTTCAAGAAGTGAAAGTCCAGAGGAAGTTTTCTTTGTGGCCGGGTTCAGTTCCGATGAGTTTCTGGTTGGAAATAACAATACAAAAATTCTTGAAATAAGCAATGCTGAAGCACAATGGGATTTCTGGGCTTAGACCACTTGGCAACCATTGATCATGATTTAAAATCAAGCAGGCTTCATGGAGTTGAAATTTGGTAATTGGATACTTAATCAGCTACTGTATTCGAGTTCTGTTCAGTTGATGTTAAAACATCAGTTTAAATATTTTTCAGTTCATAAAGGCCTATAGAGATTTCAAAATGATTACTTGAGTCATGTGATTATCTTTCTTCATAATGACTTCCAATGTCATTGAAATTGGTTTTGATTTCAGGACTGATAATATCCCAGTCATTCGTTATAATCCACATTGAGAGTCCCTTGTCGAGCAGCCATTGTCCAGGCAAACTGGCCGACTCCACGAGCAAGATGAGCTTATCACATGCAAATGACATCTCTTTTGTTCCCCTTTGAAATAGACCTGGTCAGTCCCTATGTGATATGTGTCTGTTAGCAGCTCTGTAAGTACTGAGTTCTGATGTGTGAATCTTGTGGTCTTCTGTGATTACAAGGGATTACAATGGTGTGAAATTCCGGAAGCTTGGGAAAATAAATCTTTCGTTCTTGTAACTTCTGAGTGTAGCTCCCAAACAAAGGGCCAACCCTGTGATCTATTTTGGTTCAATATAAGGTCTATTTTTAAAAATTGCAATGAGGATAAAGTTTGGACATGTAGGGCTGGATTCTCTGACCTTGATTGCAGCTGGAACTCTCCCATCCTGCTGCAGTGAATGGAGGTTTGGCTGAGCACCAAATTCTCCATTCTTGCTGGTGGCAGCGGTGGGGCATGAATGACTGGAGAATTCTGGTTGTCGTGTTTTTTCTCACATCATAACTCAACATCTGATAAAGATTCTCAAAATCAAGAGGGGCCTGGACAGAATAGAAAAGGAGAAAGTGTTTCCATTGGTGGACAGATCAGGAACAAGTATGCTTTTAAGGCAAAATAATTGATGGCGACATCACCATTTGGGAAGGAGACAGCACTGGACCTGCGAGGAACACAGCATTGGGAGAGGATAAAGGGGAGTGTGGGGCCAAGGCCTACACTCACCTTCGGGAAGCAGAACACTCCCCATCTACAAGAAACACTCAGTATTGGGGGAGGGTAAATGAAAGCACAGGAACAAAACTTCTCCTCAAACAGCGCGCTGAGTTTGCAAAAAAAATAAAAGAATGACATCACAGGGAAGTGGTAAGCTGATTGGTTGGTGAGTAACTGATATTAGGGATTGCGTTTAAATAGCTGAAGCTAAAAGAAGCACATTGATTGAGAAATGCATTAGTTATTATGTGCATCGAGATTTGTTCAGGTCTAAGGTATTAATTGTAAATTTAAGACATGTCGGGTGAGGAAGGCTGAATGGAATGTGTGGCTCGTCACATGTGGAGAGTCTTGGATGCTCCCTGTGTCCTAGATGACCACATGTGCAGGAAGTGCTCCCAGCTACTGTAGCTGGAGCTCTGGGTTTTGGAACTTGATGTGGAGATGCCGGCGTTGGACTGGGGTAAGCACAGTAAGAAGTCTCACAACACCAGGTTGAACTCCAACAGGTTTATTTGGTAGCACAAGCTACCAAATTTTGGAACTTGAGCAATGGCCGGAGACACTGTGTCACATCTGTGAGGCTGAGAGTTCCATGGATAACACGTTTAGAGAGGTGCTCAAGGGAAAAAGGGAATGGGAGACCACCAGACAGTCCACAAAGAACAGGCAGGTAGTATAGAAGTCCCCTGAGGTTCTGTTCACTCACCAGTATTTCATTTTGGAAGCTGATGAGGGTGCTGGTACCTCAGAGGAATCCAGCCAGAGCCAAATTTCTGGCAACACAAGCAGCTTGACTATACAGGGTGAGAGGAAGAAGGAAGGAAGAGCAACAGTGATAGGGGATTCTTTAGTCAGGGGAGCAAACAAGCATTTCTGTGGCCGATGACGTGATTCCAGGATGGTGCACTGCCACCCTGATGCCAGGGTCAGGGATGTCACTGCATGGCTGCAGGACATTCTGAAAGGAGAGGGTGATGAGTTAGAGGTCGTGGTACATGTTGGTATGAACAACGTGGGCAAAGTGAGGAATGAATCTTTCATCAAGAATTCAGGGAGCTAGGCAGTAGAATAAAAAGCAGGAGCTTAATGGTGGTAATCACTGGATTACTCCCAGTGCCACATGCTAGTGAGTATAGAAATAGGACAGATGAATGGGTGATTCAAGAACTGGTGCAGGAGGGAGGATTTTAGATTCCTGGATTGCTGGGACCATTTTTGGGGAAGGTTTCGACATGCACAAATAGGATAGTTACACCTGAACCACATTGGGGCCAACATCCTTGCGGGTAGTTTGCTGGTGCTGTTGGAGGAGTTTAAACTAGTCTTGCAGAGGGAGTATATTTGTATCAGTATATAGAAGGCCCAACAAGGGATGACGTAGTGCTGGATCTGATTCTGGGGAACAAAGCCAGCCAAGTGTTCAATGTGGTAGTAGGGGAGCATTTTAGCAATAGCAACCACAACACGGCACGGTTCAAATTTGTTATGGACAAGGAGAAAGGTGACCTGCAAAAGACAGCTTTGGATTGGGAGAAGGCAGATTTTATTAAAATAAGGCAGGATCTTGCCAAGTTGACTGGGAATAGCTTCTTGCAGGTAAGTTAACAGCGGAGCAGGCATTCAAAAATGAGCTGGGGAGAGTACAGGTCCAACATGTACTCCTTAGGGAAAATGCAGGAGCAATAAGTTCAAGGAACCTTGGATGTCTCAGACAATTCAGGATTGGATGAGAAAGAAGAGAAAGGCTTTTGGCATGTCCAAAGGGAGCAATTCAGCTGTGGTCCTACAGGAATATAGGAAGTCCAAGAGGGAACTTAAGAAAACAATTAGAAGAGCAAAAGGGGGGCATGAAAAAGGACTTGCAAACATGATTAGGGAGAATCCTAAGATATCTTATTATTACATTAAAGAGAAGAGGTTAACCAGGGAAAGAGTAGGGCCCATTAGAGACTGCGGGGAGGAATTTGCGTGTGAGGCCGCAGGACATTGGAAGGGTGTTAAATGAATACTGCTCTTTGGTCCTTAGTCAGGAAAAGGAGAATGTAAGTACAGATTTCAGGAAAAGGGACTGTGAGGAACTTGGACAGTTTTACATTGGTAATGGAGGGGCGGGGGGGGGGGGGCGTATTGGAAGCTTTGACGGGCTTAAAAATGGACAAATCCCCGGGCCTGGATGAATTGCATCCCAGGCTAGTGTGGGAGGTAAGACAGAAAATTGCAGGGGCCGTGACACACATATTTAATTCCTCTGTGGCCAGGGGGAAATGCCAGATTACTGAAGGATGGGGCTAATGTGGTTTCACTTTTCAGGAAGGGTGGTTGAGATGAACCAGGAAATTACAGACCGATGAGTCTCACATCAGTTGTAGGTAAACTATTGGAGAAGTTTCTGAAGGAGAAAATTAATACCAACTTGGAAAGCATGGGTTAATTAGGGATAGTCAGCATGGCTTTGCAAGAGGGAGGTCATGCCGAACAAATTTGTTTGAATTTTTCAAAAATGTGATCGAGTATATGGATGAGGGAAATTCAGTTCATGTAGTTTATATGGATTTTAGCAAAGTTTTGTACAAGGTCCCACATGGGAGACTAATTGAAAATGTTAAAGCACATGGAATTCAAGAAAACTTGGGGAGATGGATCAGAAATTGCCTTAGTACTAGGACACAAAATGTACTGGTAGAAGGCTGTTTAAGTGACTGGACGCCAGTATCCAGTCGTGTACCTAAGGATCAGTACTGGGACCTTATTGTTTTATATATGAATGATATTGATGGAAATGTGGTGGGAATGTTAAGCAAATTGGCAGTCGACAGCAAGATTGGTAGGATGGTTAAGAGTGAAAAAGATGGTTGTAGGTTACAGGAAGATGTAGATGGGTTGGTCAGATGGGCAGAGCAGTGGCAGAAGGTATTTAACCCTGATAAGTGGGAGCTGATGCACTTTGGATGAAGAAACAAGACGAGGGAGTATTTAATGAATGGCAGAACACTGGGAAGCTCGGAGGGCTGGATGGATCTTGGGGTACTTATTCACAGATCCCTGAAGTTGGCAGAGCACATGAATTTTGTTATGAAGGCATCTGGGACATTTACTTTTATCAGTCGTGGCATAGAGTATACGAGCAAGGAGGTAATGTTGGAGTTGTATGGAGCGTTAGTTAGGCCACTGCTTGAGTACTTTGTGCAGTTTTGGTCACCTCACTATAGGAGGGATGTGATAGTTCTAGATGGGGAATAGAGGAGGTTCACCAGGATGTCTATGACTCTATGGATGTGTGTGAAGCGATATTTCAGAAATGCGCCTGATTTCATGCTCATTCCCATCTTACGAGCTTCTTTACCGGATGTGGACAGCTTTGTGTCCAGAATGGGTGAGGTGTCAATTTGCATGCATTTCAATCTAATCAATGAGTGCGGCATGCAATTGTCACCCCCACATACATTAACCACCTTGTTGGCTAAAATTATAGCTGCTGTAGATAACTGTGTTTCAGGTGGAGCAGTGACACCTGAGAACCTCTGAGCACCAACCTCTGTAGTGATGGGGATGGGTTGCTTTTATTCTCCAATACCTAAACATTTTTGTTAATCTAATAGAACATTTTGCTTTAAAACCATAAACTGATAGCTAAATAAATTGTAACTCGGAAATTCAGTGCAACGTTTGTGAATGAGTGTCTATATGAAGAACCTACTAAGAAGACTTTTACAACTTTTTTTCAGTTGCTAATGAAAAGACTGATCGAAATCCTCGACCACTTGAAAGATTTGCACGTAAGTACAAGATGCTAATTTTTGTTCTGCAGTTAAATGCTGATTAATGAAATAAGGTCTGTCAGATGTCCTTTCAAACTGCTGTACTAGCTCCCTGCTCAGAAAGTCTGCCCCCTCTCTAGCCTGGTTGTCTCATTCCTTCTTTGACGCCAGTATCCAGTCGTGTACCTAAGGATCAGTACTGGGACCTTATTGTTTTATATATGAATGATATTGATGGAAATGTGGTGGGAATGTTAAGCAAATTGGCAGTCGACAGCAAGATTGGTAGGATGGTTAAGAGTGAAGAAGATGGTTGTAGGTTACAGGAAGATGTAGATGGGTTGGTCAGATGGGCAGAGCAGTGGCAGAAGGTATTTAACCCTGATAAGTGGGAGCTGATGCACTTTGGATGAAGAAACAAGACGAGGGAGTATTTAATGAATGGCAGAACACTGGGAAGCTCGGAGGGCTGGATGGATCTTGGGATACTTTGAATAGAAACATAGAAGATAGGAGGAGGCCATTTGTCTCTTCGAGCTGTTCCCCATTCTTTACGATCATGGCTGATCACCCATCTCAATAGCCTAATCCTGCTTTCTCCCCATAACCTTTGATCTCATTTGCCCCAAGTGATATACCTAGCCGCCTCTTGAATGCATTCAATGTTTTGGCACCAACTACTTCCTCTGTCTCATCCAACTGCTGTTTACAATCTAGTACATACATTCAAACCCAAAAGGTTAGTTTCTCAAACATGCTTTTCAGTGGTTTAGCATGCTTCACCTTCAAAAATTACAAATGAACTAGCAATTAGTAGCTTAGGTCTTCTATATTTACATACACCACAACTGTCTTGCTAATATCCACAGCCTGTGCTCATGAAAATCATTTTCAAAATTTCATTTCTTCTTTTCAACCTGTTTGTGGCCTTGTTTTTCCCTACGCAAAGAACCATCTTCAGCTCTAAATCTCTCAGACTGCTGTAGTACCTGTTAATTCTCAGATACTTTCGACCAGTTTGCTTACTCCAAGCTTTTACCCCAGTGCCCTTATTTGCAAGATGGACAAAGGACAAACACAAGTAAAGGTTCAACAAGTTTATTAATAATAAAACTATTAACCCTTAAATGACTCACATAAAACAAGAGGATACCCCAGATTCAAGTATACTACCCGCAAAGATGGTTTGGTTAAACTGCAGGCTCAATTCTCTGAGTCCCTCTGGTCCGTTGTCACGAAGATGAATCTCGATGGCAGCTTCTTTCTTCCTTCCTTCTCTGGTCAGTCTTCCAGATGGTCAAGGTCGCCTCCTTCATCGAGTCTTTGCTGCTGGTGTATTTGAGATGTGTACCTTTATCCCCCTGCCTGCTTGCCTTTCCAGAAACTTCTCTGGCTTCTGGTCAATGAGGTCCCAGGAGGGGGTTCCAATACCCAGTAGGTTTCTTGATGTCTGCCTGACAGGACACCAGAGTCCGCCCCCAGGTGTCCATCTCCATGCTGTTGCTTATATGTAACCTGTTGTCAGATAAGGTAACTGCAGGAACTCTCGGTGACAGAAAGTCTGGCCCGATCTGGGCTTCTAACAATAGGCCGGTGCATTTCAATGGGGTGCAATGATCTCCTGCTAAGTGTCAGTAGAGTGCAACGACCTTTGATGGGCGATTGATGGGTCAAGCCCAGACATGTTTGTGTATTTGTACAATTGGCCTGCCCGAGGTTTGACTGTGTTTGATTTTAATATGCCCAATTCTTTAACTTAGATATTCAATTTAATCAGCCTTAAAACTAGGCCCTGATTATATTATCATATTCCCTCCTCTTGATCCAGTGAGCAGCAGCGAACCGGATCACAGAATTCTTACCAAACCATCTCAATAAGCAAGTGCCCCGAATCTGGGGTTGACAGTATCATCCCTAACCCACAGTACTACCAACAAATTTAAATGAAGTAAAATAATTTTTAAAAAAACAATACGTCAATCGGGTATACACAAAACAAAGCAATAAACAGTACAAAATGACAAGTGACTATACGTATTAAATATAGATGGGAGAGTATCAAGACTCTTGATTGTAGAGCCTCTCCCGATGTCGGATGGCCCTTGCCGAGTCTATGATTCTATGATTTCTATGATTCTATGAATCATAGAATCCCTACAGTAGAGAAAGAGGCCATTCGGCCCATCGAGTCTGCACCGACCACAATCCCACCCAGGCCCTACCCCCATATCCCTACATATTTTACCCACTAATCCCTCTAACCTACGCATCTCAGGACACTAAGGGACAATTTTAGTATGGCCAATCAACCTAACCCGCACATCTTTGGACTGTGGGAGGAAACCGGAGCACACGGAGGAACCCCACGCAGACACGAGGAGAATGTGCAAACTCCACACAGACAGTGACCCAAGCCGGGAATCGAACCCAGATCCCTGGAGCTGTGAAGCAGCAGTGCTAACCACTGTGCTACCGTGCCACCCCTCAAACAAACTCAATTTACAAAATAATGATTGGAATGCGAGTCTTTACACGTAAATCATTATTTTGTAAATTGAGTTTGTGTCTTTATATGACCTGTTTGTGAACAGAACTCCCACTCACCTGACGAAGGGGCAGCGCTCCGAAAGCTTGTGGCTTTTACTACCAAATAAACCTGGTGTTGTGAGACTTCTTACTGTGTTTACCCCAGTCCAACACCGGCATCTCCACATCATGTTCACATTTCTCCAGACTGGTGCCTATGAGCTTCCATCCTTTCTCAATCACATACGGTAGAGTTTCCTGGTATCCCATCCACATCTCTCCTTTAATGATCCCTATATTTTCGACTTCAAAAAGTCTCAACCCGACCTCATCTTTTAATATTACTGGGATCCCCAACACAAAGAACAAAGAACAATACAGCACAGAAACAGGCCCTTCGGCCCTCCAAGCCTGCGCCGCTCATGTGACCAACTAGACCATTTGTTTGTATCCCTCTATTCCCAGTCTGTTCATGTGGCTATCTAGATAAATCTTAAATGATCCCAGCGTGTCCGCCTCAATCACCTTGCTTGGCAGTGCATTCCAGGCCCCCACCACCCTCTTTGTAAAATACGTCCCCCTGACATCTGTGTTGAACCTTGCCCCTCTCACCTTGAACCCATGACCCCTTGTGTTCGTCACCTCCGACCTGGGAAAAAGCTTCCCACTGTTCACCCTATCTATGCCCTTCATAATTTTATATACCTCTATTAGTTCGCCCCTCATCCTCCGTCTTTCCATGGAGAACAACCCCAGTTTACCCAATCTCTCCTCATAGCTAAGACCCTCCATACCAGGCGACATCCTGGTAAACCTTTTCTGTACTCTCTCCAAAGCCTCCACGTCCTTCTGGTAGTGTGGCGACCAGAACTGGACGCAGTATTCCGAATGTGGCCTAACCAACGTTCTATACAGCTGCAACATCATATGCCAGCTTCTATATTCTATGCCCCGTCCAATAAAGGCAAGCATGCCATATGCCTTCTTGATCACCCTCTCTACCTGTGCTGCCACCTTTAAGGATCTGTGGACTTGTACACCCAGGTCTATACTCCTGATGGTTCTGCCATTTATTGTATAGCTCCCCCTTACATGAGATCTACCAAAATGCATCACTTCGCATTTATCTGGATTAAATTCCATCTGCCATTTCTCCGCCCAATGTTCCAGCCTATCTATACCCTGCTGTATTCTTTGACAATGTTCATCACTATCCGCAACTCCAGCAATCTTTGTGTCGTCCGCAAACTTACTGATCACACCAGCTACATCTTCCTCCAAATCATTTATATATATCACAAACAGCAGAGGTCCCAGTACAGAGCCCTGCGGAACACCACTAGTCACAGACCTCCAACCGGAAAAAGACCCCTCCACTGCTACCCTCTGTCTTCTATGGCTAATTTTTCTATGGCTAAGGCAGTTCTCCACCCTTCTAGCTAGCCCACCTTTCATCCTGTGAGATTTAACCTTTTGCACCAGCCTGCCATGAGGGACCTTGTCAAACGCTTTACTAAAATCCATATAGACGACATCCACGGCCCTTCCCTCGTCAATCGTTTTTGTCACCTCCTCAAAAAACTCAACCAAATTTGTGAGGCATGACCTCCCTCGTACAAAACCATGCTGTCTATCGCTAATGAGACAGATGAAACACAATTCCTAGTGCAGTCCCTGGGGTTCCTTTACAACTATCGTTAGACCAAACCTTGGTCAGTTGCCATAATTGGCAGTTAGTGACATTGGGGTGTCTTTTTCCCCAGTACAGGTGTTCAATCTGTTCATCACTGATCCAGGACGGAACTTTCCCCCTGCTAACCTGGTCGAGATTCTCTCTTAACTGCTTGACCACCCATTGCCCATAGATGCTACATAGGGTTCGGTTCTGTTGCCTGGCAGCATCTTCCACCCTCTCTCGGGCGATCTGATTAATAGTTTGGGCATGTCCTTCTAGTACAGTAACCATAAGGCTACTGGCCCTGTACTCAGCCAAATCTCCCTCGGCATCTTGCCGAGCATTTTCATTAAAGCTGTCCAAAGTCTGTTTAACTTGTTGGGTTAGGACTCTGAGCTTATTATTCAAATCAGCAAGATCCAGTGCATTAATGGTGGATACCCCCGCTCCGTATGCAGTCGCCAGATCATTCAGGATTTCCCTCCTCTTGCGCCCCTTTGACCTGGGTGTCTCTTCCCCCGCGTGTGTCCCAGTCTTTCGGCTTAGCAGGTGAAGTGGAGGTACAATTTTCTAAGTGGGGAGGAACACCAGTCTGGTAATTGTGTTCTGGCTAAATCTACCACTATTGGTACCAATTCGTAGTGTGTGTTGTCGAATAATATTTTCCCTGTATGTTTTAGTATCAACACATTTTGGGGCCCTGGGGTGGTTTCGGGACAAGTGGAGATGGGTGTGCTAACAGTTGGTCTTAACCCATTCTTAATTTCATTGTATATATACTCGTTCTGAATAACCTTACCGGGGCACTTCTTTCCTAATTCCAGCCCTTTTTCTGGGCCATGGGCTAGACAGGCTAGCTCCATGCGCCCATGGTAGTGTACGTTCACCAATCACTAGTGAGGGTCATCCTTAGGGAGCAGTAATTAGAGCTCCCATTATCTTTCCTGTACACCACTCTTTGGTTGTTACACCCATAGGTGATACTCTTATTGGGGTGTACCCATAGGACGCCATCCTCACATTTGCCTGCATCTGGTAGGGTGAACCACATTTTTCCGGGGTATCGTACGCTGATCTGCTGGTCTTCAGTTGGTGTGGTGTCTGTGGTTCGGTCTGAGACGAGGAGTATGTAGTTCATTCTCGGGGAGATCAAGGTAGCACCTGTTAATTCTTATTAATACCTGATTCTCTTTTCCTTTTCTTTACAAGAATGTTGTATGACTCCCCACTTTTTTTTTTAAAAAGCAAAGAAATAAGTAAAGGAATAATAAAGGCCCAATAGTGTCATACGAAGGGTTGGTCGGCAATCAGTGTTTAATGGGGTTGAGTGGGGTAAGGAGTTTGCAGAGCGTGAAAATAAAATGTTGGGTATGTGGCATGTGTCCTTGTTGTTGGAGGACTATGGCACGGTATAACAATAGATTCATCATCTCACAGCCAAACTGTGGTGTGTTGGAAGATTATGACGCTGTATAATGTGGGCAGATAAGAAACCCTTTTCAATTGGGTGATGCGTGGAGTGGACGGATAAAGCTATTTACAATCTGGACTGTGATCTCCTGATTCTTTCTTCGTGGAGGGAACCTATGTGGGCGGGCTTTGGCTGCCAGATACCCACTGCATTACCACTTCTGGTAGTGAGTGCCGGGTCAAATGGTTCTGGGAGTCCTGGTACCAGGGGCGTCATAGGGGGTAAGGTTTGCGGGCACCCCATCCTTTTCGTCGGAGTCCCCTGGGCCGGGGTTTTATTCCTGAAGCCTTGTAAATTGGGGCGGGAACCGAGGGTGCGTGTGTTGGTCCTGAGGAAACAGGGTGTGGGTTACAGTGACTTGTCGGGGCGGTCCTTTGAGGGGCATGGGTCGGGTCCATCGTTGGGGAACAAAGAACAATACAGCACAGGAACAGGCCCTTTGGCCCTCCAAGCCTGCGCCGCTCATTGTGGTGAACCATCGTTGGTTACCACTGTGGGGTTATTCCAATGTGACTGTTGGGTTAGGGTGTTGACACTGTGGGGTTGTTATAATGTTGTTGTTGGGTTAGGGTGTTTACACTGTGGGATTAATATACCTGTGGTGGATGCTGTTATGGCACATCCCGGTCGGGCCCCGCCTCCTGGGGAGAGGTATAAGACCCTCTGCTCAGGCGGGACCCCTCCAGTCTGGAATGGTGTACTCGTGTTTAGATAGTTCCATTGTTTGTCAATAAAAGCCTTCAATCGCTGAAGCCTTGTACCTCGTGCTTGATTGTCGCGCATCACTCATGTGCCCACTAGACCATTCTTTTGTATCCCTCTATTCCCAGTCTGTTCACGTGGTTATCTAGGTAAGTCTTAAACGATCCCAGCGTGTCCGCCTCAATCACCTTGCTTGGCAGTGGATTTCAGGCCCCCACCACCCTCTTTGTAAAATACGTCCCCCTGACATCTGTGTTGAATCTTGCCCCCCTCACCTTGAACCCGTGACCCCTTGTGTTCGTCACCTCCGACCTGGGAAAAAGCTTCCCCTGTTCACCCTATCTCTGCTCTTCATAATTTTATACACCTCTATTAGTTCGCCCCTCATCCTCCGTCTTTCCAGGGAGAACAACCCCAGTTTACCCAAACTCTCCTCATAGCTAAGACCAGGCGACATCCTGGTAAACCTTCTCTGTACTCTCTCCAAAGCCTCCACGTCCTTCCGGTAGTGTGGCAACCAGAACTGGGCGCAGTATTCCAAATGTGGCCTAACCATCGTTCTATACTGCTGCAACATCATATGCCAACTTTTATATTCTATGCCCCGTCCAATAAAGGCAAGCATGCCATATGCCTTCTTGACCACCCTCTCCACCTGTGCTGCCACCTTTAAGGATCTGTGGACTTGTACACCCAGGTCCCTCTGTGTGTCTATACTCCTGATGGTTCTGCCATTTATTGTATCGTTCCCCTTACATTAGATCTACCGAAATGCATCACTTCGCATTTATCTGGATTAAATTCCATCTGCCATTTCTCCGCCCAATTTTCCAGCCTATCTATATCCTGCTGTAACCACTGAGAAGGGCGTGCGGGGTAGTTGCATGGTGCCCTACAGTCCTGGGTGAAATGGTTGGGTTGCCCGCAGGTATAATACTGCGCTTGTGCGCGTGGGCCTCTGGGCTCAGCTCTGTATCGTTCTCAGTATCGGGGGTTGGGCCTATGTCCTGTGCGGCCTTGTGGTTCCCCGTGTCGGCGATCAGCAATGGTGTATGGGTGTGCGGGGTTTGCTGGACCCCTGAAATTTGGTGGTGCCCTACAGTCCTGGGTGAAATGGTTGGGTTGCCCGCAGGTATAATACTGCGCTTGTGCGCGTGGGCCTCTGGGCTCAGCTCTGTATCGTTCTCAGTATCGGGGGTTGGGCCTATGTCCTGTGCGGCCTTGTGGTTCCCCGTGTCGGCGATCAGCAATGGTGTATGGGTGTGCGGGGTTTGCTGGACCCCTGAAATTTGGTGGTGCCCTACAGTCCCGGTCAAATGGTTGGGTTGCCCGCAGTTATAACACTGTGCTTGTGGGGGTGCATATCTGGGGTTGGTTTTATCTTGGTCCCTGTACCTGGGGTTGGGAATATATCGGGGCTGCGGTCTTGTGTATCGATGATTGGCAGGGGTATATGAGGGTGGATGCCCTGAGTTTCCCTGTCCCCTGTTTCCACCTTCCCCTTCGTTATGCCAAACCGGGGCCGGGTCTGTGTGGATCGGGTTCATCTTTCCGTGTTTTGTGGGCTTGGGGGTGTCTGTTCATCTGACTTCCCGTTCCCACACCCGAGTCATTTTGCGGATGGCCCAGGTTTCTGTAAGTGTATTATCATCAGGGTCAAAATTCTCATCGGCTTTCCAACTCCCTTTGGTGGCGTGTGTTATCAGCGTCCGGATCCATGTGGACCGGTGGTGTGTGTTTAATTGGACTTGATTTAAGTGGCCGAAAACCGCAATAAATCGGTTCCATAGTTGGCCAGCATAGGCTGTCGAGTGCTCCCCTCGCTTTTGTTGGCGGTTGTTTAAGCCTTGTACCGAGTCATCCCTATTGTAGCCTATGGCGGCCAGAACGTCTGCCTTCATTTCTGGTAGGGTTCCCCCGGCCACGTTCTGGTAGGGCGGAACGGATGGCAGGACTTAAAGATAACAGAATAAGTTTAACCTCTTCTGCCTCGTCGAGGCCATTTAAAACAGGATATTGGTGATCTGGTCAAAGAGAGCATGAGGATCCCCGGAGGGTTCGAATACTCCAATCACTTTAGCTATGTCAGTGAGCTGGGTCATGGTGTATGGAGTTACATAAGTCACATTGTGGTTCTGTCCGTCCTGTCGTTGGGTGGTGACCTGATTCATCGGTACGGGAACCAGATCTTATTGGGGTGGGAATAGGACTAGGGGCTGAGAGTGAGCGTTCCGGGATGGGGGCCGGATTAGGTGGTGCCGTTGGTTCCATTACTGGGAAGGGAAGTGGCGGTCCCCAGTCGGCAGTGATGCTAGCTGTTGCATAATGGCAGGCATCCTCTTCTAAATCCCCCCACTCTACCCCTGGGTCACTATCCCCTGTTTCAGTCATGTATGCACACATTACACCCCTTTTTATGGCTAGTTGTGATTTTAAATCTTTAATCTCGCGCAGGCATTTGGAGTGGCCTGTTGCGCGAGCTGTATTTACTTTTCCCGCTTGGTGCAAAACTTTTACTGCAGCCTGTAGGTCGCTGCATTTACGTTTAACTTCCTCTACCTGTTGCAGCGCAGCCTCTCTCTCACGGACAGGCTTTATCACATTGAGCCTAGAATTGGCTCATGTGTATCATATTAATCTGGTTCCTTTCCTCTCGTGTGTCTACCTCCGCTTCCAATTGTCGTATGCATGTGGTAGCACTCATTAAGTCCTGCTTTAGTTGGGTTACCTGGGCTTCTCTGTCCCGTTTAACCCGGATAATCTCCGCTTCTCTACTAAGGAGCTGTTCGAGACAACTAGCAATCGAAATCGCCTTTCTAAGCTTGGGACCCCTTTTACCCATTTCCTAATGGGCATTATTCCAACAATTCTCTCCCTCGAGTCCCAGATCCGGTTTCGGGGCGTCACCCCACTGTACCCATTTGGGCCACTTATGGTTCAAATATAAACGGAGAACTTCCTCCCACTCGGCATGACTGGCCAAAATTATTTCCTTTCAGGATTCGTCACTTGAATATAGGTAAGGGATCGGGGTAGGGGTCCGGTTTTCACTAAATTCCCTCACATAGATTTTTCCAAATTCCCTTGACTATCCCAGTTCTAACTACACAGTTTGTCCACCTCGTGTTACAGACACCAGATTTATGACCCAATTTACTGGTCGAATTTGTATTAGTTCTTCACTCACTTCAGACTGGCCGTCATGTGGGGCAACTGCCCTCTTAATTCAGGCTCAGACGGAGTGTTGGAGAATACTGAGTTTAAGGTTCGACTTCGGAGCAACGTATCACTTCTTATCGAAGGACCGTCTGGGGTGCCAAATGTTTTACCTGTTAATTCTCAGATACTTTCGACCCGTTTGCTTACTCCAAGGTTTTACCCCGGTGTCCTTATTTGCAAGATGGACAAACACAAGTAAAGATTCAACAAGTTTATTCATAATAAAACTATTAACCTTTAAATTACCCACATAAAACAAGAGGATACCCCAGATTCAAGTATACTACCCGCAAAGATGGTTTGGTTAAACTGCAGGCCCGATTCTCTGAGTCCCTCTGGTCCGTCGTCACGAAGGTGAATCTTGATGGCAGCTTCTTCCTTCCTTCTCTGGTCAGTCTTCCGGATGGTCAAGGTCACCTCTCTCGTCGAGTCTTCGCTGCTGGTGTATCTGAGATGTGCCTGCCTGCTTGCCTTTCCAGAAACTTCTCTGGCTTCCGGCAATGAGGTCCCAGGAGGGGGTTCCAATACCCAGTGGGTTTCTTGATGTCTGCCTGACAGGACACCAGGGTCTGCCCCCCCCAGGTGTCCATCTCCATGCTGTTGCTTACATGTAACCTGTTGTCAGATAAGGGTAACTGCAGGAGCTCTCGGTGACAGAAAGTCTGGCCTGATCTGGGCTTCAAACAATAGGCCTGTGCATTTCAATGGGGTGCAATGATCTCCTGCTAAGTCTCAAGTAGAGTGCAACAACCTTTGATGGGTGATTGATGGGCCAGGCCCAGACATGTTTGTGTATTTGTACAATTGGCCTGCCTGAGGTTTGACTGTGTTTGATTTTAATATGCCCAATTCTTTAACTTAGATATCCAATTTAATCAGCCTTAAAACTAGGCCCTGATTATATTACCACACTGCACTGTTCTTTCATCTCTCACTGCCCTATTTCACTCTCTAATCCATCATTTTATAATTTCTGTTCCCCTGCATCCAGCATCTATTCTCAGTAATTAACTGACTGTCTATACCCTTTTCCAGCAAATTCTTCATATAATTTCATTGCTTCAAGAAGTTCTTAGGACCACCACCTTCATAAATTTGTTTCTTGCTTAATAGCCATCTCTTCCTTTGCATATTTTGTGAAGTTTCCTATACTGTCGCTACTTGTTGATGTTATTTAACAGACTGGAATAAATTGTCAACTTTTAGAGGCTAAATTTGCAGAGGACACAAAGATATGTAGGAAAGTATGTTGTGAACAGGATGTAAGGAGGTTGCAGACGGATATGTTGAATGAGTGGGTAGGAGTTTGCAGACGGAGCAAGATGTGGGAAAATGTGAAATTGTTTAAAGTTTATTTATTAGTGTCACAAATAGGCTTACATTAGCATTGCAATGAGGTTACTGTGAAAATCCCCTAGTCGCCACTCTCCGGCACCTGAGGGAGAATTTAGCATGGCCAATGCATCTAAACAGCAAGTCATTCAGACTGGGAGGAAACTGGAGCACCCGGAGAAAACCTACACAGACATGGGAGAACGGCAGACTTCATACAGATAGTGACCCAAGCCAGGAATTGAACTTGGGTCCCTGGTGCTGTGAGGCAGCAGTGCTAACCACCATGCTACCGTGCTGCTTCACATTGGCAGGAAGAACATAGAACATAGAAAGCCACAGCACAAACAGGCCCTTCGGCCCACAAGTTGCGCCGATCACATCCCCACCTCTAGGCCTATCTATAGCCCTCAATCCCATTAAATCCCATGTACTCATCCAGAAGTCTCTTAAAAGACCCCAACGAGTTTGCCTCCACCACCACCGACGTCAGCCGATTCCACTCACCCACCACCCTCTGAGTGAAAAACTTACCCCTGACATCTCCTCTGTACCTACCCCCCAGCACCTTAAACCTGTGTCCTCTCGTAGCAACCATTTCAGCCCTTGGAAATAGCCTCTGAGAGTCTACCCTATCCAGACCTCTCAACATCTTGTAAACCTCTATCAGGTCACCTCTCATCCTTCGTCTCTCCAGGGAGAAGAGACCAAGCTCCCTCAACCTATCCTCATAAGGCATGCCACCCAATCCAGGCAACATCCTTGTAAATCTCCTCTGCACCCTTTCAATGGCTTCAACATCTTTCCTGTAATGAGGTGACCAGAACTGCGCGCAGTACTCCAAGTGGGGTCTAACCAGGGTCCTATAAAGCTGCAGCATTATCTCCCGACTCCTAAACTCAATCCCTCGATTAATGAAGGCCAGTACGCCGTACGCCTTCTTGACCGCATCCTCCACCTGCGAGGCCGATTTAAGAGTCCTATGGACCCGGACCCCAAGGTCCTTCTGATCCTCTACACTGCTAAGAATGGTACCCTTCATATTATACTGCTGCTTTATCCCATTGGATCTGCCAAAATGGATCACCACACACTTATCCGGGTTGAAGTCCATCTGCCACTTCTCCGCCCAGTCTTGCATTCTATCTATGTCTCGCTGCAACTTCTGACATCCCTCCAAACTATCCACAACACCACCTACCTTGGTGTCGTCAGCAAACTTACCAACCCATCCCTCCACTTCCTCATCCAGGTCATTTATGAAAATGACAAACAGCAAGGGTCCCAGAACAGATCCCTGGGGCACTCCACTGGTCACTGACCTCCATGCAGAGAAAGACCCCTCCACAGCCACTCTCTGCCTTCTGCAGGCAAGCCAGTTCTGGATCCACAAGGCAACAGCCCCTTGGATCCCATTCCCTCTCACTTTCTCAAGAAGTCTTGCATGGGGGACCTTATCGAACGCCTTGCTGAAGTCCATATAGACCACATCCACCGCTCTTCCAACAATGTGGAGGGGCATGGACAGAGTGGATAGTCAGAAGCTTTTTCCCAGGGTGGAAGAGTCAATTACTAGAGGGCATAGGTTTAAGGTGCGAGGGGCAAGGTTTAAAGGAGATGTACGAGGCAAGTTTTTTACACAGAGGGTGGTGGGCGCCTGGAACTCGCTGCCGGGGGAGGTAGTGGAAGCAGATATGATAGTGAATTTTAAGGGGCGTCTGGACAAGTACATGAATAGGATGGGAATAGAGGAATATGGTCCCCAGAAGGGTGGGGGTTTTAGTTCAGTCGGGCAGGCTTGGAGGGCCGAAGGGCCTGTTCCTGTGCTGTAATTTTCTTTGTTCTTTGGAGTATTAGTTAAATGGAGATCGGCTGCAGAATTCCAAGGTGCAGAGAGATCTAGGTCTCCTCGTGCATGAGTCACAAAAAGTTAGTATGCAGGTACAGCAAGCAATTAAAAAGGCAAATGGAATACTGTCCTTTATTATGAGAGGAATTGAACATTAAAAATAAGGATGTTATGCTTCACTTCTACTGAGTATTGATAAGGCCATAACTAGAATAATGTATGCAGCTTTGATCTCCTTATGATGTAAATGAACAATGGAGAAGGTAAATGTATTGAGGTGGTTCAAAAGAGGTTTACTAGTTTGATATCCAGAATGATCGGGTTAAGACCATAAGACCATAAGACATAGGAGCGGAAGTAAGGCCATTCGGCCCATCGAGTCCACTCCACCATTCAATCATGGTTGATTTCAACTCCATTTACCCGCTCTCTCCCCATAGCCCTTAATTCCTCGAGAAATCAAGAATTTATCAATTTCTGTCTTGAAGACGCTCAACGCTCACAGACCCACCACTCTCTGGCTGAAGAAATTTCTCCTCATCTCTGTTCTAAAGTGACTCCCTTTTATTCTAAGGCTGTGCCCCCGCGTCCTAGTCTCCCCTGTTAATGGAAACAACTTCCCTACGTCCATCCTATCTAAGCCGTTCATTATCTTGTAAGTTTCTATCAGATCTCCCCTCAACCTCCTAAACTCCAATGAATATAATCCCACGATCCTCAGACGTTCATCGTATGTCAGGCCTACCATTCCTGGGATCATCCGTGTGAATCTCCGCTGGACCCGCTCCAGTGCCAGTATGTCCTTCCTGAGGTGTGGGGCCCAAAATTGCTCACAGTACTCCAAATGGGGCCTAACCAGTGCTTTATAAAGCCTCAGAAGTACATCCCTGCTTTTGTATTCCAAGCCTCTTGAGATAAATGACAACATTACATTTGCTTTCCTAATTACGGACTCAACCTGCAAGTTTACCTTTAGAGAATCCTGGACTAGGACTCCCAAGTCCCTTTGCACTTTAGCATTATGAATTTTGTCACCGTTTAGAAAATAGTCCATGCCTCTATTCTTTTTTCCAAAGTGTACGACCTCGCACTTGCCCACGTTGAATTTCATCAGCCACTTCTTGGACCACTCTCCTAAACTGTCTAAATCTTTCTGCAGCCTCCCCACCTCCTCAATACTACCTGCCCCTCCACCTATCTTTGTATCATCGGCAAACTTGGCCAGAATGCTCCCAGTCCCGTCATCTAGATCGTTAATATATAAAGAGAACAGCTGTGGCCCCAACACTGAACCCTGCGGGACACCACTTGTCACCGGTTGCCATTCTGAGAAAGAACCTTTTATCCCAACTCTCTGCCTTCTGTCTGACAGCCAATCGTCAATCCATGTTAGTACCTTGCCTCGAATACCATGGGCCCTTATTTTACTCAGCAGTCTCCCGTGAGGCACCTTGTCAAAGGCCTTTTGGAAGTCAAGATAGACAACATCCATTGGCTCTCCTTGGTCTAACCTATTTGTTATCTCTTCAAAGAACTCTAACAGGTTTGTCAGGCACGACCTCCCCTTACTAAATTGCTATGTGCGTAGGTTAAACAGACTGGGCTTGTTTCCACTGAAATTTAGAAGAGTGAGGGGTGATTTGATTGAAGTCTATCAGATCCTAAATGGTCTTGACAAGGTCGAAAGGATGTTTCCTCTTGTGGGTGAGCCCAGAGTCATGGGGCACAGTTTTATAATTAGGGATTGCTGGTTTAGTGCAGAGATGAGGACTTTTTCCTCTCAGAGCTTTGTGCAACTTTGGACATTTCTGCCTCATAATGCGGTGGAGGCAGGGTCATTGAAAAATTTTAAGGTGGAGGTAGAGAGATTCTTGTTAAGCAAGGAAATCAAGGGTTATTGGGGGTTGATAGAATGTAGAACTTTAAACACAAACAGATTAGTCATGTCCTTATCAAATGTGGAGCAGACTTGAGAGGCCAAATGAACAATTTCTGCTCCTATTTTGTATGTTCGTATGTATGCTATGCGTTTGCCAATTTCAAAAACTCACACAACTGATCTCAAACAATAATCAATTGTATGGAGGAAAGAGAGCTTTACTCAACATCTATCTGTGATCCACCACAATGTATAAGGATTACAAGATATAGGGAAAAAGTGGGCTACGACATCCAGTCGCAGATCAACCATAATCTCAATGAATGGTGGAGCAGGCTCAGTGGGCGAAATGACCTATTTCTGTTCCGAGGTTCCTATAATTCCCGAATGTGCTGTTTTAAGTCAAAAAACCTAGTTGAACATAATATAATGCTAATAGTTTAGTTGGATATTTAAACTATGCGGCAGTAATGAAAAACTTTAATAAAAACACACTGCTTTAAACCCCAGCTATTCACAATATATATTAATGATTTGGATGAGGGAACAAATGTAACATCTCAAAGTTTGCAGATGATACCAAGTTGGGTGGGAGGATGAACTGTGATGAGGATGCAGAGATCCTTCAGAATGATCTAGACAGGTTGGGTGAGTGGGCGAATCAGTGGCAGATGCAGCATAATTTGGATAAATGTGAGGTTATTCACTTTGGAAGCAAAAACAAGAAGGCAGATTACTACCTGAATGGCTGTAAATTGGGAGAGGAGAGTGTGCAGTGCAACCTGGGTGTCCTTGTGCCATGATGTGGAGATGCTGGCGTTGGACTGGGGTAAGCACAGTAAGAAGTCTCACAACACCAGATTAAAGTCCAACAGGCTTATTTGGTAGCACAAACTTTCTGAGTCTTGCTCCTTCAGGTGCGTGAAGAGTTGTGTTCACAAACAGGGCATACATAGAAACAGACTCAATTTATAAGATAATGGTTGGAATGCGAGTCTTTACAGGTAATCAAGTCTTAAAGGTACAGACAATGTGAGTGGAGAGAGAGTTAAGCACAGGTTAAAGAGGTGTGAATTGTCTCCAGCCAAGACAGTTAGTGAGATTTTGCAAGCCCAGGCAAGTCGTGGGGGTTACAGAAAGTGTGACATGAACCCACAATCCCGGTTGAGGCCGTCCTCATGTGTGCGGAACTTGGCTATCAGTCACACGACAACGCAGAATTGCTGAGCAGAAGCTGATAGCCAAGTATGGCAATGCATACCTGCTAGGAGATCTCAAAGATGCTGTGATTGTGAGTATGTTCAAGAAGAGAGACAAGTCTAATTGTAGTAACAACAGATGAGTCTCCCTGCTGTCTGCCATAGGGAAGATCATTGCAAGGATCCTCCTCAAACACTCCCCTCTCCCCCCCTCCCCCCGCCCATGGCCAAAGAATTATTTTCGTACTCACAGTGTGCTTTTCACCAATCAAGAGGCAACATAGGCATAATTTACACTTGTGGCAATTTTTTTTTCAAAAAGAACTGCTGCGCATGGTCTTGTTGGACTTCACAAAAGCCTTTTATTCTGTCAAGATTGTAGTGTTGTAGGAAGTTACAGAGATGGATAGAGGCCAGGCCATGGAATATTCAAAAGCAAAACAAATATTTTAACATTGAGGCCTTGTCAAACTAGGATGTAGTCAATTTAGGTCAGTAAGCACAAAGGTGAGGGCTGAACTCTACCTGGTGTATGTTAGACATGATCTTCACTGCATAGCAAATCCAAGAAAATGCAAGGAACGGCACCAACCACTTTATATGACCTGTTTTGATCTCATGAAAGTCACAAGATTTATGGAGTATCCTCTTCAAATTTTTCTGCCTCATGAATTTGTCACCATCCTCCATCTACTCCAAATTGACATGCATGCCATGATCCTCACCAACAGAACCATCATAAACCTTATCTCAGTGAAACTGAGGTCAAACAAGCCTGTGTCATTGCACCAATTCTCTTCTATTTCCTACAATACAAAATTCCACCTCAACTCCATAAGCTTGGAGATCTACAAAACAGGTGAGAAGCTGTTCAACTTATACCACTTTCAATCCAAAACCAAAGTCATTCCAATCTAAGTCATTGAGTCCAGTACACAGATAGCATTTATTTGTGCATTGACTCAGAAACTAAGTTTTCAGTAAAAGTCATCTCCTCCAAAGCATATGATAAAAATGGACCTTGTGCCAAACACTTGGAAAATTAAGGTTCTCTTCTAACCAGCTCCCGCAGCAAAACACCTCCCGTTATCAATTAAGATTTATGGCAATTCCTGGAAATTGTGGACCATTTTCTGTATCTTGAGAGCCTTGTCCCAACAATGCCAGACATAGATGACAGGATTCAATATCGACTCCATTGAGCCATCCCAACCTTTGACTGAATAAGGAAAGGAGTATCTCAGGACCGGGATCTCAAATCCAAAACTAAGGTCATGGTTTACCTAGCAACAGTGATCCCCATGCTCAGATATGCCTGAGAGACTTTGAAGATCTATAACAGGCACCTCACAACACTGGAGAAGAACAACCAATAGTGCTTTCACATGATCTTCAGAATACATGGTAAGAAATATGGTCCAACAGCAATATCTTTCCCCAAGCCAACTTGCCCAGTCAAAGCTAGAACCATTGGGTGGCATGTCATTTGAGTGACCAAAACCAGGTTCTCGAAGCAACTGCTCTATATGGAACTTAGTCACAGCAGGAGACCTCCGCAGCAGGACAATGGAAACGCTGGAGGGATGTCCTTAAATCTTCCATGAAGAGGTCAAACACATGGGATTCTCTGGTTTGTGACCAAGTGAAATAGAGAAGGCATTTTTGGGAAGTTACTGAGCACATCACTGAACACTTTGTTGGGAAGGTGCAGAAGCAAAGTCAAGATGCCAAAGGGAATATGAAAACCTCCAAACAAACAATTTATTCAATGTTTTAAGCACCCCCTCTCCTGCTTTTGGCAGAGTTTGTAGATCATGCATTGAACTTTTCAACCTCCCATGCTGAGGGATCACCTTTAAAGAGAAAGAATAAAAGTCAATGTACCATTTACCTTCCTGATTGTTTGTTGTTAATTGGATGCTAACTTTTTGTATTCCTTGAACAAAAACATCCAAGACCCTCTGAATATCAACATTTACAATGTTACCTTTTCAAAAATATTCCGTTTTTTCATTCTTACGACAAAAGTGAATAATCTTACACTTCTGCATATTATCACTCCATTTACCATTTTTTTGCCCAAGCACTTAACCTGTCTTAATCTCTTTGCAACCTCACCATATCCTTTTTACAGATTAATTCCCACCTAGCCTGGAATTTTTTGGTTCCTTTGCGGCAGGTGTGATGCCGGGGTGGAAAGGAAAATATCAGGAGAAGGCCAAAAATAGGCGCTACATCTTTGTGAAATGAGTTTGTAATCATCCGCTCACTCATCAATGGCATGATGAGAAGGTCATTTTAATTCTCCCCCACGGTGCAGCGTTAGGACATTTTGGCATGCAATTAGAATGATGTGGTTCACAACAGTACATAAGCTATGTGCACCTGATAATCTCTACTTTGCTTGTGAATTTGAGGTTAGTTTGCCTACCTTTCATCATGCAATGTTCACAGAAATCAGCGCTGGGCTTTGCATGCAGCACCACACCAACTCCAGGGCCAGGAAGTCTCTACCAGCTCGAGCAGCAGTAAAGGGTGGCTTACAAGGACTGCAGGGTTAGCGCTATAATGGGGAAGGAATGCAATTAGCCCAAGGCAGGAGAAGGGGCTGAAGAGCTAGGCTTGTACCTGGGGCCATGAATGGGAAAGAGTGCACTCTGTCACCTGATTGGGGAGGTGTGCAGGGGATTTGGATCGTCACCATCAGATTAGAGGGATTAGCGGGTAATCCCTCTAATCTGATGGATGCCTAGATTAGATGCGTAGATTAGAGGGATTAGCGGGTAAAATATGTAGGGATACGGGGATAGGGCCTGGGTGGGATTGTGGTCGGTGCAGACTCGATGGGCCGAATGGCCTCTTTCTGTACTGTAGGGTTTCTATGATTTTCTATGACCATCAGGATGGGGAGGGAGAATTTTGCAGCTTCAGATAAGGCATCTGGGACCAGAATGGGAGGAGTGCTGAGCGAAGAAGTCCTAGAGTTTACATTGCCAAGCTTGCAAAGGCTGTCCTTGTCTCTGTTCAGGGGTAGGGCATGTCAGGTTAGCCTCAGATGTGCCCATCAGGTTAAGCCCAGGGTGTGGAATTAACATCCCGTGCCTCAATCCATGGAGTTTCTGGAATTATAATGAGTTGCAGCTAGCATACTCGGTCAGGGGAGGCTTCTACAACCTTCAGATGGGGAATAGCATGTAGTATTGTGGGGGTATCCCAGGGCATGGGGGGGCGGGGGGAGAAAATATTTAACTGTGTAAGTAGGCTCAAGATGGGAGGGGTGGTGTCCATAGGGCATAGACACATTGACTACAAAATGTTCAAGGGCTAACAAATGGATACAAACCTCAAGCACAATACGATGAAGAATACAGGAGAAGATTTTATGGCCTGTGGGAGGGAAACTTGAACATTAGCTCCTCTGGGATGATAGGAGCAGTTTCCACACTCACAAATGCAGAGTCCAGGTTAGGCTGTCAGTGAGAATTCTGCAGCACCATCTTCCAGCCCACAGCAATGGCACAGTACAGAATTAAAACGAAGAAAAGCATTGCTGGTGAGGGCTCTGCAGGCAGATTGTAGGGCAGCTGCATACACTGGAGGAGGTAGGATTAAAGAAGCACCCAACTGAACTGTGCATTCCCAAATGAGAAGAGAGGCATAGCTGAAACATGTTAGGAATCTCTCAGTGACAATGCAGAGAATCAGGAAAGTGAACCCATCCTCACTCATGCAACACAAATCCTGCAAAGTGGCACTGATCATTCTCTTTGTTTAAGCACCTTATTTGCAGTGTGAGAATTCCCCAAAGTTATAACAAACTACAGAAGATTATTAGAAATTTGTAGCCGGTGGTTCGCAGCCCCACGCCCCTCAAGTAATCTAATTTCCTGACTAAACATTTACCCTCATGTTTATTCCTAAAAGTGTAGTATTAGATGCAGTGAATAAGGATTCCAGAGTCTGGGCTGAAAGCAGCACATCCAATGCCCAGCCAAGGCAATATCATAGCAGTCCGTCATGTTACGGTTGGTAGTTGGGTGGGAGGGAGGGGAACCTTGCGATACATTCTGCATTTGCCATCAAAGAACAAAGAAAATTACAGCACAGGAACAGGCCCTTCGGCCTTCCAAGCCTGCACCGACCATGCTGCCCGACTTAACTAAAACCCCCTACCCTTCTGGGGACCCTATCCCTCTATTCCCATCCTATTCATGTACTTGTCAAGACGCCCCTTAAAAGTCACTACCGTATCCGCTTCCACTATCTCCCCCGGCAATGAGTTCCAGGCACTCACTACTCTCTGTGTAAAAAATCTGCCTCATACATCTCCTTTAAACCTTGCCCCTCGCACCTCAAACCTATGCCCCCTAGTAATTGACTCTTCCACCATCATTTCAGGGCAAGTACTTTCTGACATAGGAGCAAAGACCTTGAACCCACGTTCAATGATGAGTCAACGACCTTTGGAGACTAATACGAATTCTTCATTGTTTCTTGCTGACAGTGCAGAGAGGACACCATTAGGAAGATGGAGCCTGGGTTTATTACTCCCTGCATTTCACTCACAGGCAGGAGAGAAGAAGACAATTGCGATGGAGGTACCTGACTCACAAAGCGAGGAGCATAACCCTCAAAACCAAGTCCAACAGAGCCTCCTCCAGTGCAGAGGATCAGGCTCACAGAGATTTGGTTTGATTTGATTTATCATTGTCACATGTATTAGAGGAGGGAAATTTGTTACGGCTCTTCAGGGGGGTTTAAACTAATTTGTCAGGGGATTGGGAAAAGGAGTTGTAGTCCAGAAGTCAGTGAGGGTGGTGAGGTATTGGGGAAGGTATCAGGGTCAAGGGTGGGTACCGGTAGACAGGAAGGTGGGTTGAAGTGTGTCTACTTCAATGCAAGGAGCATCCGGAACAAGGTAGATGAACTTGGGGCGTGGATTGGTACTTGGGACCACGATGTTGTGGCCATTACGGAGACGTGGGTAGAACAAGGACAGGAATGATTGTTGGACGTTCTGGGGTATAGATGTTTCACTAAGTGTAGGGAAGCTGGTAAAAGAGGTGGAGGAGTGGCATTGTTAATCAAGGATAGTTTAACGGCTGCGGAAAGGCACTTCGAGGGGGATCTGCACACTGAGGTAATATGGGCTGAGGTTAGAAATAGGAAAGGAGCGGTCACATTGTTAGGAGTTTACTATAGGCCCCCAAATAGTAATAGAGATGTGGAGGAAGAAATTGCTAAGCAGATTATGGATATGTGTGGGGGTCACAGGGTAGTTGTCATGGGGGACTTTAACTTTCCAAATATTGATTGGAACTTTTGTAGGTCGAATAGTTCGGATGGGGCAGTTTTTGTACAGTGTGTGCAGGAGGGTTTCTTGACACAATATGTGGATAGGCCGACAAGAGGTGAGGCCACGTTGGATTGGTACTGGGAAATGAACCGGGCCAAGTGTTAGATTTAGTTGTGGGAGAGCACTTTGGAGATAGTGACCACAATTCGGTGTCTTTTGTTATTGCAATGGAGAGGGATAGGGCCGTACGGCAGGGCAAGGATTACAATTGGGGGAGAGGTAATTATGATGCGATTAGGCAAGAATTAGGGGGCATAAGTTGGGAACAGAAATGTCAGAGAAAGGAACTAATGAAAAGTGGAACTTTTTCAAGGAACAAATACTGGATGTCCCAGGCAGGGAGGAAATGGCCGAGTGAGGGAACCATGGTTCATGTGAAAAGGAAGAGGGAAGCTTATGTAGGGATGAGGAAACAAGGTTCAGATGGCTCGATTGAGGGTTCCAAGTTAGCAAGGAATGAGCTGAAAAAGGGGCTTAGGAGAGCTAGGAGGGGACACGAGAAGTCCTTGGCGGGTCGGATCAAGGAAAACCCCAAGGCTTTTTACTCTTATGTGAGGAATAAAAGAATGACCAGGGTGAGGTTAGGGCCGGTCAAGGACAGTAGTGGGAACTTGTGTATGGAGTCAGTAGAGATAGGCGAGGTGATGAATGAATGGTGTTACAGGCCAATAGGCTGGAGGAAATAGATGTTCGGAGGGAGGATGTCCTGGCAGTTTTGAATAAACTGAAGGTCGATAAGTCCCCTGGGCCTGATGAAATGTATCCTAAGATTCTTTGGGAGGCAAGGGATGAGATTGCAGAGCCTTTGGCTTTGATCTTTGGGTCCTCGCTGTCCACGGGGATGGTGCCAGAGGACTGGAGAATGGCGAATGTTGTTCCTCTGTTTAAGAAAGGGAATAGAAATGACCCTGGTAATTATAGACCGGTTAGTCTTACTTCGGTGGTTGGTAAATTGATGGAAAAGGTCCTTAGGGATGGGATTTACGACCATTTAGAAAGATGCGGATTAATCCGGGATAGTCAGCACGGATTCGTGAAGGGCAAGTCGTGCCTCACAAATTTGATAGAATTTTTTGAGGAGGTAACTAAGTGTGTTGATGAAGGTAGGGCAGTTGATGTCATATACATGGATTTTAGTAAGGCGTTTGATAAAGTCCCCCATGGTCGGCTTATGATGAAAGTGAGGAGGTGTGGGATAGAGGGAAAGTTGGCCGATTGGATAGGTAACTGGCTGTCTGATCGAAGACAGAGGGTGATGGTCGATGGAAAATTTTCGGATCGGAGGCAGGTTGCTAGCGGAGTGCCGCAGGGATCAGTGCTTGGTCCTCTGCACTTTGTGATTTTTATTAATGACTTAGAGGAGGGGGATGAAGGGTGGATCAGTAAATTTGCTGATGACACCAAGATTGTTGGAGTAGTGGATGAGGTGGAGGGCTGTTGTAGGCTGCAAAGAGACATAGATAGGATGCAAAGCTGGGCTGAAAAATGGCAAATGGAGTTTAACCGTGATAAATGTGAGGTGATTCATTTTGGTAGGACTAACTTAAATGTGGATTACAGGGTCAAAGGTAGGGTTCTGAAGACTGTGGAGGAACAGAGAGATCTTGGGGTTCATATCCACAGACCTCTAAAGGTTGCCACTCAAGTGGATAGAGCTGTGAAGAAGGCCTATAGTGTGTTAGCTTTTATTAACAGGGGGTTGGAGTTTAAGAGCCGTGGGGTTATGCTGCAACTGTACAGGACCTTGGTGAGACCACATTTGGAATATTGTGTGCAGTTCTGGTCACCTCACTATAAGAAGGATGTGGAAGCGCTGGAAAGAGTGCAGAGGAGATTTCCCAGGATGCTGCCTGGTTTGGAGGGTAGGTCTTATGAGGAAAGGTTGAGGGAGCTAGGGCTGTTCTCTCTGGAGCGGAGGAGGCTGAGGGGAGACTTAATAGAGGTTTATAAAATGATGAAGGGGATAGATAGAGTGAACGTTCAAAGACTATTTCCTCGGGTGGATGGAGCTATTACAAGGGGGCATAACTATAGGGTTCGTGGTGGGAGATACAGGAAGGATATCAGAGGTAGGTTCTTTACGCAGAGAGTGGTTGGGGTGTGGAATGGACTGCCTGCAGTGATAGTGGAGTCAGACACTTTAGGAACATTTAAGCGGTTATTGGATAGGCACATGGAGCACACCAGGATGATAGGGAGTGGGATAGCTTGATGTTGGTTTCAGATAAAGCTCGGCACAACATCGTGGGCCGAAGGGCCTGTTCTGTGCTGTACTGTTCTATGTTCTATTAACATACAGTGAAACGTATTGTTTCTTGCACGCTATTCAGGCAAAACATACCATTCATAGAGAAGGAAACAAGAGAGTGCGGAATGTAGTGTTGCAGTCACAGCTAGAGTGTAAAGAAAGATCAACTTAATGCAAGGTATGTCCATTTAAAAGTCTGACAGCAGCAGGAAAGAAGCTGTTCTTGAGTCGGTTGGTACGTGACCTCAAACTTTTGTATCTTTTTCCCGATGGAAGAAGGTGGAAGAGAAAATGTCCAGGGTACGTAGGGTCCTTAATTATGCTGGCTGCTTTGCCAAGGCAGCAGGAAATGTAGACAGAGTCAATGGATGGGAGGTTGGTTTGCGTGGTGGATTGGGCTACATTCACGACCTTTTGTCGTTCCTTGCGGTCTTGGGCAGAGCAGGAGGCATACCAAGCTGTGGTACAACCAGAAAGAATGCTTTCTATGGTGCATCTGTAAAGGCTGGAGTGAGTCGTAGCTGACATGTGTAGCCGAATCCCCTTTTTAACTCCACTGGGCTTATCTCCGGTTTGGTTCTCCGTTACCCAAACCCCACCAATGCCCGAGTGATTCTCTCTCTCGCCGACGGAACAACGGCCACCTTGCGTCTACTTCACTAGAGTAGCGCTCCCAAGAGAGAGAAAAGGAAACTGCTGCCTATCCACTACCTGGCAGCCTTTCCTGAGTGGGCAGTTTTGAACCGCCCAGAGTACCCTCAGTTCTAGACTCCGGAATTATGGTAAGGGATATTTAATATTGTGACTTGGTCAGAGATCATTGGTGAGAAATTGAAAAGATCAAAACGGACTCCAATGGAAGTTAAAGATATATTTATATATATATATATATATTTGTTAAAACATCAAGGTCAATCACCAAACACCAGGAAAACAACACACAATGCCTTATGCTCTATAAGACTATAGCTATGGAAGGAATACTAAAACGGACACAACGGAATGCTTATTTTACACAAGTTTACCAGTGTCTTAAACTATGAAAGGTGCATGCAAAAGCCCCCCCCCCCCCTTTCCCCAAAGCCTCATCCACTATGATGATCTTGGGAACTTCGCGAATTGCCGGAGGGTACTCACAATCCTCGTTTAAATTGCTCAGTGGGCTTCGGGTTGCGTGCTGGAGATGAACGAGAGGCAGCAACAGGAGAAGAGAGTGGAGAGTGCTGCCATGCTGGTCCGAAGAGAAAAGAGAGAGAGACCAGAGCTTGCTTGTCCCTTTTTAAAACCTGAACCAGTGATTCTCTCACACAAAAACAGTTTCTGATCATTGATAGTTTCGATTGACTGGGACAAAAGGGCTGGAACTGTCGGGACCGCCCTTAATTGACATTTTAATGTCTTTTAGATGTTCTCTGAGTCATCCTGATTGGAATCCCATCAGCGAGCTGAGTCATTGATGTTGTCTGTGGATGGAATGATCTCTGTTCTCATTGTCTTGCTGCTGGGCTATTTACTCCTTTGTTTCTGGTTGATGAGATTATCCCTGTCTCGACCTTCTCGTTATTCCCAGCCTCTTGCATATTCATGTGGCCTGACAACCAGTCGGCCATTTTCCTTATCTCTGGGTTCTTTGATCATGGAGGATTTGCCCTAAAACTTACAGATGCCCCTACGATACATCCAGACTTGCTCGGACTGTATCGTTTCAAAGTTGGTAGGCAACTCCTCCAGGCTCAAGAGCTATAAGCACCCCTGCCGGCTCCTTGAAACCATGTACCCCGAAGAGTCCCCTTAATCTGAGCTACACCCCTTTTATATACAGCAACACAGAGAAAGGTGACATAGGTAGATACATTACAACAATCCCTTGCAATATGCGGGATGGAAAAACATTAAATACAACAAGTACAGCAATAAACCAGCGGCCCCCAAACGTAGGGGTTACCGCATATATATATACAGAAACTTCACAGCATTGGGATACAGTAGCGGTTTTTGTTAAACTGGCGAGGTTCGGTTCGGGCTGTGGAGGTTTGATCGATTTAATAACATATCTTTTAACAACGGCTGGTATAATAGTTCTGTCTCGCGAGGGCACCATGCTGGTAGATGCACTTCAGTCAAATTTAACACAACAGAGGCAACAGCGTAATGTACCCCCTGGTACAATACCTTCTTGGTGGGGACGAGCACTAGGCCATTCTCGGGCCCCTTGGTGGTTGTCGGACAGTTGTGGGGGTCGATCGGTTGGGCCGTGGGCAGGGGTCTCTTTACCTGAACCAGCAGTTCGGTAGCTTTCACAGTCATCCCAGCCCAGGGAGTTACGCATCCCTTCCCACCGCGGTCCCAATTTATCCCGCCCCCGGAGTCCTGCCACCACCTCACGAAGGTGATCGATGCCCCTTGTGGACATACCCTGGCAGACCCCCATAGGCACAAATATATCCCCTGGTCATAAGCCCACCACTTCTCCCAACATACAGTAATCCCTCCTGGTGACCCCGTGATGGTCCGGTAGGTATCATTGTCCAGCCGTTCCCAGTCCGAGGATCGATCCCTCATGCCCGGGCTCAGCTTCCTGAGCCCCCACCGCCTCCCCAAAGGAACTTACACGTTAAACACACCCGCCTGCCCTCAGTCGCCACCTGTATCTCTTTGCAGAGTACAGAGGCCTCTCCGTATGTGAAGCTCTGGTGGCTGGGGTACCTGGTCAAGTTCGACCCCAGCCACCCAGGCCACCTCCCCACGTGGGAGTAGCGTGCCTGCTCCGAGGCCACCAGGTCTCCCTGACCGGTAGTTACGAGGGGTGCCCTGCCGCCAGAGCACCCATATACCAACGACTCCTCCATTTCCCCTCTACGGGTCTCGCACATCTCCAGGCACATTGTTATACTCAGTATCCATATGGCAGGACGACCCTTCTGTAAAACAAAACAGAAGACCTCCTTGCCTCCACATTGCCGTCCACCCTTCCTGGAACCACTTCACACGGAAGGGCGCCATTGTATTCCTCGCTTGCAGTTACCGCTTTTGAAATTGCCGCCGTGCAATTTCACAAGCTGCCGGCTGTGGTACTGTATTTCGCAGCCTGGCTCCCCAGGGTCCTAGTGCCCTGCGTCCATTCTTAAACAGTGGAAGTTCCCGACTTCCACACTACTGTTCCCAATTCGGAAAACATCACATACACAGAATAATCTACACGGAAAACTACTAAAACAACCAGAACGTGAATCCTATATCTATTTACACCGCCACCCGTCTCCGGGTGGCCAACTTAAAACTGATCCTCACCCTGCTGAGGCCAGTCGCCTGCCTGGCCCGACTGTCCGGTCCGGACCCCCGTGGGCCGAGGGTCCTGACTGCCCCTGGCCTCCCCTTCCCCAAAGGGTTTCCGGAATCCCTCTCCGTTCCCTGCGGAGGCTGGGCTAGCCGTGGTCGCATTTGGTAGTGCCCCACGCCTTCTACTTTCCACCCGGGCCCTTTTGCTGCGGGGTCGGGCCCCGAGTGCCATGTGTGAGGGAGACCACCTCTGCTGCTCCGACGACCCCTCCCTGACTCCCATACCAGAGATGATACCTCCATCTCCTCTGCCTCCCTAACTTCGGCCTCACTGAGGCAGTTGACCCGGCCGGTGAGCTGATGCTCGGGTAGTTTAAAATTACCCGGGCTGGGTGCTTGTATCACCTTTAACCTCACTGCGGCCGCTACCTCCGGTGCTGCCCAGCTGGGACAGCACATTGTCACCTGTTGGGTAATGGTGGGGTCAGGTATTTCTCCAACTGTTTCCACCTCTACGGGGGCTTCCTCACTTGCTACCCCCTTCCTCACTCCCTTCTTGCTCTTCCCGGCCCTGGTAGGGTCAAAGAGCTTGCATTGGTTTACATGAAACCATTTCACCTTGCGGGGGGGCTGAACAGCGTATACCATGGGGCTGGCCTTGTCCACTATACTGTACGGCCCCGCGTACAGTGGCTCAAAGGTCCCCACCCGCGCAAAATTGCAGACCATCACCTGCTCTCCTATGGCCCACTCGTGAGTTGTGCGGGGCTCCAGCAGCAGCCTGTTTCTGCGGTGCTGGGCCCCCATGTTACTGGCTGCCTGCCAGTGAACCTGCTTCAGCTGTTCCAACAGCTGTTTTGTGAACTTATCCCTATCCGGTCATGAGCTCGTGTGGGGAATATCCTGTACTCCTGGACTGACTAACCCGGATCCCCATGAGTACTAGGGGCAGAACTTCCACCCACCGGTTAGGAGAGTTGCCGGTCTCCTTCCGCAACCTCTCTTTAATGGTGCGGTTCAACCTCTCTACAGGACCCGAGGACTGGGGGTTATAGGCCACATGCCATTTTGCCCTGATGCCCAGGACCTTAAGGGTCGCCTGCATGACCTGCCCCGTGAAATGACTCCCCTGGTCCGACTCCACAAACTGTGGGAGTCCCCACCTGGAGAACACCTCCCTGACTAGGATCTTGGCTGTGCCTACAGCGGTGGCTGTTCGGCACGGGAAGGCTTCCACCCACTTCGAAAACACATCCACTAATACAAGGCAGTACTTGTATCCCCCTGCGGCGGTTGGAAGGGGTCCAATATAGTCGATCTGTACCGACTGCCAGGGCCCCTCCATCCTACGGACGTGCCCCAGCAAAACCTTCCTCTTTTGGGGATTGGGGTTATTCGTGGCACACACTAAACAGTTCGCACAAAAGTCGCGAACGTCCTCCCGGAGGCCAGGCCACCATCCTACCTTCTCTACCCGCTGCCAGGTGGTCTCGGGACCGGGGTGTCCCACTCCGGGACTCTCATGAGCTACCTCTATGAATTCCCTCCTATGCTGGGAAGGCACTATCCACTGGTCCCCTCTAAAGAGCATGCCTTCCTTTAAGGTCCTTCTCTCCATAAGGACCCTCTACCCTTTCCTGCCTACCCAGGGCTGCTATGGCGGTCTTAAACTCGGGGTCCAGTGCCTGAACAGTGGCTAGGTCTGGGGCCAAGGTCACTCTTGGATCCCCTCTCCGGGGCTGTCCCCTGACTGCTGCCACCTGTCCTTCCCCGTAAGGATCCCGCTCTACCCCGTACTTAGCTCCCTCTCTGGCCAGACTGTCTGCCCTCTGGTTCCCCTCACCCCGTGGCTCTGTCTTGGAGTGGGCTTTAACTTTATGGATGTACCTATCCCCGCCCTCTCCTACAGCAGCCACGATCCTCTCTAACAGGGGTTTTGTGGCGAGGGGCTTCCCATCCGAGGAGGTGTACCCTCGGCGGGACCAGATGGCCAGATACTCCGTGCACGAGTTGCACATAAACATGCTGTCCGAGCAGATGGTGTATGGAATGGGGACACGCTCCGGATGTGTGACCACATACATCACTGCAGCCAGCTCTGCCTGCTGAGCGCTCAGTGTGTGGGGGAGCTTGAGGGCCAGGGCTATCTCTGCTTCGGGGTCCCAGATCCCACAACCCGTGAATCTGATGCCCCCCGATCCGGAACTGGATCCGTCTACGTATATCTCCCTACCCGTGGGATGCAGCCGTGCCCGAAAACCAAAACCTACCTCCCATACCCCCTCTACGGAACAATGGTGTGGCTCCCCTGGGTACACCAGGTTGGCTGCGAGCTGTGGCTCACTCAGCCCCTTCACCCGTAGCGCCATTTGGGACAACAAGAGAGTCCACCGGGTGATCCTGGCACTACTGACCGTGCCATCTTTAATCCGGCTGTTTAACAACATTTGGGTTGGGGTGTGATGGGTCAGGAGGGTGATGGGTGCCATTCTAATAAAAACCTGCACCCGCTTCACCGCCCAGTATGTGGCTAGCAGGTGCCGTTCACAGTTGGAGTATGCCCGCTCCACTTCTGTGAGAACTCGGGAGGAATAAGCTTGCCATGCCGTTCTTGGAGGAGTACAGCACTCAGGCCATCACTGCCTGCTGCTACCTCCAGGAAAAATTCCTCCCGGAGGTCAATGGCTCCCAGAGCTGGGGCCTTCTGCAAGTCCTCCTTGAGTCGGACGAATGCCGACTCGCACTTGCTGTCCCACTCCCATTCCACCCCCTTGTGCAGCAGCCTGAGCAGAGGCGCTGCAGTCGTGGCGTAATCTTCAATGAAGTCACGGCAATAGCCTGTGACTCCCAAAAAGGACCGTACCCCCTAACGTCTACCGGGACTGGGAGTTCCTGCACTGCCTGTCTCCTGGCCGCATCTATCCCTCTCTCCCCAGCCCTAAGGGTTAAACCCAGGAACTTGACCTCCCTCAACCCGATTTGGGCTTTCTTGGGGTTAACTTTTAACCCTCCCTTACGGAGTAACCCCAACAACTCGTCTACCGGGGGCCATGTTCCTCGCTACTGTCTGTGAACAGTAGTATATCGTCCACATACTGGACCAGTCTGTGGGGCTCACTAAACTCTTTCAGGCATTCGGCCATGCACTGGTGAAAAATGCTGGGGCTGTTGTGGAAACCCTGTGGGAGACAGCTCCATGTATATTGCTGCCCCTTAAACGTGAAGGCGAACTTATACTGGTCCTCCTGCCTGACTGGGATGGACCAAAACCCATTCGAAAGATCCAGCACTGTAAAAACAGAGGCTGACGCTGGAATTTCTCCTAACAGATCCGCCACGGCTGCTACCGTTGGGGCACATGCCGGAATATTCTTATTAAGGACTCTGTAGTCCACTGTGGCCCTCCAGGAATTATCTGGCTTCCTCACCGGCCAGAGCGGTGAGTTCACATGTATGACAATTGGCCTCAAAATGCCTTGCCTTACCAGTGAATTTAGGACCACCTCTAAATCTGCCTCCGCTTCCCGGGGGAAACTATACTGTTTCTGGGGTCGGGACATGGGGTCTCCATCTATCCTGACCTCTGTCCCAGTGACCCTCCCGCAATCGTGCTTGTGGGTCGCACAGGCGGCCAAATTCTTCCGGACATACCCCCTATATTCCTCCGAGGTATTCCCTACCATGGCTTCCAAATCATACCCCTCCTTGGGTTTCACTACACATAAAGCCCCTCTTTCTTGTGCCCTCTCTATGACCATGACCTCCTTCTCAGCCCCTTCCGCTGCTATGCCCCACAAACAGTGGTTCCTCAGGTCCACCAAGACCTGATGAGCCACTATAAAATCGGCGCCTAGGATCCCTTTTCCCTCCTGCTCCCATCTCATCAGGACGCATTTCCACCGCGCCTGGAGTGTCCCTAACCTGATGGACAGGGGAACAGAGAAAAAACCAGTCTTCTCGTTTTCTTTGAAGCCGACAAGACTGTAGGGCATCCCGCTGGATAGAGGGGATGTTTGGGGATTGTCCGTGTGGACAATGGTACTGGAAGCACCTGTGTCCAGTAGGTAACTCCCAACCACATCCTGGACCTCCATCCTGACCCAGGGTCTCCCGCATGGGCCATACTCTAATGGACATAGGAAGGTGGGCTGCCCCGCTGGCAGTCATAAGGGAGCTCGTGGGGCGGGTGCGGGTTGGCCCTGGCCTGTTGCCATCGCTACCTGCCCGGACCCTGTTGCCTTGGTCTGCAGATAAGCCAGCAGATCCTTTACATCGATCATCTCCGGGGTAAGTGCTCCTACCACCGGGGTTGGTGTCTTTTTCATGGGAGCCCTTCCCTCCCTGCTCGGGTTCCTACACTCCCTCCTGAAGTGCCCGGGCTTCCCACACCCGTAGCACACCGGCCTCCGGTCTGAGGCCCGGCTGCCTTCCTGCTTCCACTCCCTCCTAGGGAGGGGTGCCGGTGCGACCTGATGCACCTTGCCCTTATGGGGCTTTTCCTCACTTCTCTCCCCGTTGCGATACGCAAGGGTGAGCTTCCTTATTACCTCCGCCTCGTTAAGGTTGGGGTCCAGCGGGTCGAACCAATGCTCGGCCTTTGCCCTAACTCGCGGAAGGCAGTTAGCCACACGAGTCTTCAGCCAGTGGGCTATCCTCTCGTCCAGATGTTGCCTGTCAAAAGGAGTCCCACACGCTCCCTCATACACCGTCCACAGCCTGTCTGCGAACATGTCCGGGGACTCTGCGACTTGCTGTTTTGTCTCCCACACCCTCGTGAAGGGACTACCCTGATTTAACCCCATGGCCTCCAAAACTGCTGTCTGTGCCGCTACCCATGTGGCAGGTCTTTCCCCTTCCCTGGAGGTCACTGCCTTACATAAATAGGAATCCAGGGTCATCAGCAGTAGTTTCACCCATTCCACCTCATCACAATCATTTATGTCGGCTGCCTGTTGCACCTCCATAAAATGTAATGACGGGTCTCCCGCCCGAGTCAGTCTTGGGATGTGGGTTACCATCCCCCTGAGCACATGTGCCCCATGGGGAATTATTATATCACTCTCTATCGGTCCCCTTGCGTCCCCTCCCACCGGGGGACCATACTTTCTTTGTCTAACCGGGCACATCTGCCCCACCTGGGGCTGTTGCCCCCCTGCCTCATCGGCATCCGGCTCTCCCTCCATGCTCGGTAGCCCCACCACTCCGGGGTGTGCTACCCATGTCGGAGACACCACAACCTGGGGATACTCCACTGACCCCCTTGGACCCGTCCCTCCCTGGACGTCCCGAACCCTACCTGCTGACCCGGACACATTACCGGCATCTCAGGCAGCAGTCTGTTCCCTTTCCCAAAGGAATGGTGCGCTATACCCGGCGGACACGCCGCCACCTGGGGGTACCCTGTTGACCCCCCTTGGACCTGCCCTTCTCTGGACAGCCCGAACCCCACCTGCCGACCCGGACACGTTTCCGGCGCCTCAGGAGGCGGTCTATTCCCCTTAACGCCCGGAGAATCATCCGCTGCGGGGAGCCCTCTACCCCTAGGGGACCCTCCTGGACCTCCCAGGTGCACCCGTCCCCTGACCTTGGACAGAGCCTCCTCCAGCTCTTCTATCCGTGCCTGGCACGGCCCATGCTCGCCATCACCTAACTCGTCGCAAGCCACCCTGTACGCTGCCTGGATGTCCCTGAACCTCCCTTCCAGCTCCTTGTACCTCTGCGCACCTTGAGCCAGGAGTTCCTGGGCCTTCTGTTCCCTCTCCTTTGCCTCAACTACCTGGCATTGGGGGAATTCCTTTTCGTATCGGTGTGACTCGCTAGCTTGTAGGATGCTCTGCCTCGCATCAGTTAATTCGTTAAATAACTTCGTCTGCTCTCGCGCTGTCCCCCGCACTGGCCCTAACTTTGCTCAACTCTCCCTCCAGAACAGCAATTCTCCTTTCCATTTTGGCTACCTGCTGGGACAGGCAGGCTAGCCAAACTGCCTTTTCCAACCCTTTAGTGTATTCCTTGCTCTCTGTCCATGCAGCCGCAGCCATTACGGGCTGCTCTGCATTGATTAGTGCTAATACCCACGTTTTGGTGAGGTTGACCTTTTTCCACAGATATGAGGAGATTCTGTCCTCCATTTTGCTTCTTTCCCTCACCCTCTCTGATAAGTCACATATTCCAGACCACCGGAGTCCTGCCGCGGTCGCCATTGTAGCGGGATCCCTCTTTTTAACGCCACTGGGCTTATTTTAGGTTTGGTTCTCCGTTACCCAAACCCCACCAATGCCCGAGTGATTCTCTCTCTCGCCGATGGAACAACGGCCACCTTGCGCCTACTTCACTAGAGTAGCGCTCCCAAGAGAGAGAAAAGGAAACTGCTGCCTATCCACTACCTGGCAGCCTTTCCTGAGTGGGCGGTTTCGAAGCGCCCAGGGTACCCTCAGTTCTAGACTCCGGAATTATGGTAAGGGATATTTAATATTCTGACTTGGTCAGAGATCATTGGTGAGAAATTGAAAAGATCAAAACGGACTCCAATGGAAGTCAAAGATATATTTATATATATATATATATTTATTAAAATATCAAGGTCAATATCACCAAACACCAGGAAAACAACACACAATGCCTTATGCTCTATAAGACTATAGCTATGGAAGGAACACTAAAACAGACACAACGGAATGCTTACTTTACACAAGTTTACCAGTGTCTTAAACTATGAAAGGTGCATGCAAAACCACCCCCCCCCCCCCTTTCCGCAAAGCCTCATCCACTATGATGATCTCGGGAACTTCGCGAATTGCCGGAGGGTACTCACAATCCTAGTTTAAATTGCTCAGTGGGCTTCGGGCTGCGTGCTGGAGATGAACGAGAGGCAGCAACAGGAGAAGAGAGTGGAGAGTGCTGCCATGCTGGTCCGAAGAGAAAAGAGAGAGAGACCAGAGCTTGCTTGTCCCTTTTTAAAACCTGAACCAGTGATTCTCTCACACAAAAACAGTTTCTGATCATTGATAGTTTCGATTGACTGGGACAAAAGGGCTGGAACTGTCGGGACCGCCCTTAATTGACATTTTAATGTCTTTTAAATGTTCTCTGAATCATCCTGATTGGAATCCCATCAGCGAGCTGAGTCATTGATGTTGTCTGTGGATGGAATGATCTCTGTTCTCATTGTCTTGCTGCTGGGCTATTTACTCCTTTGTTTCTGGTTGATGAGATTATCCCTGTCTCGACCTTCTCGTTATTCCCAGCCTCTTGCATATTCATGTGGCCTGACAACCAGTCGGCCATTTTCCTTATCTCTGGGTTCTTTAATCATGGAGGATTTGCCCTAAAGCTTACACATGCCAAATTTCCTTCGTCTTCTGAGAAAGTATTGGTGCGCTTTCTTAACTATAATGTTGCACTTAGGCAGCCGACAAGACTCAGGGCCAATGCAGATGAGTGAGAATTAGTCTCACTGAAAGTCCGCATAGCCAGGGATCTGATTACTCACATTTGCCCCATTCTCTAGGAGTTATTGCCATGGGGACTTGGAGGGCATCCATTGCCGGTGGCTGTTAAAGTAACGGCCACTTTGAACTTCTATGCCAGTGGATACTGTCCAGGGCTCCACTGGGGACCTTTACGGGATATTTCAAGTGTCCACACACAAATGCATTCATGAGGTTACAGACACCCTGTTAGGGGAATTTTCTGGGCGCTTCCCTCTGGGGATCCTGCATGAGGTGAATTCAGCGAATACAAAATTTGCGAGAGACAGTATGCAGTTAAAGATAGAACATAGAACATAGAACAGTACAGCAAAGAACAGGCCCTTCGGCCCACGATGTTGTGCCAAGCTTTATCTGAAACCAAGATCAAGCTATCCCACTCCCTATCATCCTGGTGTGCTCCATGTGCCTATCCAATAACCGCTTAAATGTTCCTAAAGTGTCTGACTCCACTATCACTGCAGGCAGTCCATTCCACACCCCAACCACTCTCTGCGTAAAGAACCTATCTCTGATATCCTTCCTGTATCTCCCATCGCGAACCCTATAGTTATGCCCCCTTGTAATAGCTCCATCCACCCGGCACGGTAGCACAGTGGTTAGCACTGCTGCTTCACAGCTCCAGGGACCTGGGTTCGATTCCTGGCTTGGGTCACTGTCTGTGTGGAGTTTGCACATTCTCCTCGTGTCTGCGTGGGTTTCCTCCAGGTGCTCTGGTTTCCTCCCACAGTCCAAAGATGTGCGGGTTAGGTTGATTGGCCATGCTAAAAATTGCCCCATACTGTCCTGAGATGTGTAGGTTAGAGGGATTAGTGGGTAAAATATGTAGGGATATGGGGGTAGGGCCTGGGTGGGATTGTGGTCGGTGCAGACCCGATGGGCCGAATGGCCTCCTTCTGCACTGTAGGGTTTCTATGATTTCTATGAAATCTCCTCTGCACTCTTTCCAGCGCTTCCACATCCTTCTTATAGTGGGGTGACCAGAACTGCACACAATATTCCAAATGTGGTCTCACCAAGGTCCTGTACAGTTGCAGCATAACCCCACGGCTCTTAAACTCCAACCTCCTGTTAATAAAAGCTAACACACTATAGGCCTTCTTCACAGCTCTATCCACTTGAGTGGCAACCTTTAGAGATCTGTGGATATGGACCCCAAGATCTCTCTGTTCCTCCACAGTCTTCAGAACCCTACCTTTGACCCTGTAATCCACATTTAAATTAGTCCTACCAAAATGAATCACCTCACAGTTAAACTCCATTTGCCATTTTTCAGCCCAGCTTTACACCCTATCTATGTCTCTTTGCAGCCTACAACAGCCCTCCACCTCATCCACTACTCCACCAATCTTGGTGTCATCAGCAAATTTACTGATCCACCCTTCAGCCCCCTCCTCTAAGTCATTAATAAAAATCACAAAGAGCAGAGGACCAAGCACTGATCCCTGCGGCACTCCGCTCGCAACCTGCCTCCAATCTGAAAATTTTCCATCCACCACCACCCTCTGTCTTCGATCAGACAGCCAGTTACCTATCCAATCGGCCAACTTTCCCTCTATCCCACACCTCCTCACTTTCATCATAAGCCGACCATGGGGGACTTTATCAAACGCCTTACTAAAATCCATGTATATGACATCAACTGCCCTACCTTCATCAACACACTTAGTTACCTCCTCAAAAAATTCTATCAAATTTGTGAGGCACGACTTGCCCTTCACGAATCCGTGCTGACTATCCCGGATTAATCCGCATCTTTCTAAATGGTCGTAAATCCCATCTCTAAGGACCTTTTCCATCAATTTACCAACCACCGAAGTAAGACTAACCGGTCTATAATTACCAGGGTCATCTCTATTCCCTTTCTTAAACAGAGGAACAACATTCACCATTCTCCAGTCCTCTGGCACCATCCCCGTGGACAGCGAGGACCCAAAGATCAAAGCCAAAGGCTCTGCAATCTCATCCCTTTCCTCCCAAAGAATCCTAGGATACATTTCATCAGGCCCAGGGGACTTATCGACCTTCAGTTTATTCAAAACTGCCAGGACATCCTCCCTCCGAACATCTATTTCCTCCAGCCTATTAGCCTGTAACAGCTTCTCTTCCTCAAAAACATGGCCCCTCTCCTTGGTGAACACTGAAGAAAAGTATTCATTCATCACCTCGCCTATCTCTACTGACTCCATACACAAGTTCCCACTACTGTCCTTGACCGGCCCTAACCTCACCCTGGTCATTCTTTTATTCCTCACATAAGAGTAAAAAGCCTTGGGGTTTTCCTTGATCCGACCCGCCAAGGACTTCTCGTGTCCCCTCCTAGCTCTCCTAAGCCCCTTTTTCAGCTCATTCCTTGTTAACTTGTAACCCTCAATCGAGCCATCTGAACCTTGTTTCCTCATCCCTACATAAGCTTCCCTCTTCCATTTCACAAGACATTCCACCTCTTTCGTGAACCATGGTTCCCTCACTTGGCCATTTCCTCCCTGCCTGACAGGGACATACCTATCAAGGACATCCAGTATTTGTTCCTTGAAAAAGTTCCACTTTTCATTAGTTCCTTTCCCTGACAGTTTCTGTTCCCAACTTATGCCCCCTAATGCTTGCCTAATCGCATCATAATTACCTCTCCCCCAATTGTAAACCTTGCCCTGCCGTATGGCCCTATCCCTCTCCATTGCAATAACAAAAGACACCGAATTGTGGTCACTATCTCCAAGATGTTCTTTATTTGACCAATACGCATTAGGAGAGAGATGTCGGCTGGATTCCAAATTCTCTCTAAAGTCACATCACTGTAACACATCTGATATACTATTTTTGAACATTCGTATTCTCCGTCCAATCTGTCACACAAACTGGATGGTCCAATTACAGTAATACACCCTATTTATCTTGGCCAACAGCATTCTACCTCCTGGCATAATTAGGAATTCATTGGCTATTTGGACCCAAAAATCTTTCCTCCATTGCTTAGCAACCTGCTTACACACGTCTGACAAGTTCAAGGTTCGCTCCTGCTATCTGCATACTATGAGAACTAAAAGGGAGCCAGGAAGTCATCCTGTCTAACTGGCTATACCTGATCAGGCCAAGTGAGGAGTAGGATGCTCCTATTCATTTTAATTGGCAATTGAATCCTTCTATTCATTCCATTATCTAGTACCTCACAGTTGCAAGGCCCTCCAACGCCTTTCACTGATTAAGTTCTATACTTCATTGTTCCATTTGAATGTGGCCTGTCTGGTTCTGCTTTTTCCCCATTATGCTGTTGGGCAGTTGCTTTTGGCCAAAGCTCACAAACGTCTTTAAAACTATATTCAAAAAGGAGGCTATTTGGCCCATCGAGTCTGCACCAACTCTAGAACATAGAACATAGAACATAGAAAGTACAGCACAGAACAGGCCCTTCGGCCCACGATGTTGTGCCGAGCTTTATCTGAAACCAAGATCAAGCTATCCCACTCCCTATCATCCTGGTGTGCTCCATGTGCCTATCCAATAACCGCTTAAATGTTTCTAAAGTGTCTGACTCCACTATCACTGCAGGCAGTCCATTCCACACCCCAACCACTCTCTGCGTAAAGAACCTATCTCTGATATCCGTCCTGTATCTCCCACCACGAACCCTATAGTTATGCCCCCTTGTAATAGCTCCATCCACCCGAGGAAATAGTCTTTGAACGTTCACTCTATCTATCCCCTTCATCATTTTATACACCTCTATTAAGTCTCCCCTCAGCCTCCTCCGCTCCAGAGAGAATAGCCCTAGCTCCCTCAACCTTTCCTCATATGACCTACCCTCCAAACCAGGCAGCATCCTGGTAAATCTCCTCTGCACTCCTTCCAGCGCTTCCACATCCTTCCTATAGTGAGGTGACCAGAACTGCACACAATATTCCAAATGTGGTCTCACCAAGGTCCTGTACAGTTGCAGAATATCTCTGATAGAATATCTTACCCAGGCCCTTTCCTCCACCCTCATCAGCCCACACATTTAGCATGGCTAATACATCTAAACCTACACATCTTGGGACATTAAGGGGCAATTTAGAACATAGAACATAGAAAAAATACAGCACAAACAGGCCCTTCAGCCCACATGTTGCGCCGGTCATGTCCCTACCAACCTAGGCTTATATATAGGCTTACCTAAAACCCTCAATCCTATTAAGTCCCATGTACTCATTCAGAAGTCTTAAAAGACCCTATCGAGTTTGCCTCCACCACCAGTGACGACAGCCGATTCCACTCACCCACCACCTTCTGAGTGAAAAACCTACCCCTGACATCTCCTCTGTACCTACTCCCCAGCACCTTAAACCTGTGTCCTCTCGTAGCAGCCATTTCAGCCCTGGGAAAAAGCCTCCAAGAATCCACCCGATCTATACCGCTCAACATCTTGTACACCTCTATCCGGTCACCTCTCATCCTTCGTCTCTCCAAGGAGAAAAGACTGAGCTCCCTCAACCTATCCTCATAAGGCATGCCAACCAATCCAGGCAACATCCTTAGCATGGCCAGTCCACCTAACTTGCACACCTTTGGACAATGGGAGGAAACTGGAGCACCCGGACGAAACCCATGCCAACATGAGGAGAATGTGCAAACTTCACATTGACAGTCATTCAAGGCTGGAATCGAACCTGGGTCCCTGTCACTGTGAGGCAACAGTGCTAACCACTGTGCCACCATGCTGCCCTTGCCATGACACTGCCTACATCTTGGATTCAATTTGAATTTGGTTTTTGAAGCAAGTAAGGAGATGGATTTGGGTCAACCCGGTCTGCTCTACACATTGGCTTTGTAACTTTAAGAATGGAGGAAAAATTCTAACTATTATAATGGATGTGAAAATCGAGAATGCTGCATTCCTACCAGTGACAGCTTGCTGAGCACAAAAATATTAATCAAAAAAGTCCAAAATAACCATCTTCCACTTTCATTTTTATCACTTTTGTTGATTAATATATAATATATAAATCATAGAATCACAGAATCCCTACAGTGAAGAAGGAGGCCATTTGGCCCATCAAGTATGCCCCCATCAAATATCCCATCCAGGCCCTATTCCCGTAACCCCTCATATTTACCCTGCTAATCCCCTGACACTAGGGTTAATTTAGCATAGCCAATCAACATAACTCAAAGATCTTTGGACTATGGGAGGAAACTGGAGCACCCGGAGGAAACCCAACGCAGACATGGGGAGAATGTGCAAACTCCACACACACAATGACCCGAGGCCAGAATTGAACCTGGGTCCCTGGCGTTGTGAGGCAGCAGTAATTATCCATTGTGCCTCTGTGCCACCCTTAAAAATAAAATGTCAGTTTTATTTTTATTTACATTAAATTGAAAATCCAGCAGAGGGCAGCAAGGGTTTATAAATTCTGAAGATAGGCTTGCAAATATATCCCCGCGATTTAAGATTATCATTATGTGTTCAAAGATCAGAATCTTGAAATTCCTTTCTAAGCTGCAATCATTATAATTTTCAAAAACCTTTTCTGTAAACTTAAATTACAAAAATGTTTTCAAAAATTATAGGGCATCTTACAATACTTTTTGAATGTTGAAACTTGTAAGCTCAGTCAAATGCTTTGGCAGCACTTACTGAATCAGTGCAAAATTATCAGGAAAACATTTTATTTGAGAAATAAAATTCATAAAAGTTAATTTCCAATTCTTTTATATCCCCATGTGACATTTCCATTCTTCAACTAAATATATGTGATGGAGCTGGAATTTCCACCTCCGAGTCAGGAGGTTCCAATGGTTTGAGGCATACACCAGGGTTTAATTTAGTTTAGTTTATTTATTAGTGTCATAAGTAGGCTTACATTAACAGTGCAGTGACGTTATTGTGAAAATCCCCTAGTCGCCACACTGCGGCACCTGAGCAAGTGGCGAAAGAAGTTTTGGTCCAGTAAGCCACTTGGTTCAAAGACAATTAGTGCGGAACAACAAACACTAGCCTTTCCAGCGAAGTCCACCTCGGCATTAAAGAATAAAGAGCACACTGAGCTGGCATATAGAGCACTTATATCAAACGAGGACAGCGCAGTGGCACAGTGGTTAGCACTACTGCCTCAACCTCCGTCGTTCCAGTGAGAACAAACCAAGTTTTTCCAACCTCTCTGTTGTGGGAAAAATGCCACTTTGAGAGTCAGGCTTCAAGGTTTCAACAATACAGTTTTATTTAACGAAGCTTCATGGAGAAAAGGCACTGGCACTCCGCAGTGCTTCTAGACAGCTACCTTCTCTCAATGAGACAATAGGAGCGGTCCATCTTTATACCCTTTACACAATAGATGGACTGGACATCTAACCATTATCACATCGTTGTAATCAAGTAGGTGATTGATCGTTAAACACATCGTTATAGACAAATACAGACAGATACAGACATAAGCATGTTAACATCGCATTGTTCTATGAATGGATACATTTCCTACGTCAGTGACTATCAATGACTTTAGTTTCAGTCTATTCATGCAGTAATTTACAGTAATTGGTTTTTCTGCAGTTATGTATTTCCGATCCCACCTGAAGTTAATCTCATTATCTATCCCTATTGTCCTTATCTTTAAGCCCTGGCTTGCTTCCTGTAGGATTTGATTCCTGCATGTTTAACTTTGGATAGCTGTCTGTCCTTTATGTTTTAATCTCAGGTGGCTGTTTGTACTGAAAGTCAGTGTCCGTTTAATGTCTCTTTCCCAGGTGACTGTTTGTGTGCCAGGCAACCATCTTATGTGTACCCATCTGTATATTTTTCCTCCTTCAGTCCCCACTTTTGGTCAGATTATGAGTTTCACTAATCCTTAGACCAACGATACAATTTTTATATGTATAATTCTTTGTTCTTCTTCTTTCCTTCTTCGTTTCTTCTGATGTCTTCGGGGATCTTCATCGGGGTTTCTTCTTTGATGTAGACACTGGCTCCTGGCACAATTCTTGTCACCATCACCTTGCAACAGACTTTTAGGCATCCAACAATGAGACAACAGGCAATTACAATTGAAATGAGTATGACCAATCCATGTAATAAGTAAGATTCCTAGGACCCCCCCAGTAGCCATTCCAGCCAGTTACTTCCTTTCTTGGGTCCCTGTCTGAAGCTATCAAGTTGTTCTCTGATGCTATTGATGACCTGTGTAATGTTATAGGACTCATAAGTGACATGGGTTATGCATTTATTGCCTATAATTGTACACACTCCCCCTTGTTGTGCTAACTGATAGTCCACTGTGTATCGTGTCTGTTGTGCATATAATCTCAGTTCAGCCATTTCTTGGTTAACAGCCTCCAGTGCTTTTGAAGTGCTGTTTCCCAGGACTGTTAGTCCACAAACAATATTAATCCTATTCTTTGCACTAATCACTCCTGCTGCCACCACCACCCCCCGCTCCCACCCCCCCCACCCCCCCCCCCCACTCCCCCCCCCCCCCCCCCCGCCGCCCCCCCCCCCCCCCCCCCCCCCCCCCCGCCCACCACCCCAGAGATAAGGCTCCAAGGAACCCATATCCCAGTGAGGATCCCATTGTGCCCGGGGCTTCCCAGTCAGCGCAGAATTCTTTGCTGATAGCCTGAGTTACTATTTTCCTCCGAATATGCCCCTTCTGAGGGCATGGAACAGTCAATGGTCCGATTGTTCCTACTGCAAAACGGTTTGGGAGGTTTGGTGTTTCTGTCATGTAAGTACCATTGAAGAGGAACACATATCCCTTCTTAGCCCGGTAACATTTAGTGTCTTAATTATGAGTTTGTTCATATTGCCAATTGTTCGGTTTACTTGACTCCCGATTTGATCCCACCACCTGGTAAGTATCAAATGGGTATGTCCATTTGTCTGAGCTTACGTGAGTTCCATTGCATTGTCCACAAATAAGCTGTCTTCCCGCGGTTATAGAACCATAGAAAATTACAGCTCAGAAACAGGCCTTTTGGCCCTTCTTGTCTGTGCCGAACCATTTTATGCCTAGTCCCACTGACCTGCACTTGGACCATATCCCTCCACACCCCTCTCATCCATGAACCCGTCCAAGTTTTTCTTAAATTCAGACGTATTCAGACATTAATCCTATTCTTTGCACTAATCACTCCTGCTGCCACCACCACCCCCCGCTCCCCCCCCCCCCCCCCCACCCCAGAGATAAGGCTCCAATATTATATTCAGACATTTCTGTTCATCACAAGTGCAAGTAAACTGTCCCTTATTAACCCGACAATGTTGGCAGACGCACTGCGTCTGTACGCAGGAATCATTCTTAGGGACCAAGGCATAGGCACATCTCCATCCCTGCCCCGGAAAACAAAGCGGATAGCTTGCAGTATCTGAACAAGCTTTCCCTCACACCTGTTGGAACCCCCTGTATACCTCTTTTATATTTGCCAATTTGTCCCTTACAGGGTGTATCTGATGTATCTACAGTATATAAGTCATGAGGGGTCCACCCAGGGGTGGCTACAAATAGGGCTTCTATCGATTGTGCTAACGGGTAACATACAGTTCGATTCCCGTGTAAATGTGTGTGAGCTTTGTAAAACAAGTTATCCTCCAATCCAGTTAAATTTACAGTCGCGACAACGCAAAGTAGTACAGTTACATACGCGATTACATACATATTCGCAACGATCGAATATCAAACCTAACACTATAATTCATATAATCTTTACAAGTTATATTATCTATCAACCCGTGCGCGCCAGTCGTTCTTGCTTGCAGTCTTTGCCTGTGTTGAGGAAAGCATTTTCGTTAGTTCATCAATCTAGTTACTGAGTTGTCCCCTTGTATATTTTTAGCTGTGTCCAATGCTTCCAGACACCTTTCCCTCTTATGTCTATACAGGCACAGGTGTCTCCACTAATTATACCTTCATATGGCCCATTCCATTTTGGTGCAAACCCCGGTTTGTCAGGTAATGTTTTTACTAGGACGCGACTTCCCGCTGTTGGGACGTCAGGGAGCATCTCAAGCTCTCTGCGTCTTTCATTTCCTGATTGTCTTTTACCAATTTGCGCATCCCTTTTAGTGGACCTACATCGGTCCCACCTGTTATGATGCTTTTGGGTAATTGCATCGCCCGTCCTGTCATTAGCTCATAACAGGTTAATCCGGTTGTCCGGTTTGTGGTAGCCCTTAATCTCATTAGTATAGTGGGCAATGCCTCTGTCCACATTTTTCCCGATGTTTGTATGGCTTTAGCTAGTGCATTACACATTTAACTACATATCTCCCTTCCATAGAAAGCTTAGTGTGAATTAAATAACACTTTGTACTGGCCTTTTTTGGCTGCAGCTGGACATCCATTCATTTGTATGTAATCTTATCAAAAACATCGCTTTCCCCATTAAAATCACATGCCACACAGCTCCGATCTTTATATGATGTACTCTTACACTATATCTAATTGGTTTGCGTGCAAGCGCCACACCAGTATTTCACAGTACTTCACAAAATAATTATGTCTTTATCAATACACAATATATAGTATATAAATATATCATACAAAGTTGGTTAAGGCTTTTCAGGATTTGATTTTATTCTCGGGTCTATTTGGCAGTGCTATACTGTATAATAAAAATAATTAAGCGGCAGCTGTATCATACCACTTTACACATCGTAACCGTGATATCCAAACCCCTTTAATTCAAGCCGTTTCCATTTTTAAACTGAGCTCCAGATCAAAACCCCCGCACTCTAGGAAAATAACAGGCGCCGAATCAAAATCAAAGTAGGTACAATACATACGAGTTATTTGATTAGAAACGTTTTGGTTTGATTCTTAACTGGCTAGATTTTAAGCTTTGCAGTGTTTTTATATTTGGCAAACCTTGAACAATAGATGGCACATGAAATTCCGACGGCAGTATATAATTTTAACCGGTTACAGAATACTAAACTATCAGAAATTCGTAAATCGCGATATCCTGCGGACCTTAACACTGTATTTCACTGACTTGATATATTTTAAACTGACTCATAGACAATATATTTACCTTATTCTTTTGTTCCTGCTTTTCTACCTTTCCACAAAAGTACTTATTTTCTTCTCTTAACTTCTCAACTAACTCTTACAATTTCTACTTCAAGACAAAGGAAAGAGCACATGGTTCCTTCCAAGGTTTAAATCCTTTCTTAAATTTCAATTTACTTTCCAATTTTATTTAAACTCTTTATCAAACCCACTGTTGTAAAATCACAATTAGGGTAAGAACATTAAAACATTAAAGCAAACAAAACATCCACACAACCACTTTGTTTAAACACACACAGACACACATGGAAGCTTCCAACAGTCATTCCACAGCACATCCTTTTTCATTCAAACTGGGATGTAAGTAAAACATTTAAAGAGAATACAGAACGTTGATTAAGACAGTCCCTTTTATTATTCTTTCTTCCAAACTGTAAACAGAAGTAAATTCAAGAAATCTTACCACTTTAATCTTTAACAGTTTTAACACTTCCCCCAGCCCCCCTGAGGCTAAATCGAAGTGCAAAGCACTGCACCCACTGCCTGCAACAAACACTCCACGGGAACAAACAGGCTTCAGCTCCTGTTCTCAATCTAATACAACAACAACCACCTACATTCGACAAGCTGCCAGATCACGCAAACACACTGAAATACAGAAACTGAGATCTCTCCTATCCACCTCTAGGTACGCCACTAGCCCACTCTACCAATTCATCGTAATCTTGGGACATAATCACTCCCATTTTTAGGATGACCTGGTGAGCGCTGGAGAGTCCATCCTTAAAAGCCTGGATGAACGCTCGATCCCATCGACCTGGGTTCCCTTGTCCTGAGCACCCTTGATACACCTGGAACAACTGTTCCCCGTATTCAGAAGCTCCTTCCCCTTTTAACTGTTTTGTTATGGTAATTCTGCTCCAGTTAGTGGGAGCATTCCCTAATACCCTCTGAATCTCTGCTTTAAACTGGGTGAAGGGTGCCTGTTGGGCATCTATCTCCGATGTTAGGACGACTCCATGTGTCCACCGACCCCCATTATAATCCTGTGCTGGAGGAGCAGCGGGCCCACCTGCTACCTGCCTCCACTTATCTGCTGGACAGGTTGCCCTGACCAGCTGGTGTATGTCTCTTAGGTGTAATTGGTGTCCTACCCAGATTGTGTCTAATTCTTCCCAGAATTTAGTGTTTGCACTTCTAGGTTGTAATTTACCCAGGGAAGCCATTATCTGCTGTCTCTCACCTGGGATGAATGGTTTATAAGTTGCTTTTGGTCGCGCATCTGTTCTCCCTTGGGTTACTGGTGCTAAGTTGTGATCTAGCGCTTACCACTCCTCTGGGGGAGCGGTTGGTTCCTGCTGTGTAGAGGAATAGTTTCCCCTCTCCATTGCTTTTCTTCTAATACCTGGTTTTGCTTCTCCGGTTCCCTCACTCGGGATTCTAATTCTCTCATCCTTTCTTTATCTTCTCTCCACTTCTTAGTAGAGACGACTACTTGCTCAATTAGACCAGCTAACTGATATGTTAACATTACTCCTTTGTCTTGTTTCTCTTTTCTTTATCTATCCACTCTCTCTGCTGCTCTAAGGTGTGAGAAGTATCCCAGCCATCTTTTTGCATTCTCTTTATTAACTCTTTCCTGTCTGTCATGTAAATTTCAATGAGGGATCCTGCAAATCCCCTTTTAATTTCATTATCTGCCATTTCGCAGACTTCACGAACCCCGGCCACGATTATTCACTAGTAAAGTGTGCTCTCTACCATAGGGACTTCACTACCCCCGGTCACTATTACTACTCTAGCACCGTGTTTCACTACCGTTACAGGGTTTCAAGTTATACTCATGGCTTCCACTATTACCACCTCGGCAATGTGCTTCTCCACCAGAGTCCGGTTTAGGTCCGAGTTGATCAAGCTCCTTTTCCGCCCCGCTTTTCACAACATTGACAGTACAGTTCCCAACTTTTCAAACTTTCGTGCAATCAGATAGCAACTCTGCGTTTGGTTCGCCACTGCAGAGTTTGATGTTAACCGACCTCTGCCACTTGTGCTTCACAATCCTAAGTGCCCTTGGTGTCTCTTTCCACACTTCAATCTCCTGACCTTCGCGTGGGAGATTCCTCCTCTTAACAACCGGTCTAAGGCAGGGTTTTGAGACAGGCACTACCTTGTCCTCTTTGTCGATCAGCACAAGCAACAGTTACTTATCACTATCAGCAGTTAGTACTTATCACTATATCATATACAACAATACTTATTACTACAAATACCCCTTAAGTTTAACCCCTTGCGAACTGTATTCTTGATCTTGTCTGACTCTCACAGATTCAGTGATCTCTACCCCGGCTCCGATCGTGGCCAATCGATCTCACTAGTAATGGGATCCTAGCCAACTATGCCAATTGTTGTGGGAAAAATGCCACTTTGAGAGTCAGGCTTGAAGGTTTCAACAATCCAGTTTTATTTAACGAAGCTTCGTGGAGAAAAGGCACTGGCACTCTGCAGTGCTTCTAGACAGCTACCTTCTCTCAATGAGACAATAGGAGCGGTCCATCTTTATACCCTTTACACAATAGATGGACCGGACATCCAGCCATTATCACATCGTTGTAATCAAGTAGGTGATCGATCGTTAAACACATCATTATCGACAAATACAGATAGATACAGACATAAGCATGTTAACATCGCATTGTTCTATGAATGGATACATTTCCTACGTCAGTGGCTATCAATGACTTTAGTTTCGGTCTATTCATACAGTAGTTTACAGTAATTGGTTTTCCTGCAGTTATGTATTCCCGATCCCACCTGTAGTTAATCTCATTATCTATCCCTATTGTCCTTATCTTTAAACCCTGGCTCACTTCCTGTAGGATTTGATTCCTGCATGTTTATCTTTGGATAGCTGTCTGTCCTTTATGTTTTAATCTCAGGTGGCTGTTTGTACTGAAAGTCAGTGTCTGTTTAATGTCTCTTTCCCAGGTGACTGTTTGTGTGCCAGGCAACCATCTTATGTGTACCCATCTGTATATTTTTCCTCCTTCACTCTCCTCATAGCTAATGCCCTCCATACCAGGCAACATCCTGGTAAATCTTTTATGTACCCTCTCCAAAGCCTCCACATCCCTCTGGTAGTGTGGCGACCAGAATTGAACACTATATTCCAAGTGCGGCCTAAATAAGGTTCTATAAAGCTGCAACATGACTTGCCAATTTTTAAACTCAATGCTCCGGCCGATGAAGGCAAGCATGCCGTATGCCTTCTTGACTACCTTCTCCACCTGCATTGCCACTTTCAGTGACCTGTGTACCTGTACACCCAGATCCCTTTGCCTATCAATACTCTTAAGGGTTCTGCCATTTACTGTATATTTCCTATCTGTATTAGACCGTCCAAAATGCATTACCTCACATTTGTCCGGATTAAACTCCATCTACCATCTCTCCGCCCAAGTCTCCAACTGATCTATATCCTGTTCCTCATCGCTATCCGCAAATCCACCAACCTTTGTGACGTCCGCAAACTTACTAATCAAACCAGTTACATTTTCCTCCAAATCATTTATATATATTACAAACAGCAAAGGTCCCAGCACTGATCCCTGAGGAACACCACTTGTCACAGCTCTCCATGCAGAAATGCACCCTTCCAGTGCTGGTGGAAGGAGGCCGAGGGGTGATCTTATCGAGGTCTATAAAATAATGAGGGGCACAGGTCAGCTAGATAGTCAATATCTTTTCCCAAAGGTAGGGGAGTCTAAAACTAGAGGGCATAGGTTTAAAGTGAGAGGGGAGAGATACAAAAGTGTTCAGTGGGGCAATTTTTTCACACAGAAGGCAGTGTCTGGAACAAGCTGCCAGAGGTAGTAGTAGAGGCGGGTACAATTTTGTCTTTTAAAAAGCATTTAGATAGTTACATGGGTAAGATGGGCCAAATGCGGGCAATTGGGATTAGCTTAGGGGTTTTAAAAAAAAAAGGGCGGAATGGACAAGTTGGGCCAAAGGGCCTGTTTCCATGATGTAAACCTCTATGAATCTATGACTCTGTTACTGTGAAATTCCCCTCGTCGCCACACTTCGGTGCCTGTTCGGATCAATGCACCCTAACCAGCACGTCTTTCAGACTGTGGGAGGAAACTGGAACACCCGGAGGAAACCCACGCAGACACGGGGAGAACGTGCAAACTCCACACAGACAGTGACCCAAACCGGGAATCAAACCCGGGTCCCTGGCGCTGTGAGGCAGCAGTGCTAACCACTGTGCCGCCCCATACAGTGCAGAAGGAGGCCATTCGGCCCATTCAGTCTGCACTGACCAAATCCCACACAGCCCCTATCCCCGTAACCCCACATATTTACCCTGCTACTCCCCCTGACATTAAGTGGCAATTTAGCATGGCCAATCAACCTAACCTGCACATCTTTGGACTGTGGGAGGAATCCAGACCATCTGGAGGGAACCCACGCAGACGAGAGGAGAATGTGCAAACTCCATACAGTGACCCAAGCCCGGAATCGAAACCAGGTCCCTGGCGCTGTGAGGCAGCAGTGCTGACCACTGTGTCACCGTGCCATCCCACCTTCTTGATAGAGTTCAAATAGACCACTGTCAGAGGGAAGGTAAGAATCAGCATTGATGTGGGACTGGAATTCCTTTAAGGCCAGACTGAGTAAAGACAGCAGGTTTTGTTTCCTGAAAGACATTAGTTAACGAATGGGGTTTCTAATGTCTATTTAAATTAAAGTTTATTTATTGGTCACAATTAAGGCTTACAATAACACTGCAATGAAGTTACTGCAAAATTCTCCTCGTCACCACAGTCTGGCGTCTGTTCGGGTCAAGAATGTGGGAGGAAACCAGAGCACCTGGAGGAAACCCACGCAGATACGGGGGGAATGTGCAAACTCTACACAGACAGTGACCCAAGCCAGGAATCGAACCCGGGTCCCTGTCGCTGTGAAGCAGTAGTGCTAAACATTGTTGCTACCATGCTGTCCCTAGTGCGACTGTGTCGCTCCTCTTTGACTGCCAATTTGACTGCCTCACCTGAATGTATATTTGATCTTGCATTGAAGGTGTTCACTCTGGGTACTGACCTCTAGTTTACAGTCTAGTAACACTGATAAAAGGACACATATTGCTGAAGCCTTTTGTCTTGCACTAAATAAATAGTGAATAAATAAACAAATGAATAAAAAATAAATAAATGACCACTTTAATAATAGATTTCACTATTTTCCCACTTTGAACAGAATGTGACATTTGCAGTTTTCCAATCCACTAGGACATTTCCAGAATCTGGGGATGTTCGGAGGGAGGATGTCCTGGCAGTTTTGAATCAACTGAAGGTCGTTAAGTCCCCTGGGCCTGATGAAATATATCCTAGGATTCTTTGGGAGGTAAGGGATGAGATTGCAGAGCCTTTGCCTTTGATCTTTGGGTCCTTGCTGTCCACGGGGATGGTGCCAGAGGACTGGAGAATGGCAAATGTTGTTCCTCTGTTTAAGAAAGGGAATAGAAATGACCCTGGTAATTATAGACTGGTTAGTCTTACTTCGGTGGTTGGTAAATTGATGGAAAAGGTCCTTAGGGATGGGATTTACGACCATTTAGAAAGATGCGGATTAATCCGGGATAGTCAGCATGGATTCGTGAAGGGCAAGTCGTGCCTCACAAATTTGATTGAATTTTTTGAGGAGGTAACTAAGTGTGTTGATGAAGGTAGGGCAGTTGATGTCATATACATGGATTTTAGTAAGGCGTTTGATAAGGTCCACCATGGTCGGCTTATGATGAAAGTGAGGAGGTGTGGGATAGAGGGAAAGTTGGCCGATTGGATAGGTAGTGGATGGAAAATTTTGGGATTGGAGGCAGGTTGCTAGCGGAGTGCCGCAGGGATCAGTGCTTGGTCCTCTGCTCTTTGTGATTTTTATTAGTGACTTAGAGGAGGGGGATGAAGGGTGGATCAGTAAATTTGCTGATGACACCAAGATTGGTGGAGTAGTGGATGAGGTGGAGGGCTGTTGTAGGCTGCAAAGAGACATAGATAGGATGCAAAGCTGGGCTGAAAAATGGCAAATGGAGTTTAACCCTGATAAATGTGAGGTGATTCATTTTGGTAGGACTAATTTAAATGTGGATTACAGGGTCAAAGGTAGGGTTCTGAAGACTGTGGCGGAACAGAGAGATCTTGGGGTCCATATCCACAAATCTCTAAAGGTTGCCACTCAAGTGGATAGAGCTGTGAAGAAGGCCTATAGTGTGTTAGCTTTTATTAACAGGGGGTTGGAGTTTAAGAGCCGTGGGGTTATGCTGCAACTGTACAGGACCTTGGTGAGACCACATTTGGAATATTGTGTGCAGTTCTGGTCACCTCACTATAAGAAGGATGTGGAAGCGCTGGAAAGAGTGCAGAGGAGATTTACCAGGATGCTGCCTGGTTTGGAGGGTAGGTCTTATGAGGAAAGGTTGAGGGAGCTAGGGCTGTTCTCTCTGGAGCGGAGGAGGCTGAGGGGAGACTTAATAGAGGTTTATAAAATGATGAAGGGGATAGATAGAGTGAACGTTCAAAGACTATTTCCTCGTGTGGATGGAGCTATTACAAGGGGGCATAACTATAGGGTTCATGGTGGGAGATTTAGGAAGGATATCAGAGATAGGTTCTTTATGCAGAGAGTGGTTGGGGTGTGGAATGGACTGCCTGCAGTGATAGTGGAGCCAGACACTTTAGGAACATTTAAGCGGATATTGAATAGGCACATGGAGCACACCAGGATGATAGGGAGTGGGATAGCTTGATCTTGGTTTCAGATAAAGCTCGGCACAACATCGTGGGCTGAAGAGCCTGTTCTGTGCTGTACTGTTCTATGTTCTATAAATAACCAAATAAACAACTATCTCTGCAGCTACTCCCATTAAAACCCTAGAATTGCAAGCCATTGGATCTAGGAGCTAGGAGACTTATTAACCTCAAGTTCCATTAGTTTACCGGTTACTTTTTCTCTATTGATAGTGACAGTATTCTTGGCTTTTCTTTGTCTTTACTGTGAAGACGGATACAGAATACATGTTCAAAGCTTCTGCCAGTTCCTTAGTCTCATCATTATTCCCAAGTCTCATTCTCTGTGGGACTAATACTCACTTTAGCTATTCCTTTCCTTGTTATATAATAGAAGCTTTTACTGTCTGTCTTCATAGTTCTTGCTAATTTTCTCCCATACTCCAGTTTCTTCCTCTTTAGTATTTTGTAGTCATCCTTCGCTGGTTTGTAAAGTTTTCCCAGTCTCCTGGACTACCACTAATCTTTGCAGCATTGTGCACCTTTACTTCCAATTTGATATCACACTTAACTTCCTTAGTTAACCACAGGTGGCATATCCTTCTGGGGGAGGCTTTCTTCCTCAATGGAATGCATCTTTGTTAAAAGTTATAAGTGATCTCTTTCAATATATCCGACTGCTTCTCTACCCTCTTACCTTTTAATATATTCATCCAGCCCATGTTATCTAACTCTGGCTTCATAGTCTTTATTTAAGTTTAAATAACTAGGTCGAGGCCCACATTTCTCACTCTCAATCTGAATGTGAAATTCCATCATGCCATACATGCTTGTCCAGAGGATCCTTTACTCTGATGTCTTTAATTAACCCGGTCTCATGCATTATGAGAGCAAAACTAGCCTGTTATCTGCTAGATTCAAAGAACAAAGAAATTTACAGCAAAGGAACAGGCCCTCCAAGCCTGAACCGACCATGCTTCCCCTGTGAACTAAAACCCCCTACCTTCCAGAGACCATATCCCTCTATTCCCATCCTATACATGTATTTGTCCAGACACCCCTTAAAACTCACTATCGTATCTACTTCCACGACCTCCCCCAGCAGCGAGTTCCAGGCACCCAGCACCCTGCCTCATACGTCTCCTTTAAACCTTAAACTTTAAACCGGGATCTTGGGTTCATGTCACACTATCTGTAACCCCCATGATTTGCCTGGGCTTGCAAAATCTCACACACTGTCTTGGCTGGAGACAATACACATTTCTTTAATCTGTGCTTAACCCTCTCTCCACTCACATTGTCTGTACCTTTAAGACTTGATTACCTGTAAAGACTCGCGTTCCAACCATTATTTTGTAAATTGAGTTTGTGTCTTTATATGCCCGGTTTGTGAACAGAACTCCCACTTACCTGACAAAGGAGCAGCACTCCAAAAGCTAGTGGCTTTTGCTACCAAATAAACCTGTTGGACTTTAACCTGGTGTTGTGAGACTTCTTACTGTGACCTCCCCTGTAGCCAGTGAGGATACAAAGATTTCTCTCAAGGCCCCAGCAACTTCCTCCCTTATTCCTCAGTGTTCTGGGGTATATCCCATCAGGCCCTGGGGACTTGTCCACCTAAATGTTTTTCAAGACCCCCAATGCCTCCTTTTTATCTCAATATGACCCAAACTATCTGCACATCCTTCTCCTGACTCATCATCCACCAATCTTTCTCTTTGGTGAATACTGATGCAAGGTACTCATTTAATATCTCGTCCATTTCCTCTGGATCCACGCATAGATTCCCTCCTGTCCTGAAGTGGGCCAACTCGCTCCCTGGCTAGCCTCTTGCTCTTTATATATGTGTAAAGGCTCACAATATTTCTTGTTATCTAAGGCTCCCGAAACTTGCCATACTTATCCTTCATCTTTACAGGAATGTGCCGGTCCTGAATTCCTATCAACTTACACTTGAAAGCCTCCCACATGTTGATTTGCCTCAAACATCTGCCCCCAATCTACATTCTTCAGTTCTTGCCTAATATTGTTGTAATTAGCCTTCCCCCAATTTATCACCTTCACTTGAGAACTACACTTATCTTTATCCATCAGTACCTTAAAGCTTACTGAATTGTGGTCACTGTTCCCGAACTGCTCCCCTATTGAAATGTCGACCACCTGGCCGGCTCATTCCCCAGTACCACAGAAATCATAAAAATCCTACAGTGCAGAAGGAGGCCATTCAGCCCATCGAGTCTGCACCGACCACAATCCCACCCAGGCCCTACCCCCACATATTTACCCGCTAATCCCTCTATCCTCCGCATCCGTAGATAGGTTCATGGACGAAAAGAAATTGGTTTAGGTTGGAGGGTCACAGTTTTTTTTTAACTGGTCGGTGCAACATCGTGGGCCGAAGGGCCTGTTCTGCGCTGTAATGTTCTATGTTCTATGTTCTATCTCAGGACTCTAAGGGGCAATTTTTAACCTTGGCCAATAAACCTAACCCGCACATCTTTGGACTGTGGGAGGAAACCGGAGCACCCGGAGGAAACCCACGCAGACACGAGGAGAATGTGCAAACTCCACACAGTGACCCAAGCCGGGAATCAAACCCAGGTCCCTGGAGCTGTGAAGCAGCAGTGCTAACCACTGTGCTACCGTGCCGCCCCAGGTCCAGTATGAAACATAGAAACATAGAAAAACTACAGCACCATACAGGCCCTTCAGCCCGCAAAGTTGTGCTGAACATGTCCCTACCTTGGCGATTACTAGGCTTACCTATAACCCTCTATCTTACTAAGTTCCATGTACTTATCTAAAAGTCTCTTAAAAGACCCTATCGAATCCACCTCCACCACCGTTGCTGGCAGCCCATTCCACGCACCCACCACCCTCTGAGTGAAAAACTTACCCCTGACATCTCCTCTGTACCTACTCCCCAGCACTTTAAACCTGTGTCCTCTTGTGGCAACCATTTCAGCCCTGGGAAAAAGCCTCTGACTGTCCACTCGATCAATACCTCTCAACATCTTATACACCTCAATCAGGTCACCCCTCATCCTTCGTCTCTCCAAGGAGAAAAGGCCGAACTCACTCAACCTATCCTCATAAGGCATACCCCCCAACCCAGGCAACATCCTTGTAAATCTCCTCTGCACCCTTTCTATGGCTTCCACATCCTTCCTGTAATGAGGCGACCAGAACTGAGCACAGTACTCCAAGTGTGGTCTGACCAGGGTCTTATATAGCTGCAACATTATCTCACGACTCCTAAACTCAATTCCATGATTAATGAAGGCCAGTACACCATACGCCTTCTTAACCACAGCCTCAATCTGCACAGCTGCTTTGAGCATCCTATGAACTCGGACCCCAAGATCCTTCTGATCTTCCACTCTGCCAAGAGTCCTACCATTAATATTATATTCCGCCATCCTATTTGACCTGCCAAAATGAACCACCTCACACTTATCTGGGTTGAACTCCATCTGCCACTTCTCCGCCCAGTCTTGCATCCTATCAATGTCTCGTTGCAACTTCTGACATCCCTCCACACTATCCACAACACCTCCAACCTTTGTGTCATCAGCAAACTTACCAACCCCATCCCTCCACTTCCTCATCCAGGTCATTTATAAAAATCACAGAGTAAGGGTCCCAGAACAGATCCCTGGGGCACTCCACTGGTGACCGACCTCCATGCAGAATATGACCCATCTATAACCACTCTTTGCCTTCTGTGGGCAAGCCATGTCCCCTTGGATCCCATGCCCCCTCACTTTCTCAATAAGCCTTGCATGGGGCACCTTATCAAATGCCTTGCTGAAGTCCATATATACTACATCTACTGCTCTTCCTTCATCAATGTGTTTCGTCACATCCTCAAAAAATTCAATCAGGCTCGTAAGGCATGATCTGCCTTTGACAAAGCTATGCTGACTATTCTTAATCATGTTATACCTCTCCAAATGTTCATAAATTCTGCCTCTCAGGATCTTCTCCTTCAACTTATCAACCACTGAGGTTAGACTCACTGGTCTATAATTTCCAGGGCTATCTCTACTCCCTTTCTTTAATAAAGGAACAGCATCCGCAATCCTCTAATCCTCCGGAACCTCTCCCATCTCCATTGATAATGCAAACATCAGCGCCAGAGGCTCAGCAATCTCCTCCCTCGCCTCCCACAGTAGTCTGGGGTACATCACATCCGGTCCTGGCGACTTATCTAACTTGATGCTTTTCAAAAACTCCAACACATCCTCTTTCTTAATATCTTCATGCTCAAGCTTTTCAGTCCGCTGCAAGTCTGCACTACAACCACCAAGCTCCTTTTCCATAGTGAATACTGAAGTAAAGCATTCATTAAGTACCTCTGCTATTTCTTCCGGTTCCATACAACCTTTCCCACTGTCACACTTGATAGGTCCTATTCTTTCACGTCTTATCCTCTTCCTCTTCACATACTTGTAGAATGCCTTGAGGTTTTCCTTAATCCTGCCTGCCAAGGCCTTCTCATGACCCCTTCTGGTTCTCCTAATTTCCTTCTTAAGATCCTTCCTATTAGCCGTATACTCTTCAAGATCTCCAACATTACCTAGCTCCCCGAACCTTTTGTAAGCTTTTCTTTTCTTCTTGACTCGATTCATTATAGCCTTTGTACACCACGGTTCCTGTAACCTACCATAACTTCCCTGTCTCATTGGAACGTTGCTATGCAGAACTCCAGACAAATATTCCCTGAAAATTTGCCACATTTCTTCCGTACATTTCCCTGAGAAAACCTCTTTCTAATTTAAGCCTCCAATTTCCTGCCTGATAGCCTCATAATTCCCCTTACTCCAATATAACACTTTTCTAACTTGTCTGATCCTATCTCTCTCCAATGTTATTGTAAAGGAGATAGAATTATGATCACTATCTCGAAAATGCTCTCCCACTAATAGATCTGACACCTGACCAGGTTCATTTCCCAATACCAAATCAAGTACAGCCAGTTGTAGGCTTCTCTACATACTGTGTCAAGAAACCCTCCTGAACACACCTAACAAACTCCTCCCCATCTACACCCCTTACTCGCGGGGGATTCCAATCAATATTTGGGAAATTAAAATCTCCCATCACGACAACTCTTATTATTACACCTTTCCAGGATCTGTTTCCCTATCTGCTCCTCAACATCCCTGTTACTATTGGGAGGGTAAAGTTATTGACCCCTTCCTCTTCCTAACCTCCACCCACAGAGACTCTGTAGACAATCCCTCCATGGTGTCCATCTTTTCTGCAGCCGTGACACTATCTCTGATCAACAGTGCCACTCCCCCACCTCTTTTGCCTCCCTCCCTGTCCCTTCTGAAACATTTGAAACCCGGCACTTGAAGTAACCAGTCCTGTCCCTGAGTCATCCAAGTCTCTGTAATGGCCACCACATCATATTTCCAAGTAGTGATCCACGCTCTAAGCTCATCCACTTTGTTCACAACACTCCTTGTATTAAAATAGACACATCGCAAACCTTCGGTCTGAGCGCTCCCCTTCTCTATTCTCCCTCTCACACTGTCGACAAGCTTTCTCTATTTGTGAGCTAACCGCCTCTCTCCCAGTCACTTCAATTTGATTCCCACCCCCCAACCATTCTAGTTTAAACTCTCCCCAGTAGCCTTAGCAAACCTCCCCGCCAGGATATTGGTCCCCCTGGGATTCAAGTGCAACCCGTCCTTATTGTACAGGTCACACCTTCCCCAAAAGAGGTCCCAATGATCCAGAAACCTGAATCCCTGCCCCCTGCTCCAATCCCTCAGCCATGCATTTATCCTCCACCTCATTCCATTCCTACTCTCACTGTCGCGTGGCACAGCCAGCAATCCCGAGATTACTACCTTTGCGGTCCTTCTAACTCCCTTCCCAACTCCCTATATTCTCCTTTCAGGAGCTCTTCTCTTTTCCTATCTATGTCATTGGTACCAATATGTACCACGACCTCTGGCTCTTCTCCCTCCCACTTCAGGATATCTTGGACGCGATCAGAAACATCCCCGATCCTGGCACCAGGCTAACTACCATCCGAGTTTCTTGACTGCGTCCACAGAATCGCCTGTCCGACCCCCTCACTATAGAGTCCCCTATCACTACTGCCTTCCTCCTCCTTTCCCTACCCTTCTGAGCTACAGGGCCGGACTTTGTGCCGGAGGCACGGCCACTGTTGCTTCCCCCAGGTAGGCTGTCCCCCCCCAACAGCACTCAAACAGGAGTACTTATTGTTAAGGGGCACAGCCATTGGGGTACTCTCAAGTACCTGACCTTTCCCCTTCCCCTTCCTAACCGTGGCCCCGGTGTGACCACCTGCCTGTAACTCCTTTCTATCACCTCCTCATTCTCCCTGACCAGACGAAGGTCATCGAGCTGCAGCTCCAGTTCCCTAACAGCAGGAGCTGCAGCTCGACGCACCTGGCGCAGATATGGACGTCCAGGAGGCTAGGAGACTCCAGGACCTCCCACATCCGACACCGAGAACAACAAACTGGCCTCACACTCATAATTCCCCCTTTCTTCAAATAACACAGGAAACAACTAAGAACCAAACTTACCCTGCCTCGCCCGTTGAGCCAAAGCCCTTCAGCCTTCACTCTGCTTCCTCTCTCTCCGCCGCCCGCTCACAACGCTGCCCGCTGGATAGAGTGGCCTGCTTTGCAAAGGAAAAAAAAACTTCCCAGGTGTCACTGGGGCCTACTTCAGGTTTTACCCTCCCAGCTGCTTTAGAGAAAAAAAAACACTCCAAAAATAGAGTAATTTAAAAACACCTCTTACCCACTAGCTCTCCTCTCCTGAAAACACCACTCTAGCTGCTCCACTATGGCCCCTTCCCTGGTTGGACTATCTACATACTGTTTCAAGAAGCCCTCCTGGATGCTCCTTACAAATTCTGCCCCATCCACGCCCCTAACACTGAGTGAATCCCAGTCAATATAGGGGAAGTTAAAATCTCCCACCAAAACAACCCTGTTACTTTTACACCGTACCAAAATCTGCCTACATATCTGTTCCTCTATGTCCTATTGGCTGTTGGGCAGCCTATTGTAAACCCCAACATTGTGACTATACCCTTCCTATTCCTGAGCTCTACCCATATTGCCTCACTGTATGAGCCCTCCAAGGTGTCCTCCCCTGGTACAGCTGTTATATTCTCCTTAACCAATAGTCCAACCCCCCCACCCCTTTTGCATTCCCCTCTATCCTGCCTGAAGCATCTGTACACTGGAACTTTAAGCTGACAATCCTGTCCTTCCCTTAACCAAGTCTCTGTAATGGCAACAACATCATAGTTCCAAGTAATAATCCAAGCTCTAAGTTCATCTGCCTAGAACATATTGTTCCAAGACACTGCATTGAATACACTCTATGAACTTATTAACTGGATTACCTTTATGAATTTGATTTGTTCAATTAATGTGAAGATTAAAGTCATATACGATTATTGTAGGACTTTTCTTGCAAACTCCCATTAGTTATTGATATATATTCTGTCCTACATGTAGCTATTATCAGGGGGACTATAAAATACTCCTGCCAGTGACTTCTTTACTTTGCTATTTCTCATCGCCACTGAAACTAATTTTACAACTTGATCATCTGAACCCCCCTGCCCTATCCCTGTAACCCTGCTAATCCCCCAAACATACACACCTTGGGACATTAAGTGGCAATTTAGCAAGGCCAATCCACCTAACCTGCACATGTTTGAACTGTGGGAGGAAACCAGAGCACCTGGGGGAAACCCACGTGCAGACTCCACATAGACAGTCACCCAAGGCTAGAAATGAACCTGGTCCCTGATGCTGCAAGGCAGCAGTGCACTGTGCCACCGTGTCACCCTCTGCCACAATGCCACCCTGTTGTAAAATGTTTACTAAAATTGTAGACTCATTTTGCCTGGTCTCTGTTCCTTATAAATTGGTCTGGGATACTAGGGATAGAGAGCTGGGTACTAAGGAGCTCGATCTGCCCCTGTAGTAATGCTCATGCTGGGGTGGGTGGCAGAGTTGGCGAGTAAGCAAATAAATTGAGATAAGAAAGACATTGTAGTCGTGCAGTATTTTATCACGCTGATATGACTTTCAATACATTTCACCACCAGTGAATGATGTTTAGTCAAGTTTCAGCCATGCTGCAGTACATTCTTATCTCTGATTCAGAAGGCGATGGATTCAAGCCCTACGCCATAGTTTTAAACACAGAATCCCAGGCCAATGATGCACTTCTGGACATATTACTATTCAGCTAAGACACAAAAAAGAGGACTTGTCTGCACTCTAAGGTAAATGGTGAACATCCATGGTGCTACAAGAGCAGTGGAATTCTCCCTGGTGCCCTGACCAATGGTTATCCCTCAACCAGCAAAACTAATACAGATTTTCTGCTCATTTATCTCATTGCTCTTTATGGGACCTTCTCATGTTCAGATTGATCACTACAATTTTCAATATTACACCACTGACTCTCCTTCAAAGTATTTAATTGAATGCGATGTATCTGACATAATGAAAGGTACTAGACACCTTTATAAGATACAAGCTTTTCGTTGCTGCTGTTTTGTAGGCATAGTAATCAATATGCAAGAGGCAGTGATTCTGTATTAGTATTAGACCTCATCCTTGCCAAGGCCACATCAAAATGCCCAGAAATACTAAATGTATAATGAATGGACAGCCCAATCATTTATGCAGCAAATATTTGACTTCTTTATAGCAAATATATTAACTGATAAAGAGAGGAATTGAAACAGATGGACAATTTCACATTGCAGCGCATGTTCCCAGTGCATTCAATTACAACAATGTTCCTCCATGCATTTTTTGCCCAGCGGTCAGTATAAAACCAACTGCTGGATCAGACATGATGAGATACTTGAGTGTAGATGGTGCGATCTGTTCAGCCAGAAAAGAAACCTTGTGTATGAATCACCACTACCTGTTTAAACAATCCACTGCTGTTATTTGAGGGTATCACAGTAAGTCATATTGTGTTGCTAAGCAAGCTGAGGCGTAATTTTATGTTTATTTTTAGATCTATTTTCCTAAAGCCCCAAGGAGAGCATGTATATTAGCAATGGGAAATGACAAAAACTATCTTTCATGTATACCTGATATGTCAGTGTCATTCTTGACCAGTTTTTCTACTTTTAGATGTTAAAGATATAAGACAGCATCTATCAACCATTTTGTAAATATGAGTGCCAGAAACCTTGGCATCTTGCATCCACCTCATTACATAATGTACAGGTCACAGGGGTCATAGAGTCATACAGGTTTACAGCATGGAAACAGGCCTTTCGGCCCAAATTGTCCATACCGCCCCTGTTTTTTACCCCTAAGCTAGTCCCAATTGCCTGCGTTTGGCCCATATATCTCTACAGCATCCTGCCCATGTAACTATCTAAATGCTTTTTAAAAGATAGAATTGTACCTGCCTCTACTACTACTTCTGGCAGCTCGTTCCAGACATTCACCACCCTCTGTGTGAAAAAATTGCCCCTCTGAACCCTCTACTGTCTCTCCCCTCTCAACTTAAATCTATGCCCTCTAGTTTTGGACCCCCCTGTCTTTGGGAAAAGATATTGACTATCTAGCTGATCTATGCCCCTCATTATTTTACAGACCTCTGTAAGATCACCCCTCAGCCTCCTGCGCTCCAGAGAAAAAAGTTCCAGTCTATTCAGCCTCTCCTTATAACTCAAACCATCAAGTCCCGGTAGCATCCTAGTAAATCTTTTCTGCACTCTTTCTAGTTTAATAATATCCTTTCTATAATAGGTGACCAGAACTGTATACAGTATTCCAAGTGTGGTCTTACCAATGTCTTGTACAACTTCAACAAGACATACCAACTCCTGTATTCAATGTTCTGACCAATGAAACCAAGCATGCTGAATGACGTCTTCACCATTGTGACTCCACTTTCAAGGAGTTATGAACATGTACCCCGAGATCTCTTGGTTCTATAACTCTCCCCAATGCCCTACTATTAACTGAGTAAGTCCTGCACTGGTTTGATCGACCAAAATGCATCACCTTGTATTTATCTAAATTAAACTCCATCTGCCATTCGTCAGCCCACTGGCCCAATTAGAACAAAGAACAATACAGCACAGGAACAGGCCCTTCAGCCCTCCAAGCCCGCGCCGCTCCCTGGTCCAAACTAGACCATTCTTTTGTATCCCTCCATTTCCACTCCGTTCATATGGCTGTCTAGATAAGTCTTAAATGTTCCCAGTGTGTCCGCCTCCACCACCTTGCCTGGCAGCGCATTCCAGGCCCCCACCACCCTCTGTGTAAAATATGTCCGTCTGATATCTGTGTTAAACCTCCCCCCCTTCACCTTGAACCTATGACCCCTCGTGAACGTCACCACCGACCTGGAGAAAAGCTTCCCACCGTTCACCCTATCTATGCCTTTCATAATTTTATACACCTCTATTAAGTCTCCCCTCATCCTCCGTCTTTCCAGGGAGAACAACCCCAGTTTACCCAATCTCTCCTCATAACTAAGCCCCTCCATACCAGGTAACATCCTGGTAAACCTCCTCTGTACTCTCTCCAAAGCCTCCACGTCCTTCTGGTAGTGTGGCGACCAGAACTGGACGCAGTATTCCAGATGCGGCCGAACCAACGTTCTATACATCTGCAACATCAGACCCCAACTTTTATACTCTATGCCCCGTCCTATAAAGGCAAGCATGCCATATGCCTTCTTCACCACCTTCTCCACCTGTGACGTCACTTTCAAGGATCTGTGGACTTGCACACCCAGGTCCCTCTGCGTATCTACACCCTTTATGGTTCTGCCATTTATCATATAGCTCCTCTCTACATTATTTCTACCAAAATGCATCACTTCGCATTTATCAGGATTGAACTCCATCTGCCATTTCTTTGCCCAAATTTCCAGCCTATCTATATCCTTCTGTAGCTTCTGACAATGCTCCTCACTATCTGCAAGTCCTGCCAGTTTTGTGTCGTCCGCAAACTTACTGATCACCCCAGTCACACCTTCTTCCAGATCATTTATATAAATCACAAACAGCAGAGGTCCCAATACAGAGCCCTGCGGAACACCACTAGTCACAGGCCTCCAGCCAGAAAAAGACCCTTCTGTCTGCTGTGACCAAGCCAGTTCTCCACCCATCTAGCCACCTCCCCCTTTATCCCATGAGATCCAACCTTTTTCACCAGCCTACCATGAGGGACTTTGTCAAACGCTTTACTAAAGTCCATATAGACGACATCCACGGCCCTTCCCTCGTCAACCATTTGGCCACTTCTTCAAAAAACTCCACCAGGTTAGTGAGGCATGACCTCCCTCTCACAAAACCATGCTGACTATCGTTAATGAGTTTATTTCTTTCTAAATGCACATACATCCTATCTCTAAGAATCTTCTCCAACAACTTCCCCACCACGGACGTCAAGCTCACCGGCCTATAATTACCCAGGTTATCCTTCCTACCCTTCTTAAATAACGGGACCACATTAGCTATCCTCCAATCCTCTGGGACCTCACCTGCGTCCAGTGACGAGACAAAGATTTGCGTCAGAGGCCCAACAATTTCATCTCTCGTCTCCCTGAGCAGCCTTGGATAGATTCCATCAGGCCCTGGGGATTTGTCAGTCTTTAAATTCTCTAACAAACCTAACACTTCCTCCTTTGTAATGGAGATTTTCTCCAATGGTTCAACACTCCCCTCCGAGACACTCCCAGTCAACACATCCCTCTCCTTTGTGAATACCGACGCAAAGTATTCATTTAGGATCTCCCCTACTTCTTTGGGCTCCAAGCATAATTCCCCACTTTTGTCCCTGAGAGGTCCGATTTTTTCCCGACAACCCTTTTGTTCCTAACGTATGAATAAAATGCCTTGGGATTCTCCTTAATCCTGTCTGCCAAGAACATTTCGTGACCCTTTTTGCTCTTCTAATTCCCCGTTTGAGTTCTTTCCTACTTTCTTTGTACTTCTCCAGAGCTCCCTCTGTTTTTAGCTGCCTGGACCTACCATACGCCTCTCTTTTCTTTTTGACCAGTCCCTCAATTTCCCTGGTTATCCACGGTTCTCGAATCCTACCCTTCCTATCCTTCTTTTTAACCGGCACATGCCTGTCCTGTAGCCCTAACAACTGTTCCTTAAAAGACTCCCACATGCCAGATGTGGATTTACCTTCAAACAGCCTCTCCCAATCAAGAGCTGCCAATTTCTGCCTAATCCCACTAAAGTTAGCCTTCCCCCAATCCAACACCTTACCCTTGGGACACCACTCATTCTTTTCCATCACTATCCTAAAGCTAACAGAATTGTGGTCACTATTTGCCACATGTTCCCCTACCGAAACTGATAAAGATCCCATTGCAATCCTAGATAACCTGTCCACTATGCCACCAATCTTGGTGTCATCTGCAAAATTACTAACCATGCCTACAAAATTCTCATCCAAATCATTAATATAAATGACAAATAACAGTGGACCCAGCACCGATCCCTGAGGCACACCACTGGTCACAGACCTCCAGTTTGAAAAACAACCCTCTACAACCACCCTCTATCTTCTGTCATCAAGCCAATTTTGTATCCATTTGGCTACCTCACCCCGGATCCTGTGAGATTTAACTTTATGCAACAACCTACCATGCGATACCTTGTCAAGGGCCTTGTTAAAGTCCATGTAGACAACATCAACTGCACTGCCCTCATCTACCTTCTTGGTTATCCCTTCAAAAACCTCAATCAAATTTGTGAGACATGATTTTCCATTCACAAAGCCATGCTGACTGTCCCTAATCAGTCTTTGCGTCTCTAAATGCCTGTGGATCCTGTCTCACAAAATACTTTCCAATAACTTACCTACAACAGATATGAGGCCTGTAGTTCCCAGGCTTTTCCCTGCAGCCCTTCTTAAACAAAGGTACAACATTCGGCACCCTCCAATCTTCAGGCACCTCACCTGTGACTATCGATGATTCAAATATCTCTGCTAGGGGACCTGCAATTTCCTCCCTAGCCTCCCACAGTGTCCTGGGATACATTTCATCGAGTCCCTGGGATTTATCTATCTTGATGTGCTTTAAGACTTCCAGCACCACTTCCTCCGTTTTTTGTACACTCCTCAAGACATCACTATTTATTTCCCCAAGTTCCCTAACATCCATGCTTTTCTCAACAGTGAATACTGATGCAAAATATTAATTTAGGATCTCACCCAACTCTTGTGGATCCACACTTAGATGACCTTGTTGATCCTTAAGCGGTCCTACTCTCTCCCTAGTTACTCTTTTGCCCTTTATGTATTTGTAGAAGCTCTTTGGATTCCCCTTTGCCTTATCTGCCAAAACAATCTCATGTCCCCTTTTTGCCCTCCTGATTTCTCTCTTAACTCTACTCCTGCACCCTCTATACTCTTCAAGGGATCCACTTGATCCCAGCTGCCTATGCATGTCATGTGCCTCCTTCTTCTTCTTGACAAGGGTTTCAATATCCCAAGTCATCCAGAGTTCCCTACTTCTACCAGCCTTGCCCTTCACTCTAAGAGGAATGTGCTTACCCTGAACCCTGGTTAACGCACTTTTGAAAGCCTCCCACTTACCAGACATACCTTTGCCTTCCCATAAACTCCCCCAATTAATTGTTGAAAGTTCCTGCCTGATACCATCAAAATCGGCCTTGCCCCAATTTAGAATTTTAAATTTTGGACCAGACCCATCATTCTTCATAGTTATCTTAAAGCTAATAGAATTATGGTCTCTGGTCCCAAAGTGATCCCTCATTAACATTTCTGTCACCTGCCCTTCCTTATTTCCCAAGAGGAGGTCAAGTTTTGCCCCTCTCTAGTCGGGCCATCCACATCCTGAATGAGGAATTCCTCCTGAATACACTCAACAAATTTCTCTCCATCCAAGCCTCTAATACTATGGCTGTCCCAGTCAATGTTGGGAAAGTTAAAATCTGCTACTATTACCACCCTATTTTTCTTGGAGCTATCTGTTATCTCCTTACATATTTGCTCCTCAATTTCCTGCCAACTGTAGTCTGTAGTACAACCCTATCAAAGTGATTGCCCCCTTCTTATTTCTCAGTTCAACCCATATAGACTCAATGAGCGAACCCTCGGATATATCCCCTCTCAGTACTGCCGAGATGTTTTTCTTAATCAAAAGTGCAACTCCCCCTGCTCTCTTACCCCGGTGTGAAGAACAAAAAACATTGCTACTTTTTGCAGTTTAAGTCTCTCTTTGAACATCTTGAAAGAGACAGTACAGAAAGCCAAGTAGAACGGTTTAGTTATTACTATGGGATTCATAAAAGGAATGGATTTTAGAAAATTACTGCAAAGAATTCCAATTAATGTTAATTTATTTTCATTATCCTTCTCTAATTTTAAGTAATTTTTGCTTGACCAGTTGAAAACCAGGCTGATGAAAGAGCAATATGATGAGGAATCAGTTCTTTGAGCATGCTGACAAGTTACTTTGGCAATTGGTTATGTTGGAAATGGGGGATTTCCTCGAGGATACAAAGAACCAATACGTTTGGTTTGAGCTGAGAGGTGAAAAAAAAGATAGCCCCCCCCCTACTTGCGATAGGAAATCACAGAGATGTGCAAGAACTATCGCGTGGTGATATTGGAGGACTTTCATTACCCAAACATCAATTGTGGTCATGTTAGAGTAAAGGAAAAGGATGGAGAGGAATTTTAAAACATATTCAGGAGACCTTCCTTGACTGACATGTTCTTGGTCCAACTATGAAGGAGACATTGCTGGATCTGGTGCTGGGAAATGAAATTTAGAGCTTGACAACATGATGAGTGGCATGGACAGAGTGGATAGTCAGATGCTCTTTCCTAAGGTAGAGAAGTCAAGTACTAGGGGACATAGATTTAAGGTGCATGGGGAAAAGTTTAGAGGAGATGTGCGAGGCATGTTTTTTACACAGAGGGTGGTGAATGTCTGGAACGCGCTGCTCGGGGAGGTGGTGAGAGCATGCACGATAGCGGCATTTAAAGGACATCTAGATGAATACATGAATAGGATGGGAACGGAAGGATACGGACTCCATTAGTGCGTACGGTTTTAGTTTAGGCAGGCATCATGATCGGCGCAGGCTTGGAGGGCTGAAGGCTCTACTCCTGTGCTGTGTTGTTCTTTGTACTTTGTTCTTTGAAATGGGCCAATCGGACCAAGCGAGAATCAGGACAAATACAATAAATTGAGAGGGGAAGAGAGGAGGAAAATAAGACTGGTAAAGGTAGAATATGAGAATAGAATGGCAATTAATATAAAAGGGAACCCAAACATTTTTAACCAACATGTAAATAGTAAATGGCCAAGTGGGTTAGCACCATTTAATGTATTAAAATTCATATTATGCACCCTAAAAGTGCCTTCCCTTTTCATTTCATTGAAGCATGCACAGCCCATCCCAATGTTTAGGCTGGAAGCGCAATGCCAGCACATTCTCAATCTCCTTTCATGAGTGACACAAGTCATGCTGATATAACCCTGGTCACAGGCACCATTGAACTCCCCACCCCACTCCACCTCAATCCAGGCCAACACACAGCCCTTTCACTTGTGCAAGCTTTCATTCTGAATAAGGAAATCATTGCTGAAAACTTGAGAAAGTCTATCCAGCTGCACAATAGGTGCAGAGCCACACTGACACCCCTAACCTCAGAGAAGGCAGTATCAGCAGAGACGTGTCATTTAGCATCTCATCACCCAAAGGTCACTCTGTCCAGTGGCTGGACACATTCAGGTTTTTGTCAGGCAGGAATTAAACATTCGCAGGAGATATGATGAGCATCGCTCTGTTCTCACTGCAGGTCATCATCATCCTCCTGTATCGTCTGGTCATTGGGCTCGGTCAGTACATCCATGCCCAGTAGTTTCTCCTTCTCAATGTGTGGCCCTGCCCCCAGTGTTCTCTCTCCTGTTCCACTGAGATCAAAAGCACAACCAGCTCCACTAACTCCATCATCCTAACACTCCAAGAACATTAAGGGAGGAAGCAGATACTTGAGCATGAGGAGTCCTGTCAATGCCCTGACCCAATCAAGACATGGATATTCACCCATGCACATTCCCTAGGTATGTGCCTTTCCATTGAGCTATACTCCCTTGCTCTCCAACAAAATTGGCACGACCCCAACGAGCCTCTCCCAACTGTGCCTGACAGATGGGTACCTATCTTCGATAGCCTTAGTGGCCCATGGAACTTGACTCCAGGGTGAGGACTGAGGGTCCTCACAACACTTCTCCTTTTAGGGCTGCCTTCTGAACTCTGTTACCTTTGCCCCTTGTATTGGGGGCTAAACCTGTGTCACCTCTATCTTATCGACAGCTGAGTGCAAGCTGGAGTTCAGTGGGGGGGAGAGGGGGGGAGGACGCTCAGCTCCCAAAGCATTAACTAGTGGGTGCTGATCAGTGGCACAAACATGCATTGCAATACTGAGTTAATGGGCATAATTGACTCATGAAGGAAGGTCAGAGACATTCAGGATACAATGAGAAGGAAAAGAGAGGCTTTTAACAAGTCTGTGGAGGCATTAGTGGTGCTCCGGTTTCCTCCCACAGTCCAAAGATGTGTGGGTTAGGTGGATTGGCCATGCTAAATTGCCCCTTACTGTCAGGAGGACTAGCTAGGGTAAATTCATGAGGTTATGGGATTGGGGCCTGGGTTGGATTGTGGTCAGTGCAGACTTGATGGGCTGAATGGCTTCCTTCTGCACTGTAGGTTTCTATGTTTCCAAGGCAGGGAATTAGAGACCAGTGAGTCTCACGTCTGTGATTGGGAAACTACTGGAGAAGATTCTGAAGGAGAGAATCTATCTCCATTTCGAGAGGCAAGGTGAACTAGCTAGATGGGTATAGAACTGGCTTGAAGAAGACAGAGGGTAACAGTGGAGGAGTCTTTTTCTGATTGGAGGTCTGTGACTAGTGGTGTTCCGCAGGACTCTGTACTGGGACCGCTGCTGTTTGTGATATATATAAATGATTTGGAAGAAGATGTAGCTGGTCTGATTAGTAAGTTTGCGGACGACACAAAGATTGCTGGAGTTGCGGATAGTGATGAACATTGTCAGAGAATACAGCAGGATATAGATAGGGTGGAAAATTGGGCGGAGAAATGGCAGATGGAATTTAATCCAGATTAATGCGAAGTGATGCATTTTGGTAGATCTAATGTAAGGGGAGCTATACAATAAATGGCAGAACCATCAGGAGTATAGACACACAGAGGGATCTGGGTGTGCAAGTCCACAGATCCTTAAAGGTGGCAGCACAGGTGGAGAGGGTGGTGAAGAAGGCATATGGCATGCTTGCCTTTATTGGACGGGGCATAGAGTATAAAAGTTGGCATATGATGTTGCAGTTATATAGAACGTTGGTTTGGCCACATTTGGAATACTGCGTCCAGTTCTGGTCGCCACACTACCAGAAGGACGTGGAGGCTTTGGAGAGAGCGCAGACAAGGTTTACCAGGATGTTGCCTGGTATGGAGGGTATTAGCTATGAGGTGAGATTGAGTAAACTAGGGTTGTTCTCCCTGGAAAGACGGAGGTTGAGGGGCGACCTAATAGAAGTTTATAAAATTATGAAGGGCATAGATAGGGTGAACAGTTGGAAGTTTTTTCCCAGGTCAGAAATGACAAACACAAGGGGCCATGGGTTCAAGGTGAGGGGGCAAGGTTCAATACAGATATGCGGGGGATGTATTTTACACAGAGGGTGGTGGGGGCCTGGAATGCACTACCAAGCAAGGTGGTTGAGGCAGACACGCTAGGATCGTTTAAGACTTATCTAGATAGCCACATGAACAGACTGGGAATAGAGGGATACAAACGGATGGTCTAGTTAGGAACACATGATTGGTGCAGGCTTGGAGGGCCGAAGGGCCTGTTCCTGTGCTGTATTATTCTTTGTTCTTTGTTTGATCAGGGATAGTCAGCATGGTTTTGTCAGAGAGAAATCATGCCTAACAAATTTGATTGAATTTTTTGAGCATGTGACTAAGTGTGTGGATGAGGGTTGTGCGGTTGATGTAGTTTACATGGATTTCAGCAAAGCCTTTGACAAAGTGCCACATGGGAGACTTATTAAGAAGGCCATGGGATACATGGGGTACAGGGTGATCAGACAAGGTGGATTCATAATTGGATTAGTTGTCGGAGACTGAGGGTGGTGACAGATGACTGCTTTAATGACTGGAGGCCAGTGACCAGTGGCATACCACAGGGATCCGTGCTGGGCCCCCTGTTGTTCATCATTTACATAAATGACATAGATGACTATGTGGGGTGTAGGATTAGTAAGTTTGCCTATGAGACAAACATCGGCCGGGTGGTTAACAGTGAGATTGAGTACCTTGGATTATAGGAAGATATAGACAAGATGGTCAAATAGGTGGATAAGTGGCGGATAGAATTTAACCCTGAAAAGTGTGAGATGATGCACTTTGGAAGGAGTAATTTGATAAGGAAGTACACTATGACTCTCACCAACTTTTACAGATGCACCATAGAAAGCATTCTTTCTGGTTGTATCACAGCTTGGTATGGCTCCTGCTCTGCCCAAGACCGCAAAAAACTACAGAAGGTCACGAATGTAGCCCAATCCATCATGCAAACCAGCCTCCCGTCCATTGACTCTGTCTACACTTCCCGCTGCCTCGGTAAAGCAGCCAGCATAATTAAGGATGCCACGCATCCCAGACATTTTCTCTTCCACCTTCTCCTGTTGGGAAAAAGATACATAAGTCTGAGGTCACGTACCAACCGACTCAAGAAGAGCTTCTTCCCTGCTGCTGTCAGACATTTGAATGGACCTACCTTGCATTAAGTTGATCGTCCTCTACACCCTAGCTATGACTGTAACACTACATTCTGCGCTCTCTTGTTTCCTTCTCTATGAACGGCACGCACGGGCGGCACGGTAGCACAGTGGTTAGCACTGCTGCTTCACAGCTCCAGGGACCTGGGTTTGATTCCCGGCTTGGGTCACTGTCTGTGTGGAGTTTGCACATTCTCTGGGTGCTCCGGTTTCCTCCCACAGTCCAAAGATGTGCGGGTTGGGTTGATTGGCCATGCTAAAAAAAATTGCCCTTAGTGTCCTGAGATGCGTAGGTTAGAGGGATTAGTGGGTAAATATGTAGGGATATGGGGGTTGGGCCTGGGTGGGATTGTGGTCGGTGCAAACTCAATGGGCCGAATGGCCTCTTTCTGTACTGTAGGGTTTCTATGATTCTATGAACGGTATGCTTTGTCTGTATAGCGCGCAAGACACAATACTGTATGCTAATATATGTGACAATAATAAGACAATAAGACCATAAGACTTAGGACCAGAATTAGGCCTTCGAGTCTGCTCCGCCATTCAATCATGGCTGATATTTTTCTCATCCCCATTCTCCTGCCTTTTCCTCATAACCCCTGATCCCCTTATCAATCAAGAACCTATCTATCTCTGTCTTAAAGACACTCAATGACCTAGTCTCCATAGCCTTCTGCGGCAAAGAGTACCACAGATTCATCACTCTCTGGCTGAAGAAATTCCTCCTCATCTCTGTTTTAAAGGATCATCCCTTTAGCCTGAGGTTGTGTCCTCTTGTTCTAGTTTTTCCTACTGGTGGAAACATCCTCTCCACGTCCACTCTATCCAGGATTCGCAGTATGCTGTAAGTTTCAGTAAGATCCCCCCTCATCCTTCTAAACTCCAATGAGTACAGACCCAGAGTCCTCAACCGTTCCTCATACGACAAGCCCTTCATTCCAGGGATCATTTTTGTGAACCTCCTCTGGACCCTTTTCAAGGCCAGCACATCCTTCCTTAGGCTTGGGTCACTGTCTGTGTGGAGTTTGCACATTCTCCTCGTGTCTGCGTGGGTTTCCTCTGGGTGCTCCGGTTTCCTCCCACAGTCCAAAGATGTGCGGGTAAGGTTGATTCGCCATTCTAAATTGCCCTAGGTGTCCTGAGATGTGTAGGTTAGAGGGATTAGTGGGTAAATATGTAGGGATATGGGGCTAGGGCCTGGGTGGGATTGTGGTCGGTGCAGACTCGATGGGCCGAATGGCCTCTTTCTGTACTGTAGGGTTTCTATGATTTCTATGATTAGATATGGGATCCAAAACTGCTCACAATACTCCAAATGGGGTCTGACCAGAGCCTTATACAGCCTCAGAAGTACATCCCTGCTCTTGTATTTTAGCCCTCTCGATATGAATGCTTACATTGCACTTGCCTTCCTAACTGCTGAATGAACCTGCACGTTAACGTTAAGAGAATCTTGAACAATAACTCCCAAGTCCCTTTGTGTTTCTGATTTCCTAAGCATTTTCCCATTTAGAAAATAGTCTATGCCTCCATTCCTCTTTCCAAAGTGCATAACCTCACACTTTTCCACATTGTATTCCATCTGCCACTTCTTTGCCCACTCTCCTAACCTGTCCAAGTCCTTCTGCAGCCCCCCTGCTTCCTCAATACAACCTGTCCCTCTACATATCTTTGTATCATCTGCAAATTTAGCAACAGTGCCTTCAGTTCCTTCCTCCAAATCGTTAATGTATATTGTGAAAGGTTGTGGTCCCAGCACTGACCCCTGAGGCACACCACTAGTCACCGGCTGCCATCCTGAGAAAGACCTTTTATCCTCACTCTCTGCCTTCTGCCAGTCAACCAATCCTCTATCCATGCCCGGATCTTACCCTTAACACCATGGGCACTTAACTTATTCAATAGTCTCCTATGCGGCACTTTGTCAAAGGCCTTCTGGAAATCTAAATAAATCACATCCACTGGCTCTCCTTTATCTGACTTCCTTGTTACCTCCTCAAAGAACTCTAACAGATTTGTCAGACATGACCTCCCCTTGACAAGGCCGTGCTGACTCAGTCCTACTTTATCATGCACTTCCAAGTACTCTGCGATCTCATCTTTAATAATGGACTCTAAAATCTTGCCAATGACCGAAGTCAGGCTAACCAGCCTATAATTTCCCAGCGGCTGCCTCCCTCCCTTCATCAATAATAAATCAAATCAAAATGAAAGGTCTGACACTGGGAAGTTCTGAAGAACAAAGGGATCTTGGCGTGTTTGTCCATAGATCTCTGAAGACGGAAAGGCAGGCTAATAGGGTGGTGAAAAAGGCATATAGCACACTTGTCTTTATCAATCGAGGTATAGATTACAAAAGCAGAGAGGTCATGATGGAGTTGTACAGAACTTTGGTGAGGCCACAACTGGAGTACTGTGTGCAGTTCTGGTCGCCACATTATAGGAATGATGTGAATGCACTGGCGAGGGTGCAGAGGAGAGTCACCAGGATGTTGCCTGGGACGGAACATTTAAGTTATAAAGAGAGGTTAGATACGCTTGGATTGTTTTCTCTGGAGCAGAGAAGACTGAGGGGCGACCTAATTGAGGCGTTCAAGATTGTGAGGGGCATGGACAGGTTGAATAGGGAGCAGCTGTTCCCCTTCGTTGAAGGGTCAGTTACGAGGGGACACAAGTTAAAAGTGAGGGGTGAGAGGTTTAGGGGGGATTTGAGGAAAAGTGTTTTTACTCAGAGGGTGGTGACGGTCTGGAATGCACTGCCGAGGGGGGTGGTGGAGGCGGGATGCCTCATATCCTTTAAAAAGTAACTGGATGAGTACTTGACATGCCATTACATCCACGGCTATGGATCAAGTGGGATTAGGTGAGCAGGTCAGGGCCTTTAATGTGTCGGTGCAGACTCGATGGGCCGAAGGGCCTCTTCTGCACTGTAGTATTCTGTGATTTTGTGATTATTAGGGAAGTGGCTTCCTCCTGTGGCAGGTGAGGCTCACCTGATGAATTTCAAACTTCGAAATTGAACTCAACTTGATCCTTAACTTTAACCTGCAATACCCCAGCTCTCACAAGTAGTAGATCGTATGAGCCTTCCATCATGTACACCCAGTCACCGTGACAAGATCCCTGATGGCCTGGCCTCCTGTGACTGGTGTTGTACAAACCTGTGTGTTTTAACTCTACTAGCAAATAAAGACACAAGTCAACTTTAAATACTTAAACACAATTTCAGTATTTTGGAACTACTTAGACAATAGTCAATGCTTACCATGCATAAACCAAATACTAGTTGTAATGCTAACTTAATGTTGATTTTCACTTGCATATGAAACCTGGCCAAAATATTGTCGCATGGATATCAGCCTTTCTCTTCTGTGTGAGTTTTGGTCCCCAGGTTTTCCACTGAACACAAGCTCTTTGTGTTAGCACTCTAAGAAGTCTCACAACACCAGGTTAAAGTCCAACAGGTTTATTTGGTAGCACGAGCTTTCGGAGTGCTGCCCCTTCATCAGATGAGTGGAGAATTGGGTTCACAAACAGGGCATAACTCAAACTCAATTACAAGATAATGGTTGGAATGCGAGTCTTAGCAGGTAATCAAGTCTTTACAGGTACAGACAATGCGAGGGAAGAGAGGGTTAAGTACATGTTAAAGAGGTGTGAATTGTCTCAAGCGAGGACAGTCAGTGAGATTTTGCAAGCCCAGGCAAGTTATGGGGGTTACAGATAGTGTGACACGAACCCAAGTTCCCGGTTGAGGTCGTCTTCATGTGTGTGGAACTTGGCTATCAGTTTCTGCTCGGTGATTCTGTGTTGTCGTGTGTTGTGAAGACCGTCTTGGAGAACGCTTATCCAAAAATCAGAGGCTGAATGCCCTTGACTGTTGAAGTGTTCCCTGACAGGAAGGGGACACTTCTGCCTGGTGATTGTCGAGCGGTGTCCATTTATCCATTGTCATAGCATCTGCATAGTTTCGCCAATGTACCATGCCTCAGGGCATCCTTTCTTGCAGCAAATCAGTTAGACAACGTTGGCTGAGTCGCAAGAGTATGTACCGTGTACCTGGTGGATGGTGTTCTCACATGAGATGATGGCATCCGTGTTGATGATCCGGCATGTCCTGCAGAGGTTGCTGTGGCAGGGTTGTGTGGTGCCGTGGTCACTGTTCTCCTGAAGGCTGGGTAGTTTGCTGTGGACGATAGTCTGTTTGAGATTACGTGGTTGTTTGAAGGCAAGTAGTGGGGGTTTAGGATGTTGGCGAGATGTTCATCTTCATCGATGACATGTTGAAGGCTCCGGAGAAGATGTCGTAGCTTCTCCACTCCGGGGAAGCACTGGACGACAAAGGGTATTCTGTCCACCGTATCCCGTTGATGCGCGTTATCAAACACGAGGCTAGATGCTCGGGAAATAAAGGCTTTTATTTACTGTAATGAAGCAGCCAATAATTATATACACGATCCCAGACTGAAGGGGTCCCAGCCAGAGCAAGGACTTTTATACCTCTCCGAGGAGGCGGAGCCCGACTGGCTTGTACCACAACACTACAGTACAAAGGTGTAACAACCCCACCCTAACCCCAACAGCAACAAGTAACACAACCCAACAGTAACATATGTACATCCTTGTAGTACTGGCCAGACCCTGGCTCAGTACTATCCAGTGGGAACCAACGATGGTTCACCACATTCACCCCTCCTTTGAGAACAAAGGCCGGCGGGGTACAAAAAAACAGAATAAAGTGTCATCAGTCTATAAGTTCAGACGGTCAGGGGGACCGCACCGTCATTGTGACCTCCTCAATACCGGCGGTGACACCGGAGTAGGCACTTGCGGTGGCGTTCTCCCCAAGGCGGCGTCCAGCTGTTCTTCCACGGACTCACAGGCCGGTTGACCCTGAGGTGACGGTAGTCCATGGGGTCCTGACACGCCCTGCAGTGGCGACCTCCTCTGGACTCAGGCAAGCTGTACCCGGGAGCAAAAGGGTTAAGCAATGGTCCCGATGCTGCCCGCGCCGTGTCCGGGGGAGAAACAAGAGTTAAGGGGTTTGTACCAGGGGGTATGGGAGCGACAGGGGTTGCTACGTCCCCTGCTGGCGCCAGGTCTCGGATCGAGACCGTGTCCTCTCGCCCGTCAGGGTATGCCACATAGGCATACTGAGGGTTGGCGTGGAGGAGATGGACCTGTTCGACCAACGGGTTGGACTTGCGGGCCCTTACATGTCGCCGCAGGAGGACGGGTCCTGAGTACGTCAACCAAGACGGTAATGAGGTCCCCGAGGAAGACTTCCGAGGGAATGAGAACATCCTCTCATGGGGAGTAGCATTGGTTGCCGTACACAGGAGGGAGCGAATAGAATGGAGCGCATCAGGGAGCACCTCTTGCCAACGGGAGACTGGAAGACTTTTTGACTTCAACGCCAGTAAGACAGCCTTCCAGACTGTAGCATTCTCACGTTCCACCTGTCCATTACCCCTAGGGTTGTAGCTCGTGGTCCTACTAGAGGCAATCCCGTATGAGAGCAGGAATTGCCTCAAGTCATCGCTCATGAACGACGAGCCCCTGTCGCTATGGATGTAGCCGGGGTACCCGAACAGGGTAAAGAGATCACGGAATGCCTTGATAACCGTGGCAGCGGATGTATCACAGCAGGGAACAACAAAAGGGAATCTGGAGTACTCGTCAATGATATTGAGGAAGTACACATTCCGATCTGTTGAGGGAAGGGGGCCCTTAAAATCGACACTCAGTCTCTCGAAGGGACGAGTGGCCTTGACTAAATGTGCCCGGTCAGGTCGGTAAAAGTGCAGTTTGCATTCTGCGCAAACCCGACAGCTTCTTGTTACGGACCTGACGTCCTCCACCGAGTAGGGCAGGTTGCGGGCTTTTATAAAGTGGTAGAGCCGAGTGACCCCAGAATGGCATAGGTCATTATGGAGAGCCTGCAAACGGTCCTCCTGTGTACTGGCGCATGGGTGTTCCACGCGAGAGGGCATTCGAGGGCTCATTGAGTTTCCCTGGACGGTACATGATGTCGTAGTTATAGGTGGAGAGTTCAATTCTCCACCGCAAGATCTTGTCATTCTTGATCTTGCCCCTCTGCGTGTTGTTAAACATGAATGCCACAGACCGCTGGTCCGTGATGAGGGTGAACAATTTTCCCGCCAAGTAATGGCGCCAGTGCCTGACGGCCTCCACAATAGCCTGGGCCTCCTTTTCCACCGCTGAATGCCGGATTTCGGGGCCTTGGAGGGTGCGGGAAAAAAATGCGACGGGCCTGCCCGCCTGGTTAAGTGTGGCGGCCAGGGCGAAATCAGATGCATCGCTCTCCACCTGAAAGGGGATGGACTCGTCAACAGCGTGCATCGTAGCTTTCGCGATGTCGGCTTTTAATTTATCGAAGGCCAATCGGGCCTCTGGCGTTAGGGGAAAAGTCGTGGACTTAATGAGCGGACGGGCTTTGTCCGCGTAATTGGGAACCCACTGCGCATAATAAGAGAAGAAGCCTAAGCATCTTCTCAGTGCTTTTGCACTAGCAGGCAAGGGAAGTTCAGAAAGGGGGCACATACGGTCTGGATCAGGGCCAATGACCCCGTTTTCCACCACGTATCCTAGGATGGCTAAACGGCGCGTACGAAACACACACTTCTCCCTGTTGTAGGTCAAGTTCAGGCGAGATGCAGTGCGTAGGACATTCAGGAGATTCGTGTCGTGGTCCTGCTGGTCATGGCCGCAGATGGTGACATTATCCAGGTACGGGAAGGTAGCCCGCAGCCCGTTCTGGTCCACCATTCGGTCCATAGCACGCTGGAAGACCGAGACCCCATTGGTGACACCAAAGGGAACCCTGAGAAAGTGATACAAGCGACCATCCGTCTCAAAACCCGTGTATTGTCGGTCCTCTGGGCGAATGGGGAGTTGGTGGTAGGCAGACTTGAGGTCTATGGTGGAGAACACCCGGTACTGCGCAATCTGATTGACCATATCAGTTATGCGCGGGAGAGGATACGCATCCAGCTGCGTAAATCGATTAATGGTCTGACTATAGTCAATGACCATCCGGGGTTTGTTCCCGCTCTTGACCACCACGACCTGCGCCCTCCACGGACTAGTGCTGGGTTGTATGATCCTTTCTTTGAGGAGCCGTTGAACCTCAGATCTAATGAAGATCCGATCCTCAGCGCTGTAACGCCTACTTTTAGTCGCGATGGGCTTGCAGCCTGGCACAAGATTCTGGAACAGGGAGGGTGTGGTGATCTTCAGCGCGAGAGGCTACAGGCGGGGCACGTTGGGCAATTTGGAGGCTGCTGCTGTTCTCCCACTGCCAGTGAAGGGAGTGGCCCACCGTACTGTAGGGTTACACTCCTCAAGTGGACCATGAAGTTTAGTCCGAGAAGTATTGGCGCGCAAAGGTACGGCAACACTAGGAGCTTGAAACGCTCGTAAACTGTGCCTTGCACCGTCAAAGTTACCACGCAACTCCCTAGCACGGTGACAGACCGGGACCTCGATGCCATAGAGATTGATTGTTTGGCAGGTTGAATCCGGAGTCCACACCGCTTCACAGCGTCTGGGTGGATAAAGCTCTCAGTGCTCCCGCTGTCAAACAGACAATAAATCACGTGGTCATTTACCTGGATGTTCATCATAGATTTGTCAAGTCTATGAGGCTTGGCCTGGTCCAGGATGATCGACGCCACCGTTGGTTCATGAGCGCCACTGCAGGCAGCTGAAATCGATGAGGAGGACCCCTGCTGGTCGTTCGCGGTCGGTGCCGACCAACATGGCCGCTCCGATAAGTCGCACGTGGGTGATGGCGCCAAACTCAGCGACCCCTGGTGGTCACACACCTCCGTCGACCATAATGGCGTCGTCCTGGCCTCGCACGTGGACGAACCCCTCGATGATTTTGACGACGAAGAGCCGAGCTCTGAAGAATCGCAGGCCGCACTGTCGTTCCTAGATTTTGATCGGCACACTTTCGAATAGTGCCCTTTCTTACCGCAGGCGGAGCACAACACAGCCTTAGCGGGACACCGTTACCGAGTATGCTTCGCTCCCCCACAGAAGTAACACCGCAGGCCGCCCGGAGCTGCTGCCGTCGTCTGGCCCGAGTGTGAGCACGCCATTACGCAGCATTTCGGACCCGAGGGACGAGGAGGGATTGGCGACTGCTCCTGCCACGTTGTCTCCACGTGGTCTTCCGGATACAATACTAAGCTTTTGGAGGCCGTCTGGAGCATCTCCGCTAGCTCGATTGCCTGGGTAAGGTCAAGGCGGCACGGTAGCACAGTGGTTAGCACTGCTGCTTCACAGCTCCAGGGTCCTGGGTTCGATTCCCGGCTCGGGTCACTGTCTGTGTGGAGTTTGCACATTCTCCTCGTGTCTGCGTGGGTTTCCTCCGGGTGCTCTGGTTTCCTCCCACAGTCCAAAGATGTGCGGGTTAGGTTGATTGGCCAGGTTAAAAAAATTGCCCCTTAGAGTCCTGGGATATGTAGGTTAGAGGGATTAGCGGGTAAAATATGTGGGGGTAGGGCCTGGGTGGGATTGTGGTCGGTGCAGACTCGATGGGCCGAATGGCCTCCTTCTGCACTGTAGGGTTTCTATGATATTCTATGAAGGTTACCTTTCTCCAATAGTTTAAGTCGAATGTACAACGATCCGACTCCCTCCACAAACGCATCTCGGGCGAGGTCGTACATGCTCTGCTCAGCCGACACAGCTTTGCAGTTACAGCCCCTGGCTAGCTGTAGGAGCTCGTTCGCATATTCCTCCATCGTTTCGCCAGACTGCCGTCGTCGAGTGGCTAAGAGGTAACGAGCGTGTATTTCATTGGGCGGTTTGATATAACGCTTCTTCAGAAGCTCGAGGGCCTTAGTATAATCGGTGGCTGCACGGATCGCGAGGTAGACAGTGTCGCTTACCCTCGCATGGAGGACCCGGAGTCTGTCATCATCTGTGGTGACCGCTGCGGAGGCTGCCAGGTAGTCTTCGAAGCACTTCAGCCAGTGGTCGAAGGTGTTAGAGGCGTCCACCGCACGTGGATCTAGTGTAAGGCGTTCCGGCTTCAGGATCTGCTCCATACTCTCTTTTTTTTTTCTTCGACGAGAGTTTAACAACAGTAAATAAAATTGATGCGCGTTATCAAACACGAGGCTAGATGCTCGGGAAATAAAGGCTTTTATTTACTGTAATGAAGCAGCCAATAATTATATACACGATCCCAGACTGAAGGGGTCCCGGCCAGAGCAGAGACTTTTATACCTCTCCCAGGAGGCGGAGCCCGACTGGGATGTACCACAACACTACAGTACAAAGGTGTAACAACCCCACCCTAACCCCAACAGCAACAAGTAGCACAACCCAACAGTAACATATGTACATCCTTGTAGTACTGGCCAGACCCTGGCTCAGTACTATCCAGTGGGAACCAACGATGGTTCACCACACCCGTGTTTGCCTTCTGAGGAGGTCGGTGCCGTTTTTTGCTGTGGTGCGTTGGAACTGTCGATCAATGAGTCGAGCGCCATATCCTGTCCTTACGAGGACATCTTTGAGCGCCTATAGGTGTCTGTTGCGATCCTCCTCATCTGAGCAGATCCTGTGAATACAGAGGGATTGTCGGTAGAGGATGGCTTCTTTAATGTGTTTAGGGTGGAAGCTGGAGAAGTGAGAATACTTCAGCAGTCAAGGGCATTCAGCCTCTGATCTTCCGGTAAGCGTAAAAGTCTGTAAAGAAAGTTCTTCTTGTTTGGGGACAAGCTGTTACATCTAACACCTTGTGCCCTGTGATAGGTTTCAGGCCAGCTTGGCCACAGGAAATCCCAGCATACTTAAAAAACAACCTTGGCCAAAAATCAGATTTGTTTGATTGAAGATCTTTCAGCATATTAGAAGTTAAATCTCTGCAGGCCAGTCAGCCACACTGGCCTCGTGTTAGGGTCCTATTGCTCTTGTGAAGCTAATAAACACCTGTGTCACAGTCCACCACCACATTGCCAATCTGATCTGGAATGTCATCGAATTCCACTTTGCGATCTCACAGTCATCCCACTGCGTTGACCCTATGGATGTTCCAGCTCACACCTACTTCTGGCTGTCACTCCAGAAGGGCAAATCTTCCAAGGAACCATCAGTTAAACCCCAGAAAGAGTGACCTGAGATGCGCAAAGTCCACACTAAGCAACCCTCCCCCCCACACCCCCACCAAGCGCTAGACCCCCTTGAAGACCAAGAGCACCACAATAATGGCGGTCCATAAAAGGTCTGCGAGCAGCAACCCATCCCCCCCCAACTGCTGACACTCAATCCCCAGCACTAAGAAAGCCTTAGTTGATCGCCCCCACATCCTTTCCAGTGTCCCGTCTCCATTGGATTCCCTGGGTGGATAGTGACAACCTGCACGCTGACCTCTGATATCACCGTTGGAGTGATGTTTTTATACAGTTGTTGAAAACCACGCTGATGTGTCTCTTACTAGCACAGTTTGAGTATTCAGTGACGATGGAAGTGCCAGCGGGATGGCTCGATAATGATATTATAATTTATTAAAATGAGGTTCCCAACCATCCTGGTCCCAACACTCATGAGATTTTGGGCCCATATCACCGTTTATGCTGATGGCTAACACGGGGTGAAACTTCCATCCATTGACTTTCAACTTCTGACTTGTTGTTTAATTTGGATGCAATTCTAAGTGTTAAAAATCTCTTCCTCCAATTCTATAATATTCTGATGATGGGTGATCCAGACTTGAAACCATAGCTCTGCTCTCTCTCTCCGCAAATGCAGAGATTTTCTAACATTTTCTGCCCAATTCTATGTTTGGTCTGGCTCTTAAATATACCCAAATAAGTCCGGCAAGGTGAAATTGGAATCCATAGCTGTTTTAAACCGTACGGAGGACAAATTCCATTACTGAAAAAGAAGTTTAAGAAGTCCAGACAAGACATTAATGAGACAGTGTTTTTGATTAATTGCAGGAAGTTACCGTTAAGCCCTGTCCAGTGTTTTCCTCTCACTGGAGAATCAGCTTAAAGCAGCAAAATTATTTTTCAATTGATGTCATGAGGTCACCATGTATTTTGTCCTCAGACCCACGCTGTGGGTCTATCCAAACCCATGCGTGCTAACAATGGAATTTGCCCAGTGCTGGCCGTTTTGTGCAGCATTGATTTGAAACTTTTGAGCCTTTCTCAAGGTTTGCTCACCCTTCCTTGAGTGTTACGAGTTTTTCTGTCTTGCTGCTGGATTGGGGATTTTCATGGCCCACCACATGCTATGATGTAACCCTTAGTAAACTGAACTGTTGATTTTTTTCTCTGCCTCACACCCTGCACATCTTCTATTTACTCATCTGCAGGTTTTTAACTGCCATATCAAAGTCTTCCGTTTTGGCACCTTTTTAACATTTTTAAAGTTGATTTTCAGAGATTTCAGGATCCTTCACTGATGCCACCATTTGCATGATTTGATTTGATTTAATTTAATTTGATTTATTGTCACATGTATTAGTATACAGTGAAAAGTATTGTTTCTTGAGTGCTATACAGACAAAGCATACCGTTGATAGAGAAAGAATGGAGAGAGTGCAGAATGTAGTGTTACAGCCATAGCTAGGATGTAGAGAAAGATCAACTTAGTGCGAGGTAGGTCCTTTCAAAAGTCTGATGGCAGTAAGGAAGAAGCTGTTCTTGAGTTGGTTGGTATGTGACTCAGACTTTTGTATATTTTTCCCGATGGAAGAAGGTGTAAGAGAAAATGTCTGGGGTGCGTGGGGTCCTTTATTATGCTGGCTGCTTTTCCGAGGCAGCGGGTAGTGTAGACAGAGTCAATGCATGGGAGGTTGGTTTGCGTGATGGATTGGGCTACATTCACAATCTTTTGTAGTTTCTTGTGGTCTTGGCCAGAGCAGGACCCATACCAAGCTGTGTTACAACCAAAAAGAATGCTTTCTATGGTGTATCTGTAAAAGTTGGTGAGAGTCCTAGCTGACATGCCAAATTTCCTTAGTCTTCTGAAAAAGTAGAGGCGTTGGTGTGCTTTCTTAACTATAGTGTTGGTATGTTGGTTGTGACTGACTGAGGTACAGTTGCAGAGACACAGATATGTCTGAACAATAACTGGTTCATTGGACGAACATAACTATTTACAGATGTACAAGACTGCAGCCATTACTCCGTCTAAGCTATCAGCTCTCTCCTTTTAGACTTCTAGTCATGTGACTCTCTTACATCATCATGTGGATAGCATTGCTTCTCCAGTCCCACACATTAACCTTTTCAGCCTTGAACACTCTAAGATTACACCTCTTACCTTTTGTAAATGGAGTTCATTCAAATCTCAGCCACCTGGATCCTCCTTCACACCAAGTACCAATCATGCGTCACACTTTTGCCTTGCTGCCCAACAGTGGGTCTGTCTGGCAACACCTTTTAAATTCTCATGCTGATTTTCAAATCCCTCCATATCCCTATCTCTGTACACCTTCTCCAGCTCTGCAACCCTCCAAGATCTATGTACTCCTCCAATTCTGTCCTTTTACTCATCCCTGCTTTTCATCAACCTGAAACTATCATCCTTATCTTCAGCTAGCTAGGTCCTAAGTTGTATAATTCCTTTCCCAAATATCTGTGCCTCTCCATCTGTCTCTCCTCCTTTACGGCATTCCTGGAAGCCTACTTAGAACCATGGAACAGTAACAGCACAAAAGGAGGCCCATCTTGCGCATGACAGCCTGAGGACACTCAGGTGCCCTTTCTAATCCCACCTTCCCGGCCCATAGTTTGCAGAACTTAAGGCAGAACCTGGTACTTTTTAAAAGAGATTAGAATCTCTGCCTCCACCACCAACCCAGGCAGTGAATTGCAGACAATCCACAATCCGCAGCAGAACAAAGTTCTTCCTCATGACCCCTCTACATCTACTGCCATTTATCTTCAATCTATGTTCCCTAGTTCTAGAATTCTCCGCCAAGGAAAACAATTTCATTCTATCTCTTCCCCTCATCATTTTGTACACCTCTATAAAGTCACCCATCAACCTTCTTTGTTCCAAGGAAAATAACCCCAACCTATCCAATCTCTCCTCGTAGTTACACTTTCCTAGCCCGGGCAACATTCTTGTAAACCTCCTCTGCACTCTCTCCAGAGCAATTACATCCTTCCTGAAATATGGTGGCCAGAACTGCACACAGTGTTGCCGATTCTCCCATCCCGCCGCACTAATTCTTTCAGGCCAGGAGAATCGTGTGTCAAGCGATTCACGGGATTCGTGCATGTGTTCCTGCCACGCGCACATTTCCCAGTGCCAGATATCTGCGCCGTCTGATTCACGCAGGAAAGTTATTTTAATGTAATTTAAATGTAATTTCGATGTGATTAGCAGGCCTAGGATTGAACTCTCCAGGCCCGCTAGCATCTCTCACCCCGCCAGGAGTATTTCACTCTAGTGGGGTTCAGACTAGCTCCCCACTTTTGGGGAACTAGTGGAAGGACTTTGCTGGACTGAAGGGGAGGCAATTTGGGCTCCCCAGGGGGTTGGTCAGCAGGGAGGGGGGGTGCCCCCAGGCATGGGCACCCTGGCAATTCCAGCCTATGCCCCCTGGCACTGCCTAAGGGGCAAAGTGCCCATGTCCAGGGGCACCTTGGCACTTTCCACTGGGCATGGGGCAGTGCCAAGGGGGTGGGGCTTATTGGGGGCAGGGCCTAGGGGTGATTGGTGGGGGTGGGGGGTCCCGCTGCCACTCTGCCATTGCGACCGATGGGAGCTGGATGGAGGCCAGCAATTGGAGTGGGCTGGGTGGAGGGGGGGAGGGGTGGGGGGGCAGCCAGCCGGAGGGGTCTGCTGGGTGGGGGGGGGGGGGATCTGCCAGAGAGTGGGGGTTGGAGGGATCTGCCAGAGAGTGGGGGTTGGAGGGATCGTCAGGATCATCACTGCTGGGCAGGGGTCTGGAGATTGGGTGGTCCGGGACAGTGTGGGGGGTTCGGGGCTGTCCCACGAATGGACAGGGTGACGCGATCGAGTCATGGTGGGATTGTGGGGGGCAGCACTGCGGGGGTTCTGGACTGGCCAGCGATAGAGTGGGAATAGGCTCCGCCCCCTGAAATTTAATGATATTCATGCTGGTGGCCTCTGCATTGCACAGAGTGTGGGAGATTCCAGTGTAAACTCCCACTGAAAAGCCCAGCATGATTTATGCTAGTTATCTCACAAAGTCGACACTTAGAACTTTTTTGGGAGAATCCCGGCCAATATTCCAGATATGGCCTCACCAGTGTTTTATACCGATACTTCTTTGATTAAGCTTTTGGTCACCTTTCCTAAAATCTCCTTATGTGACTCAGTGTCAAATGTTGTTTGATAATGGTGCTCTTTGTGATTTTTTGCTCTTTGTGATTTTTATAAATGACCTGGATGAGGAAGTGGAAGGATGGGTTGGCAAGTTTGCTGATGACACAAAGGTTGGTGGGGTTGTGGATAGTGTAGAGGGACGTCAGCAGTTGCACCGAGACATAGATGAGATGCAAGACTGGGCGGAGAAGTGGCAGATGGACTTCAGCCCAGATAAGTGTGTGGTGGTTCATTTTGGCAGGTCGAATAGGATGAAAGAATATAATATTAAGGGTAAGACACTTGGCAGTGTGGAAGATCAGAAGGATCTTGGGATCCAGGTTCATAGGACGCTCAAAGCAGCGTCGCAGGTAGAGGCTGTGGTTAAGAAGGCGTATGGAATACTGGCCTTCATCAATAGAGGAATTGAGTTTAGAAATCGGGAGGTAATGCTGCAGCTGTATAGGACCCTGGTCAGACCCCACCTGGAGTACTGTGCCCAGTTCTGGTCACCTCATTACAGAAGGGATGTGGAAGCCATAGAAAGGGTGCAGAGGAGATTTACAAGGATGTTGCCTGGATTAGGTGGCATGCCTTATGAGGATAGGCTGAGAGAGCTTGGTCTTTTCTCCTTGGAGAGGCGAAGGATGAGAGGCGACCTGATAGAGGTGTATAAGATGTTGAGGGCTATTGATAGAGTGGATTCTCAGAGGCTTTTACCCAGGGCTGAAATGGTTGCCACAAGAGGTCACAGGTTTAGGGTGCTGGGGAGTAGGTACAGAGGAGATGTTAGGGGTAAGTTGTTCACTCAGAGGGTTGTGGGTGCGTGGAATCGGCTGCCAGTAGTGGTGGTGGAGGCAGATTCGATAGAGTCTTTTAAGAGACTTTTGGATAAGTTCAAGGAAGTTAGTAAGATAGAGGGTTATAGGTAAGCCTAGTAGGTAGGGACATGTTCGGCACAACTTGTGGGCCAAAGGGCCTGTTGTGCTGTAGCTTTTCTATGTTCTATGTTCTAATGGTGCTGTGAAGTGCCTTAGCATATTTTACCACAACAGTTGTGCTCGTTAAATGTAAGTTATTGTTGTTGTAATTGTTATCCAAGATTGATTTCCTCTTGAATTCTAGGCTCCAAATCACAGACCTATTTGAGAAATACTGGTACAAGACTTGAAGGGAAAAAAGAAAAAAGAAAAGCAAAAACAGAAATTGATGTTGATTTAGAGAATCCAGAAGAAATCCTGGCAGAAGAGTTTCTTTCTGTTGATAACCCAGATGCTTTGGTAAAGGCAGCGATCAGGTTAGCAATTTCATCTGGCTGATCTCTGTCACAGACTGTTTTACAAATTTTTCTGTTTTACTGTTTTAACCTTTTTTCCACTGTTTTTTCTGACCAGTGATTCAATTGCAATTGATGGAAATCATTTCTTTTACAATGTATGCATGAATTTCTCCTGCTTTTATACTTCATGAACAAATAAATATTTGAGGAGCCCTTTGAGTGATTCAGAACTACTTGGAAAGTGATACGGTGTTCGCATGTATGAGTTGCATAATGACTTTTAACAAAAATGAAATCACACAAACTTTGAGACATTTTTGACATAATTAAGGAATAGGTGAGGAGGTAGGATACGGGAAGTAGGGGTAATGGGTATATACTCAAATTGGCAGGAAGTGATGATTGCTGTTCCCCAGTGATATGTCCAGGTTGGTGCACAGATGACTGCTAAAGGCTGAATTGTGCCAGAAAGGGTCTGCTGCAAATAGAAGAGGATAAAGCAAAAAAAAAGTTTTGGACAAGTTATTGTCTCAGGATTTCCTCTGCTTGCATTTTCTCCCTGCCTCTGATATGCTTCTTTTGAAGGAGGCTGGACTATTTTTTATTTGTTGTGCCGGGTGCAGTAATCCTGGGTGAATTTCTTTTAGAACTCACAGTCCATATCAAAACTTCTAAATGAAGCTTTCAGAGTGTCCTTGTAGCACTTCCTTTAATCATCATGAGAGCAGACCCCAGACTAAAGCTCTCCATAGAAGATAAAATTTGGTAAGCAAATGTCAGGCATTCTGGCTACATGACCAGCTCAACACAGTTGCGACTGCTTCAATACTGTGTGGATGCTTGGCACACCAGCTTGGGTAAGCACAGCAGTGTCTGGCATTTTCAGGAGCTTCCTAAGGCAGCTCAAGAGGAAGTGGAAGCAGATGTGATTGATCTTCCTGGCACGATATTGGTGCACATTCTTGCATGCATAGAGCAGAATAGGCAGAGCTTTTGCTCCATAGACTTTCAGCCTTTATTGAAGGCAACTCTTCCTTTGGCAATTCTTGCATGTATCTCGTTGTTAATATAGACAGCTCAGGAGAGATAAGTTGCTGAGATAAGTGAACCTATTCACTGCTGACAGGTGTGGTCATGGACTGAAAACTTGGGCCTGAGATAGGGTTTCAATAGCAGGCGGAGGTTGTTGCATGGATTGGAGAACAAGTCCATACTATGCTTCATGCCCAACTTTGTATTGGTGGCTAGTGCATAATCATCAGCAAACAAGAAATCACAATGTATATTTTTGGAGACCTCGGTCTTTGTCTGGAGTCATCAAAGGTTGAGCATCTGGAGTCATCCAAGGTTGAGCAGCTTTGATCACACCATACCTGATTTTAATACCGGGATCACATTCATGGGAGTCATTGGAGAACATAATGGAGAAAAATATACTGAAGAGAGTTAGTGCAAGCACATCACTCTGTTTAACTTCATTTGTGACAGGGAATGGGTCAGAAAATATACCATTGTCCAGGACATGCACAAGTACACCATCATGAAACTGTCGAACCATTATAATGAATTTCTCAAGACAGACACATTTCTCCATTGCAATTATTATGATCCCTGTAGATACCTTTAACTTTTAAAAAGAGGTTCAAACTTCCAGTTGATAGCTGAAAGAATGGCACAAGATTTCATGTTTTAAAACTTTTTTCTGTAACAAATGATGAAGAACACTATTGACTAAACACTATTTTCTTCCCATAGGCAATTTATACTTTAAACGACAGAGATTAACTTTCCTTTTTTATACTTAGTGCTCCATGGAATTACAGTCCATCACCATGTCACTGAGTAGTAACTTCAGGTCTTCAGGCACTTCCCTCAGTTTTCATAGTGTTTCTTAAATCCAGCCCAGCAGTAAATCCTGTACGAATTCTTCTTCCTGGCTAGTCCAGGACAAACCTCTTGAAATCCTTAGCTGGCAGCAGGATTTCTGACATGAACCAGTCTGCTTGTTAGAAATACTGTCCCTCCCTTATACCCTAGCTTATTACCAATTTATCAATGATTTAGGTGGAAATGTAAACTACCTAATATCTAAATTTGCTGATGACACTAAATTAGGCAGTACATTAATTTACATGTGAACATAAAGTTGTCAGCTGAAGTACTTCAAATAACAAACATAAAATGTTGGAAAAACTCAGCGGGTCTGACAGCATCTGTGGAGAGAGAAACAGTCTATATGACTCTTCTGCAGAGTTAAAGAGAGGGAGAAATGTGATGGATTACATACTGTATAAGAGGGGGTAGAGCAGTCAGTGCTCAGTGAAAACAAAGCTTAAGAACAAGTGACAGATGGTCCAGTGGGGGAGGCAAGGTAGGGGATGGGAGTGCGGGGTGGCATTAAAGTAATAGAACATAGAACATTACAGCGCAGTACAGGCCCTTCGGCCCTCGATGTTGCACCGACCTGTGAAACGAATCTAACCTACACTATTCCAATATCATCCATATGTTTATCTAATGACCCTTTAAATGCCCTTAATGTTGACGAGTCCACTACTGTTTCAGGCAGGGCATTCCACGCCCTTACTACTCCCTGAGTAGGGACACTAAACACAGACCAGTCCACTTCACTTGGTCTGTAAGCATGATCCTAACCTTCCTGTTGCGTGCCATTTCAACTGCCATTTTCAGATTGCCCATGGTGGAGTAGAAGAAAATTTACCTCAGTTTGCATTGGTGAAGAGTTGACTTCAAATGGATCTGTCTAGTTTAGCTAAAAGACACAGCTAAATTATATAATGGTCTATAAATACATAATTTTCACACAAATTAATAAAAAGTGGCATCAAATCTGCACAAAGTGCAATATTTAATATCTATGTGTGCTTGTGCTGTATTGTACCTTTGGATCAAACTGCAATAACAGACTAGTAGGCCAGAATTTTCCAACTGTTCACACCAGCAGGATCTTCTGGTTCTGTTGATGGCGCATCCTTGACATGGGTTTCCTAACGGCATGGGGTGCAATCAATGGGAAATTCCATTGACAGCATCAGGACCAGAAGATCACACCACCGGCAAATGGCACGCCTCCAATCGGCCACGGGAAACATGTCATCAGGAGGCCAGAAAGTCACTCCCCCTTCACCCCTGTAATCGAAATATTTCATTCTCAGTCACCTACCAGAAATATGATCATAGACACCCATGTTTCAATCTTTCCAACCAGCGGGAACATCATCTTAGCATCCACCCTGTCAACTACCCTCAGGATGTTATATGTTTCAATAAGGTCACTTCTCAATCTTTTAATCTCCAATGGATATAGGCCCAAATTGCCCAACCTTTCCCCATAAGATCATCCCAGGAATCAATCAAGTGAAACTTCTCCAAATTGCACGTAATGCAAAACTGCAGTACCCTAGATGTGGTCTTGCCAATGCCAAGTACAACTGTAGCAAAACTTCACTGCTTTTATATGCCTTTCTCCTTGCAAATTCCATATGCCTTCCTAATTGCTTGCTGTACCTACCAACTAACCTTTTTGAATGTATTGTGATTCATCCAGATCCCTCTGTGCCACAGTGCTATCTCTCTCCAATTGCATATTATGCCACTTTTTTTACTCTTTCTGACAAAGTGGCCAAATTCACATTTTCTCACATTATACTCCATTTGCCAATTTTTTGGCCCACACACTTAACCTAGCTATATCCCTTTGCAGGCTCGTTATGTCCTTTTCACAACCTACTCTCCTTACTTTTGTGTCATCAGCAAATTGAACAACAATACTTTTGGTCCCTTCTCCCAGATCATTGATATAAATTGTAAATAGTTGAGACCCAGCACTACCGGATAACCCGGGTAATTATAGGCTGGTGAGCTTGATGTCCGTAGTAGGGAAGTTGTTGGAGAAGATTCTTAGAGATAGGATATTTGCGCATTTAGAACTGAATAATCTCATTTGCGAGAGACAGCATGGTTTTGTACGAGGGAGGTCATGCCTCACAAATTTGGTTGAGTTTTTTGAGGAGGTGACAAAAACGATTGACGAGGGAAGTGCCGTGGATGTCGTCTATATGGATTTTAGTAAAGCATTTGACAAGGTCCCTCATGGCAGGCTGGTGCAAAAGGTTAAATCTCACGGGATAAAAGGTGAGCTAGCTAGATGGGTGAAGAACTGGCAAATAAACCTGTTGGACTTTAACCTGGTGTTGTTAAAACTCTTACTAGCCATAGAAGACAGAGGGTAGCAGTGGAGGGGTCTTTTTCTGGTTGGAGGTGTTCCGCAGGGCTCTGTACTGGAACCTCTGCTGTTTGTGATGTATATAAATGATTTGGAGGAAGATGTAACTGGTGTGATCAGTAAGTTTGCAGACGACACAAAGATTGCTGGAGTTGCGGATAGTGATGAACATTGTCAGAGAATACGGCAGGATATAGATAGGCTGGAACATTGGACGGAGAAATGGCAGATGGAATTTAATCCAGATAAATGCGAAGTGATGCATTTCGGTAGATCTAATGTAAGGGGGAGCTATACAATAAATGGCAGAACCATCAGGAGTATAGACACACAGAGGGACCTGGGTGTACAAGTCCACAGATCCTTAAAGGTGGCAGCACAGGTGGAGAGGGTAGTGAAGAAGGCATATGGCATGCTTGCCTTTATTGGATGGGGCATAAAATATAAAAGTTGGCATATGATGTTGCAGCTGTATAGAACGATGGTTAGGCCACATTTGGAATACTGCGTCCAGTTCTGGTCGCCACACTACCAGAAGGACGTGGTGGCTTTGGAGAGAGTACAGAGAAGGTTTACCAGGATGTTGCCTGGTATGGAGGGTCTTAGCTATGAGGAGAGATTGGGTAAACTGGGGTTGTTCTCCCTGGAAAGACGGAGGATGAGGGGAGACTTGATAGAGGTGTATAAAATTATGAAGGGCATAGATATGGTGAACAGTGGGAAGCTTTTTCCCAGGTCGGAGGTGACGAACACAAGGGGTCATGGGTTCAAGGTGAGGGGGGCATAGTTCAACACAGATGTCAGGGGGACATATTTTACACAGAGGGTGGTGGGGGCCTGGAATGCACTGCCAAGCAAAGTGATTGAGGCGGACACGCTGGGATCGTTTAAGATTTATCTAGATAGCCACATGAACAGACTGGGAATAGAGGGATAGAAAAGAATGGTCTAGTAAGCACATGAGCAGCGCAGGCTTGGAGGGCCAAAGGGCCTGTTCCTGTGCTGTATTGTTCTTTGTTCTTTGTACTCCCTGTAAAAGGTAAATGTTGCGATAGTCCCAGGTGACCATAGGCTGCTCTCCCCTTTGAGGGGGAGAGCTGACTGGTGGTGAGGATCATCACCCCTCAGGTGAAGGGCAAGGTTGAGAAGGTGGGCCTTCATGAATAATCTCAACTGGTATGGGAATTAAATCTGTGCAATTGGCATTGCTCCACACCACAAACCAGATGTTCAACCAATTGAGCTAAACCAACCTTGTGCACTCTACTTGTTACATATTGCCAACCCAAAATGACTGATTTATGCCAACTCTCTACTTCCTGTTGCTCTGTCCAGGCTAATAAATTACTCCCTACATGTGATCTCTTATTTTGTGTAGCAACCTTTGATGTTGCATCTTGTCAAATGTCTCCTGGAAGTCTATGTGTAGGATATCGATGTTGCTTGCTTTTTTCTCGTAGAACTCTGATAAACTAGTTAAACATGATTTCTGTTTCTTAAAATCATGTTGACTCTGTCCAATTGTATTAAGATTTTCTAAGTGTTTTGCTATAGCCCCCTTTGTGATAGAATTCAGCATTTTCCCTGTGACAGATGTTAAGCTAATTGGCTGGAGAAAAGTTATATTTGTTATTTTTCAATCTGATTGGACTTTTCCAGAATCTAGAGAATTTTCAAAAATTAAAGCCATCTCCTATCACAGCAGAACTTCATGTGCAACCCTAGAATGAAGTCCATCAGGACCTAGGGAATTTGCCAGCATTTAGTGCATATGATTTTCTCAGTAGCCTTACCATTATAATTGTTTTAAGTTTCACCTTCCCTTTCTTCTCTTGATTTACAATTATTTTTTGAACATTATTTGTGTCTTCTACAGTGAAGACAGACACAAAGGGTGGGATTTATGGCCTCACTTGATCGAGAACGGAAATTCCCACCCAAGATCAATGGAGATTTCTGTTGTCGGAACTTCGCCCGCTCCGATTCTATGGCGGGCGATGTGGTAGAGTTCCAGCCATAATATCCGTTCAACTCATCTGTTCATTCAAAACCCACCTCATTTCCATTAATTTAGAATGCTTACATCCTCTCCAGGCACAAAGGGGGTAATTTGGACATTGTGCAATGGCATAATATGGATACTAGTGAAACTGCATTAGAATTGATCCATTCCATTAGCCAGTAATGTGTCAAAGTTCACCAAGTTCACCAAGTAAGATTGATTTTATTATCGCGGAATCACAGAATCCCTAAGTACAGAAGGACCATTGAGTCTGTACCAACCACATCCCACCCAGGCCCTATTCCCACAACAGCACACATTTACCCTACTAATCCCTCTGACACTAGGGTCAATTTAGCATGGCCAATCAACCTAACCTGCATATCTTTGGACTGTGGGAGAAAAACCAGAGCACCCAAAGGAAACCACACAGACATGGGGAGAATGTGCAAATTCCACGCAGACAGTGACACGAGGCTGGAATTGAACCTGGGACCCTAGCACTGTGAGGCAGCAGTGCTAACCACTGTGCCACCCTGCCATCCATTTGCATTGTCCATTGTTGAAAGAGCATTTTCTAGATGCCTGGAGATATTATTGTTTGTCATAAAAAGTATACCATTCAAATTTTAAAACATGAAACAAACTAATCTGACCTGGTCTTTAAAAGTTCTATACGAACAATTTAGTTGTTATTAGTGTCTGTGGTGAAGTCTGGCCAAAATGAAGCTGCTTCAATTTCTTCCTTATCAGTGCACATCAATATTTAAAATCAGCTTTGCCTTCTAACTATACATGTGCTTATTCAAACCATTCTGCACTGTGAAGTGTAAAATGTAGAAATGTTTTAGAAAATCTGCATTACTGTAGAAATGTCAAGTGAGAAAGTGATTTCAAGATACTGTACAAAATGCCCTATATTGTGCAAAAAAAAAATTTACATTCCACAGGTAATTGAATTTGCTCAGCTGGAGAAATGTGTCCAATTCTGAGTACTGAAATTAGGAAGGATATTAAAATCTTGAAGGTTGGGAGGAAAAACAAAGACAAAAAACAGTACAGCACAGGAACAGACCCTTCAGCCCACCAAGCCTGCGCCGATCATGTTGTCCTATCTAGACCGGCCACCTGTATCCCTCTATTCCCCACCTGCTCATGTGTCTATCCAGACAGACACTTAAATGTTGCTAGTGTGTCTGCCTCAACCACCTCACTTGGCAGTGCATTCCAGGCCCGCACCACCTCTGTGTAAGTAACTTCCTCTGCACATCTCTACTGAACCTTTCCCCCCTTTCCTTGAACTTGTGCCCCCTTGTAATTATCATTTCTGCCCTGGGGAAAAGTCTTCCAACTGTTCACCTTATCTATGCCCCTCATAATTTTATAAACTTCTATCAGGTCGCCCCTCAGCCTCCATCTTTCTAGGAAGAACAATCCCATAGCGCTGTGTGGTAGCAGTACTAACCTCTGTGCCACCGTCCAGCCCATCATGGGGGTAGTGAAGAGTTCAATTATGGCCTTGGGTGACTGTCTATATGGTGCTTGCATGTTCTCTCTGTGTGGGTTTCCTCCAAGTGCTCCGGTTTCCTCCCATACTCCAAAGATGTCCAGGCTAGGTTGATTGGCCATGCTAAATTGCCTCTTAGTGTTAGGGGAATTAGCAACATAAGCACGTGGGGTTACTGGGATAGCGCCTGGGTGGGTTTGTTGTTGGTGCAGGGTTGATGAACCAAGTGGCCTTCTTCTGCACAGGATTCTGCACTGTAGGGATTCTATGATTCCAGAGGGCTACGGTCCAAATCTTGAGTGGGTTGATAGGAGTCCAGTGTTACTTGGATGATATTCTGGTCACGGGTTCGGCAGAGGAGGAGCGTTTAAAGATCTCGGAGGACATCTTAAAGAGGTTGCAGGAGCACGCCCTACAAGTCAAGAGACAGAAATGCGAGTTCTTTAAGGACTCAGTTGAGTACTTGGGCCATGTAATTGATGGTAATGGGTGACACAAGGTGTCTAAGAAGATGGAGGCCATCATGAAGGCCGTAAGACCAGAAAATGTTTCCCAATGGATGTCGTTCTGGGACATATTAATTACAACGGCATGTTCGTTCTGGGTTTGGTGACGGTGTTGAAACCGATGTTTCAGAGCTAGGAAAAAGGCAGCCATGGAAATGGACCAAAGCATGTGAGGAGGCCTTCCTGGCGGTAAAGCAGACTTTGAAGAGATCGGAATTCTAGTTCATTTCAAGCCAAAGTTACTGCTGCAGCTTGCATGTGATGCCTCGCCCTATGGGGTTGGGGCTGTCCTGTCCCATATTTTGCCGAACGCGGAGGAAAGGTCCATCACATTCGTTTCAAGATCGTTGACAAAATACGCTCAGGTAGAAAAAGAGGGGTCAGGCATCACCTTTGGCGTCAAGAAGTTTTATCACTTCCTATATGGCAGTCATTTCGTACTTCTGACAGACCATAGGCCCTTTGACATCCATCTTAGGGTCGTACATGGGAATATCATCCATAGTGTCAGCTCGATTGCAAAGGTGGGCGTTGGTGTTGTCAGCCTACTCATACAAAATTCAGTAGCGCCAGTCCAAGAAACACGGCAACACGGGTGCTCTGTCAAGACTGCCTTTGCCTCGGGATAAAGATCCTCCTGGCTGGAATCTGAAGATAATGTACTTCACACAAGAAGATAAAAGTAACTACTACCCAGGTGCGGAACGCCACTCAGAACAATCCAATTATAAGCAGGACAGTGGACGTAGTCCTGAAAGGGAGGTCAAGTAGTAGAAACCACCCGGAGTTTCGGCCATATATGTCCCAAAGGTAGGAGTTGTCTGTATTGGATGGATATTTAGTATGGGGTATGAGAATTGTCATTCACCCATCATTAAGAGGAAAGGTGCTGGAGCAGGTGCACCAAGGTGGTGATGCGGATGAAAAAAATAGCAAGTAGCTATTGATGGCCGAATGTTTATGCACAAAGTGAAGAAAAAGTGGAATCATGAGGCCCTCCCTTGTCACCTCTTCAACCGTGGGAATGGGCTTAATCGCCCTGGTAGCAAATTCATATTGATTTTGCTAGTTCAGTAGAAGGGCAGATTTGCTTAGTGGTAGTGGATGACCACTCCAAGTGGCTGTGAAATCCATGTCAGCGGAGTCAATGTTAGACAAACTCGATGGTTTGGCAATCCAGAACAAGTGGTCAGTAACAATGGACCCCAATTTATAGCATAAAACTTTGCTGAGTATATGGAACACTATGGAATCAGACACGTGGGGTCGGCACCATATCACCCGGTGACGAGTGGTCTGGTAGAACAATTTGTTCAGGCCTTGAAGCAGTCTTTGAAATCATCGCAAGGGGAGGGGTCACTAGGATGGCAGTTAAATAAATTTCTGAGTATATAACATGCCACATGCGACAACCCAGTGCTCGCTGGTTTTGTTGATATTCAACTGGATATTGAGAACGACTTTCGACCTGCTGTAGCCAGAGGAGACATGAGAGATTGTTGAGCAGAACCAAGAGGAACAGATGGCCAGAAGAGCAGGAAGCATGAAGTTGAGGACTTTTCAGAAAGGGGAATTCGTTCTGGCCAGGAATCATACTTCTGAGGAGAAGTGGATACTGGCTACCATTGTTGCACAAACGGGTCCCTTGTCCTACACAATACAAACCACAGATGAGCTGGTTTGGAGGAGTCATGCTAACCAGTTGGTCACAGCATCACATCAAAGGTGGGAAACCCCACAAATGGCAGAACCATCCAAGATCCAAGATGGCCGCAGCAGTGTTGCCCGAGCCGAGAATTTCGGAGTCAGAGTTGATCACCCCAAGAGAGGTAAGCAGCATCAGTGGCATCAGCCACCTGTGGCCCTACGGAGAGGGACCTCTATGCTGAGCAGCAGGATTTTCCAGACTCCCTGGAAACTACTTATAGAATCATAGAATCCCTACAGTGCAGAAAGAGGCCATTTGGCCCATCGTGCCTGCACCCGACAACAATCCCACCCAGGCCCTATCCCTGTAATCCTACCTATTTACTCTGCTAATCCCCCTAATTCTAAGGGGCAATTTAGCATGTCCAATCCACCTAACCTGCACACCTTTGGGCTGTTGGCGGAAACCCATGCAGACATGGGGAGAACGTGCAAACTACGCACAGACAGTGACCCGAGGCCAGAATTGAACCCAGGTCCCTGACGCTATGAAACGGCAGAGCTAACCACTGTGCCACCGTGCTGCCCCTCAGGAAAACATTTCTGAAACAAGAAAACAGCCTATCCAAAACCATCATTTCCCTCATAGAATCATTTGGGGCGATTCCCCCAGCCCGCTGCACTGCTCGAGTAGCCATGATGTGGAGATGCTGAGGTTGGACTGGGTTAGGAATAGCAAGAAGATTCGCAACACCAGGTTAAAATCCAACAGGTTTATTTGGTAGCACGAGCTTTTGGAGCACTGCCCCTTTGTCAGGTGAGTGGAGAGTTCACAAACAGGGCATATACAGACACGGACTCAATTACAAGATAATGGTTGGAATATGAGTCTTAACAGGTAATCAAGTCTTTGCAGATGCAGAGAATGTGAGTGGAGAAAGGGTTAAGCACAGGTTAAAGAGATGTGAATTGTCTCAAGCGAGGACAGTTTGTGAGATTTTGCAAGCCCAGGCAAGTCGTGAGGGTTACAGATAGTGTGACATGGACCCAAGTTCCCGGTTGAGGCCGTCCTCGTGTGCGGAACTTGGCTATCAGTTTCTGCTCGGCAATTCTGTGTTGTCGTGTGTCTTGAAGGCCACCTTAGAGAACACTTACCCGAAGGTCAGAGGCTGAATGCCCTTGACTACTGAAGTGTTCCCCGACAGGAAGGGAACACTCCTGCCTGGTGATTGTCGAGCGGTGTCCACTCCAGGAAAGTCCTTGATGTCGGTCACCTCAGCACTTCACTGTGCTGTAAGCCCATGGATAACCTCTGCTCAAGTAGTGCAGTGGGGCGGGAGACATCGGGGGTGCCTGCAGCAGGACTCGCGACCAGTGTCCGGTTGATCACGAGTCTCCCAGGCAATGTTTTTCAATGTAATCAGCCTCATGCCGGAATTCTGCATGAGGCTGATTACTATATTGAAATCTGAATTTCAATATGACTGGCGAGCCTGGGAAGGTAGTCTCTGGACTTGCTAGTGTCTCCCACTGTGCCAGGAGAGGTTCCCAGCAGCGGGGTTTAAAACTGGTCCCAATCAAGGGGAAACCTGGTGTGATCAAATCGCTGACAGAGGCCATTAAGGCCCCCCAGGAGGTCATGAGCAGAAGATGTCCCTTTGACAGTGCCAGCCTGGCACTGCCCATCTGGCACCCTGGCAGTGCCCATCGGGCACCGGGCAGTGCCAAGGGGGTGAGGCCGACTGGGGGTGATCAGTGGTGTTTACGGGGAGAGGCCCGCTGCACACACTGCAATGGGATCGGTTTGAGAGGGAAGATAAGAACAAGGAGCATTGGCCCCTCGAGCCAGCTCCATCGTTCAGTAAGACCATGGCTGATCTTTTTGTGGATTCAGCTCCACTTACCCGCCCGCTCACCATAACCCTTAATTTCTTTACTGATCAAAAATCTGTCTATTTTTGCCTTAAAAACATTCAACGAGGTTGCCTCAACTGCTCTACTGGGCAGGGAATTCCACAGATTTACAAACTTTTGGGTGAAGAAGTTCCTTCTCAACTCAGTCCTAAATCTGTTCCCCTCATTTTGAGACGATGCCCTCTAGTTCTGGTTTCACCTGCCAGTGAAAACAACCTCTCTGCTTCTATCTTATCTATTCCCTTCATAATTTTATATGTTTCTATAAGATCCCCCTCATTCTTCTAAATTCCAATGCGTATAGTCCCAGTCTACTCAGTCTCTCCTCATAAGCCAACCCTTTCAACTCTGAAATCAACCTAGTGAATCTCCTCTGCCTCCCCTCCAGTGCCAGTGTATCCTTTCTCAAGTAAGGAGACCAAAACTGTACACAGTACTCCAGGTGTGGCCTCACCAGCACCTTATACAGCTGCAACATAACTTCCCTGTTTTTAAACTCCTTCCCTCCAGCAATGAAGGACAAAATTCCATTTGCCTTCTTAATTACCTGCTGCACCTGCAAACCAACTTTTTGCGATTCATGCACAAGGACACCCAGGTCCCTCTGCACAGCAGCATGCTGCAATTTGTTTACCATTTAAATACTAATCCATTTTGCTGTTATTCCTACGAAAATGGATGACTTCACATTTACCAACATTGTTCTCCATCTGCCAGACCCTTGCCCACTCACTTAAACTACCTATATCCCTTTGCAGACATTCAGTGTCTTCTGCACACTTTGCTCTACCATTCATCTTCATGTCATCTGTGAACTTTGACACACAACACTTGGTCCCCAACTCCAAATCATCTATGTAAATTGTAAACAATTGCGGTCCCAACACTGACCCCTGAGGCACACCACTAGTCACTGATTGCCAATCAGAAAAACACCCATTTACCCCCACTCTTTGCTTTCTGCTGGTTAACCAATCCTCTATCCATGCTAATACATTACCCGTAACGCCGTGCACCTTTATTTTATGCAGCAGACTTTTGTGCAGCACCTTGTTGAATGCCTTTTAGAAATCTAGATACATAAGAACATAATAAGAACATAAGAAATAGGAGCCGGAGTAGGCCATCTAGCCCCTCAAGCCTGCCCCGCCACTCAATGGCTGATCTGATGGTGGTTTAGTTCCACTTACCCGCCCACTCCCCATAACCCTTATTTTCCTTATTGATCAGAAATCTATCTACCTCTGACTTAAACATATTTAACAAGGTAGCCTCCACTGCTTCAATGGGCAGAGCATTCCAGAGATTCACTACCCTGTGAGAGAAGAAGTTCCTCCTCAACTCTGTTCTAAACTGACTCCCCCTTATTTTGAGGCTGTGTCCTCGAGTTCTTGTTTCCTTTCTAAGTGCCTCTACCCTGTCTAGTCCCTTCATTATCTTATATGTCTCTATAAGATCTCCCCTCAGCCTTCTAAACTCCAACGAGTACAGGCCCAATCTACTCAATCTCTCCTCATAAGCTAACCCCCTCATCTCCGGTATCAACCTGGTGAACCTTCTCTGTACTCCCTCCAAGGCCAATATATCCTTCCGCAAATAAGGGGACCAAAATTGCACACAGTACTCTCGTTGCGGCCTCACCAGTACCTTGTACAATTGCAGCAAGACCTCCCTGCTTTTATACTCCATCCCCTTCGCGATAAAGGCCAACATTCCATTTGCCTTCTTGATCACCTGCTGCACCTGCAAACTGAGTTTTTGCGATTCATGCACAAGGACCCCCAGGTCCCTCTGCACGGTAGCATGTTGTAATTTTTCACCATTTAAATAATAGTCCATTTTACTATTATTCCTTCCAAAGTGGATAACCTCACACTTGTCAACGTTATTCTCCATCTGCCAGATCCTCGCCCACTCACTTAGCCTATCCAAATCTCTCTGCAGACTTTCCGCATCCTCCACGCAATTCGCTTTCCCACTCATCTTTGTGTCATATTCACCACATTCACCGGTACCCCATTGTCCACCGTGCTCATAATGTCCTCAAAGAATTCCACTAAATTAGTTAAACATAACCTGCCTTTCGTGAACCCATGCTGCATCTTTCCAATGGGACAATTTCTGTCCAGATATCTCGTTATTTCTTCCTTGATAGATTCAAGCAATTTCCTCACTACAAAAATTAAACTAACCAACCTATAGTTACCTGCCTTTTGTCTATCTCCTTTTTTTGAACAGTGGCATCACATTTGCTGTTTTCCCATTTGCCGGAACCGCCCCAGAGTCCAGCGAATTTTGGTAAATTATAAAGAGTGCATTTGTTATTTCCCCCGCCATCTCTTTTAGTACCCTGGGATGCATTCCATCAGGGCCAGGAGACTTATCTACCTTTAGACCCATTAGCTTGCCCAACACTGCTTCTTTAGTGATAATGATCATTTTTAAGTCCTCACGTGCTATAGCCTCCTTGTCATCAATTTTTGGCATGTTATTTGTTTCTTCCACTATGAAGACTAACACAAAATACTTGTTCAATGCCTCAGCCATTTCTTCATTTCCTATTATTAAATCCCCCTTCTCATCCTCTAAAGGACCAATATTTAGCTTAGCCGCTCTTGTCTTTTTATATATTTGTAGAAATTTTTGCTATCTGTTTTTATATTCTGAGCTAATTTATTCTCATAATCTATCTTAGTTTTCTTTATAGCTTTCTCGTGGCTTTCTGTTGACCTTTAAAGATTTCCCAATCCTCTTATCTTCCCACTAATCTTTGCCACTTTGTATGCATTTTCTTTCAATTTGATACCCTCCCTTATTTCCTTAGGTGTCCATGCTGATTATCCCTTTTTCTACAGTCCTTCCTTTTCATTGGTACATATGAGCTGAGCACTGTGAAAAATCGCTTTGAAAGTCCTCCACTGTTCCTGAATTATCTCACCATAAGGTTTTTGCTCCGAGTCTACCTTAGCCAACTCCTCCCTCATCCCTTTGTAGTCTCCTTTGTGGAAGCAAAGAGGGAGGGAGAAGGGTGATTGGGGCTGGTCATAGGGGGAGGACCGGGACTGCACATGGTGAGGGGGTTCAGGGCTGCACATTGAGAGGGGATCGGGGGGGACCATGAGGAGCTGGCAGTTGGGGCTGACCCGGGGCTGAGGAGGGGTACGCCGATCTCTCCACTGACATATTCATTCGATGAGGGGTAGTATGGTGCAGTACGTATGTGTTTGATGCCATTTGACAACATGGAATTTTGGAACTGTTCACTGGTAAATGTTGTTCAATTGTCTGAAATCAACACTTCTTACAACTTGTGTGGCAAAGCTTTGCCTTAACTTTTTCACTGTTGCAAAATGTTAAGGGCCACATTAGAAACTCCAAGGTATTTCATGAAGTTAGCCTAACATTTATTTTTGGCATTAGGATGCATATAAGGTGTTTCACTCCTGGAAATGATTCAAGTGACCCATGAGGAACCTTTTATCAAAATAAACTTTATTTAAGAACACAGAAAACAATCCAATCCCCAGTGAAAACAATCTTAGTTTACCTCTCGTCTTAGCCAATGCCCTCGAGACCAGGCAACATCCTGATGAATTATCTTTGCACGATTGAATAAACTAGGATTGTTTTCAATGGAAAGACAGAGGCTGAGGGGAGACCTAAAAGGGGTCTACAAAATTATGAGAGTCATAGACAGGGTGGAGAGTAAGAGACTTTTTCCCAGGGTGGAAGTATCTTTGCACTCTCTCTAAAGTTTCCATGTCCTTCTGGCAGTGTGACGACCAGAACTGCGCATAATACTCAAAATGCAGCCTTATATAAGTGCAACATGATTTGCCAACTCTTGTACTCAGTGCCCTGGCCAATGAAGGCAAACATGTCAAAGCTTTCTTAATCACCTTGGCTATCTGTGTTGCCACTTTTAGGGAATGGTGAATCTGCACACCCAGATCCCTCCCTATGTTACTGTTCCTAAGGGTTCTGGCATTTACAATATAATTCACACCTAAATTTGATCCTCCAAAATGCATCACATTGCATTTGTCCGCATTAAATTCCATCTGCCATTTCTGTGCCCATGTCTCCGACTGCTGTATCCTCTGACAATTCCCGGCACTATCAGCAACTCCACCAATCTTTAAAAGTAAAGTTTATTCATTTGTCACAAGTACATTAACATTGCAATGAAGCTACTGTGAAAATCCCCGAGTCGCCACACTCCGGCACCTGTTTGGATACACTGAGGAAGACTTTAGCATGGCCAGTGCACCCAACCAGCACGTCTTTCGGACTGTGGAAGGAAATCAGAGCACCCAGAGGAAACCCACGCAAACACAGAGAGAATGTGCAGACTCCGCACAGACAGTGACCTAAGCCGGGAATCGAACCTGGGTCCCTGGCGCTGTGAGGCAGCAGTGCTAGCCACCGTGCCGCCAATGTTCATGTCATCTGCAGAGCACCCACATTTCCCTCTGGATCATTTATATATACTGCAAACAACAAAGGTCCCAGCACTGATCCCTGCGAAACACCATTAGCTACAGACCTCCATTCTGAAAAACATCCTTCCACCTTTACTCTCTGTCTTCTATGACCAAGTAAGAGTTTTAACAACACCAGGTTAAAGTCCAACAGGCTTATTTGGTAGCAAATGCCATTAGCTTTCAGAGCACTGCTCCTTCGTCAGATGGAGTGGAAATCTGCAGATGAAGGAGCTTGAGACTCCGAAAGCTGGTGCTGCCAAATAAACCTGTTGGACTTTAACCTGGTGTTGTGAGACTTCTTACTGTGCTCTCATGATTAGCACATCAGCCAAGTAAGCAACTACTTTAGGCAAATCTTGCAATAAGCTCTCCTAGGTAATGGGCAATTGTATGTTAAAAAATTGCACAAGCAAGAGACTCCAAATGGCAACCTGGTGTACTGGTACAGGCCTTTATGTGTATTAAGAATTCCATGGAAGCGTCATCTGGTTCCAGCTGCTGATATGCATGACTCATGTCTAACTTGGTATATGTTAGACCCCCAGCCAACTTTGCATTCAATCTTAGGTATAGGGTACCTGCCCAATTTTGCTGTCCTGTTTACTGTAACTTTGTAGTCTCTGCATTTTCATACAGTCTTATCTGGATTGACTACTGGACAATGGGAGTTGCTAATCCGCAAATTTTATGGATTCGATGATGTCCAAATCATCGAAGTCCAGTCTCCACATTCTCATGCAATGAATAAAACACAGCTTTGCCTCTATAGAATTTTGATGTAGGTTCCGAATCCACATGAATTTTGGCCTTCAAGCCTCAGATTTTGCCCAATTCACCTGGAAATCCCTCCTGGTACCTTCTGGGGACTTCATGTTGGTATCCTTCATTAATTTTAAAAATTTCTAGCCAATCCTCAAGTTAATTTCCTGAAGCCAATCTCAACCCATCAAGCTTGGTCCTTGACCTGCAACTACAATTAAGGGATTTGGGCAGATTGCTGTCTGTAACTTACAGGGGTTGTTGCTGTTCCCAAGATCCATATAGCCTCATTTGTGTATGTAGCCAACTTGACTGCAGTGCTTTTTAATCTCAGGTGTTGGACCCCTCTCTGTAGATATCAATAAGTTTGCTGTCCCACTACTGTGGCAGAGGCTTCTGTGTGAACCTCCATTTTAAGTGGATGACCATGACTGGTATTATTGAGATAGGAGCTACTTTGCCCACCTTAATATTATTCAACTTATATACATTTGGTGCTCCTTCAGAAGCATTCTCCGTACTGTGCACTGAAGCCAGAATTTGACCCTGCTCGGCAGGCCCTGTTTAACCCTACGTTTATTTCTTAATTGCCCCTTTCTGCTGCAGACATAATGCACAGCTTCCATGAACCTGCGCTTCTCCTGGGGGTGGTTTCACCCACACCGATAGTACTCCTCACAAATTCTGGTTTATTGACTGAATCTCTGCAGCCTCTCAGGCTCTGGATTTCTTTGCTCATTATACCCTGCACTCTCACCCTTGGCACTGTTGCCACCTAACAGCTTCCCCCAAATTTGGTGAATCTCACCACCTTGCATGCCTTGAAGCTCCATTGTGCCCTTTTCTGCACTTACTTTGGTAAGGCCAATTTCTAGCAACTTCTTTAGGGTTATTTCTGCCTTTGCCAATAGTGTTTTCTCTATGTGGTAAACCACTGTTAGTTAGTATTTATTATTAGCTGTTTATGTGGCACATCCCTGTCGGTTCCACCCAAGACTCCTCCCCCTGGTCCGGGTATAAAGGCGGTGGCTCCTCCCCCTAGCCTTCAGTACAGACCAGATCTCCAACAGGGATGGCTCTAGGTTCTTGCTAATAAAAGCCTGTGTAGCAAGTTGTCTTGCTCACAACTAGTTTTGACTTGATTGATAGTGCATCACTCTATGGCAGTATTATTTACCCTACACACCGGATAGTCTCTCAACACAACATTAAGGACAGACCCAAATTCACAATGTTCAGCTGTTTGCCTCAATCTCACCATGAAAGCTGCTCTTGCCTCCCCTGGGGCTCTTACTATTGAGTTGACCTTATATCTCTGCATGATTACCAAGGGGTTGGGTGATAATGCTTGTCACGGTGACCTCGGAAACCATGCGGTTTTGGTCAATCTCGGTAACGCGCGACAGCGGGATGGCAGCGCGTGTGATTCGGAGTTGTAGAGTGGGCTTTAAAGCCAACAGTTGGAGCCAGGACAACAGGTCATTATAGTATGATAGTGCTGTTGTTTTTGCTGTGAATAATCCTTGTAAATAGTCTTTTCTTCTTGTAAATAAAGAGTTGTTAGTTCACCAACTGTTTGGCCGCCCTGAATTCTGTTATTACAATGCCTTTTTATTATTTCGACTAGTTCTTCAAAGGTATCTGGTATCTGGAGAAGTCAAGCTCCGTAGTAAATTATAGGTTTGAGCACTGTAGGCTGTTAGCAGCATAACCTTTTTCTTCTACCCGCCTTTTTGTTTGCTTTGAAAAAATATTGCAAGTGTTCAACATATTGAACCCAATCTTCTGAATTAGGGTCAAACGGCTCTAATTTTCTGAATATAGCATTATTGGAGCTTGATTTGATTTGATTTATTATTGTCACATGTATTAACGTACAATGAAAGGTATTGTTTCTTGCACGCTATACAGACAAAACATACCATTCATAGAGAAGGAAACGAGAGAGTGCAGAATGTAGTGTTACAGTCACAGCTAGGGTGTAGAGAAAGATCAACTTAATGCAAGGTAAGTCCATTCAAAAGTCTGATAGCAGCAGGGAAGAAGTTGTTCTTGAGTCGGTTGGTACGTGACCTCAGACTTCTGTATCTTTCTCCCGAAGGAAAAAGGTGGAAGAGAAAATGTCCAGGGCGCGTGGCATTCTTAATTATGCTGGCTGCTTTGTGGAGGCAGCGGGAAGTGTAGACAGAGTCAATGGATGGGAGGTTGGTTTGCGTGATGGATTGGGCTACATTCACGACCTTTTGTAGTTCCTTGCGGTCTTGGGCAGAGCAGGAGCCATACCAAACTGTGATACAACCAGAAAGAATGCTTTCTATGGTGCATCTGTAAAAGTTGGTGAGCGTTGTAACTGACATGCCAAATTTCCTTAGTCTTCTGAGAAAGTAGAGGCGTTGGTGGGTTTTCTTAACTATAGTGTCGGCATGGGGGGGGACCAGGACAGGTTGTTGGTGATCTGGACACCCAAAAACTTGAAGCTCTCCACCCTTTCTATTTCATCCCCGTTGATGTAGACAGGGGCATGTTCTCCTTTACACTTCCTGAAGTTGATGACAATCTCCTTCATTTTGTTGACATTGAGGGAGAGATTATTGTAGCTGCACCAGTTCAAGATTCTCTATCTCATTCCAGTACTCTGTCTCGTCATTGTTTGAGATCCGACCCACTACGGTGGTGTCGTCAGCAAATTTGAAAATCGAATTAGAGGGGAATTTGGCCACACAGTCATAGGTGTATAAGGAGTATAGTATGGGGCTGAGAACACAGCCTTGTGGGGCACTGGTGTTGTGGATGATCGTGGAGGAGCTGTTGTTGCTTATCCTTACTGATTGTGGTCTGTGAGTTAGGAAGTTCAGGATCCAGTCGCAGAGGGAGATGCTGAGGCCCAGCCCATAGAGTTTGGAAGTGAGTTTCGTGGGAATAATAGTGTTGAAGGCTGAGCTGTACCAATAAATAGGAGTCTGACATAGCTGTCCTTATTATCTAGGTGTTCCAGGGTTGAGTGCAGGGCCAGGAAAATGGCGTCTGCTGTGGACCTGTTGCGCCGGTAGGCAAACTGTAGTGGATCCATGTAGTACAGGAGGCTGGAACTGATTCGTGCCATGACTAACCTTTTGAAGCACTTCATAATGATGGATGTCAAGAGCCACCATCCGATAGTCATTAAGGCACGCTGCTTGATTTTTCTTAGGTACCGGGATGATGGTCGTCTTCTTGAAGCAGATAGGAACCTCAGATTGTTGTAAAGAGAGGTTTAAGATGTCTGTGAATACCCCCGCCAGCTGATCTGTGCAGAATCGGACTGCACGTCCGGGTACCCCATCCAGGCCAGTCACTTTCCGTGGGTTGACCTTCAAGAAAGCTGTTTTGACATCTGCAATGGTGACCCCAGGTTCATCCAGGGCTTCCAGGGTGGAGGGCATGCTCTCACTGACCTCTTGCTCAAAACGGGCATAGAATGCATTGAGCTCATCAGAGAGGGGTGCGTTGGAGCCGGCGGTTTTACATGCCTTCATCTTGTAGCCTGTTATGTGTAGGGCTAGGCTGATTGACCATTCTAAATTGCCCCTTAGTGTCCCGGGATGCACAGGTTAGAGGAGTTAGTGGGTAAATATGTAGGGATATGTGGATAGGGCCTGGGTGGGATTGTGGTTGGTGCAGACTCGATGGGCCGAATGGCCTCTTTCTGCACTGTAAGATTCTATGATTCTATGTCTTGCAGACCTTGCCATAGTCAGTGGGGATCAGTGTGGCTAGCCTGGGACTCTAGCTTGGTCCGGTACTGTCTTTTAGCATCTTTAATGGATCGCCTCAGATCGTATCTGGCTTTCTTGTATAGGTCAGTGTCACCTGACTTGAATGCCTCAGACCTGGACTTCAGCAAGCAGTGGATATCCCTGTTCACCCATGGTTTCCGCTTGGGGAACACACGGATTTGTTTTTTTGGCACACAGTCTTCTACACACTTACTAATGAAGTCAGTTACTGTAGTGGCGTACTCGTTCAGGCTGGTCACAGAGTTTTTAAATACTGACCAGTCTTACTGACTCTTGAATGGTCCTCACTTGAATGACTTGCACATGAAGTCTGCTCTGTCTTTCTTCATGGTAATTTGAGGTGCTCGATCCTCGTCACCAATGCCATATCTCAAAGGATTGGCAACCTCCAAATTTAGTATTGTAATGAACAAGCTGTGCAAAGTGCAAGAAATGTACAATCAACTACTTCAAATCTAGTCTCAGGCTGACTGGGAAACCCGATTGACCAATCAGGTCACATGATCCAGAAACCTTGTCCCGAAAGGGGGCATTTTACTCCTAGAATAAAGTCATTTCACCTTTATGTGCATTGAAAACTAAAATTTATGAGTAGGTAACAGCTGTATGTTCAATGCTGCTCTTTGCTAGTGACTCTAATGAGGAAATGGGATACAGGATCCAAATCATTTAAAACTAGTGGAAGATGCAAAAAGGAATCAAAAATACTCATGTAACGTCAGTTATTATCTCAAGGGAACTTGAATAGAAAGCTTCAGTTGTACAGAGCCTTGGTCAAATCCCATAATCAGTTTTAGGAACACCCCAAGCATTGAAGAGGGTAAAGTACAGATTCAACAGAATGATACAAGGGCTTTTAAAGGGTTAATTTATCAGGTTGCATATACTTGGATCATATTCCCTTGCTTATAGAAGACAATGGGGCAATTTAATAAAAGAATTGAAAATATTCAATGGATTTGATAATGTAGTTACAGATAAATGATTTACTCTGATGGGAAAAATTAAAAACCAGGTTTGATAATCTGAAAATTAATGGGGGAAATCAGCAAACACTTTTCACACAAAGTGTAGCAGAACTCTATATTTCTCTTCTGGGTGCCGCATCAATTGAAATGTTCAAGATTAAGATTGATAGATTTTTGTTTGGGTATCAAAGGATAAAATTGATAAATGGAGTTGAAGTACAGATCAACCATGATCTAGTTGAATGACAGAATAGCTTTGAGGGTTTGAGTGGTCTACTCCTGATCTTGTGTCCCCTGTGATTACCAAGCAACTTCTGCAAAAAGTCACTATGGCCAAAGTAAGTTATCACAACATTTTATTACAGCAATGGGCGGAATTTTACCATCGCGTTGCGCCCATTTTCAGGTGTGAAAAAGTGGTAAAGTCAGGCGAGGTGATTAGTGATACCTCTGCCCATTTTCGCACCAGTTCCCACTTTACAAAGGCCAAAAAATCGACGCAATCGGGAACCTGCTCAAACTGGGCATGATGTCGATTTAAATATTTTTGCATACATCTCAATGCAATTAGCGAGCTGCACGCCCCAATTTACCAACACATCAGCCTTTACCACCGTGTTCGCCCAGCCGGATCGGTCTGAAACAGACATACTCGATAAAAGTCGACTTCTGGCGCTCCATCAGTGAGGAGGTAAATGCCTACCATTGGATGGCTCTGTGCTGCTCTCAGGGGGTCGTTTTGTGACGGCCATGTTGCATTTCAGGTTGGGAGGGGTCTATGAGTATGTGTGGGGGGGTAGGGGTCTGTTGCTGATCATGGTGTCCGATATCCGATTTTCAGCACGGATCCGGGTCTCAGCACTAACCTTGGGTTTTGGGGATGCTGCTGGGTTCTAGCGCAAGCAGCACTCTTCCAGGTGGGGGATGTGCTGGAAGTCGTTTGAAATGGCAGTGCTGTGGCCTCAGGACTTTTCAAGCAGCAGTGTCTATGCTCACTGCTGCATGAGTTCTGGGTGTGTGTTATTGAGGGGGAGGACTGGGGGCTGTTTTGTTGTGGGGCTTGGGGGGAGGGGGATGGGCAGTAAGGGCAATGTGTGTTGCTGGGCTAGGGGCAACCAGTGTTCCTTAACTTCTCCATCTGTTTCTCCCCTTCTCCAAATCCACCCATCCCCTTCAGATTGAGGAGATGGCTTTTGCGATGCAACCAATTGATCTTGCTGTTCTTTTGGTTGCTGCTGCAGCTGAAGAGGAGAGCAGGAGGATGAATTGCGGGCAGAGGAGGCCCAGACCTTACCACATGCAGGAGTAGTGGGAGACAGCTACAGGAGGCAAGGACCTGGGAGAATTTCAGATCTGTTTTTTGGGTATGTTTTCAGCCCCCCCATACGTACTCTGGCTGCAAAATTTTGAGCAAGTCCATTCCTTACGGTAGAAGCCTGTGGGTGGGGCTTAACACACCCGAAACCCTGCAGCTCCAATTGGAGCCTCCAACTGCACATGTGCAAAAATAAATAATGCAGCTCCCCTGCCAGATCCCTCGCAGGCCGAATAATGCCTCCCCTGGCCCCCATGAACATTGGACTACCCCCCCCCCAACATTACTGACCCCCTTATCCCCCCACCCGTCTGCCACCCAGACCGATAGCAGCCAAAGTGGCAGCGGCCCCCCCTCCCCCAACCTGGACGCACATGGCCATGGCCCCCATCTCCCCTGGCGCCGATGGCACCTCCCTCTCTCTCCCCTGCCCCCAATCATCATAGAGGCACAGATTCCTCACCAGCCCCCATCAGCACACCTGCAAGTGCTCACTTGTCTTCCTCACAATGCTAACAAGCAAACTGTATTGCTGGAATGCTCTCCCAAACTGCCTGCAGCTGATCTGCCCAAACAAGGGGCAGCTCCATAAAAACCCCAAGATGGACAGACAGGCAGGCAGTGCAGGAAAAAATGGCCAATAGGTCAGCACCCAGATTTACAGAGGCCAACCTCAGCAGGTTACTGGATGCTGCAGAGGCAAGGCTCTTCCCCCCCAGCAGGATGCAGACCCAGGAAAGGTGATGGCAAAGCGGCCTGGAAGGCAGTGGCTGCCTCGGTTAGTGCCATGGCACTGGTCCCCAGAACAGCGAAGCAGTGCTGGAAAAAGGTCAATGACATCATCCGGGCAGCAAGTGTGAGTGCTCAACCCCATCTAGCATCTTCCCCCAAATCACCCCCAGATCCTGCCCCACCCTTAGCACTCTGCATGCTTCCAGCCCCTGACCCCCCAAGCACCTCTGAGGACCACCCCCTGATACTCTGCAGGAGTCATGCCATCTTTTCTTTCATGGCTCCTTCTGTCCCGACAGGAGAAGAGTGCCCATAACGCTTGAGAGTGGGTGAAGACAGGGGTGGTGAGCCTGACCCCCGAGTTCCCACCCCCTTTGAGGAGCGGGCGCTGGAGCTATCAGGAGAGGAGGACATCTGAGCTACCAGTGACAGCATGGTCAGTCTGGAGTCAAAAAGTGAGCACCTGTCAATCCTCCACTGTCAATTCTCCACTCAGCTTGAGTCAATTACTAGGTTTAAGGTGTGAGGGGCAAGGTTTAATGGAGATGATTGAGGCATGTTTTTGATACAGAGGGTGGTTGGTGCCTGGAATTGACCGCTGGGGGAGGTCGTGGAAACAGATACAATCGTGACTTTCAAGGGGCATCTTGACAAATACATGAATAGAATAGGGATAGAGGGACATGGTGCCTGGAAGGGTAGGGGGTTTTAATTCAGATGGGCAGCATGGTTGGTGCAGGCTTGGAGAGCCGAAGGGCCTGTTCTTGTGATGTAATCTTCTTTGTGTTTTGTTCTATGTTCAATGAAGAAATGTGAAGCAACTTTCTGGCATCCTGGATTCCTCTCCCTCCCTTGCACTTAACCTTGTGTCCTGTGTTGCAGGAACCGATCCGGATGCACCAGGGCCAGCTGGAATTGCGGCCCCCGCTGCAGCTCCTGCCCATTCCTGAGCCTGAGACATCAGACGAGCCTTGGAGGATGTGGGTGAAGGGACCTCCGCGGGTGGCAGCTTTTTGGCATCAGCTTCCATCTCACAACTGCCCATCCCAGATACTCTCACATCAGTGGGTCCAGTTACTGGTGAGGCCTCTGGGTCACTCTCTGGTGAGCACGACACATCTGATAATGTACATCGGGTGGAGGAGGGAAGTCTGAGGCCTCTGGTACACGGGGGCCTGTGGAGGCAAGGACTCAGCTGACTCCAGGCTACATACTGGGCCTCTAAGATCACTTCTCCCTCAGCTGCTGGAGATGCAGCAACAGAGCCAGGGAATGCAGGAGGGGCAGACGGCCACACTGGACCGACTGTGAGGCTGTTGGGAGGAATCCCAAAGCTTTTAGATGGACCAGATGTTGCCTGTCTTGCGTGGTTCACAGATCAACACTGTAAGGGTGGCATCCGTGGTGGAAAACCTGGGGCAGGGAATCCTCACCATGAATGGCAGGCTCCAAGTGATGGCAAAGTCACAGCGGAGTCCCAAAGAGCCACAGCTGAGTCACAGCAGGCCACAGTTGAGGGCCTCAACATGCTTCCCAAGGTTCATGGCTGAGAGGCTCGAGAGCTTGCAGGAGACCCAGCAGGACAGCACTGAGACACAGTGGGCTACGGTAGCAGCCCTTGAGAACGTGGCCCAATCACAGAGGGCACTTGCTGCGGCCATTGACAGGTGGCCCCTGACTCAGGTGGCCATCGCAGAGGGCTCGACCACCATGGGCAGAATGCAGGTGGTCCTCCAGGACTGGCAGGGCCAGGTGACACCAGAGCTTCTGGAGTTCACTGCAGAAGCACCGCTGTCCCATGGAGCGACCCGGGGCCCACAGGAACCCCAAGGGAGGAGGAAGGGCTTGAGCCCATGCCAGGGCCTTCCAGCCAGGAGACTGTGGCTGTGGCTACACCTTCTGACTCCCTTCTCCCTGTCACCGGTGCATCTCAGGGGCAGCGGGATGAAGAGGGTGTCATGGATATGTCCCAGACACCTGGAAGCTGGCCAGCGCCCTCAAGTTCCAGGCTCTCCAGAGGACGCCCGCCAAGCGCATCACAGGCCATGGGGCGTGGAAGATAGTTGGCCCCCCCCCGATGTATATTCTGGGGAGATACCAATATGTAGTGATAGGCCATGTTAGGTAAGGAAGTTGTAGTTGCACTAAGATGGTATGGGTGACGGGCTGCACAAGTTAGATAGATTTTTAAGCACTTTAACGTTTTCTGTTCATACATTTTTATGTTGGCACTTATTATTATTGTCAATAGTTTTGCACCACCCACTTGTGATTAATTTTCCCCCCCGCTCGGAGGTGCCAGGTCCTGCAACAAAAGGCAAAGATGTTGCAGTGTCTCCTTTCAGAGCTGGAGCTGTTGGCGCCACACGGTGTCATTTGTTCAAATGAAAACACACTCAAAAAACAGATCTGAAAATCTCCCAGTTTCAAGCCCGCCCGGCACTTAGACAAATAATGGTAAAATACTGCACTATGTGTCAATGACAGATATTTCTCGAATTTTAGACTAATTTAGTAAATGTCATCCAATAGTTTGGAATTAACCACACAAGTGAGCAGGCACTGGATGGCCCAGCAGGCCTGGGCAGGAAGAAGCTGTACCCATCTGGCACATGTAAAATAGGTGCCCTGCTGCTGACCCTGTAAACACGAGTGCCGGTCTGCACTGGAGGGTACTCTTGAGACATAATTCTTGGGAGTAACGGCTGGGCCTGGTTCTAAAAGATTTTGTGCTCCAAATGTTTACTTCACAAAAGAACAAACTTTATCTGTTTGTCCAAACAGATCTAATTAATGAAGCATGTCATTGTTGTTGTTTCAAAGTATTAATATTGATAGGCACATGCAATGTGTGGCAGCTGCATTGTTTCTGATTCATTCAAAATGGTGATAAGTGTGAGAGACCTGCAGCAGTTTGCATTTTAATGACTCGTCTGTCCCTTAATTTATGTATGGATTATGCAAATAAATAGATTTAAATGGAGAGACATTAACAAAACTTGATCACCAAATAATACATAAAGAAAAGAAATATCATGTGCAATTAAAGGCAGTTGTAGTCACACTGAAGTGATGCTATGTTCCGGAACTCTCGTTAATATCAATGGATGGGCAATCATAAGCTGGGCAGATGCAACTTTAACCCTGAGTTCTGGCCTTAATTTGTTTTGTGGAGTTATGGAGCTCCCCAGGGAAAACAAGCTGAGAGAACAGTGGGATTTCAGGGGGCTGGGTGATAGTGAAGAAATGCTTTAAATTCTGAGATCTCACTCCTGCTGGGTGAAAACTTTTGCTCACAGGATTTGTTCCAAGCCTGTGTTTTCACTGTTTTCTAGTGTATTGGAGTCATTTCTACTGCTTTGGAGTCAACAGCAATTGATCAATGTTTCCAAACTACCAACCTTCTGATCAGCATGAGAGAACAATGCTACAATCTCTCCCATTATGCCATTAGTCTTGCCAGACCTTGGGGTCCGGGTCCATAGGACTCTAAAATCGGCCCCGCAGGTGGAGGAGCTGGTTAAGAAGGCGTATGGTGTGCTGGCCTTTATCAATCAAGGGATTGAGTTTAGGAGTCCGGGGATAATGATGCAGCTATATAAGACCCTTGTCAGACCCCACTTGGAATACTGTGCTCAGTTCTGGTCGCCTCATTACAGGAAGGATGTGCAGAGGAGATTTACAAGGATGTTGCCTGGATTGAGTGGCATGCCTTATGAGGATAGGCTGAGGGAGCTCAGTCTTTTCTCCTTGGAGAGACGTAGGATGAGAGGAGACCTAATAGAGGTATATAAGATGTTGAGAGGCATAGATCGGGTGGACTCTCAGAGGCTTTTTCCCAGGGTGGAAATGGCTGCTACGAGAGGACACAGGTTTAAGGTGCTGGGGGGTAGGTACAGGGGAAATGTTAGGGGGAAGTTTTTCACACAGAGGGTGGTGGGCGAGTGGAATCGGCTACCGTCGGTGGTGGTGGAGGCAAACTCAATAAGGTCTTTTAAGAGACTCCAGGGTGAGTACATGGGACTTAATAGGATGGAGGGTTATAGGTAGGCCTAAAAGGTAGGGATGTGTCCGGCACAACTTGTGGGGCCGAAGGGCCTGTTTTGTGCTGTAGTTTTTCTATGTTTCTATGGTTCTTCTAAAGAACAAAGAACAAAGAAAATTACAGCACAGGAACAGGCCCTTCGGCCTCCAAGCCTGCACCGGCTACACTGATCAAGTTAACTAGAAATACAATCTCCTAATTAATGTTAACAAGGCAAAAGAGATGGGGTTGGGTGCAAGGACCTGCTGGATTCTGATTAATGGAGTTCAGCTTGAACAGGCGACAACTGTCTTGGGAGATGCAGAATCTACCAAAGAAATTTGGGGAAGATTTAATAAGCGTCATGCCATTGTGAACTCACTTAAAAGAGTATGGAACAGCTATAGTATCTCAATTACAATGAACGTATATCTCCTGAAAGCCCTTATGTGCCATTGACAATGTATGGGTGTGAAAACTGGACCATCAGGAAAAGTGATGAAGTTCAAATATGAGCATTTGAAAGGAAAGGACTCAGAGACTCAGATGGATATATGCGTGCATTATGGATGGTCAAACAAACAAATGTTCTACCAGCTTGAGAAAGCTGGTAGAACAATAGAACCATAGAATCCCAAGAGTGCAGAAATAAGCCATTCAGTCCATCAGGTCTGCATTGATTCTCTGAAAGAGTCATAGGGCCCAATTCTCCCAAACAATTTCTAAGTGTTGAATTGTCAGGGAAACTGGTGTAATTCACGATTGTTTTTTCAGTGGGAGTTCCGATTCGAATCTCCCACACTCTGCAATGCAAAGGTCACAGTCGTGAATATCATTAAAAGCTCAGGGGGTGGGGCCTATTCGCGCCAGAGTCTGACAGTTCTGGGCCTCTGCGCATGTGCAGTGGCCTCGATCTGTCAGCCTCCCATTTGCTGGCCAGCTCAATCGCAGGCCAGCCTGGGACTCATGTACTGCTGCCCCTCCATTCCCCCTCACGGCCCGATTGTGCCCCCCATGACCATTCCCAGGCCAGCCCTGACCCCCCCCCCGCAATCCCCTGTCCCAATGTGCCCTGATCTCTAGATCCCCCCCTCAGCAGTGATGATCCAGCCCCGGAGGGAGATCCCCCCGCAGCCCGCTCAGATCACTGACCTCCCTCCAGCCCTGACCGATCCCCATGCACAGTGGTAGAGGGACCCTCCACCCCCACTGATCACCCCTAAGCCCTGCCCACAATAGGCCCTGTGCCCTTGGCACTGCCCGATGTCTGATGGTCAGTGCCAAGGTGCCCCCTGGCATGGGCACTTTGCCCCTTGGGCAGTGCCAGGGGACACAGGCTGGTACTGCCAGAGTGCCCATGCCCAGGGGACACTACACCTGCCGCCTGACCCCCTGCGGGACCCCAGTTGCCCCCCCTTCACTCCCGCGGGGTCTCCCGCTAGTTCCCCGAATATAGGGAGCTATTCTAAACCCCGCTGGAGTGAAATGCTCCTGGCGGGTGGGAGATGCTATTGGGCCTGGAGAATTCAGTCCCGGGCCTGATAATGACATTTAAATTACATGAAAAATAGATTAAAATCACTTACCTAGTCTTCCCGTCAGTTTCCAGCATGGTCTCGACCACGCATGCTCTCTGGCAGTGGGAGATGCGCATGTGTCGGGAACGCATGCGCGAATCCCGCAAAATGGCTGGCACGCACATCTCCCAACCAAAAAATTAGTGCGTCGCGATGGGAAAATCGGACCCATGGATTCATACAGTGCATAAAATGCCTTTCAGCCTATCAGTCTGCACTGACAATAATTACCAATAAAGGTGTGCTAGCCCTATTTTCCAGCGCTTGTCCCATATCCTTGAGTGTTATTCAAGTGTTGATCCAAATATTTTTTAAATGTAAGGTTTCCAGCCTCCACTTCCAACCTTCCCAGGCAGTGCGTCCCAAATTCCCACCAGCCTCTGAGTGAAAATTATTTTTCTCAAATCCCCTCTGAATCTCCTGCCCCTTTTCCAAAAATATGCCCCCTCGTGATTGACCCCTCAACCAGAGAACAACTTTCTCTACTCATCCTGTCCATATCTCTCAGAATCTTATAAACGTTAATCATGTCCCCTTCAGCCTTTTCTGCTTTAAAGAAAATAATCCTAGCCTATCCAGTCTCTCCTTATAACTCAAATGCTCCATCCCAGACAACATCCTGGTGAACCTCCTATGTACAACCTCCTCTACAGCTATCACATTCTTCCTATAGTGAAGTGACCAGAATTACATAAACACAGTACTCCAACTGTGACCTAATCAACGCTCTGTACAACTCCAACATTACCTCCATGCTCTTATACTCTATGCCATGACTGATAAAAGCAAGGCAACGTTTTGCTGCAGACCTAATGGGCTGAAGGCCTTTTCTGCACTGTATGGCTCGATGACTCTATGATTTTAAGTGTCCTGTATGCCTTCTTAAATATCCTATTCACGTGCTCTGCCAACTTTAGGGATCCGTGAATAATTATCCCACGATCCATCTGTTCCTCTGACCGTCCCAGTGTCATGTCATTCATTAAATACTTTCTTGTCATGTTTCTTCTTCCAAAGTCTATCACCTCGCACTTGTCAGGGTTAAAAACCAAATGCCATTGCTCTGCCATTTGACCAACCCGGCACGATAGTACAGTGGTTAGCACTGCTGCTTCACAGCTCCAGGGACCTGGGTTCGATTCCCGGCTTGGGTCACTGTCTGTGTGGAGTTTGCACATTCTCCTCGTGTCTGCGTGGGTTTCCTCCAGGTGCTCTGGTTTCCTCCCACAGTCCAAAAATGTGCGGATTAGGTTGATTGGCCATGCTAAAATTGCCCCTTAGTGTCCTGAGATGCGTAGGTTAGAGGGATTAGTGGGTAAAATATGTAGGGATATGGGGGTAGGGCCTGGGTGGGATTGTGGTCGGTGCAGACTCGATGGGCCGAATGGCCTCTTTCTGTACTGTAGGGCTTCTATGATTTCTATGATGATAAATTCCTATAACCTACAACCATCTTATTCAGTATTAACCACCCTACGAATCTCACACAGGCTAGCCCTCCGCCCTATAGACATAACCCTACACATCTAACATGGCCAATCCACTTAACCTGCACACCCTTGAACACTATGGGACAATTTAGCATGACGAATCCACCAATCTGCACATCTTTGGACTGTGGGTGAAAAGTGAAGCACTTGGAGGAAACCCACGCAGACATGGGGAGAATGTGCAAACTCCACACAGACAGTCACCCAAGGCCAGAATTGAACCCAGGTCCCCGGCAATGTGAGGCAGCAGTGCTAACCACTATGCCACTGTGTTAAAGTGGAATTTGTTTGAGGCAGTGACATCAAGGAAGCCCGCATATTTTGGCATGCATTGCAAACGAGAGGGGTGAATTTCAAAAAGAGATAATGCAAAACACCTGGAAAACCTGCACATGGAAGATTCAAGATGGCATGGATGGATAATATCAAAATGTGAACTGGCCTCTCTATTGCACAGGCAATGTAGGCAGCAGAGAATAGAAATCAGTGGTGGAAGATCATGTAGTGTGACCAGCACTTAGAACAAGAACAGATCAAAGACAGACAGACTCTGTCAAAATTAATCATGATGTTGAACATCTCTAGTAAATCTCAATTTAACCGTCTGTACTGTAAGGAGAACAAAACTAAAGTCCCTTATTCAGCAAATCTCCTTGCACTTCCTTCAAAGATCTCGGCACCAAAAGAGAAAATACTGGAAAATCCCAGCAGGTCTGGCAGCATCTGTAAGGAGAGAAAAGAGTTGACGTTTCGAGTCCAGATTACCCTTTGTCAAAGCTGAGCAAAGATCTTGGCATCCTGCCTAAGTGTGACGCCCGGAATTGGGACAAACTACTCCAGTTGGGGCCTAAACAGTGTTTCATAAAGATTTACATTTCAGCTCAATGACTTTTCATCAGAGTTCTGAAAAAGTTTGGTAACCTGAAATGTTGGGCTGCATTTTATATGGATATGCCTGCACTACAGCATAAATGTTGCATGGCAAACTTGCCTACGCTTAGACAGCTTGCCCAACTTTAATTTTTTTGGGTGACTACCCTTTAATTAATATGTGGCAGGAATTCTATCTATTTCCAGGAGGAAACTAGAGGCCGGCAGCTCTGCACCTCTGCAGCATCAACCAGCAGCATCGGCCACTATTGGTGCTGCAGGTAGGCCAAGGAGGTGGCATTCAGTATTCAGCTGCACTCAAGGTTAGCCTAGCAGATTTAACCTGTGGGTTACTATTCAGCAGAAGTGGAGTGTCTCCATTCTAGGGCCTTCTATGGCAATTGAAGGCCCCCTTTCCCACAGTGTCCACATTCAGCCCTTTCCCTGAATGTCCACATTCAAGTACCTAGAGGGAAAGGACAGTAAAACAGGGAAATGAAAATACTGTCTGACTGGTCTTATATACTTTAAAATGGAACACCAGTAAAACGGGGAAATAAGAATACTGGTCTGAACTGTTTTCTCCTTCTGGAAAATACAATATTTTGCTGGAGCCAAGATGAAAGACCTCACCAAGGGAGTTGTGAGCCTGTTGGACAGGGCAAGAGGGAAGGTTGGATGTGGAGAGGTGAAACTGTGGGAAAGGGGGCCTTCAATTGCCATAGGAGGCCCTAGAAAGGAGACACTCCACTTCTAACAAAGAACAATACAGCACAGGAACAGGCCCTCATATAAACCCTACAGTGCAGAAGGAGGCCATTCGGCCCATCGAGTCTGCACCGACCACAATCCCACCCAGGCCCGACCCCCACATATTTTTACCCGCTAATCCCTCTAACCTACACATCCCAGGACTCTAAGGGGCAATTTTTAACCAGGCCAATCAACCTAACCCGCACATCTTTGGACTGTGGGAGGAAACCGGAGCACCCGGAGGAAACCCACGCAGACACGAGGAGAATGTGCAAACTCCACACAGACAGTGACCCGAGCCGGGAATCGAACCCGGGACCCTGGAGCTGTGAAGCAGCAGTGCTAACCACTGTCCTACCGTGCCGCCCCAAGCCCGTGCTGCTCCCTGGTCCAAACTAGACCATTCTTTTGTATCCCTCCATTCCCACTCCGTTCATATGGCTGTCTAGATAAGTCTTAAACGTTCCCAGTGTGTCCGCCTCCACCACCTTGCCTGGCAGCGCATTCCAGGCCCCCACCACCCTCTGTGTAAAATATGTCCTTCTGATATCTGTGTTAAACCTCCCCCCCTTCACCTTGAACCTATGACCCCTCGTGAACGTCACCTCCGACCTGGGGAAAAGCTTCCCACCGTTCACCCTATCTATGCCTTTCATAATTTTATACACCTCTATTAAGTCTCCCCTCATCCTCCGTCTTTCCAGGGAGAACAACCCCAGTTTACCCAATCTCTCCTCATAACTAAGCCCCTCCATACCAGGCAACATCCTGGTAAACCTCCTCTGTACTCTCTCCAAAGCCTCCACGTCCTTCTGGTAGTGTGGCGACCAGAACTGGACGCAGTATTCCAAATGCGGCCGAACCAACATACATCTGCAACATCAGACCCCAACTTTTATACTCTATGCCCCATCCTATAAAGGCAAGCATGCCATATGCCTTCTTCACCACCTTCTCCACCTGTGACGTCACCTTCAAGGATCTGTGGACTTGCACACCCAGGTCCCTCTGCGTATCTACACCCTTTATGGTTCTGCCATTTATCGTATAGCTCCTCCCTACATTATTTCTACCAAAATGCATCACTTCGCATTTATCAGGATTGAACTCCATCTGCCATTTCTTTGCCCAAATTTCCAGCCTATCTATATCCTTCTGTAGCTTCTGACAATGCTCCTCACTATCTGCAAGTCCTGCCAATTTTGTGTCGTCCGCAAACTTACTGATCACCCCAGTTACACCTTCTTCCAGATCATTTATATAAATCACAAAGAGCAGAGGTCCCAATACAGAGCCCTGCGGAACACCACTAGTCACAGGCCTCCAGCCGGAAAAAGACCCTTCCACTACCACCCTCTGTCTTCTGTGACCAAGCCAGTTCTCCACCCATCTAGCCACCTCCCCCTTTATCCCATGAGATCCAACCTTTTTCACCAGCCTACCATGAGGGACTTTGTCAAACGCTTTACTAAAGTCCAGATAGACGACATCCACGGCCCTTCCCTCGTCAACCATTCTGGTCACTTCTTCAAAAAACTCCACCAAGTTAGTGAGGCATGACCTCCCTCTCACAAAACCATGCTGACTATCGTTAATGAGTTTATTCCTTTCTAAATGCGCATACATCCTATCTCTAAGAATCTTCTCCAACAACTTCCCCACCACGGACGTCAAGCTCACCGGCCTATAATTACCCGGGTTATCCTTCCTACCCTTCTTAAATAACGGGACCACATTAGCTTTCCTCCAATCCTCTGGGACCTCACCTGCGTCCAGTGACGAGACAAAGATTTGCGTCAGAGGCCCAGCAATTTCATCTGTCGTCTCCCTGAGCAGCCTTCATAGAAACCCTACAGTGCAGAAGGAGGCCATTCGGCCCATCGAGTCTGCACCGACCACAATCCCACCCAGGCCCTACCCCCACATATTTACCCGCTAATCCCTCTAACCTACGCATCCCAGGACTCTAAGGGGCAATTTTTAACCTGGCCAATCAACCTAACCCGCACATCTTTGGACTGTGGGAGGAAACCGGAGCACCCGGAGGAAACCCACGCAGACACGAGGAGAATGTGCAAACTCCACACAGACAGTGACCCGAGCCGGGAATCGAACCCGGGACCCTGGAGCTGTGAAGCAGCAGTGCTCACCACTGTGCTACCGTGCCGTTGGATATCAATTGGATCACCTTGGATAGATTCCATCAGGCCCTGGGGATTTGTCAGTCTTTATATTCTCTAACAAACGTAACACTTCCTCCCTTGTAATGGAGATTTTCGCCAACGGTTCAACACTCCCCTCCGAGACACTCCCAGTCAACACATCCCTCTCCTTTGTGAATACCGACGCAAAGTATTCATTTAGGATCTCCCCTACTTCTTTGGGCTCCAAGCATAATTCCCCACTTTTGTCCCTGAGAGGTCCGATTTTTTTCCCTGACAACCCTTTTTTTTCCTGCTGAATAGTAACCCACAGGTTAAATCTGCTAGGCTAACATTGAGTGCAGACCTCACCTGCCAACCCAGCAGCAATGCAATGAGGCCCTTAATTGGATATCAATTGGATCACCAATGCCATGGTGCCCTAATTTGTGGATCTACCCTGTCTTTCCAGCCGTAGGTGACCTGTAAAATTCAGCCCATTAACTCTGGTTCTCTCTTCGCAGGTGCTGAGTATTTCCAGCATTTTTTGGTTTTATTTTATATTTCTCGCATGCGCAGACAGTGTCCGCTTGCTGGAAGGAGTCCCAAGCCAATGGCCATAAATATGATATTCATCAGTAAATCAAATAGGGAAGAGAGAAACTACTTTACACAGACTATCGAACTCATTTCCTTAAGAAGCTGTGATGGCGCCTAGTATAGATTTGTTTTAGGAGAAAGAGATTAGAGAGAACATAATAGAAATATATGTTGATAGGGTTAGATGGTGAAGGGTGAGAGGAGACTGTCGTGGAGCATATACTCTGGCATGGACTATTTCCATGGGCGACACGGTGGCACAGTGGTTAGCACTGCTGCCTCGCAGCGCCAGGGACCCGGGGTTCGATTCCCGGCTTGGGTCACTGTCTGTGCGGAGTTTGCACATTCTCCCCGTGTCTGCGTGGGTTTTCTCCAGGTGCTCCGGTTTCCTTCCACAGTCCAAAGATGTGCGGGTTAGGTGGATTGGCCATGCTAAATTGCCCCTTAGTGTCAGGGGGATTAGCTAGGGTAAATGCATGGGGTTATGGGGATAGGGCCTTGGGTGGGGTTGTGGTCAGTGCAGACTCAATGGGCCGAATGGCCTCCTTCTGTACTGTAGGATTCTATGATTCTATGATTTCGACTAAATGGCTTGTTTCTGTGCTATAGACTGTGTCATTATGTGTAATTATATGTGGATGCAAAGCAGTTACTTCGCTAAGTGGCCTTTCTATACACAATAAAATCTTATTCCATTGTTTGTTAAATCTATATATTACACTTCCAAGCTTTACAAGCCAAATGTGAGTCAATTGCACAAAATATTGTTGAATATCAACTGGTTTTAAAATGTATTAGATAAAAGAGCCATTACATAGGGGCTGAATTACAGTCAGACGCAGTTATAATAATCTAAGATAATGCGGTTTGTGTTGAGTACTTCCAACACTATATATAATAAACAGATGTTAAAATTAGAAGCAGGAAGCACAGCAAACCTCTGCCTACTCCAGTTCATTTTTATACTCATTCAATATTTTATTAATGAAACAGTAATTATATACCAAAGTTCTCTGCCTTGAACAATTTCATTGGAAAATCTCACTTCTATCCACTTTATTAAAACTCTGGTGAAGCACATGCTGAATGATGGTGAAAATATTGTGTCTAGAATCACGGGCAATTCTGTGAAACACAAATGTCTGAATCTTTTGTCTGTTGGACACAATAGAGTGCAATCGTTCCACCCTAGGGCAGGAAGGCTGTTCGGGGTCAGGATGTGGCACCTCGAGGGATAGGAGGACAATTGCTCCTGGTGGAAGTGAAGGTGATAGCAGCCTTCAACCTCTAAGCCTCTGGGTCTTTCCAGGCATCCACTAGGGTCATGGGCAGCATCTTGCAGCCTCAATTCACAAGTGCGCCTGCCAGGTCACGGATGCCATGTTCGCCCGGGTTGGAATTACATCCAGTATGACGTGGGCCAGGCCTAACAGGAAGCCCAAGCTGTAGACTGTGCCTTCATTACCAGTATGCCCCATGTGCTGGGGGCTGTAGATGGTAGATAAGTTGCCCTGTGGTCCCTACATGACCAGGGACTGCGCTTCTTCAATAAAACGGGATTCCACTCGCTGAACGTGCAGATTGTTTGTGACCACAGGATGAACATCATGCATGTGTGTGCATGTCACCCAGGGAGCATGGTAAGCAGTCACATCCTCCGGAGTTTGGACATCACCAGGCTGTTTGAGAACCAGCCCAGGCTGCCGAGATGGCTCATGGCGGACAAGAGATACCCGCTGAGGACTTGGCTGATGTGCCAATGCAGAGGCCAGAGACCCATTACAATGCGGCCTGTGCTGCCATCAGGTCCATCGTCGAGTGGAGCATCGGGCTCCTGAAGATGAGGTTCCGCTGCTTCGACTGCTTTGGCTGGGCTCTCCAATACTTCCCCTGAGGGTCTCCCACATCATCGTGGTCTGCTGTGCGCTCCACAACCTTGCACAACAACATGGGGGAGACATCTTGGAGCAGGAGGAGGAGGAGGATGAGGAGCAACACCAGGAGGATCTGGAGGAAGAGATCGAGGAAGGTCGGAGGATGGAGGACAGGCAGCACATGCAAGGGACCGGCAGGACAGGGCGGCAAGGGAGGCTCTCATTGTGGTAAGGTTCACCCTCTAACTGTCGTGCAGTCTGACAGCTGCTACCCCCACCCGCCCACCACACCCTAGGAGCCATGACCACCCCTTCACCCAGTCCCCCCCAACCCCCATCCACACCACCCCCCTATGGGTCCAATTGGCATCACACCAATGTGATGGGCCTGGGTTGACTGTGCAGGAAGGTGATGACGGCTTGCTATGTAGCACACTGTGATGCTGCCCTGGTGCCACACAAGTCTGAGTCCTACTGTTCTCCAACTACACTTGCAGGGGGGTGGGAACCAGAGTGCCAGAGCAGATAGTGGAGCAGGGGTAAAAAGACAGGGTAGTTCAAGCAAAATCACAAATGGAAGGGTAGAGTGTGGTGGAAATAATTTTTTGAGGTGTGTCTATTTCAATGCCAGGAGTATTGTGGGGAAGGCAGATGAGCTGAAGGCGTGGATAGACACATGGAAATATGACATTATAGCCATTAGTGAAACTTGGCTACAGGAGGGGCAGGACTGGCAGCTCAATGTTCCAGGGTTCCAATGTTTCAGGCGGGATAGAGGCAGAGGGATAAAAGGTGGGGGGGTGGCATTGTTGGTCAGGGAAAATGTTACAGCGGTACTCAGGCAGGATAGATTAGGGAGCTTGTCTACAGAGGCCCTATGGGTGGAGCTGAGAAACAGGAAAGGTATGACCACATTAATGGGCTTGTATTATAGACCACCCAATAGTCAGCGAGAATTGGAGGAGCAAATCAGCGGAGAGATAGCTGACAACTGCAAGAAACACAAAGTTGTGATAGTAGGGGATTTTAATTTTCCACATATAGATTGGGACTCGCATACTGTTAAAGGTTTAGACGGGGTAGAGTTTGTAAAATGTGTTCAGGAGAATTTTCGACACCAGTATATAGAGTTGCCAACTAGAGAGGATGCGATATTGGATCTCCTATTGGGAAATGAGTTAGGGCAGGTGATGGATGTGAGTGTGAGGGAACACTTTGGATCCAGTGATCATAATGCCATTAGTTTCAACCTGATCGTGGATAAGGATAGATCTGGTCCTCGGGTTGAAGTTCTGAACTGGAAAAAGGCCAAATTTGATGAAATGAGGAGGGATCTGGGAAGTGTGGATTGGCACAGGCTGTTCTCTGGTAAGGATGTAAATGGAAAGTGGGAGGCCTTCAAAGGAGAAATTTTGAGAGTGCAGAGTTTGTATGTTCCTGTCAGGATTAAAGGCAAAGTAAATAGGAATAAGGAGCCTTGGTTCTCGAAGGAGATTGTAACACTGATTAAGAGGAAGAGAGAGTTGTATGAAATGTACAGGCAGCAAGGAACAGATCAGATGCTCGAGGAGTATAAAAAGTGCAAGAAGCTACTTAAGAGGGAAATCAGGAGGGCTAAAAGAAGACATGAGGTTGCTTTGGCAGACAGAGTGAAGGAAAATCCAAAGAGCTTCTATAGGTATGTTAGGAGCAAAAGGATAGTGAGGGATAAAATTGGTCCTCTTGAAGACCAGAGTGGTAGACTGTGTATGGAACCAAAAGAGATGGGGGAGATACTAAATGGTATTTTTGCATCCGTATTTACTGAGGAAACGGGCATGGAGTCTACGGAAATAGGGCAAACTGGTAGGGAGGCCATGGAACCTTTACAGATTAAAGGGGAGGAGGTGCTCGCTGTCTTGAGGCAAATCAGAGTGGATAAATCCCCAGGACCGGACAGGGTATTCCCACGGACCTTGAGGGAAGCTAGTGTTGAACTTGCAGGGGCCCTGGCAGACATATTTAAAATGTCAGTATTCACGGGGGAGGTGCCGGATGATTGGAGGGTGGCTCATGTTGTTCCGTCGTTTAAAAAAGGTTCCAAAAGAAATCCGGGAAATTATCGGCCAGTAAGTTTGACGTCGGTGGTGGGCAAGTTATTGGAAGGTGTGATACGGGATAGGATCTACAAATATTTGGATAGCCAGGGACTTATTAGGGAGAGTCAACATGGCTTTGTGCGTGGTAGGTCATGTTTGACCAATCTATTAGAGTTTTTCGAGGAGGTTACCAGGAAAGTGGATGAAGGGAAGGCAGTGGATGTTGTCTCCCTGGATTTCAGCAAGGCCTTTGACAAGGTCCCTCATGGGAGGTTAGTTAGGAAGGTTCAGTCGCTAGGTATACATGGGGAGGTAGTAAATTGGATAATGGGTGGGTGCAGACTCGATGGGCCGAATGGCCTCCTTCTGCACTGTAGGGTTTCTATGATTCTATGAAGACACTGGCTCAATGGAAGAAGCCAGAGAGTGGTTGTGGAGGATTGCTTCTCTGAGTGGAGGCCTGTGACTAGTGGTGTGCCGCAGGGATCGGTGTTGGGTCCATTGTTGTTTGTCATCTATATCAATGATCTGGATGATAATGTGGTAAATTGGATCAGCAAGTTTGCTGATGATACAAAGATTGGAGGTGTAGTGGACAGTGAGGAAGGTTTTCGACCAACTAGAAAAATGGGCTGAAAAATGGCAAATGGAATTTAACGCAGACAACTGTGAGATATTGCACTTTGGAAGGACAAATCAAAGTAGAACGTACAGGGTAAATGGTAGGACTCTGAAGAGTGCAGTTGAACAGAGGGATCTGGGAATACAGGTACAGAATTCCCTAAAAGTGACGTCACAGGTGGATAGAGTCGTAAAGAGTGCCTTTGGTACATTGGCCTTTATAAATCGGAGTATCGAGTATAAAAGTTGGAGTGTTATGGTAAGGTTATATAAGGCATTGGTGAGGCCGAATTTGGAGTATTGTGTACAGTTTTGGTCATCTAGTTACAGGAAGGATGTAAACAAGATTGAAAGAGCGCAGAGAAGGTTCACAAGGATGTTGCCGGGACTTGAGAAGCTGAGTTACAGAGAGAGATTGAATAGGTTGGGACTTTATTCCCTGGAGCGTAGAAGATTGAGGGGAGATTTGATAGAGGTGTATAAGATTTTGATGGGTATAGATAGAGTGAATGCAAGCAGGCTTTTTCCGCTGAGGCTAGGGGAGAAAAAAACCAGAGGGCATGGGTTAAGGGTGAAAGGAGAAAAGTTTAAAGGGAATATTAGGGGGGGCTTCTTCACGCAGAGAGTGGTGGGAGTGTGGAATGAGCTGCCGGATAAAGTGGTAAATGCGGGGTCACTTTTAACATTTAAGAAAAACTTGGACGGGTTCATGGATGAGAGGGGTGTGGAGGGATATGGTCCAAATGCAGGTCAGTGGGACTAGGCATAAAATGGTTCGGCACAGACAAGAAGGGCCAAAAGGCCTGTTTCTGAGCTGTAATTTTCTATGGTTCTACACAAGGGTGGCTGGGTCCATATATAGTGAGGCTTGGAGTACAAGGATGTGGGACAATGGCCCGGTGAGATTGGGGAATGCCAGCAATGCCCTCGCCCATTACCCACTGTGTCTCCATCATGGCCTGCTGCCTCTCCAGGATGCCCTGCACTGTGTCACCCATGGGGACCATTTCCTGCTACAAGCTTTTCACTGCGGACGCATTTCATTTTCTCGCCCATAAGAGTTTTTTTGAGAAAATTCCGCCCATACACTCAGCAGGCCTGGAAGAGAGAGAGAGCAACCATACAGCAGTATGAGTTCAGAGAGAGACCATGAAACAGCGTGAGTTCAGAGATTTGCCATTCAACCATTTTTTAGTTGAGAAACAGGCAAACAACAGCTGAAAATCTCCAGCATTATTCTCTTGTTTCCCACAGAGCCAGGTGCAATTTGTGTTGAACTGTGGCTAACTTTGTATTGTGAGCCTATGCCCATTTGTGGTTGAGACTGCACAAACCCAATGGCCAGCTGAAAGAATCCCATCAATCCCATCAATCTAGAGCTCAGGGATGAAATAAAAAATATATTCTAAACTGTAAGGTGAATTCTGACTGCAACAGCAAGGTGGAAAATAGATGAGCGTGGATTGATTGACCATCTGTTTTACGCCTCAACAGATCTGAATTTCAATTGAACTAAATTCACGTCTATTTCCTGTAAGATTGTGCACTGTATTTTATCTTAGTGAGATTAAGCTAAAACTTAACAATGCTATAATTGTTGGTATGGCAATTATATTTAGTTGAGGCAATTTTAAATCATGATAGAAAATCTGAAATGACCTAATATCTTCACAGTGTTCAGTGTAACATTGAAGGTTATTCATATTTTTGATGTGGAGATGCCGGTGTTGGACTAGGGTGGGCACAGTAAGAAGTCTCACAACGCCAGGTTAAAGTCCAACAGGTTTATTTGGAATCACAAGCATTCGGACCGTTGCTCCTTCATCAGGATTCACCTAATGAAGCAGCAGTGCTTCGAAAGCTCGTGATTCCAAATAAACCTTTTAGACTTTAACCTGGTGTTGTGAGACTTCTTACTATTCATATTTATGACATTTTACTTTTGGTTTAATGTGTAGCCTCATCCTGAACACATCTGTATGTTCTATTATTGTAAAACTGTGCAAAATTAATTTTCTTGACCTCACCTTAAATGAGTTTCTTTGACATTGTTCTGCCACAAGGCTGGATATTATGTTGGGTGATTGTGTTGGGTGATCCCCAATGATGTTGGCTTGATAATACAACATCATAATGTCAGTCTCCAAAATTACATTGATCCAGCGGCTATAGAAATTGGAAGTCCACCAGCCATTTTGAAATGACTAAGTAACAAACTGTTGAGCTTGTTAACAACTCAATCGTCTGCAATTTTCCTTTGCTGCTGCATTTCTCAGGCATCAGATGTAACATTTTCCAGTAGCTATGACGAGGCTGCACAAGACAGATGAAAAAGTTTACCAACAGAGCTATGGC